>NC_090448.1:711520152-712157027 GCF_031143425.1 Pleurodeles waltl
AATAAATTATTACTTACACTCTTCAGACTGCTGATCACCGTCACTGTCAGCAAAGGAGTCTCATATAGTAATACTTTTCCCTTTGTGGCCTGGGAGAAGGACTCCTTGGAGTAGATGCAGCCTCCTGAATGTCCTGTCTGAGGGGTGCTTGATGAGCATTGGTGTCTGGGTTCCTTTTGTAGTAATCATTTATCTGCAAATCAGTGACCAATGGCACAGGGATCGTGACAGAATGACCTTGCACATGATGTTGCTCTTCTTCTGGTTGCTCTTGGAATATTTCATACTCCTGAGCTGACTGACCGCCCCTGTCAGAGAAAGAGAAGTCCACCTCTAGTAGATATGTAGCTTGAACATGGTCCGCCTCTTCATCGTCAGTCTCTTGGCACTTTTTTGTTAAAAAAAAGCTGTTTAATATTTAAACGTAACTACATATTCAACCGACACATGACTTTGGGTTACATTACTCATATCATCATTGAAGAAGTAGAAATACAGTATTGAAGAGGGAGGGTAGGGAGGAGAGGAGGTCTGAATCACGTGGCTCCTTATAATCACTAACATCTGTCGATAAGCAACACCATCATTACATTCTATTACTCTTTACCGTATCTTGAGTGATCATCAGTTACATTTGAATGAGTGGCCCTCCACTGGTCTGATTGAGGGGTTGATAGCGCGAGGCCCACCGAATGTTACCAGTGCGTCTAGGTACAGAGGTGTTGGCCTTTCCAACAACGCTACTTAGCGGTCTTGTGCCGCCACTCTAGGTACTGCATTTACCCTCCATGTTAGCAGACAGCCCCTGGTGTGGCACCCCAGGCAGAGAAATTTGTGAGTATATACCCAGCCGACTATATCACCTGCTCTAAGGGTGCATGATTAATGCGCCTGAGGTACCCGCACCGACCCGCTATATTTTGCTCATGGGGGGCGAGTATCGTTCTTGGCCTCAATTCTAACTATGAAGATGTCCCAGATCCCTAGCCCAGCAACCACCACACCCTTGTCACTGAGAGAGCGGAGTGCTTGCGTCTTTGCCGTAAACCACTGCAGCAGATCTCTCAGCCATTTACGTATATTTGGGGCACTCGGTGCTTTCCAATGCATTGCAATGAGCCGTTTGAATAGTACAAATGCCAGATCTATGAACTGGTGTAGCTGTTTGTCTCCTTTGGCCCTAGTGTGGATGCCAAGCAGGCAAGACTCAGGGGTAGGGAGAAGTGAGTGACTTGCCAGTTCCCTCATCAGTGAGGTAATTTGTGCCAAGCCTGTTGTACAGGCGGGCATTTCCACATCATGTGGTAAAAGGTAGTAGTATCCTGTTCTCTGCAGCGTGGACATTCATGAGTTGTGTGAGGGAACATACAGTGGAGCAGGTGGGGGGATAAATATGCTTGGCGTAGATAGTTAAATTGAGTAAAGTGGAATCTCGGGTTGCAAGACACTTCTTTTATCAATTGGAGCGCTGTGGTCCAGGCGGACTGTGTCAGTGGTGCAGGAAGGACCTTGTCCCATCTCCTTCCACCTCCCACTTGGTTTGTGTTGAGGCTCTTGAGGAGGGCGCTATACAGGAAAGCTATAATATGTTTGGGACCCAGGCTTGATAGTACAGTGTGTAATATAGGTGATGTTGTGAGTTCTGCATCACCACTCCGCCAAGTGTTGTATATAAGCTGTTTCAGTGCTCAGTGGGTAACGAACCTTCCAGGACCTATGTCATAAGTGTCTTCCATGTCCGTGTGTGTCTTAATGTATCATTCCCTAAAGAGATCGCCAATTTTATTTATTCCAAGTGCTAACCACTGTTCCAAAGTATATCCATCAACTTATTTCCATGTAGGGGAGGGCATGTGTGGTCCAATAACTATGTCAGTACGTCTGTCCGCCCTAGTCTATCCTGTACCATCACTGTCTCCATACGAGGAGTGTTCTGTAGCCAGATTAGCAGCCTTTGCAGTTGTGGCGCTGCATAACAAATCTCATAATTAGGTATGCCTAGGCCCCCTTCCTTTAGTGGATGATATATTTTAGTTAACGGGACCCACAGTCGATTGTTCCCCCAGATTAGTTCTAGTATCAGGCCATTAAGGGACCGGAAGAATGAGCGGGGTAATGCCATTGGGAGTGCAGTGAAGTAGTATAGCAGTCTGGAAAGTATTATAATTTTTGTGAGTGCTACTCAACCTAGGGGAGATAGTGACAGAGTGCCCCAGAACGGCAGTGAACCTCTGATCGAGCGAACCGCTTGTCCAAGGTTGCCTTCTCTGAGATCCTCAGTGGTGTGATATATCTGGATGCCAAGATATTTGAAGGTGGCATGGCACCATAGTAATCTATGTCCTGGGAGGGTGGGCCTCAGGTCTCCGGCACCGGGGTCAATGGGAATAAGTAGGATTTTGACCAATTCACGCAAAGGCGGATAAATCCCCGAGTAGGTCAAGTAATTGCATAAGCCCTGGCAGTAAGGACCCACTCCTGTGTAAGTATATTAACGCGGCATCGGGATAAATTGATACTATGGGGGTCATAATGAACCCCGGCGGTTCAGCTCGCCATGCTGGCAGCGGGTGAAAAGCCCGCCACCGGCATGGCAGGCTGAAACGCCATATAATGGACACATGGAGGCTCCACCGCCAGGCTGCCTCCGATAGGCAGCCTGACGGTGGAAGGAATCATTAGCTGACAGGGCAGCGCTGCTGCCCTTCGGATAATGATAACTACTGCCCCCAGCCTTTCCCTGGCTGGTTCCCCGGACATGGAATGGCTGGCAGAAGGGGTGCTCTGGGGTCCCCCTGGGGGCCCCTGCACTGCCATGCACTTAGCATGGGCAGTGCAGGGGCCCCTGTGCAGTGCCCCATCGTGCAGATCACTGCCCGATTTATGGGCAGTGATCTGCGCAACAGGTGCAGCTGCACCCGCCACACAGAGGCATGGAGCCGGCAATGTCCCGGCCAGACATTCTGCTGGGCCGGCGGGCGGAAACAATGTTTCCATCCGCTGGCCCAGCAAAATGTTTATTATGCGTCCGGCGGGATCCCAGGGGGGCAGGCAGTCAATGAAATGATGGCCGGCCTGAACACGGCGGATAACACCGCTGTGTTTATATTTAGGGCCTATATGTTGTTTGCTTAGGTCTGGTATCCCCCAGTGCTGCACCCGTAGGCGAAGGTGAGCTGCCAAAGGCTCAACTGCTATTGCAAATAATGACGAGAAGACACCCTGTTGAGTACCGCGGCAGATGGGGAAACTATCATAGATGACTCAGCCCGTCTTCATGCAGGCCGTGGGGTTAGAGTACAGAATACTGATCCAGCTCAAGAATCCTTGGCCAAAGCCCATGTTGTGTAATGCCTCCTTTAAGAAGGGCTATCCGAGGGTATCAAAGGCTTTCTCAATGTCCAAGGACACTGCAACTCTATAATATTCCCCTTTTGGGGTGCCATTCATTAGGCACTGGAGTAGTCTAATATTTAGGAAGGTGTTCCGTCCCAGGATGAAACCTGATTGGCCTTCATGTATGAGACGACCCATCAGCGGGAACAACCGATTTGCGAGCGCTTTGCCCAGCAACTTGCAGTCCAAGTTGAGCAGTGATAGGGGTCTATATGATCGCACGTCCAGTGGGTCTCGGACAGGTTTAGGTAAGACAACTATTAGCGATTCGCGTTGAGAATGTGAGGTGCCCTCGTGCCTTTGCTTTGCGCAGTACTTCCACAAGTGGTCTGGCTAATTGAGTAGAAAATGTGGCGTAATATTCCACTGGTAGCCCGCCTGTTCCGGGAGTTTTATTGCGAGCTAATAGGTGCAATGCCGTTCGGATCTCATCAATCTCAATAGGTTCAACTAACGCCCTCTAATGTATATGGATAAGTTGGGTTAGGGTAAGCGCGTTAAAGAAATCTGCTAATTGAGTAGATGGTGCTCAGGCCCTGTTGCGTAAAGTGTGCTGTAGTAGTGCAGAAAGGCATCATAAATAGCTACTTGGGTGTTGACCATGGCACCAGAGTCTAACTTAATGGCACCTATAGTGGTGCGTTGTTGTTCGCTCAGAGTTAGCCACGCCAGCAGCTTGCCGGAGCGATCGCCCTCCATGTGAGACCTGGAGAGGAAATGTCAGTAGTCATATGTACGCAAGCGTAAGTCTACCTCTCTTTGTTGCACCCATGGTTCGTGAAGAGCATCGGGCCCAGGTTGCCCCGTGCAATTTCTCGTTCCACATTTCGCAGGTCTGCCTCCAGCAGGGTAATTTCACGCACCAGGGTGTGTCTTATTCCCCCAGTGGCTGCGAGGCAGTGGCCCCATATGACCGGGTTGTGGGCATCCCACTCGGTGGCACGCGAGAAGTATCTGGAGATACAATCAGCCAACGCTTGACGGAATGGGGGATCCGCTAGCGTGTTGGGCTGTAGATGCCATGTAGATATACATGTGCGCAGTCTGCCCCAGTGAAAGCTAACCCGCAGAAGGCAATGATCTGACAGCGTCCTGGCTAAATAGTCCTCCTCCAGGGAGTCATGAACCAGGTGTACCGGGCCCAAAATCAAATCATTGCGGGTGTGTAGCCTATGTACTGGGGAATAGAAGGAGTATTCCCGATCCTAGGGGTGGCGTAGGTACCATATACCATGGAGCCCCCTTTCAGCCACTCAGGTGCAGAGTTCAAGCAACATTGTCCTGCTGAGTGTGTCTACCAGTGGAGGGTGAGATCTGTCCTTATCTACATCAGGTGCACAATTGAAGTTGCTCCCCATATGCAAGTCGGCGAAGGGACCTGGAAAAGTGTGGGTGTGATGGACATCAGAATTCCGTTTGCTTTGTGTTGGGGACGTATATTGCAGCTATGGCCAGGGGTTTACCATCTACAGAGCCCTCCATCACAATGTATCTGCCCTCTTTATCTGCTGTGTGGAGCTCTACAATGGAGGGAACTTCAGGAGCCAACCAAATCAACACCTCCTTGGCAAATGCTGACACTGCTGTGCCACATGCATGTCCCCTCCATTATAAGACTTTGCAATTCCCTTTCTGTGAGATGTGTTTCTTGCAGTATCGCTATGTGTACCCTGTTGCGTTTTAGGAATGGATGTATCTGGTGGCGTTTGATTGGTGTGGCCATACCCATAACGTTCCACATTAACACGTTGTAACTGCTAGTCCCCACATATACATGAGTGTGTGTTTTGCGTGTGGCTTGTGTCTTGCTGCTGTTGTCACGGCAGGGATTAATGTACAGGATAAGGCCAACGTCTGTGTCAAGAACCGTATAGGAACATAAAGATGTTCAACAATTTCTAATCCCCCTGGCTGTCGGCCAAAGGGGCCATAGACACCCCATGTCTTATAAGCGCAACAAGCGCTAGAGATAGTAATGAATTGACAATTGTCCAGTTTGGAAACCATGTGAGGGGTGTGAATATGTCGAGAAGGCACTCTTAGCCATTCTGGCCTATTTCTATAACTGTTAAACCTGCCCCTTTCCCCAAAACACCCATAATCGCCGGGTGATTACATGCCCACCTTAAATACCAAAGCTCCATGGGGCTATCGGATGTCAACCAGTCTCCAGCAATGAAGTCTTCATAATTTGATCAGACCAGTTCCTTGGCATGCAGCCACGTCCACACATCTACTGGTGAGGAGAAGATGTGGGTTTCTTTATCCACCTCCCTTAGTCGCGCTGGGAATAACAGTGAGTAGCTGATGTTGTGCTCACAGAGGTGCTGTTGGTTTCAAATGTCTATTATTTACATGGGTTTTAAGACTAATGCTTTAATGCTACTTACAGTACTGTTACTGTGGAATACCCACCACGGCGACAGGAAGATTCAAGCATGTGAATCTATGAAAGATAACAATACTGGGGAATTTAGATTGATTAACAAGGTCAAAAGTGGAGGAGAGGTCCATGAATGCCAAATAAATTGCCCCTTTAACCACTGTATATTTTTAAATCAACAGTTAAAGATTTAAACACTGATCTATTGTGCCCAAACCTTGGCAAAAAACATACTGGGCCTCAGAAATAATTGAATTGTAATGGGCTCAGCTTTTTAATTTGGCTAAGCCGACCCTCCCCACCACTTTCACAGTTGAATCTAGGAGGGATATATGTCTAAACACGATAGATCCGCCTTGTACCCAGATCAGAATAACCAAATGTTTCCAAGACCTAGGGGGTTTACGTTCTGCAGCTGCATTTATCACATTGGTAATTAAAGGTGTCCACAGGTGCATGTAATCTATCAATATATAAACTATTATCTTGTCTGAGCCCGGTGCCTTCCCTTTAGAGCTTTTCACAATTGCAGTTTGAACGTTAGTAAGTTGGAAGAAGATAAAAACTACATAAAAAAGTAGAGATAAAAAGGAGATGAAAGTGTGCATTCCGTTTGGAAAAATTCCATCACTTCCACAATCTAACTCTTTTACCATTTAAGAATTATTTTTTCCTTTGGTATTTATGAATAACACCATTGCCCACAACTCATGACTGATACTGGCTGCTTTGCCCATGACGGATTTGTTCCAAATAAAATGTACACTGCTTTGATGGTAACCTTCTGATATTGATTGATTCAAAGACAGTATGGGGGTCATTCTGACCCTGGCGGTAAAAGGCAGTTACCGCCGGTCAGAAGACCGCCATAACACCGCCGCGGCCGCGGTAACCCGCCAGGGTCATTCTGACCCACAACTGGCAAACCGCCAAAAACCCGACCTCCACTGAAGGCCGCCACATCAGCGGTCAGCGATAAACTGGAGATGACCAAACCTCCACTGTCACGCCAACAGAAATACGCCCATGCCATTACGACCCACGAATCCACGCGGCGGTCTTTCAACCGCGGTATCCCATTGGCGGTACGCACCGCCGCGGTCAAAATACACACACATCTACAAAACACTGCCACATTGGACAATTACAAATACACACACCTGATACACATACAAACACCACTCCCACACAATCAATACGATATAAAACACACACCCACATCACCCACAAACCCCCACAAATCGAAATTCAGAGACAAGGCGCAATACACAGAGAGAGAGCACAGGGAATGCAAACTACAACACACACAGGAACCCAACATCATCCCCCACACTACATCTACGCACAAAACACCACACACCACTACACTCATCACCACAAACACCACCCCACACCTCATCCACACCACCCCATGGCACCCCAAAGACACCCCAGGTTCTCAGACCAAGAACTCAGGGTCATGGTGGAGGAAATAATCAGGGTAGAGCCCCAGCTCTTCGGCACACAGGTGCAGCACACCACAATAGCCAGGAAGGCGGAGCTATGGCAAAGGATCGTCGACAGGGTCAATGCTGTGGGACAGCATCCCAGAAATCGGGAAGACATCCGAAAGCTCTGGAACGACCTAGGGGGGAAGGTGCGGGCGATGGTGTCAAGACACAACATCGCTGTGCAGAAGACTGGCGGCGGACCCCCACCCACTCCACCCGAATTCACAGCATGGGAGCAAGAGGTCTTGAACATCCTGCATCCTGACGGCCTCGCTGGAGTAGGCGGAGGAATGGACTCTGGTAAGTCTAATCTCAACTACTTCACCCCCCCCAACCACCAGCATGCCAACCCACACCCCCACCCTCACCCCCAACCCCCCAGCACATATCCTCCCTGCTAATGTCTCACCAGCACAACCTACCCAAACCAACACCAACCCCTGAATGCCAACACAAACCATGGACACCCATCACCTAAGCATGACCACTGCACATACCCATCCCCCCCCCCCCAAACCACCCTCACAACTCCTCCCACAAGGGAATGCCAGCACTGGGGGACAAGGGCACCCACAAATCGCACGCCATGGCACACACAGAAGCAATAACCATACTCTTTTACCCCTGCAGGGCCCCAACGCCAACACACCGGCCCAGAGGGTCCAGAAATGTCCATCCCACCCCCAGAACAGGCCCCCAGTGATGACAGCAGCTCTGTCGACCTAGAACCTGATGACCAGCCCGGACCATCGGGGACCTCTAGACAGTCGGTTCCCCTCAGGCAGCCACAGGCCACAGCAGACCTACCCCCCTCTGGAAACCCCAGCACAGCACCCACCCAGCGGGCCCATGCCTCTGTCTCCAGGACAGGTCAAGCAGCGGTGTGTCTACCACTACAGGGCACCCAGGGCAACCCACCACCCCAACAACAGGGACCTGGGGGCAGTGGTAGTGGGCACACCGGCCAGGGGACAGAGCCCCAGGAACAAAGGGGAACTGGGAGGGCTGCTGTGCGACAGAGGGAGGACAGGCCTAGGGAACCCACTGTCCAAGAGGCCCTCACCACCATCATGGGAGCGTACCACCACTCCCAAGAGACGATGGCGACGGTCCTGGCCAGGTTCCAGGAGATCCAGGCCATGCAGGAGGGCCAGTACATGGGGTTCCGGGAAGAACTGCGCAGCATCAGTTCCGCAATGGGTACAATCGTGGTGGCACTCAACCAGATTGTCACCACATTGCGGGACCATGTGGCCCCCCAAAGGGCCCCTGCCACTAACATGGAGGAAGAACAGCCCACCACCTCCGCCGGCGCTAGTGGTCAGGAGGCCCCGACACAACAGCAACGGGCCACCCGGACCCCACCCCCTGCAGAACATGAACCACCCCGCAAGAAAGGCCTGAGACCTAGGAAGAAGACAGAGTAGGATGTCAAGACCCCTGCCATGCACGGATCCCCCCGGATGTCATCCCACTGTCCCACTTGTTCACCCTGTCCAACCTTGAACTGCCCCTGCTCCACCTTCCACAGGCATATGGACAATGCACCTGTGCGAATGAGACTCTGGACTCTGCCATGGACATGCCTCCACCATCACCCATCACCCTTTTTGAACTATACACCAATTTTTGCACTTCAATAAACACAATTATTGCACAAAAACCATCTGGAGTCTGCTATTTATTTTTTTAAACCAAATGTATTCGATATAACCAACCAAAAATGTCCAATTACATTGTGATGACAACATACCAGTGTCACACAGCGGTAGTCCATGGGGAAATAAACCAGAGGGCACTCCGTGGGGACCAGATCACTGAAATAGGAAGGCAAATTCACAACTAAGTTACCATACATTGGGGTGAAAGGTCAGACAGTAGAGAGCCAGTACTGTTACAGATATAATAAAATGCAGGAGTAGATTCTTACCCGTGTGTTACTGGAAATACTGCAGTATCACTCTGTCCCTGTTGTCTGTGTCGTCCTCTTCGTCTTCCTCCTCTTCACTCTCCGCAGGCTCCACAGCGGCCACAACACCACCATCTGGACCATCCTCCTGCAGGAAAGGCACCTGGCGTCGCAAAGCCAGGTTGTGAAGCATGCAGCAGGCCACGATGATATGACACACCTTCTTTGGTGAGTACATTAGGGATCCACCTGTCATATGCAGGCACCTAAACCTGGCCTTCAGGAAGCCAAAGGTCCGCTCGATCACCCTCCTAGTACGCCCATAGGCCTCATTGTACCGTTCCTCTGTCCTTGTCCTGGGATTCCTCACTGGGATCAATAGCCAAGGCAGGTTGGGGTAACCAGAGTCACCAATTAGCCACACACGCTGTCTCTGTAGCTGTTCCATCACATAAGGGATGCTGCTATTTCGCATGACGTACGCGTCATGCACTGACCCTGGGAACTTGGCATTTAAATGGGAGATGTACTGGTCAGCCAAACAGACCACCTGGACATTCATTGAATGATAACTTTTTTGGTTCCTGTACACCTGCTCATTGTCTTTTGGGGGGACCAAAGCCACATGGGTACCATCAATGGCACCAATGATATTGGGAATGTGTCCAAGGGCATAGAAATCACACTTCACTGTAGGCAAGTCACCCACCTCAGGGAATATGATGTAGCTCCGCATGTATTTCATCAGGGCAGACAACACTCTGGACAATACCTTTGAAAACATAGGCTGAGACATCCCAGATGAAATGGCCACTGTAGTTTGAAATGATCCACTAGCCAAAAAATGGAGTACTGACAGCACCTGCACTAGAGGCGGAATCCCTGTGGGTTGGCGGATGGGTGACATCAGGTCTGGCTCCAGCTGGGCACACAGTTCCTGTATGGTGGCAGTGTTGAGTCTGTAGGTGAGTATGACATGTCGTTCTTCCATTGTCGACAGGTCCACCAGCGGTCTGTACACGGGAACATTCCTCCGTCTCCTCGCAAGTCCCAGCGGACGGTGCCTAGGAAGGACAACATGGAGCACAGAGTCAATCAACCCACAGGTAAGTTCCCTCAGCCTGCACAGTACACGAATCCTACTGGATTGAATGGCTTGTATGAGTGTCGATGTAAGGCCTAGCCATGTGTGACGCAGTAGGAATTAAGCCATGTGGGCCCTTGAAATGGCGGCTGCCTGACCTGTGAAGTGTGACAATGTGAAGTGAGGTCATTGCGCTGGCGTGGCACGCCGTGGCGGTAGGCAGTCGGAGACTGCGGCGCAAAGCAGCATTGGTTAACATTGAACCCTATGGGTTTCAGGAGCCAATGACGATGTGCGCCGGCGGTCGCGGTAAGCACCGCCGCGGGCGTGACCGCCATTTTCTCTCTGCTTAATCACACGAGACCTGAGCATCCACAGGAGAGGACCTATACTGCAAGTGCTGCTGTGACCTCGGTCTGGAAGTGACAATGGCTGCTGCGACTGGGGAAAGGGCCCCCGCCTAGAGTAGCCTAGAGTGCTACTCTACGGTCCTCCAGACCAACAGGTGAGTACACGGGGGCCAATGCATAGTGGGCAATGCCTGTGATGAGTGGGGTGGATGTACGATGGAGGGGAGGGGAGCGAATTACGAATGCATGGCACAACAGATGAGAGCATGTGCCACATGGCAAGTTTGGGGAGGGGGGGCCACTCACATCGAGCAAGCAGAAAAGTGATGATGTTTCTTTTCCCCCCCTGTACATGTCACATAGGTCAGCGCCCATCAGAAGATCGATATTTGGCGTGCCATCGCCAAGGACGTCCGGGCCCTGGGGGTCCACAACAGACGGGGCACCCACTGCCGCAAGAGGTGGGAGGACATCCGCCGCGGGAGCAGGAAGACCACCGAGGCTCTGCTGGGGATGGCCTCCCAACCTAGGAGGGGTGCCAGTCGTACCTTGACCCCCCTGATGTCCTGGATCCTGGCGGTGGCCTACCCCGATTTAGATGGGCGCTTGAGGACATCACAGCAGACACAAGGGGGTGAGTACCAGCACATTCAGCTATATTTGCGCGCAGTGGAGGTGCCTGGGTAGGGGAGGAGGGCTGTGGGTATCCCTAGGCCAGGGCGATTTCTGTAGGCTAGGCCCCTCCGTGAGGTATGGTCCTGTGCCCCGCCCCCCATCTCCGTAGGGTGCCTAGTAATGCTATTCATGGACCTGTGTATTCTGTGTGGGCAGTTGTCGCCCATAGGCTTGTAGGGCATGTCCCAGTGAATGAGTAGTGTACCCCAATTGCGCAGCGTAGTGCAGGGGGCTTCTGTGTCTGTCCTCTCCGCCAACGGTGTCCCCAATGCATGCACTCAACTTGTCTTTATTTCTCCACCCCCCCCCCCCCCCAATTTTCTTTGTTTTTCTGTGAATGTGTGCATTAGCATCATCAGGCGGAGGAGAAGTGGCATCGGCGCAAGAGGGAGCTGCATCTCAAATGGCCCCGGTGGGCCATGCAACGGACTCCGACATGACCAGTGAGACGGAGGGCGAGGGGGGCTCCACCACGGGGACCCGTGCAGACGTCAGTGACACCGATACGTCCTCGGATGGGAGCTCCCTTGCGGTGGCGGCAACATCCGTGCCCACCGAAACTACAGGTACAGCCGCCACCCAGCGCACCAGCTCCGCCCTCCCAGCATCCACTCGGCCTTCGGCTCGTGCCCGCACGGCCAGGAAGGCGGCCATCTCCTTCGCCCCAGGCACCTCAGGCCCTGCCCCAGTCACCCCTGCTGCCCTCAGTGAGGAGGTCATTGACCTCCTGAGGACCATCATTGTTGGGCAGTCTACCCTTTTGAATGCCATCCAGGGTGTGGAGAGGGAGGTGCATCAAAGCAATGCATACCTGGAGGGCCTTCATTCGGGTCAGGCTGCCCAGCAGCGATCGTTCAACGCTCTGGCCTCAGCACTGACGGCAGCGATTGTCCCTGTCTCCAGCCTCCCTCTTCTAACTCCCTCCACCCAGTCCCACTCCCCTGTTCCTCTGCCTATCCCATCCACACCTACAGACCAGCCTGCACACACCTCAACACCCAAGGGAAGCTCATCCAGACATAAGCACCACAGAACACACAAGCATTCACACAAGCAACATACAGATGCAGACATGCCAACAGCCACTACCTCCTCTGTGTGCCCCACCTCCTCGTCTCCCTCCTCCATCCCTGTGATGTCTACACTCACACCTCCATGCACACCACCATCAGCCAGTACACCCATCACCAGCACACCCTCCAGCCCAGTCCGCACACGTGCAGTCACCACCCCCACTGCCATGTACACGTCCCCTGTGTCCTCTCCCAGTGTGTCTGTCACCCCCGCTTCCAACCCACACAAACGCAGGCAGGCACCCAACCAACAGCCATCCACCTCACGTCAGCCTCCAGCCCAAGCACCTGCACCCAAAGACACCAGACTTGACTCTCCTACAACCAAATCCTCTTCCTCCACTCCCATATCCACTCCAGCTACCCTTCCCATTGCTCCTAAAAAACTATTCCTCTCTAAAGTGAACATCTTTTCCTCACCCGACCCACCCCCTCCATCTCGTAAGAGTTCCAAAAACACCTCAGCCACCACCAGCCCAGCAACTCCCAAGAACGTTGTGCCTGGTTTTTGGAGTCCGCCCTTTCCTTGGGCAGGGACATCGGCCAGCAGCAAAGGCACAGCCAGCCCCCCCCCTGGGAAGAGGAGCAAAAAACTGAAGGGCAGGCACGAGAGGCCTGATACGCCTGCCCCCAAGGAGGGTAGCCTTGCACCGTCACCTGCCACATCGGGTAAGGGAGCCAAGGGCCACGGAGAGTCTGCCAAGGAGGGCAAGGGCAGCAAAGCGCCGAAGGCAGGGAGCAGCCGACCTGGCCATGAGGGACCCACCAGCCCCATTCCGGGGGTATCGGAGGAGACCCAGGGCCCCAGGACTCCATCACAGGAGGGCCCCGCAACGGAAAGGTCCGATGCTGACTGAGCGGGAAGTATTGGCCAGGTGTGGTTCACTCGAAACACAAGACAGGCACCGCTGAACAGGCCCCGCCGTGAGAAGCACCGCTGAACAGGGCCCGCCGTGAGAAGCACCGCTGAACAGGGCCCCGCCAAGACAGGCACCGCTGAACAGGGCCCGTCGTGAGAAGCATCCCTGGACAGGGCCCCGCTGTGAGAAGCACCGCTGAACAAGGCCCAGCCAAGACAGGCACCGCTGAACAGGGCCCGCCGTGAGAAGCACCGCTGAACAGGGCCCCGCCAAGACAGGCACCGCTGAACAGGGCCCGCCGCGAGAAGCATCCCTGGACAGGGCCCCGCCGTGAGAAGCACCGCTGAACAGGGCCCCGCCAAGACAGGCACCGCTGAACAGGGCCCGCCGTGAGAAGCACCGCTGAACAGGGCCCCGCCAAGACAGGCACCGCTGAACAGGGCCCGCCGTGAGAATCACCGCTGAACAGGGCCCCGCCAAGACAGGCACCGCTGAACAGGGCCCTCCAGTCAAGCACCGCTCCGCTGGGCCCTCCTGTCAAGCACCGCTCCGCTGGGCCCTCATCTCAAGCGCCGCTCCGCTGGGCCCTCCTGTCAAGCACCGCTCCGCTGGGCCCTCCTGTCAAGCACCCCTCTGCTGGGCCCTCCTGTCAAGCACCGCTCCGCTGGGCCCTCCTGTCAAGCACCGCTCCGCTGGGCCCTCATCTCAAGCACCGCTCCGCTGGACACTCATCTCAAGCACCGCTCCGCTGGGCCCTCATCTCAAGCACCGCTCCGCTGGGCCCTCCTGTCAAGCACCGCTCCGCTGGGCCCTCCTGTCAAGCACCGCTCCGCTGGGCCCTCCTGTCAAGCACCGCTCCGCTGGGCCCTCATCTCAAGCACCGCTCCGCTGGGCCCTCATCTCAAGCACCGCTGGCCCATTGGCATGCCCGGTTCTGTGTCGGGCAGGGCTTCACGAGGCACTCTGCCCACCATGCCTCCTCCATGACCAGTGGACTCTGTAATCCACCTGATGGACTGTGGCTTTGCACTCCCCAGGATGGCACAGTGGGCAATCCACCCACTGTAGAGACTTGAGAGACTGTGGCTTTGCACTCCCCAGGATGGCACAGTGGGCAATCCACCCACTGTAGAGACTTGAGAGACTGTGGCTTTGCACTCCCCAGGATGGCACAGTGGGCATGGAGGCCCTTCGTGGATCTGGCGTCGTGGACTCATGTGGCTGAGGTGCCCCCCCTTCCCTTTCCCCTGAGGTGCCAGTATTTTATTATTGTGATGCCCCAGCAGTGTTCTCTCCAATGGACTCGATCTGGTGTGTGGGCTTTGCCCATGTGTTGCTGCACATTGGCCCACGGACATTTGAACTTTGCAAAACTGTGCCGGACTTTTGCTACTTGTAAATATATAGGCCCTCATTCTGACCTTGGCGGTCGGCGGAGAGGCGGCGGTCGGACCGCGAACAGACCGGCGGTCAGAAAAATGGCATTCTGACCGCGGCGGTCACCGCCACGATCGACCGCCACTTCCCCACTCCGACCGCCACGGCGGTCATGACCGCCGGGCTGGAGTTTGCGCACTCCGGCCCGGCGGTCGTCCCAAGACCGCCAACGGTATCATGACCCTGCCTACCGCCGCGGTTTCTGGCGGTCGGGAACCGCCATGCGAACCATGGCGGTAAGCACTATCGGGGCCAGGGAATTCCTTCCCTGGCACTGATAGGGGTCTCCCCCACCCCCCACTACCCACCCGAGTCCTCCCCCCACACCCTCCACCCCCCTGCCACCCCCCAGAGGTGGTACGAACCCCCTCCCCACCCCCACCCCGACATGCACATACATGCACCCCGACATGCACACACCCCCAACATGCACATATACACACCCCCTACACACACATACACAACGGGGACACATACCCGCACACATACATGCAGACATGCGCACCTGCCGAACAGCACACATTACCCATAGACACAGCAGCACCCCCCGCCCGCATACACGCACTCACACACCCCCTCTACACACTCACACGCACACCCCCATGCACGCCCTCATCACACAACACCCCCCCTCCCCCTCCCCTCACGGACGGTCAACTTACCTTGTGCGTTGGTCCTCCGGGAGGCGACGGGAGCCATGGGGAGGTGACCGCCAACAGAACACCGCCAACAGAAGACCGCCACACAGATATGTGGGTCGTAATTCTGTGGGCGGTGTTCTGCTGGCGTGGCGGTGGAGGTTGACCAGTCTCCACTTTTCCGCCGACCGCCAGTGTGGCTGCTGGCGGTTTCCCGGCGGAACGCTCCCAGCGGTCGGAATGCGCACAGCGGCATACCGCCGCGGTCGGCGGTCTTCACCGCGGCGGTAACTCGGCGGTCTCGCGAAAAGACCGCCAAGGTCAGAATGAGGGCCATAGTTCTAGATGTGTAATAATTCTGTATATATTGCTAAGTTCGCTATACTTCATTATTGCTATAATATAGTTCTATTTTTACAATCATTGCCTTTTGTCTTTGCATTTTTGTTTTGGAGGTTTGGGGGTGTCACTCTGACTTTTTAATCTGCATTGGTGTGTAGGTATTTTGGTGGGGGTGGGTGTGTGGCGTATGTGTGTGCCCGTAACCTTTCCTCCTCCTCCCTCCCCTGTGTCGTAAGTGCAGTACTCACCGTTGTCGTCTGCGGCGACCTTCGTGATCCTGGAAGATGAGCAGGAAGGCAATGGCTGGGAGGATGTGGAGTTCCGGTTCCATGCTGTTCCGATTCCGCGTGGAGTGTGTCGAGGTGAGCGTTTTCCATTGGAAATGTCTGTTTCCGCCGTGTTTTTATCGGCGGGGCTCCCGCCCCGGAAAAGGTGGTGGATTGGTGAGTCGTGATAGGGTGGGCGGTACATTGTCTGCCGCCTGGCTGTTGGCGGTGACCGCTGCGCTGTTTGCTTGTGCCGCCGTGGAGGTCGGAGTGTTAAAGCAGCGGCCTGTGTTGGCGGTTCCCGCCAGGGTCAGAATTCCATTTTTTGGACCGCCAGCCTGTTGGCGGGTTGGCCGCCGCTTTAACACTGACTGCCAGGGTCAGAATGACCCCCTATGTTTTCCTTCATTCCTTATTATTCTAAATGAGTTTCACGTGAACAGTTGCGTATGTTCTAGTCAGTTGAGATTGGGGGCCAAGCATAGCCTCCTCCGGGCTCTGATGGATGCACGCAGACCTGCACTTTGCCAGCTCGCATCCTGCTCTGCTGGAGCATCGATGCCTGAAAAGGGTTGATGGGTCCTGGCCCCTCCTTTTCCAAGAGTGTGTTGTACTTGGTGAAGTCTGGCACCACTTAGTGTGCTTGCCAGCACAAAGTTCTTTCATTATTCTCCTTACCACGCTATGTACACGCCAGGGGCAGTGTGTTTTCCATCATAGTCACTAAGCTACAGACCTCACTCTGTACCATCTAAGGGACATACATCACCTACTTCTCTTTCACTAAGCCATACACATTTGTCTTTCTTTGTGGACAATGGGCCATCACCCAGTCTCTTGTTTTCTCAGAATTCCAGTGCTAGAACACCTTTTAGGTAGCCTCATGCTTAATAATTTATAATATACTGAAGTGAATTGTTTTGCATAAGACTTAACTATTGTAATAAAAACAGCCATGCTTTCTTGCTCACACTAAAACCTATTAACTAAAAAGTTCCTTCCCTGACCTTAAAAATGAAGCACCATTGGCTACGAAGTGAATTTTCTTTTAAAAAGAACTGTTTTTGTAAGAACCGTGGCATGCTTTTGAAGATCACCTGCTCTTCCTCCTCTGCACTTGCTCTTTACAGTATTGAAACCCAGACCAAGACATGTGACTGATTCTACAACCTTTTTGTATTAGGGTGTAAACGTGTGCTTTGCTTCGTCCTAAGGGACCTTGACTGCTTAGCAGATCATACGGAATTACCTTGACTCTTTATTCTGTGATTCACATCTCCATTCTATGATCTAAGGTATGACAAATGTAAAACAGCAACTTCTCTTAGGTGAACGTGGTTGGAGGACAACATGAAGTTCAGCTTATAGACCAGGTCAGACAGTGTTTTGCAATCTGAACTCAGAATGTCTTTTGTATTTATTGGTTTAACAAAAAGTACTTTTATTTATTATATATATAGGTTTGGATATGACATATGTCACAACAAGATTAAATCAAGCTGTAGGTTAGGAAATAGGGAAGGCCTGGGTGTTAGGAGTTATGGTGTGAGTAAAATTCAAGGAAGAGCAGCAGGTTTGGAAGGGGTCTTATATGTCTAAGGCACTCATAATCAACTATACTGGATTAATGCTATTGATCGTGGAACACTGATTCTATTGCCCCAGGCCCTCTGCAAATCCCACTGGGTTATATCCAGAGATATCATGCTTGCAATGATGACAGTGGACATTATGGTTCCACAGGCGCAAATGTACACAAGTGGCCTCCACCTTTAGAATGAGATGCCAGAGTAGCTGACTGTACTATTACTGTCACTCTGCTGCAACTTTTTCACCCTCCATCCACAGGGACGAGCTGCTCATCTGAAAAAATTTTCCTTTATGGGAGTGAGGATAAGACAGGCCCGAAATGAAAATGGTAAACCTAAAACTATGACGGTTCAACTCATAGCGACTCCAGAGCACTTCATGTATACTCAATATGGTATAAGTATGTAGAAATCAGGGCACTGAAGAAGACAGGAATAAGCACAGTCACAAGAGGACTATCAAAAAGAAATTGAACAATCTAAGAATAGGAGTACACCAGGACAATGGCAAGCTTTTCTAAACTGGCATCAGGAAACTCTTAAGGGCTGGGAGGAATATCAAGTACAGGCAGTGCTTTAAATGGGCCGGTACTGTCTGGTACTGAGTACCGGCACTTTTTTTTTTTGAGAGGGAGAGTACCTGCACTTCTCAAGAACAATGTAATACTTTCTATTGGAGAGTACCGGCACATCTCAGAAACAAGCAGGTACTCTGATACAGAGTACCTGCACTTCTATTTTTCCATTGCAAGCACTGAGTACAGGGGTCTTGAAGACACTCAAGAATAATCAAGATATTAAATTAGTCACATGAACAATGAATTAAGGTTCCAACCAATCAATCAATCAGGATTTGTAAAGCGTAGCTAATCACACAACAGGGCATCCTGGCACTTGCAAGTCCCCGAGACAAGGAGAGAGCAGTGAAAACAAGGGAAAAGCAAGAAGGCACTCAAAAAGCAGGGAAAAGGCATGGAGAAAGCAGTAAAAATGAGGGAAAAGCAAGGAGAAGGCACTCAGAAAATGTGAGAAAGAAGCAAGAAG
Source organism: Pleurodeles waltl (assembly GCF_031143425.1). Lineage (NCBI taxonomy): Eukaryota > Metazoa > Chordata > Amphibia > Caudata > Salamandridae > Pleurodeles > Pleurodeles waltl. The sequence continues at coordinate 711,538,689 of NC_090448.1, forward strand.
ACAGGAGCAAGAGCGATGCAGCAGCATGGGAAGAGCTGTGTCTGGCACCTGCTCAATGGGGTCGTGCTGCGGCCTCCATTAAGTAGGTCCTGGGAGGAGGGAGGGACACTGGGAGGCGGTGGGGGGAGCTAGGCAGGAGGCGAGAAAAAACAGGCCAAAGGCAGGAGCGGCAATGAGGGGAAAAAAAAGAGAAGGCCCTACAAAACAGAGAAAAAAGCAAGGAGTAATTGGTGAAAATGAGTGAAAAGCATGGAAAAAGCACTAAAAAAGCAAGGATAAAGCAGTAAAAACGAAAGGAACAGCAAGGAAAACGTACTCAAAAAATGGGGGAAAAGCAAGGAAAAAACAGTGAAAAGAGGGAAAGGCAAGGAGAAGGCACTTAAAACAGGGGAAAAAAGAGAAAGCAGGGAAAACAAGGGAAGAGCAAGGATAAAGCAGTAAAAATGAGGAAAAGACCAAGGAGAGAGCAGTGAAAACTAGGGAAAGTCAGGAGAAGGAACTCAAAAACAGGGAAAAGGCAAGGACAAAGCAAGGAGCAGGCACTCAAAACGCTGAAAAAATGGAAGGAAACGCAGTGAAAATGAGAGTGAGAATACCAAGGAGAAGGCACTCAAAAATGGGGTTAAAGCAAGAAGATGGGCGCAGGAGCGATGCAGCAGCACAGGAGAGCTGGGTTTGGGACCTGCTCCCAGACCTACGTTTGTTACCCAAGTTCGTCACTCCCCCTCACCTATTCATTCAAATCATTGGAGAGCGAGATAGAATGCTGTCTTTGATATTCACATCTGGGAAATGGAGCACGTACCCTCAAGGTGCGTAAAGTGGTGTACCAGACAGCAGTCCAGTGACAGCGACAAGCAGGGGCATTGCTTTAGCTGGGTGTTTGGAGCGTGCTATCACTCAAATGAATGTATTCTTTGCTTGGTAGATGGGTCTGAGGGCACTGATTTGAGTCTAATAAGGCTGTGTCTGTTTTTCTCTATCTGCCCCAAAAATAAAAGACAAAACAGTGATCTTTGATATAAAACAGGAAAGATACAGAGATAAAGATCTGATGGCTAAATTTTAAAATGTGAAACCAGATAATATGGAATCAATACCAGCTTCCATGCTTGTCAACATTTTATGATCCTAGGCAAACTTTTTTTTTCCAGAGCCTGGTTTTTCTCATTAATGTTCCTATGTTCATGTGCACCCACCTCTATTGTCGACCTAAGCTTAGTAAATGGTGTCGTGAGTCTCTTCACATTATGATTTGTAAAAGGTGACTACTGCAAACATGGAGCCTGCCTAAAAACACCGATTTAAGAACTTTACCTTAAAGGCTTCTCATAGCAGAGACGAAGAAAAGTGTGTGCAGTGAAAGTGCATTTACAATAAGGGCCTAGTTTAGATATTGGTTACTCCGTCATAACGGTCACGGATATCCCGTCAGCCGAAATCTAAATCCAAAAGGAAATAATGGGATTTAGATTTCGGCTGGCGGGATATCCGGCACCATAGTGATAAAGTAACCCACCGCCAATATCTAAATCAGGCCCAAGTAATCCCAAGGCAGAGACTCCAGGCTGTTGTGTTTTACATGACCACAATCATGAGTTCCCAGGAAGAACTACCAGGCCCAGGTGGCGGACAGGGGTACAGCTTCAGGAGGCAGGGGTGTGTTTGTGGCGTGACTCCCCACAAATGCATTCTTGGCTTGGTAGTTCAGTCTGGGGCACCTGAGCTGGGTCTGCTATGTTTGTGTCAGTTTGTCCTGTTGTTCCCATTTCACTAAGAGCTTTTAACGTGTTCATTTCTTGGAGGGGAAACCAAAATATGTATAGTGGCTGGTTAACCAAAAAAGTAGTATATCTGCTCACACAAAAGTACTCCTTGAATGGGCGCAAATTTACTTCTTTTTGACTTTTACAAACATTGGTTGTAGCAGGCTTAGAAAGCTACACCAGCCTCAAGGTTCCAGGCATATTAATGGCCATCAAACCCCAAAAAGGCGACGGAATGAATGCTTCCAAATATTTTAACCTCTAGAGTCCTACCTAATTTAAATTGGCACTGACCCTTTTTCTCATAGAAACAGTTCACCCCAAATTCTGGTCATCTCACCCCTCCATTCTGCAGCCCACTGCTATTTTAGTTGGGAAATATGAGATTTGCACACCCAGGATCTCTCTGATTAAACTACACCTCTGACCACAAGGCAGACAGAAGGGGCAATGCCAGATTTGATATAGCCAGATGGGCAAGAAAGTGCTGTGAAAGTGGCAAGGATTAAGCAGTGGTGCAGTTACAGCAGCACAGCCAACACAATAACGTGAGAGTCTGATACTAAAACACCTCACAAAAGTCTCTTACAAGGTCACAATCAGTGCTTTACCACCATCCTGAGATCAAAGCACAGAGTGGACAGATGCTCAACATGAATATTAGCCAGAATAGCCTGAGGCTAACTGCTGAGCGAAGAGCTAGAAGTGAGGAATGTAGGCACAGATCTAGTTGAAGGGCCTCTTCCCCAAGTGATGACAATAGTGAAGATTTAGATGTGCTCCAATCGCAATCTTCTCTTTAAGGCAATGCTCACACTCAGTTGATAGAGAAAGCTCACCATTCAAATACCATGGGTCCTGTGTATTCCACTTAAAATAATCAAACAATTTCTCAATATCTGAGAGAAACTCCAAATGTTAAGAACAGAAATAAAATTTTTGAGTGTTGCAAACTTAATTGGGCTGCTATTAATCCATTGACGAGAGTTATAATTCCCTATGAGGGCTGAGACACATTGATAGCCTATGCCAACTGGCTCCAAAGGCCCCTTAGGGATGAAGATACATTGGATACTGATAGAAATGCTCCACTTAATGTAATAACTGAGGTGTGCCACACCAAATTAGATTGTACAAAAATAAAAAATTGCAAACAAAATATGGGCATCTGTGTGGGTTGGAAAACTAAGAACTAATGAGAATTAATTTTAGTGGCTTATCAGTTTCTGACCACTTAGAAAGAATGAATCATCAGAAACAAAATCGATGTCTCTTCAAATGCAATCTTTCCAATAACATTCTGAAAGACTAGTTGAGGAGGACAAGGAAGAAGAGTCGGAGGGGCAGAGGGTGGGGAAAGGGAGGCTTTCGTCCATCAGGGAAACTTGTTTTAATGGTGGCATTTGGGACATTAGAAAAGGGAGTGTCCAAATCAATCTCAAGGACACCTTATGATCATGAGTAGCCCAATATCTACCATGCTCTTTCTCTCCCTCCACAAAACTCTCTGAGGACTCCCCGAGAGAAGCTGACTGATTCATGCGCCACTTGATAATAATAGATCTAAAGAGCTATATGTTTAATGTGTTATTAATCAAAGGCCAACTTCTTTCTTCAATGATGTTAGTGACATCTGCTCCACTTTGAAACTCCTGATTTTCTCTCCCTGTCTCTCACACAAAGCAACTGATGTAGTTGGCATTAGCATCCTGTTACCTGTGTGTTTATCTTCAAGTCCAATTTGGACCAACTTTTTTTCCTTCTGAGCTCTACCACCTGTTAATCTGTTGGGGAGAGATGAACGAGTTACTTACCTTCGGTAACGACTTTTCTGGTGGATACATTAGCTACCTGTGGATTCCTCACCTAATGAATACTCCCATTGCGCCAGCATTCGATGGAAATCTTCTTCCTAGCTTCTGCACGTCGACGAGGACGTCACAGTTGCCCATGCGACGCCGTCTGACGTCATACAGGCAATAAGAAGTCCTCGCCGACGTGTCGACGTCAGTACCAACATTTTTTACGTGCCTGAGAACAATAATCCAATGAGATGAAAGACAAAAGCAATATTTCATGACATTGTAAACAACACATCATTGCGAGAAGATGGACTACTAATTTAATATATATATATATATATATTTTTTTTTTTTAAATAAATAAATATATGCACTAAACATAAATATATATATATATATATATATATATATATATATATATAAATATATATATATATATATATATATACACATATTAATATATACACATGAACATATATACATAATCTATACCAGTCCTCAAAACCAAGAGGAGCACACTCAAGAATTACTTGGTGAGACCAAACAGGCAACGGGGAGGCAGGTGGGACCGTGAGGAATCCACAGGTAGCTAATGTATCCACCAGAAAAGTTGTTACCGAAGGTAAGTAACTGATGGATACAACTACCTGTGGATTCCTCACCTAATGAATAGAGTCCCAAAGCAGTACCGCGCCCGGTGGTGGGTGCCTGAATGGTCAAACCAAGAAATCCTGCAGCACTGACCGTGCAAAATGGCCGTCCCTTCTGACCTCAGAGTCCAAGCAGTAATGTTTCGCAAAAGTGTGAAGGGACGACCAAGTTGCAGCCTTGCAGATGTCGACCACAGGAACACCTCTGGCCAAAGCCGAAGTGGCCGACTTAGCTCTGGTGGAATGAGCTCTAATACCATCAGGAGGATCCTTCTTTGCTAAAGAGTAACACATGTTGATGCAAAGAACAACCCACCTGGAGAGTGTTCTCTTGTGGACTGCCTTTCCTCTCCTCTTGCCCACGTATCCAATGAAAAGCTGATCCTCCAGCCTGAAATCCTTCGTCCTGTCTATGTAAAAGCTTAACGCCCTCTTTGGGTCCAAGCGGTGTAGTCTATCTTCATCCTTTGAAGGATGAGGCGGAGGATAGAACGTGGACAGAGTAATTGTCTGGGCCAAATGAAAGGGTGAAACAACCTTCGGAAGGAAAGCAGCCTTGGTCCTCAACACCACCTTATCCCCGTAAAAAGTCATATAAGGGGGCTTTACCGATAAAGCCTGCAACTCACTCACTCTCCTTGCAGATGTTATAGCAACCAGGAAGACTGTTTTAAGAACTAACAACCTTAAGGGGCAAGAATGCATAGGTTCAAAAGGGAACCCCATAAGGAAAGTGAGGACCAAGGACAAATCCCATTGAGGCATAACGAAAGGATTTGGAGGAAACTTATTCATAAGGCCCTTTAAGAATCTAAGTACTATAGGAGATTTATAAAACGAAGGCTGGTCTGGAAGACAAATGAAGGCTGACAAAGCAGACAAGTAACCCTTAATAGTAGCCACTGCACAACCCCTCTGTGCTAAAGACAAAGCAAAAGATAAAACATCTGACAAATGAGCACATAAGGGATCAATCTGTCTCTCTCCACACCATACCACAAATTTAGACCACCTATTAGCGTAGATAGATTTAGTGGAGTGTTGCCTGGTCGCTAAGATAACATCCACTACATCAGGCGGGAGAGAAAAGGAACTCAGGTTGCCCCGCTCAATCTCCAGGCATGAAGGTGCAGACTCTGGAGGTTGGGGAGTAAAACCTGCCCCTGCGACTGCGAGAGGAGGTCTGCCCTGAGAGGGAGACGGAGCGGAGGGCACACTGAGAGTCGGAGAAGATCGGAATACCACACCCTCCTTGGCCAATCCGGAGCAATTAAGATTACTTGGGCCCGGTCTTGGCGAATTTTCCTCAACACTCGAGGAATCAAGGGTATGGGGGGATACGCCTAAAGCAACTGGTCGCACCAGGTTCTCTGAAACGCGTCCCCCAACGCTCCTTGCACCGGATACTGGAGGCTGCAGAATAACGGGCAGTGCGAGTTCTCCCGGGTGGCAAACAGATCTATCCGAGGAAACCCCCACAACTGGAAGATTAGACGGACTTGATCTGGATGGAGACGCCACTCGTGGTCGGCCGAGAAATGACGACTGAGACTGTCCGCACGTACATTCAAGACTCCGGCCAGATGATTCGCTACCAAGCAAATCTGATGGTCCTTTGCCCAGGACCATAGCCGAAGAGCTTCTCTGCAGAGAAGGTACGACCCCACTCCTCCCTGTTTGTTTATATACCACATCGCAGTAGTATTGTCCGTCAGGACCTGAACCGACTGACTGCAAAGGGATGGGAGGAAGGCCTTGAGAGCCAGACGTACAGCCCGTAACTCTAACAGATTGATATGAAACATCTGTTCCTCTGGAGACCAAAGCCCTTTGATCTCCAGGTCCCCCAGATGAGCTCCCCACCCTAGAGTGGAAGCATCCGTTATGACCGTGGTCACTGGTGGAGGCTGCATGAACGGCCTTCCCCGGGAAAGATTGTCGCCCGCAATCCACCACTTCAAATCCGTGGCAGCATCTCTGGAGATCTTGACAGAACCTTCGAGATCTCCTTTGTGTTGACACCACTGCCTTCGGAGGCACCACTGAAGAACCCTCATGTGCCAGCGAGCATGCGTGACCAACAGTATGCAGGAGGCAAACAGACCGAGCAGACGAAGGACCTTGAGGACTGGAATGACCGCTCCACTTTGAAACATTGGAACCAACGCCTGAATGTCTTGAATCCGCTGAGGTGGAGGAAAGGCTCGATCCAATGTTGTATCCAGTACTGCCCCTATGAACAGGAGGCGTTGAGAGGGCTCTAGGTGAGATTTGGGCACGTTCACCGAAAAGCCCAGGTCGAACAACAACTGAGTTGTCGACTGCAGATGATGGAACACAAGCTCCGGGGACTTGGCTTTGATCAACCAGTCGTCCAAGTAAGGGAATACTGCTATCCCCTTCCTTCTGAGCTCTGCCGCAACCACCGACATCACCTTCGTGAAGACTCGAGGTGCTGAAGTAAGACCAAACGGGAGGACCCCAAACTGATAGTGCTGTGACCCTACCACAAACCGGAGATACTTCCTGTGCGACTTGAGTATCGGGATATGAAAATAAGCATCCTGCAAGTCGACAGACACCATCCAATCTCCCTTGTTCAATGCCAAAAGCACCTGAGCTAGGGTCAGCATCTTGAACTTTTCCTGTTTGAGGAACCAATTCAAAATCCTCAGATCCAGGATTGGTCTCAACCGACCATCCTTTTTGGGAATCAGGAAGTACCTGGAATAACAACCTTGACCCTTTTCCTGCTCTGGAACCAACTCCACCGCGCCCTTTAAAAGGAGGACTTGAACCTCCTGTTCTAACAACAGGAGGTGTTCTTCTGAACAATAAGATGGGCGGGCGGGATGGGGGCGGAAGCTCCCGAAAGGGAAGGGTGTAGCCTTTTCCCACAATGCTGGTAACCCAGGCGTCTGATGTGATGACCTCCCACTTGTGAAGAAAATACAGTAACCTTCCCCCTACAGGAGAGGAGTGAGTGGGAATTGGTGGAAGCCTAAGGCTGCTTCCCCTGCTGCACCCCTCCAGAGGAAGAGGAAGAGGCAGAGTGCTGCTGAGAGGCTCCCCTGGTACGAACCCTACCCCTCCCTCTAAATGATCTATAGGTGAGAGAGGAGGTAGGCTGATGGAATTTCCCCCGAAAGGAAGAGGAGGATGAGCCACGACCAAATCCTCGAAACCTACTAAAAAATCTGGAGGAGGCAGAAGAAGTGGTTTGCAGTCCTAACGACTTGGCCGTGGCCCTGCTCTCCTTAAACCTCTCCAAAGCCGAATCTGCCTTGGCACCAAAGAGCTTGTCCCCATCAAAAGGGAGGTCCAACAGGGTCGACTGCACATCTGAAGAGAACCCTGAGTTGCGAAGCCAAGCCTGTCTTCTCGCAACCACAGCCGTGCCCATCGCTCTGGCCACCGAGTCAGTTGTAGCAAACCCAGATTGGATAACCTGGGTTGCAGCAGCTTGAGCGTCTGACACGAGATTCAAGAGCCCTTGAGGAACCTCTGTACACAAAGATGTTATCTCGTCCATCAGAGCATAAATGTACCTCCCCAAAATACACGTAGCGTTGGTGGATTTTAACGCCATGCTACAAGACAAGAGCACTTTCTTTGACTGCATATCCATCTTTTTGGAGTCCCTGTCCGTCGGCACTGATGGAAAAGATCCAGGTGCAGATCTTGTAGAACAGGAAGCCTGGACCACCAAGCTTTCAGGCATAGGGTGTCTTCAATGTTTAATTTCACACGATGGAGGTAAGCACAATTGCTCCATCACAACTGCCCATCTTAATAAACCCTGAATTCATGTCACTGATATACCCTTGCTGAAATGTGATATTATGTTCCATGTTGAAGAGTCTTGCCTTAGAAATAATCAATACAGTGGTGGGAAATGCCATATAAACCTAGTATGAAATAATATAGAGTCAATGTTCACCCCACGTATTTTCTGTCCAAGTTGCCAAACCTGATGCTCACAAACTTGTATTTTAACAACAAAAAAGAGCATCATTTTCGTGAATGACTTGGAACATGCTTTTGGTATTTATTACACATGATTTTGGTCTCCTGGGTAGAGAGGGAGTTCCTTTCTTAAGCAGACACACCAATAATGTGGCATTTATAAATTATGCTTGACACATTCTACCTTCCTAGGGAGGTCCCAATGAACAAATTACTTACTTTGGTAAAAGTATTTTTGGTAGCGACTCTATCTAACCGCAGACTCCTCACTTTTTCAGTATCCCCCAGACAACGATGGAGCTAGAAAATCTACATAAGTACTCCTGTGTGGTTGCCTCAGGCATCAGTATGGTCTGTGGCATGACAGGACTGGTAAAGTGGTTGCTCTGAGAATTCTGCTATGCAATCTAGCTCACTTGTGCCATGAAATTACATGTTAGCAGGTGTGCTGTGATTTGAGCTGCTAATGCTTGCTGGTTTTCACATTATCTGCCCCCTACTTCCCAGCATTATTGCCATCCAGTGCTATTTCCCAAGCATATTTGCTGGTAAGTGTATCAAAGCTATCAATGCTGCACACCCTGCTCCTTAGGATCTTTGCCTGCCTCTAAATTTACTTCAGTCACAACCTGCTGCTATTCCTACCTCTGTGTGATGGTCCTAATCTGTATATTTATTGGATGCATGGAAGTTTATCCTTGTGCGTGTGCAAACACAATCACTCTGACCAAAATACTGATTTGAGACTCTACTCCCAGGTTTGGAATTCCTCTTAATATCTGAATTCAAAATAGGCCTAATGGAACCATAGTCCAGAAAACGTGTAAAGCCCAAGATATTCACCAACATCTCAAGTCATCAGGTAAAGCTGAGCACTTCATGTAACCCTGAAAAACAAAAGTATTAAAAATATGTTTTGAAACCAGTCTGAAGCTGCCTAACACTTTATGCTTAGCCTTTGTGTTGGATAAGAGCCATTCATAATAAAAAACGAAGCTTAGTTTGCATAAAATTATAATACACAGAACTGTGATTCCTTTCTTCCTTCCAGTGTATTTAGTTTTGCTAGGCTACAACCTTAGAGCTTTAAAATACTTCAAACAACGAATTCACTGGCTCAATAGCTTCAGTTCTCAGGTAAAGACCTGCCCTCCAGCTCATCTGAAACTTGCCACTTGATTAAAGTGCTGAAGACTGCCTGCCAGGATCCATGCTTTGCATTGCATTGCAACTAGTCTACAGAAACAGAAGTAGCCAAACCCACTGGCTGAGGAGCTCTTGACATCACAGGCACACATACGAGAAGTGGCAGAGTTGCAGCCACTTCTCCTAACCCAGGCTTTGACCAGCATCCCAGGTATCTTTTCCCTCAATGGGTAGAGTTGTCACTTTATAGAGAAGCTTGTTTGTTTCATTTATCATGAGGCTGTGTTATCAGGAGAGCAAGGCTGGTGTGCTGGAAGAAGTCACCTCAACAGATTCACTTAACTGTCCCACAGGTTCACGCTGTTCTGCAAGGACATCTCTCTCTTGTAGGACTTGAACGCTTTCTCATGCTGGCTGTGCTCACACATGACCACTGATTTAAATAGGGGTGTCCAATGCACCCAATGCAATGTGAATTGGAAGAACACTGAGAAAAAGCAACTTGGGTGTTAGTGGGATATTTCATAGCTAAAGTCTCAAATACGGCGATGCAGGCCTTTAAAAACCTGATATTAGAAAAAAGTTGAAACATTCCTGAACCACTGCTTCCCAGTAAAAGCAGACCTGATAAGCAAGACATACTCTTCATAAAGGAGCTAAAGACCCTCAGTATGATAATATTAAATGGAAGAATTGACTCTGACATACCGGCCAATATGACCTGGTATGGTTCCTTAGGGTCTAACATAATTGATTATCTCATCACAATCACATCATACAGATCATATGAACTAGTTTCAGAAATAAAGTTCACACATACCACACTTAGGGCCTCATTCTGAGCTTGGTGGCCCCACCGTGGGACCGCCAAACTCGACGGGAGGACCCTGAGAGTATTACAAGATTCCTGCCGGGTTGTAGTACGCGGTTTACGCCGGGCTGCCTGGCGGGAATAGCGCTACGATATTGGTCTCGCCTCCCAAGACCAATATGGTAGCACTCCAGCACCCTCAGAATGCGCACCGTCTGCAAAGCAGACAGTGCGCATTCCAATGGTGCTGGGCAGGGAGGCCCTGCACTGGCCAATCCATGGGCAGTGCAGGGGCCTCCTGTGGCCCCCAGCTCTGGCATTTCGCAAGCCTTTCCCTGGGGGGGTCGCAGCCATGGAAAGGCTGACAGAGAGCTGAGTTCGAATCATCCAGGCGGCGCTGAGTTCAGCCCCACCCTGGCTGAGTACAACTCAGGATGCCATCACCATGCCAGGAGCCATGTTTCTGGTAGGGACAGTGGTCTGTAGGCGGGTCCGCCCGCCAGGGCTGTGATGTAGCAGTCTGACTCCCTCGAGTGAGGTGGCTGACCGTCACTGTGAGTGTCCTCAGACCTCCACATTTGTAACGAGGCCCTGTTTTGTTTTAAGTTACCCATTACAATCACAGCTGATAAGTCCCTGGAAACTGTCTCAGGTCAAATGGAAATTCAACCTAACAACACTAGACTGCATTTGAACCCTCAAAATATTAATTCTTTTAATGAAGTGTTGGCATCTTTTCACCCAGATATTTGATATTACATTGATTGATTAAACTATCTGCAGAAATAAATAAACGTGTTTGTACAGTGTTGGAAAATTGGTTATTGGTAAGGGCAGGTGGGCACCTACAGTTAGCAATAGGCCACTAACCTCCACTTAGGTCCAGTTAGGTCTCAGTAAATTAAACCCAGCTCAACCCTTGGTAGCTTGGCAACGAGCGACAAGGCTTAACTTAGGAGACAGAGGGGGTTATTCTAACTTTGGAGGAGTGTTAATCCATCCCAAAAGTGACGGTAAAGTGACGGATATACCACCAGCCGTATTACGAGTTCCATAGGATATAATGGACTCGTAATACGGCTGGTGGTAAATCCGTCACTTTTCCGTCACTTTTGGGACGGATTAACACCTCCTCCAATGTTAGAATAACCCCCAGAGTGTAAAGCATTCAAATATCAAAAAACAATAATTAAATAAAACACCGGAAATAGTTTAAAAATCCAAAACCAATTTATGAAAATAGATTATATTTTTATCTTTAAAATGACACCAAAACAAATAAAATTGGATACGGGGAACCGGAGATATGAATTTTTAAAGAATTATTGTTTTCTAGCGCCTAGAAACAAAAAGCACCAATTTGGTCACCTGGTCGCACCTCGACCTGGGCAAAGTCAAAGTTTAAGGCAGACCGCGATGGAGCCTGGCCCGGCTACAGCCCGCGGGACGCCTCAGACAAAATTTTACCATGGGACTTAGTCGTTTTTCTGAAGATTTTCTTCAGCGGGACAAACCTGCCAGTCCAATTCAACCTCCTGGAACTCTTCCTCGGATACGCGTCGCGGGAGCCCTCGGTGGAGATTTTTACCTTCGGACTTAGTCTCTTTTTTGGACATTTTTTTCACCAGGACGAATCTGCAAGTCAGGCCGGGTCGCGGTTGAGGCAAGCCGGCTAGAGTTGCCGCGGCGGGTCGGTCCCTCTATGGAGCTTTTTTTCCAAAAGTTCTCCAAACTTCTGGATCTTCTTCCAGATGTTCCTTTAAGGTTCTTTTGGGGTCCACAGCTCACCCCAAGGTTCCAGAAGCTCTGAGATGTTCCTTGGGGGTGTGGACTACAACTCCCAGAATGCACCTGGCGCAAACTCCTTTTGGCCACTGGACAGAGATCAGCTGGTTGGTTTCTTCAGGAGTTGGTCCAGGGGATTCTGGTTAGCAATTTTTCACCTGTAGCAAACAGGGAGTCCCTCCGTGAACCAGTTGAAGCCAGGCAAAGTCCTTCTTGTGGTGAATCCCAAGTGTGCAGCTGGTTAAGTCCTTTAGAGTGCAGGGTCCAGGTGCAGGCGAGGGGTCCAGCAGGGCAGTCCTTCTTCTTCTGTAGTTCTTCCTGGTGGGGATCTGGTAGGGAACTGAGGTGTGGGTGCAGGTCTGCCAGTTTTATCCCTGCTCCTGTGTGAAAAACAGGGGGGTCCTGGTTCTCCAATCAGGTGCAAGGTCCTTCCCCCTGTGATGACCACTTCATGGGAAGTGTGGCAAAAAACAATCCCAGGGAGCAACATTCCTCAAAAATCCATCATGGCTGAAAGTTATTTTTGGAGGTTACATCTGGCTGAGCCCACCCACTGGTGTGGCTAAAAATCCTAAACATACCCCTCTCCTGCCCTCTCCTAATCTAATCAAGGGGGCGCCTAATTGTCTGGGTTTGCAGGATGTGGGGGTGTTGTGGGTTGCTCCAAATGTCCTCCTCTGCCTTTGAAGACCAATTTGGCAGGCCTTACCCTTCCTGCCTCACCATCTGCTGAGGGGAGATCTCCTCCCACAGGCACCTCTCTTCGTGTGAAGCCAGGCCACTTCACATCTCATCAAGGCAGGATGGCCAGGCTGCCAGAGGCTGGCCAACAGAGCACAGCAGCAAAAACACTGCAGGGTTGAAGTTGGCAACTTTTCAGGTAAAGTTTAAAACTCTCTACCTGAACAAGTTATATTAAATCCAACAAATGGAAGTTGTGGGATTTATTATAAAAATTAATTTGATACCAAACTCTTGGTATCTGTTACTTAAGGGGACTTTAAAAATTAAAATAAAGTCTCCCCATTCTAGCCTATTGAGGCCATTCACTACAATGAGGGAAAAACAAATTTGGCTGTTTCACCTCACCAGGGGTTATAAAGCTATTTTTATAAGGTCCCTTCTTATAGTTACATGGCACCCAGCCCTAGGGGCACATAGGGCACAACTTAGGGGTGGCTTATATGTAAAAATAAGGTAGTTTAAGACTTTGGAACTACTTTTAATTCCAAAGTCGAATTGGCATATAACTTTATTTTCAAAGCAGCCAGCAAGGCAGGCCTGCCTTTAAAATGACACTGGGCACCTCAGCAGTGCACTATTCTGGGGTCCCCAAACCCTACATGCCCTACCATATACTAGGGACTTATAGGTAGGTTGACTTGGCCAATTATAATTAGCCTAATTTGCATACTGATTTTACACAGTGCACAGGCCCTGGGACTGGTTAGCAGTACCCAGGGCACCACCAGAGTCAGGAAAACACCAACAAAAAGTGGAAAATGGGGGCAAAAAGTTAGGAGGCCTCTGCAATCAGCCCTGTTCTCTCACATACGGTTTCTATTTTGCTCAACAGAACTAATGAAAATAAGTAACTCTCTTAGGAAAAGATGAAAATGAAACTATGGAACTTAAAATCAAATGGATCTGAGTAAGCCTCTTTTTCAGCGAGCCTCCTAGGAAAAAAAAATCAACATTTTCTGGACAATCTTTTGCAAGAATTTGCAAAGCAAAAATGAAAACAACTACAAATACAATTAATTACATTGCCAAACTCTACAAGACGAACGTAGCCAACGATGTCCTCCTTCTTATCTGCAATCAATTTATTGTATTTTCTGCAGCAACGGGCGAGGATGAAATCCCAATTACATTTCTGAAAGGGAATGTGGGCCTGTGGTCAAAATCCCCATGCATTTGTCTTTTTTATTGTTATGCAAATAGCACAATACCTATTTCTTGGGAGCAGGACATTAATGCAGGTACAACCCATCTACGGAGGGCTATAAGGCTATTAGAATATTCTGTCACTAGAGGGCAAAATGTTCTAATAAATACAAGGGCCTCATGGAGCCTAGAGGATTGAAATCCCCTGAGGCTCAGTGAGACCTTTGTTTACAGCAATAGCTGTGAACAAAAACATTGGAATGTTGGAGCTCCGGGCTTCTACAGGCCATTTGAAGCCGGGAGCACTCCAGTGTTTTCAACTGAGCTCCCAACATTCCAATGTTCTAATTACAGTTCTGAAAGCAAATGTTGGCTTATGGACAACATTCTCATGCCTTTGTCTTTTTTATTGTTCTGCAACTAGCACTATACCTAATTCTTGGAGAGACAGTATCATCATACCTTTAAAAAAAAAAAGCTGTAAAAAAAACCTCTTGATATTATAGGCAAATTGGCCTTTTAGATGTGATATGGAAAATTTTCACGAGTAGCCTTTTGGAACATCTAGAAGAATGGGCTTACAAGGCAATCATCCAGCTGGAACAGTTAGGCTTTTCACCACATAGATCAGTCAGAGGTAAAATTGCAGTGGTTCAGACTATAGTTGATAGATATGTAACAGGAAAGAACCAAATAGTATAAACAGTGTTTGCTGATTTCTCAATAGACTTGAGTGGGCATTCCAACATTATGGCGTATATTGTTGTTAATGAGAATTCCAACAAATGTTATGAGTCTAATTGTTGCATTTTAATCTTCTACATGGTGCAACATCTTGTTAGGGGTCACAAAGGTTTTCTCCTATAATGACCCAAAATGGGTTGAAACAAGGTTGTCTGTTAGCTTCAATTATATTCTGCTTATATTTGGCAGACTTAAATGCAATATGTTTTGCGACAGAAAAACTTCCCAACACAAATTGGCTCAAAACCACTACATATTTAGATGTATGCTGATACTGTTTGATTTAACTAAAGTAGGCAGTCAAAGAAGTATGATAGACCTGAATATTTTCGTTGAAACAAATATTTTTAAAGATAAATATTTCCAAAATCAGGAATGTAGGTTTTATTGAGAAAAAGGGGGTATCTTACTCTTGTTATCTGTGACAAGAACAACTAGAGATTGTGAAATGTTACGTTTATTTCAGAAGAACTCTGTCTAGTAATTTAAATAATAATGGCCATATGTCAAATATGGGGTTAAAGCCTCGGTGTCCATACATTTTAATAATCTTTTGTAGGATTACAAATTATAAATTTCCCTCACCCTAAACTATGCTCTGGAATACATTCTAATTTCAAAATGTTCCTTTTTAAATACATACGAAGGAAAGAGGTTCTACTTCCTCAGTAAGGCAACTAGGCAATCTGTGCTCAAATTCTTAGGTTGGGGCTTGGCTTATCTAGCACATATATGCACTCTGGCATAAAATATTAGTTGGAGACACAAGCTTTGTCAGGCCACAGAAATATCTTTTAGGGCTGTCCTCTGGGAAGATTCAATTAGTCGATCACGAAAACAAATTGAAGTGGTGATGGTGGAAGTAAAACAGGAACCACGGTGAGCGTTAAGTCTTCTTTATTAAGTCCGCCAGTGCAATGAGGAAACAGGTCTGCTCAGCAGTGCGTCCAGGCTCAACTAATTTGAAAGGAACTCCAGCGTCATAGACATTGGAATTCCCTCGTGTCACCGGCCACACATTCCACCAAGGAATGTACATACGCACACAACACAAATGTCTTTCCTTAGGAATTTAAAAATTGCCCTTGATAGTTTTAGTTGTAATATCACCCAACTAAAAGCATAGTCTCCAGGGCAACTGTTAATATTTAAAAGAAGGATTTGTTTAATTTGGCTTTAAATTAGATAGGGAACATGGTGTAAAGTTGAACATATATATAATGTTTTGGCACACAGGTCATCTCCTCAAGTTCAACCATACCGTGCTTTTCATATTGACCATAATGTAAAATTATTTTGTAATGAGACTTAGACTCGGAGACTTGCTCCTTTGAACTCTGACAGGGCAGGACAATGGGAGGGTGAGTATTCAAATTTCTTTATTTGTAATCTGTTTCATATAGAAATCCAAAATGCATCCCTTTTGTTACACATTCGTCTGACGTTAGATGATGCCAGAAAATGTTGCTTAACTTCAATACTTTCAAATTTCAAAACACAAAATACATTACTGCAGTTTAAAATGCAGTTTATAATGCACCCACCACTTGATCAGTATGTCTGTTTTAAGGTTCTCTATCAATATTTTAAAGGTATTCTGTAGGCAAGCATTTGTGATTGCAGATTATTTTATACATTTATTTTTTATACATTTGTTAGTACCTTGGAAATTAAATATTCTGAATTGTTAAATTCAGTTGAAGTCATGTTCTATCTTGAATAAAGAAAGGGAAGAACAATGCACGGGCCATCACCTTCATGTGTACTTCACACTTGATTTTTAAGTAATACAAAACCACTTCACACTCAATGATCTAATTAATTAGGAAGTACTTCTACCACGCTATCTAGTTACTGCTCCCACTAGTTTGTGAAGACGGTAATGGGAGCAAATATAAGGGACACAGTGAGTGTAACGTAAGGTAAGTTTACTTGCCAAATACAGTATTCCATTCTGGTGCACTGTTCATGCAGAGCAGCTTTGCAAAACAAACTCAGATCTACTATGTTTGTGACTATAGAGCTTAATTGTGGTTATCTAAGGACTGAACTGTTCACTGTTTTTCTGGTAATGTAATGCCAACCATTCACCACCTGACAATACCTCCTAACGTACACTTGAAATAGAGAATATGAATTCCAGTGCCCGTACGTTTCTTGTATAAATAATAGTTCCAAACTATAAGATGGGCCTGTCAGTTAAGGAGATCAGGTAAGATTCTTGAATGATGGGGAATCTTACTTCCATGCTCTTGAAAGCACAACAGTTCAATAGGTTGCTCAAGGAGCTGGTATATTACAGAAAAGAATGAGTCTTAACTTCATTCTAGCTGCAAAGGGCAGCATCTGTACCCCAGCAGTGGCCAAATAGTGTGTTCTTTGGAACAACTTGGCCCAGAGGTGGCCATTTTTGAAAAAGTGGTTCTGAATACACATAAAGAAACTATGAAATAGATGCCTAAACTACCTCCCAATCTAGAAGCTGAAGAACATATAGCTCTTAAAGCTTTATCCCAGAACAAGAAAGTCACATTTAAGAGCAGTGACAAGGGAGGAGGGATTGTGCTGATTGATACGGAACAGTATGTTAATAAGATGAAGTTGAAGCTGTGTAACAAAGAACATTATATGGGTATCACGGGTGACCCCACCATTGGAGACTCTAAAAAGATACAACAGCTAAAGAGACAAGCCGTAAATGCAGGTATCATAGGTACCAAGGAATCTGAATTCCTTAATGTCAGTCATCCTTGCATTGCAAGTATTTATGGGGTACTCAAGATTAATAAAAAACAGAATGATTCCCTTTGCCTCCCACTGTCACCACAATAGGGTCAGTGACTGAACCCTTATCAAAGTATGCTGACTCCTTTTTGTGCCCCATAGCACCCCGCATTAAATCTTATATCAAGGACACCAGACACATAATAACAGCCGTAGAGGGCCTGGCCTACAATTAACAGAATGAGATTCTTGTTATACTGGACACTGAGGCACTATACAGTAACATCCCCCAGGATGCAGCCATCAATGTTGTGGATAATTTCATACAGCAACATCTGTTCGTTGTAGAATGCCTGGAGATTGTCTTGCAAGAAAATACATTACAATTTGGGGGGGGGGGGGAAGAGTTGTTTCTTCAAAACACACAAAACACAAAAGGAGTTAGCATGGGATCATCCTGCGTGCCAAGCATAGCGGATATTTTTATGAGCCACTTTGAGGAGAAATACATCTATAAAGTAATAGGGCCTTTTTTTAAACTCAATCAAGTTCTGGTCATGTTACATTGACAATATTTTCTGCAGCTGGGAACGAGAGAAGTAGACCCTCTCAGAATTTATAGAACAGATTAATTTATTTGATGCAATTTTGAGATTCACAAATAATATGAGCAGGCAGACAGTCGAATTTCTGGACAGATGATTCCAACATAGAGAGGGCATATTGGAAGCTGATCTGTTTGTGAAGCTGACGGACCGCAACATTCTTCTACACTTCAATAGCTACCATCTGAGTAACCAAAAACAAAGGATTCCTTTAGGTCAGTTTCTGAGATTGAGGCGTAATTGCAGCAATTTCAAAGATGTTGACAAAAAGACAACCCTTATGAGGAACAAGTTTTGTAAAGGAGGATATCCCAGAATACTCATTAAAGAATCATACAAGAGAGCAAGATTTTATGACAGAGACCATCTTCTATGGGGTGAAAAGAGAAAAGTAACACTAAATTAGTATGTATTAATAGGCATTCGGTGCTCAATGAAAAAGTGATACAAGCCATCAACTCTAACTGGCACATTTTGAACAGTGATCCAGAGAATAATGTTAAGATCCCTAAACCTATGTTTTCTCATCGACATAGCAGAAATCTGAATGATAACATAGTGAGATCTTGTCTCACGAATATGGGCAATTTCACTCAAAAGACCATAGATAACGTTAACCCCATCAATGAAAATTTCAAATGTGCACAGTGTCTGGCCTGCGATACAGCTATAGAAACAAGTACTAACACTCACAATGGATATAACATATATTTGCAAAACATTACAAATTGTAAGACACAGAATGTCATTTATTTACTTATGTGCCCCTGTGGTCAGGGATATGTGGGAGAAACAGGCCGCAGTTTCCATATTTGGTTGACTGAACACAGATCTGCCATTAAAACTCACAAGTTAGCCGCCCCAGTGGTGAAACGTTATCAGGAAAATGGACATCAGCCAGAGAACAACCAATGGCTTATTTCAGAGAAGATAGTTGCCAAGAGAGGCAAAAAGGCCAACAGATAAGAGAAAATTACGAGAAGTATTTTGGATCTTTACTCTTCAAACTCACAACTTAGGTTTAAATAGAGAGAATCTATGGGAAAATGCAATTAGATATGACTGAAGGGCCATGTGAAGGAGCTCCATATTGATTCAGATGACTATGGCTGTTTGTTGAATACACACTTCCCACTCTGGGTAGCTTGTGGGAGTAGGGCATGTTTACTTAATGTCAGTCCTTTATAGCCAATTTATAAACATTTCCCTCTAGTTATTTCCTGCAAGGAAGCTCGAATGTCTAGTCCTCTATCCAGCTGGTCTGCTCGCTCTGGATCACTTTACTCTTTCACTTTTGACCACATTAAGATGGCCGCTGCTGTGGGAGAAGACTTGTGTGTTTTACTAGATGGTCTGGCACAGTTCCAGTATTTAGTGAGAGTGTCATTGTTTCATTTCCTCTCATGCCAGAGACTAATTAGACGAGATGCTGCAGCGGTTCGAAAAACCGAGGTAAGGGGTCACCTTTGCATCTTCCACAGTTTGCAAGATGGCTGTATTCAACATAGACTGTTAGGCATATGTGAGAGTTATGGGGACTGAGTATTATGCAGCTGATTTGTACTGTTGATGCAGTGACAGTGTAAGATACATATTTGATCATTCCAAGCCCTCTGGTTGTATGGTGGGTTACGCTACCCCCCACCCCTCCTTGTGCATGTGCATTGGAGGAGTGCCCTGACCACACTGTCAAGCAGGTTTTCTGCTTTCCTAATCTTTCATCTCACCAAGGAAGACAATTGTTGGATGGGAGGGGTCCGTTTTTTCTGGGCATGTCGTATCTTGAGGTCAAATCTTTGAACTCATTTGTGAGTGAGTTTTCACACCAGGAATATTAGGGCTAAGGTTTCTTCCCCCCTCTACCTGCAGAAGGGGGCTTGGATTACAACATTGTCTGGCGGTTTAGGTTGGTTCATACGGACATAACTGAACTCATATTTCTTTTTCTATTTTCAAGAATAGGTTTCGAAGCCCACATAGGAGAGGCGTTGTATCCCACATTGTGAGTGAGGACTATTTTTACCACAGGTGTGTAGGAAAGAAGGTAGAGTACCTCTGTTCACTGCTTTGCATTTTTAAGCTCTCCACTTTTTCTGCAAGTTCTGTCATATTGTTTTCTTTCCTTTATTTGGCGTGGTCTACACAAAGTAGTATTACATTGGACCTATTAGGGATCTGTTGGAGGATTTAAGGATTCATCAAAGGTTCTACACAATTAACACCTTGTATGTTCAATTCTATTTCTCGTGGGTAGGTTTGTACTTGCAGATCGATTTATTCTTTTCTGGTGTTGTTTTTATTTTGGTAAGAAACACTAGTAACTCCAAGCGCCTTGAGACCCTCAAGGGTGAGTAGGGCGTTCTATAAATTTTTTTGATTGATTGATTGATTGATTGTTGATTAGATATTCCCACTGTCTAAGTTCACTGTGGATCTACAATCGTTTTCGTGTAACCTTAATCAGAGGTTATTCCTTCTATGGGCTACGGTTTCACCTCATAGGTGGAGGATAAATTACGTGTTTTTAAATACACTTGTCATTTACTATGTAGTTAATTTTTGCTTTGGGTGGCTCAGCAGGGCTCTGCATTATGTTGTTGCAGGTCACCTGAATGCACATTTGGGTCTAAGAAATTGTGGCGTACCTGATGATCACGTCGAAACATACGTTGATAGAATTGTATAAAGTCACTAAAAATAAAAGCAAAAAGGATTTGGATGTTTAAAACTGTATTATCTTCAAAAGGAAATACCAAATTAATGAGGTCATCCAATGAATTGCACTCTTTGGGTTTATCGTCTTCACATTTATTTAGACATACAGATTTTTTATCGTCACTAGAACCCTTTGATCAACCACACTTTCCAAATCACGATGTCCATAGATCCATACTCAGCAGCGCTGGTTTGGCAACCCACACTGCTCTGTTTTGTAATGTCCCAATATCCTTTCAGCAACTATGAAATCCGCTTTTGGCTACAGTGGTTCAGACAGCTTTAATAATACACCAAACACAATTGCCACTTATGACTGCCGAAATCTTGGAAGAACGGTTGCCTCCACCGTGAAAGGGGCTTCACACTTTAAATAATAAAACAAAAGTTCCTAAAAGGAAACTGCAGAGCACTCTTTTGGATTATCCTCTTCACAATTATTAACTATACAGACGTGTTACAGCACAGGTAAATTGCCTTTCTCAATGTCAGTTAAGTAAATACCATTGCATGACTGGTCTTTAAATCAGTGTGAACTCTCTCCTACTGGATGCCAGATCATCAAAAACAAGAGAGTGGTTGGATGGAAGAATGAGTGGGTATGTGGCATGTTTGACAGAGGACGAGTCAGTATTCTTTTCATAATGGAATATTTCAGTTATCTATGAGGCCTGTGCTTGATGTATTTATGATTAAGGGCCTCATTATGAGTTTGGTGGTCAGACAGCAGACCGTCAAACCCACAGGGAGGACGCAATGGCAGTGGCCTCCCACCCGAGCGTATCACAGTGTTCCCGCTGGGTTGACCGGCGGGAACATTGTAATATGCCTTCCCATCAGGCTGCCCGGTGGGAACAGTGCTACAATATTGGCGTTGGCTCCCTTAAGGAAGCCGAGGCAAATATTGTAGCACCTCAGCACCCTCGGAATGTGCAATGTCTCCAAAGAAGACAGTGCGCATTCCAATGGTGCTAGGTAGGGGGCCCCTGCATTGCCCATGCCATGTGGCCCACAGCACATCCTTACCGTCAGGATGGTGGTGCAAACTCCATTGAAAGGCTGGCGGTAAGTGGGGTTGTAAACAGCCAGGTGGCGCTGAGTTCAGCGCCGCCCTGGATGAGTACAACCCTGACCGCCGACACCACCCTGGTGGGGACAGTGGTCTTTAGGCAGGTCCGCCCGCCAGGTTCACAATGTGGCGATCGGACTGCCTGGAGTGTGGCTGACTGATAGTCACTGCGAGTGTGGCGGTCCCACCGGGAACATAGTTTCCAACGGCATGATGGAGGTCAGAGTTGTACTCAGTCAGGGTGGCGCTTATCTCAGCACTGCCTGGCTGATTGCAACTCCCCTCACCGCCATTCTCTCCATGGTGGCTTCACCGGCATGGAAGGCTTGGCAGTGAGGTGGTGCTGGGGGGGCCCCTGCACTGCCATGCCCATGGCATGGGCAGTGCAGGGGAAACCCTGTCCAGCATCATTGGAATGGGCACTGTCTGCTTTGCAGACAGTGCACATTCCGAGGTGGGGCGGTCGGCCCCCTCTAGGCTACAAGATAGCATGGTACCACCGGTCTGACCGGTGGGAACACTCTATTACTATGTTCCCACCGGTCAGACCAGCAGGAACATTGTAAAAGGGTAGGGAGATGCCCTACTAGTTTGGGGGACCCACGTTGGGAATGCAAAACTCGCAATGAGTCCTTCTGAGTCACGTATAATCTTTTGGGTGTACAGGAGCATACTTCCATAGAAATCCACAGATTAATAATGAAAGAAATAGTGTTGAACATGTACACACTGTTGATGAGGGATGTCAATGGTAGTCCTCTGGTTTAGACTGAGGGCATTTGGAGGTTGAAACATGAAGATTTTGAACGTTACCCTCATTTTTATCAGTATCTTTTTTCTCATTTATGTATTTGTCTGAGTTTCAGTAGAGCAATAGAAACAACTCCTGCCTTCCCACTAATGCCTTTTGATGATGGAGTTGATGATGTTTTTTTATTATTTATTCTGTTTAATATGTTGATGATTGTAGACCTCATGTGAGGTCAATTTTTTTTTAAAATAAGCTTGAAACTTGATGATGATGGTTTACAGGAAAGAGAGGACAGTAAAGGACATAGGGGGTCATTCTGAGCTTGGTGGGCGGCGGGAGCCGCCAGAATACCGCTGTGCGGTCAAAAGACCGCTGCATTTATTCTGAGTTTCCCGCTGGGCTGGCGGGCGACCGCCAGAAGGCCGCCCGCCAGCCCAGCGGGAAACCCCCTTCCATGAGGATGCCGGCTCCGAATGGAGCCGGCGGAGTGGAAGGGGTGCGACGGGTGCAGTTGCACCCGACGCGATTTTCAGTGTCTGCTTGGCAGACACTGAAAATCTTGGTGGGGCCCTGTTAGGGGGCCCCTGCAGTGCCCATGCCAGTGGCATGGGCACTGCAGGGGTCCCCAGGGGCCCCTTGACACCCGTTACCGCCAGCCAGGTTCTGGCGGTCAGAACCGCCAGAGCCAGGCTGGCGGTAAGGGGGTCGGAATCCCCATGGCGCCGCCATGGAGGGTTCCCCAGGGCAGCGGAAAACCGGCGGGACACCGCTGGTTTTCCGTTTCTGACCGCGGCTGTACCGCAGCGGTCAGAATGCCCATGGATGCACCGCCAGCCTGTTGGCGGTGCATCCGCGGTCGTTGGCCCTGGCGGTAGTCTACCGCCAGGGTCAGAATGACCCCCATAATGTGTTTCATTTATAACATACTGAACTTGGTGCTGCCATTTTTGGCTGTGCTGCAAAAGGAGGAAGAATTGTCAGATGAACTCAAATTGGTTGTATAAACTATCACTACTGAAAGCGTAACAACTATGTTTTTTTGCTCATACTAAATTCTGTTATCGGGCATGCTAAGCAAGGTGTTTGAAAATGTGCAGCTTCTCTAGGAACTGAGCTCATATGCTGGTACTTTTGAGGTTCAATGAAAAGGAGTACGAACATCCCTATTCACTGATTGTCTAATGAGCTAGGCACAAATCATATAACAACTGCCGCTGGGTGTTACGTATGGTGTGTAGTTCAGAGGGCTTGTTTAAGAAAGACTTACTGAACCAAAAAAGAAAAACTTCTTGGATAGTGAACTCTGTGACAATTCACACTCAGAAAGTAAAGAGAAAAAATGAACCACAAAGATCATTGATCTGGCTCTTTATTAAGAGAAAGTGTTTCTCTGCTAACAGGTAATTATGTGTGCATGTAATTCTGTGATTGGGTGGGAGGGCGAACATGAGAATCACTTAATAGGTAGGTGAATGGAAAGATGCTGGATGAATAGGGTAAGTAAATAGGTGAGTACTCCAGAGACTGACTGTGTAAGTACATGAATGGAAGGATGGGTGAATGGGTTAATGTACTTATCAATAAAGAGGCCGATGAATGTTTCTTAAATCCATGTACTTTATCACCCAAGCATCTATCTACTCCCTCATTCATGCACCCAGTTAATCTGAGGTTTATTTGGTGATCGTTCAAGTAGTCTTTTATAAAATGTTGTACATTAGGATAAATGAATTAGTGTTATAATTATGGTAGTTTTTAAATTGGCAATTGCTAGTTTTAATTAATATTAGAATAGAAAATATTTCTAATACATATACTATTAAGCATTTTTTATAACAAGATTTTATTGTCATTTTTAGCAATAGTAAAAAGAATAACAAAAACCACAACCTGGAGTAAATGATTTGTTTGTAATGAGTTGTGCAGTATGCTGTGAGTTTGGTTGGGTTGTTAAAATGAATTAATTTTGAATTGAGTAAAATTTCATGACAGCTAAAATATAAATTAAAATAAATAGTAATTGTCAGTTTTATTTTTATGCTTTATCAGTGAGTTTTAGGTTTATCATTTATTTTTAAAATGTGTTCATTAATAATTATTTTTAAATATATTTCAATACATTTAAAATGATTTTTAAAATGCCTTATATTTAAAATTTCTAGGCTCTTGTTATGAATTTTTCATATTGTTTTTATTTTTTAAAGGGTAATTGTATTACTTGGGAGTAGTGAATATTAGTCGTCAAATATATGCTATTTCCACAATAATTTTAAGACTGGAATTAGAATAGTAAATCTAAACCACCCTTCCCCTACTCCCAATGTATACACATTTGTCAGTGTTTTGTTCACCAGTATTCATTACAGTAACATCAATCGCGTTAGAATAGTAAACTTGATAACCACCACTCCAAATGTATGCATTCTACCCAATGTTTGTTGAAGATAGATTTAAAATGGTTATCCTTCCTCCACCCTCTACCCCACCCCAAATGCATACACTTTTTCCAATGTTTGTTACACTGGAGTTACACTGTAAACTTGAGCACCACTTATGTATGCAGTTTCTCAAATGATGTTGTAGTGAAGTTAGACTATTAAATGTGACACTCTGTTTTTAATCTTTTGTCAATGTTTATTAGACTTTACTAATAGCAAACTTAACTCCCCAATGTAAGGATCTTCTCCAAGGTTTATTTGACTGGAGTGAGAATCATAAATCTGCACCAACCACCATTTTACACTATCCTCAATGATAGCTAAACTGGAGTTAAAATATAAAGTTTATCCTCTACCACTCCCCCCAAAAGAATGTATGCACTTTCTCCAATGTTTTTAAATTGGAGTTTGTTTAGTAACTCTGACCCACAATTTATGTATTTACCTTAATATCTCTTAGTTTAGAACACTAAGGCCCTCATTACAACCCTGGCGGTCGGTGTTAAAGCGGCGGTAATACCTCCAACAGGCCGGTGGAAAACAAAATGGGATTACGAACGTGGTGGAAACCGCCAACATAGACAGCCACTTTAACACCCCGACTGCCACGGCGGTAGAAACAAACAGCGCGGCGGACACCACCAACAGACAGGCGGGAGAGAAAGTACCACCCACTATATTATAAGAGGCCTATCCGTCACCTTTTCCGGGGCGGAACCAACGCTATCAAAAGCACGGTGGAAACAGTACACAGAAGGGAAAACACTCACCTCTCGGCACCCAACGAGGAACCAGGACGCCTTGGAGCCCGAACTTCATGTGTTACCCATGTTGGTTTACCTCCTGTTCTACAAGAAGTACGAACGGCGGCGGCAGCGACCACGGTGACTACTGCACCTACAACACAGGGGAGGAGGGAGGAAGGAGAGTGACACACACATGCAACACCCCCACCCTCACACACAACAACATACACACAAATACATGCAGCAACATTACATATACACCCCCTCACCCCCTGGAAGAACGCAAGGACAAAAGGAAATTATTGTAACGATTGTAATCATGAAAAATCAAAAGTCACAATTCAGTATATACAAATATGTACACCAACTACACAAGTCTGGATAGTGTACTAATCATTGTCCATGGACCACTGGGCCCAAATGCATGGGCGAGGCCCACACATGATACCTGACTGGAAACGCAGAGAACACTGCTGGGGCATCAGATCGAAAATATACAGGCACCTCGGGGGGGGGGCACCTCAGCCTGATGAACGCACGACGCCACTGCTGCACGAGGGGGCTCCATGCCCATTGATGTATCCTGGGGAGTGCAAAGCCACAGTCTCTCAAGTCTCTCCAGTGGGTGGTTTGCCCACTGCTTTATCCTGGGGACTGCAAAGCCACAGTCTCTCAAGTCTCTGAAGTGGGTGGTTTGCCCACTGCTTTATCCTGGGGAGGGCAAAGCCACAGTCTCTCAAGTCTCTCAACTGGGTGGTTTGCCCACTGCTTTATCCTGGGGAGTGCAAAGCCACGGTCTCTCAAGTCTCTCAAGTGGGTGTTTTGCCCACTGCTTTATCCTGGGGAGTGCAAAGCCACGGTCTCTCAAGTCTCTCCAGTGGGTGGTTTGCCCACTGCTTTATCCTGGGGAATGCAAAGCCACAGTCTCTCAAGTGGGTGGTTTGCCCACTGCTTTATCCTAGGGAGTGCAAAGCCACAGTCTCTCAAGTGGATAGCAGTCTCCACTGGTTCTGGAGGGGGCTTTGTGCCCAGAGTGCTTCATCCTGCCAAGGACTGAGGTCGTGGATGCCTTTCTCCACTGGTTCTGGAGGGGGCTTTGTGCCCAGAGTGCTTCATCCTGCCAAGGACTGAGGTAGTGGATGTGATACTCCACTGGTTCTGGAGGGGGCTTTGTGCCCAGAGCGCTTCATCCTGCCAAGGACTGAGGTAGTGGATGTGATACTCCACTGGTTCTGGAGGGGGCTTTGTGCCCAGAGTGCTCCACGTGCAGTGTGGCCGGTACAATTCCCTCACCTGGGTGTGCGTGCCACGAGATTTGCGAGGTTCAGCTAGCATGAAACGCCATGGAGGCAGCGACATACCCCACACTGCTGCGGCAGCGCCTTCCACCTGCAGGTGCAAACAGTGATGGAAGAAATGCCTCTTGGAAGCTGCTCAGGGTCCAGGAACTCTCCTCCAGCCTCAGACGACTGACCACTGGGAATGGTAGCCATGTGAGCAGTGCAGCCTGTGTCCGAGGACGCCGCGGGGCCGGTGGCAGTGTCTGTTGTGGCGGTGCATGTGTCAGCACTTGCTGAAGGACACAGCAGGACGTCTCCTGCAGCCTTGAATGGCTGCCCACTGGGGAAGAGGCTGGGGACTATCACTGAGGTTGTAGATGTGCCGGGGGCGGTGCAGGCAGCGGTGCTTGCGGTGGTGTCTGTCGCAGCGGTGCTTGCGACGGCGTCTGTTGCAGTGGTGCTGGCGCCGGTGCATGGGTCAGCACATGCTGAGGGACACAGCAGGACATCTCCTGCAGCCTCGGACGGCTGCCAACTGGGGAAAAGGCTGGGGACTGTCGTTGAGGCTGTAGACGTGCCAAAGCGGTGCAGGTGGCGGTACAGGTGGCGATTGTGGTGAAGGGGCAGCTAGCGGTGTTCGCCGCCGTACAGGTTGGCGTGTTCGTGGACAGAAAGTGTGACAATGGTCCCTCAGTCGGTGCCACCATGCCCTCTCCTGACCTGCTCTTCAGCTTCTGGCCCTTCCCCAGCTTTGATGGTGCGCAGTTGTCTTGCCTCTATCCCCTTTGTTTTTTGCTGAGCCCTTGGTGGCTGGTACTTTTGGCTTCTCCCTCCGGGATGTGGGCACCTTTTTCACCTTGGCAGGTGGCGGAATGTCCTTGGCCTCGCTAGGTGGCACACTAGCATCTCTGATGTGTGGCACACTCGATGACACTGCAGTTGCTGGTACCACTGTGCCTGGGGATTTGGTGGCTGAGGTGCTGGGCTGGGACCTGGAAAGCCAGGCCCTAGGGGAAGGATGGGGGGAGGGGAGGTGAAGGGAAGAGGTCAAGGTTTGCCAGGAAAAGTTTTTTAGACACACTGGGACGAGAAGATGGAGGGGGTTTGGGAGTGGAGGTAGAGGTAGAGGTAGTGGTTGTAGGAGGTGTACGTCTGCTGAATTTGGGTGAAGGTGCATGGGCCGGAGGCTGTTGTGAGGTGGATGGCTGTTGGGTGGGTGTGTGCCTGCGTTTGTGTACTTTGGGAGGAGGGCTCACTGACACACTGGGACAGGACACTGGGGATGTGTGAATGGTAGTGGGGGTGGTGAGTGCATGTGAGCGGTGTGTGCTGATGGGTGTGCTGCTGATGGAGGCAGTAACAGAGGATGTAGTGCATGC
The DNA here is from genome assembly GCF_031143425.1 of Pleurodeles waltl. Classification (NCBI taxonomy): domain Eukaryota; kingdom Metazoa; phylum Chordata; class Amphibia; order Caudata; family Salamandridae; genus Pleurodeles; species Pleurodeles waltl. The sequence goes on from NC_090448.1 coordinate 711,566,953, forward strand.
AGGTGTGAGTGGAGATGAGACAGGGAGGGAGGAGAAGGACGTGGAGGAGGGGGACACAGTGGAGGCAGTGGATGTTGCTGTGTCTGCATGGGGATGGTGCTTGTGTGAGTGCCTGTGGGATGTGTGGTGCTTATGTTTGCCTGCGCCACTCTTGTGTGTTGATGAGTATGCATGCTGGTCTGATGGTGTGCTTGGGATAGGATGAGGTACAGGGGGTTGGGTCTGGGTGGAGGAAGTTGGAGGGGGGAGGCTGGACACAGGGACAATGGCTGCCATCAGTGCTGAGGCCAGAGCCTGAAATGCTCTCTGTTGGGATGCCTCCCCAGAATGAATGCCCTCCAGGTATGCATTTGTTTGTTGCAAATGCCTCTCTACACCGTGGATGGCATTCACAATGGTAGATTGCCCTACAGTGAGGGATCTCAGGAGGTCAACAGCCTCCTCACTGAGGGTAGCAGGGCTGACTGGGGCAGGGGCTGAGGTGCCTGGGGCAAAGGAGATGCCCACCCTCCTGGGTGAGCGGGCACGGGACAGACGCTGAGGGGCTGCTGGGAGGGCAGTGCTGGTAGGGGGGGTGGCGGCTGTACCGGTTGATGCGGTGGGCACAGAGGTGCCCACCACCGCAAGGGAGCTCCCATCAGAGGAGGAGTCGCTGTCACTGCTGTCTGCTCCTGTCCCCGCCGTGGAGCTCCCCTCGCCCTCCGTCCCACTGGTGGCTTCAGACTCTGTTGTTTCGCCCTCCAGGGCCAAGTGGGTTGCAGCTCCCTCCTGCTCCAGTGCCAATGCTCCTCCGCCTGATGATGCTATTGCACACAAGAAAAGGGAGACCACAAAAAGGGGGGGGGAGACAGAAGAAAGACATGTTCAGTGCATGCAACACCACTACTGTTGGCAGACACAACACACAGGGAGCAGCCTCTGCAGTACGCCATGCACTGACAGTTCCTAGAAATTTCAGCTGACCATGGGGTACGAGGCCTAAGACCAATTGCTGCACACCTGGAAGTCACAGGAGCCTGACTAGGTGTGGATGGCTATTACCACATGGCCTGCCTCACAAGGGACCTTGCCTACCAAGTTCGCCCTGGCCTAGGGGAACCCATTGCCCACCTCCCCCACCCAGACACCAATTATTGTGCGCAGAGTCAGCTGAATGAGAGTGTACTCACCCCTTGTGGCATCTGTGATGCCCTCAAGCGCCCATCCAACTCCGGATACGCCACCGCCAGCATCCGGAACATCAGGGGGGTCATAGTGTGAGGGGCACCCTCCCACGTTGGGAGGCCATCCCCCAGCTGGGCCTCCGCCGTCTTCTTGCTGCAGCGGCGCAGGTCCTCCCATCTTTTCCGGCAGTGGGTGCTCCGTCTGTGGTAGACCCCCAGGGTCCGAATGTCCTTGCCGATGGCACGCCAAATACCCTTCTTATGGTGAGCGCTGACCTAGAGGAATGCTACAGGGGGGAAAGGAAATTACTTACCCGTCAGGACCGTCATACTGATTGCCCCCCAGTTCCCACCCTTGCCCTGATGCACATACACTCCCCATCCGCACATGCAGGCCTCAGCCCCCCCCACCATGTATTTTCCACCCACACCACTCAAAACAGGCATTGCCCATGCAGCATGCTCACAGTGTACTCACCTGTTTGTCTGGAGGACCGTTCAGTTCCGTGTACTGGGGGAGGACCCTATCCACTAGTTTCTCCAACTCCTCCGAAGTGAAGGCAGGGGCCCTTTACCCAGACACATGAGCCATTGTCACTTACAGACACAGGTCACAGCAGCACTTGCAGTGTAGGTCCTTTCCTGTTGAAGGTCAGGTATCAAGTGAGTGAATAGACAGAAAATGGCGGTCGCATCCTTGGCGGCGCGTACCGTCACTGCCAGCGTACATCGTCATTGGCTTCTGGGACCCATAGGGCCCAACGTTAACCAATGCAGAATTGCACCGCGGTCTTCGACTGCCCACCGCGACGGTGTAGAACGCCAGCGCAGTTACCTCATATTCCCTTGTCCCACCTTACAGGTCAGGCAGCCGCCATTTCAGGAGGCCATATGGGATGGATGTTAACTGCGTCACACCTATCTAGGCCGGGAATATAGAGAGATACCGGCACATTGCGGATTAATAAAGTTTCTGCAAATGACACATTGTAATACCGCAGTGTAGGATGACTCTCTGCTCGCTGTTCTTCTCCACAGGGCACATCCGCTGGGGCAGGTGATGAGATGGCAGCATCCTCAGGTGTACAGACCCCTGGTGGACCTGTTGACAATGGAAGAGAGACACATCCTAGGCACCTACAGACTTGATTGTGCAACAATCCAGGAACCGTGTGCCCAGTTATAGCCGGACCTGATGTCAGCTATTCGCCATCCCACAGGAATCCCCCTCTAGTGCAGGTCCTGTCTGTACTCTGTTTCCTGGCCAGTGGGTCTTTTCAAACAACAGTGGCCATGGCATCAGGGATGTCCCAGCCAATGTTCTCTAACGTGTTGTCCAGAGTGTTGTCTGCCCTGCTGAAACACATGCGCAGCTACATCGTGTTCCCTCAGGTGGAGGATTTGCCCACAGTGAAAGGTTACTTTTATGCCCTGGAACATATCCCCAACATCAGTGGTGCCATTGATGGTACACATGTGGCATTTGTCACTCCCCCCCGCAGGAATGAACAAGTGTACCGAAACCGGAAGAGCTACCATTCTATGAATGCGCAGATGGTGTGTTTGGCAGACTAGTACATCTCCCATGTGAATGCCAAGTATCCTGGCTCAGTCCATGATGCTTACATTTTGAGGAATAGCAGCATCCCTTATGTGATGGGGCAACTCCAGAGGCACAGTTTGAGGCTAATAGGTGAGCCTAAAGTCCCCACACAGTTTCATTTGCTGTCTGGGTATGGGGGTGTCCCAAAGGGTTAGTGTGTGTCTAACAGTTGTCCCTCGACATTTGCAGGTGACTCTGGTTACCCCAACCTGTCATGGCTACTGACCCCAGTGAGGAATCCCAGGACATGGGCAGAGGAACGCTACATTGAGGCACATGGGTGAACTAGGAGGGTTATCGAACGCACCTTCGGCCTCCTGAAGGCCAGATTCTGGTGCCTCCGACAGGTGGCTCCCTATACTACTTACCGAAGAAGGTGTGCCAGATAATCGTGGCCTGCTGTATGCTGCACAACCTGGCTTTGCGACGCCAGGTGCCTTTTCTGCCGGAGGATGGGCCAGATGGTGGTCTTGTGGCAGCTGTGGAGCCTGTGGACAGTGAAGAAGAGGAGGCAGAAGAAGAGGATATCGACAACCGAAACAACATCATGATGCAATACTTCTAGTGAGACACAGGTAAGAAGATGCCACTGCTTCCCACATCTCATTCTATTGTTGGAACTAGCATAAGCCTGTCATTTTCATTTAGTGTATGGACCGTGACTTGTCACCTTGACTTTCCATTTCACAGATCAGGGTCCCACTTTGTGCCCTCTGCTATGTTTACTGCTGGCCTACAGCTGTGTTACATTGGTATGTGAACAAGTAAATTGACATTGCTATATTCCAGAGATTTTGCAATTACACATTTGTGAAAGCACAGACTGACTCCAGATTGTTTTGTGACTCAAGGGTGTTTATTTCTGTGCAAATAAATGGAGGGGGGTGTGAAATGGGCTGGGGTGATGGTGGAGGAATGTCCATGGCAGAGTCCGGTCTATTTGTTTCACAGGTGTATTGTCCAAAGTGGCATAGGAAATGGAGCAATGGCAGTTTAAGGATGGACAGGGTGTCATAGTGGGACAGAAGGGTGACATTCAGGGGGGTCTCATTTCCTAGCGGGGGTCTTGGCAATGTTCTCTGTCTTGTTCCTGGATCTCAGGGATCGTTTGCGGGGTGGTTCTCCATCTGCAGGGGTTGGGGTGCTGGTGTCCTGTTGTTCCTGTGGCGGTGCCTCCTCTCCACTAGCGCCGGCTGAGGTGGAGGGCTGTTCATCATCCAGGCTAGTGTCAGGGGCCCCTTGTTGTGCCACTGTGTCCCTCCTGGTGTTGACAAGGTCTGCCAGCACCCCTGCTATGGTGACCAGGGTGGTGTTAATGGACTTCAAGTTCTCCCTGATCCCAAGGTAGTGTTCCTCCTGCCACCGCTGGGTCTCCTGAAACTTGGCCAGTACAGTTGCCATCATCTCCTGGGAATGATGGTAAGCACCCATGATGTTGGAGAGTGCCTCGTGGAGAGTGGGTTCCCTGGGCCTGTCCTCCCCCTGTCTCACAACAGTCCTCCCAGTTGCCTCTGTCCCCTGAACCGTGTGCCCAATGCCACTGCCCCCAGGTCCCTGATTTTCTTGGGTTGGTGGGTTTGCCTGGGTTCCTTGCAGTGGTGGACACACTGCTGATTGACATGACCTGGGGACAGAGGGATGGGCCCGCTGGGTGGGTGCTGTGCTGGTGTTTCCTGAGGGGGGAGGCTCTGTGGTGGCTTGTGACAGTGTCAGGGGAACCGACTGTCCTGAGGTCCCAGATGGGCCGGGCTGGTCATCTTGATCCAGGCGTGCAGAGCTGCTGTCATCACTGTGGGGGGACTGGATATGTCTGGCACCTCCTGTCCAGTGACGTTGTGTAGGGGTCCTGTTGGGGTGTAAGTGCATAGTTATTGTATCTGTGTGTGCCATCGTGGGCAATGGGTGGTTGACCCTCTACTCCAGTGCTTGCATTATTGGCTTGGTCCTTGTGTGATTGGTGATTTTGGGGTATGAGTGAGTCTCTCTAGTGGACATGCTTGGGTGATGGGTGTCCTTGCATTGGTGTTACATGCAGGGCTTGGTTTTGGGATGTGTGGGTTGTGTTGGTGGGGTATCTGTGGGTTGTTGGGGTGACGGATGTGAGGGTAAGGGTGGGAGTATGTGATGGCATGCAGATGGGGTGGGGGAGATAAGGTAGTAAAGATTTGTCCAGTCCTCCTGCTACTCCTGCGAGGCCCTCAGGATGCAGTATTGCCAAGACTTGCTCTCCCCTGTTGTTAGTTGTGGGGGAGGAGGTGGAGGTCCACCGTCAGTCCTCTGTACAGCAATCTGGTGTCTGGAGACCACGGAACGCACCTTCCCCCGTAGGTCGTTCCACCTCTTCCTGATGTCATCCCGTGTTCTTGGATGCTGTCCCACTGCATTGACCCTGTCGACAATTCTCCGCCATAGCTCCATCTTCCTTGCAATGGATGTCTGCTGCACCTGTGATCCGAATAGCTGTGGCTCTACCTGGATGATTTCCTCCACCATGACCCTGAGCTCCTCCTCAGAAAACCTGGGGTGTCTTTGAGGTGCCATGATGTGGTATGGGTGATGTGTGAGGTGCTGTCTGTTGTGATTTGTGAGGGGATGTGTTGGTGTGTGTTGTTTGAGGTTTGTGGATGTTGTATTTGTGATGGTGTCGTGTGTCTGTGGATGCTGGTGTTGTGTTAGCTAATCTCTCTCTCTGCCTTTCTTTCAAATTTTTGGTTGTAAGGGTTTGTGGGTAATGTGGGTGTGTGCTTTATATTGGATTGGGTGTGTGGGTGTGGTGTGTGTATGTGTATCAGGTGTGTGCATTTCGAATTGTCCAATGCAGTTGTGTTTTATAAATGTGTGTGTATTTTTAGCGCGGCGGTGTGTACCGCCAATGGATTACCGCGGCTGAAAGACCGCCGCGTTGATTCGTGGGTCTTGATAGTGTGGGTGTATTCTTGTTGGCGTGACGGTGTCGGTTTTGTTATCGCCAGTTTATCACTGACCTTTGGTGTGGTGGACTTGTGTGGGTGTCTGTATTGTGGCGGATTCCGGGCTGTGGGTCGTAATACCTGTAGCGGAATTCGGCAGCTGCAGTGGTAGGTTGGCGGTCTTTTGTACGGCGGTAAGCAGGATTTACCGCCAGGGTTGTAATGAGGGCCTAAATCTGATCCACCCCTGAACGTTTGTATTTTCCCTAATGTGTTACTGTAGTTACACTGGTGTATTTTTACTGTTTTGTGACCGGGTCAGCCCGATCGGAGGCACGGCACCGGCAGAGCAAGTGTTGTTGCGTTCCCATGTTGCCATGGGAACGCGTTCACCACGAGGACGGCATTCGGAGGTTGCCTTGACAACCACCGATGACGGGGCCAAAGCGGATTGGCCGGCGGGAGGTCAAAGACCGTGGATTCCCCAGGAGGCGGGGGCGAACGAGGAGACGGCGACGGAGAAAACGGCGAAGGAGGAGACGGCGAAAGAAGAGGCGGCGAACGAGGCGGAAGGTGCGGCGGACGAAAACGGAGGAACGACGAGCGAGGAGAAAGGCGGCGGCAACGGCGGGGGAGGAGAGCCACGCAATCCGAAGGACAACCCCGAGGACGGAGGGCGGCCCCGCGGTCCAGGAACTTGTGACGACGAAGCCAGGGGAAGCGGAGTGGCGCCGGAGCCCGAGGGGACCAGAGAGCAACGAGGGGACCACCATAGAGCCAGCCACGGCCCCGGAGGGTCGTGGCTCTGGAAGGTACGGTCCTTGTGGACGAGCAGACGGGCACCTTAAAGGGGAACGAGCTGCGGAAGGGAGGGAGGCAGGGTGAGGGGAGGACAGGGAGGGAGTCAGAGGGCACCAAAAGGAGCACGTAACGAGCACGACCAAAAGTAAACACATTTAGGAGATAAGGAAACAAAGACACAGCCCACCGTCCTCACTGGCGCACACCCCTTCCTGAACCCATTCCCCAGTATTACAGCTAAGCGAAGGACGTATGTAACGGCTGTCATCCCACTCACCATCGATATTTATCCTTTTCTTTCCCCTATATGCAACCCGGGAGCCTGTGAGGAGATGTCAAACACCACGTAAAAGGAGAAGAGGGAGAGAAACACGTTAGGAAAACGAACTTCACTCAATGAAGAACTAATCCTCAACTCACTGTACCGAACCATATACATCACTTATTCGAAACAACAAATAAATACTTACCTGAACAACCCCAGCTGCCTCTACTGAGTGTCTGTACTGTTTGGCGCTGCTACAGTGGTGTCAGAAGTGGGATCAACCCCCCCCCCCCCGGGCAGTCCAAACAGTATACACTATGAGCGAAAGTCCGTCCTTAGAGACCATGGTCAAACAGCTAGCGGAGGGGCAACGGCATTTGCAGCTGGTCTGGGAAGCCCAACAGCGGGAAGCTAAAGAGGAGCGGGAGGCCCTACAATCTGCTCTGAAGAGTCAGGCGACAATATTGGCTAATAATCAGTTAGTCCATGAAAGCGCGATGAAAAAACTAACTGAGACTATTGCCGCTAGCAAGGTACATCCGAACGTACCTAGTTCGGTACTACAGAAATACCAGGAGGGAGAGGATCCAGAGTCCTTTTTTACCAATTTTGAAAGAGTGGCTTCCTCCGCCCTGTGGCCGGAAGATAAGTGGGGACAGTACGTTGCTCCCTTACTCACAGGTATCCTACAGTCAGCATATCAAGCCGCCAACCCGGGTGGTGACACCCCTTATCAAGACATAAAAACTAGTATACTGGAAAGGGTGGGCCATGATGCAGAATATTACCGAGTTAAATTTCGTAAAATCAAATGGGGAGTCAATGAAGATCCTAGAACCTTTTATTTTCGAGTGAAAGATCTGGCATTGAAGTGGTTAGGCCATGTAGGAAATAGTCGAGAGGAGGTTCTCAAGACCATCATACTAGAACAATACCTGGACGGTCTGCCACCGTCTACAAAACACTGGATCAGGCAACACCCAAAAGTGGACACTGAAACGGCCATTGATCTCGCCTGTGCTTTCCACCGGTCTACTGATGTTAGGAACCCTCCGACACGAAACATCCTTAAACCAATTCTTCCGAGCCCCAAGACCTTGGTAAAAAGCCCACCCGACCACCTAGTACCACGAAGATTTCCGGAAGGTCCACCTACAATGGGACCCCAATGTTATAATTGTGGCGAATGGGGACACATCGCACGTATGTGTCCGCAAAAACAGGATACTGGGGAACCAATGGAGATAGGAATGACAAGGAGGAGGGTACTATGTACAGGAAAGGGTGCCCTCAAATTTAAACTAATGATAACCGTTAACGGGAAAAGAGTATACGCCCTGGTTGATTCTGGTTGTAGCCAATCAGTGATTAGAAAAGACTTGACACAGGACGACACCGAGGAGAAAGAATGGGTAACCATATGTTGTATACACGGAGACAAGGTCCAGTATCCTATAAAGGTGCTTCCAATCGTGTGGGGACCCTATCAGGATTTCCTAACCGTAGGACTAATGCCCCAATTAATCGAGGAGTGTATCATTGGGACAGATTATATCCACTTCCAAGAGTTGTTGGATCACGTTAGAGATAACAAGGTGGTCACAGATTGGTGGAGAGAGGCTCCTTTCGCAGAGAGTTGTATTGAGTGTCCAGCTGATCGTAGAAGATTATCACGAAAGGAAAAACGACATGAGAGGGAGGAATATCGGAAGACTGCAGGGGAAAAATCGTGTGGGGGAATAGTGGCAGAACTTCAAGAAGCCCCTAGTAGTTTTAGCCAACAGCAGAGAGAGGACCCCTCCCTTACCCACGCTTGGAGGTCCGCCGTATCAGAAGAGACTGAGGAGGTGGGTCCCTACTTTGTAGTGAAAAATAACTTATTGTATCGAGTAACTACCACTCGGTTGGGTATACGTAAACACCAACTTCTAGTACCTACCGATTATCGTGATCATGTTCTTGCACTAGCACATAGTCATCCGGGGGGGGACACTTGGGAAGAGAGAAAACCGAAGAGTATTTACTCAGAAAATTTTACTGGCCTGGGGTATATGCTCATATACGAAGGTATTGCACCCAATGTCCCCGATGTCAGTTAACCGAACCGGGTAGGCCCAGGAAGGCACCTCTATTACCCCTTCCCATTATAGATATTCCCTTTAAAAGAATAGGGATGGACTTGGTCGGGCCCTTAATTCCTTCATCAAAAGGACACACCTACATCCTGGTCATTGTAGACTACGCCACCCGATACCCAGAGGCTATTCCCCTGACGAGTATGACAACCAAAACAGTTGCCCAAGCCATGATTAATATATTCGCTCGACTTGGTTTTCCCCATGAAATCCTTACAGACCAGGGTACCCCCTTTATGTCCACCCTAATGAAACAAGTGTGCAAAACGTTGGGAATAGCTCAGATCAGAACATCCGTTTACCATCCTCAAACAGATGGACTGGTAGAACGATATAACAGAACCATTAAAACGTTACTTAAAAAAATCATCAATGAGACAGGGAAAGATTGGGACCAAAAGCTCCCACTGGTTCTGTACGCCCTACGAACCCACGAACAAGCATCCACGGGGCATAGCCCATTTGAGTTGGTGTTTGGACGCCAACCTCGCTCCCTACTAGACATGGCGGTAGAAGCCTGGGAGGCTGAGGCGGAGGAAGAGGGAACTCCATTATTAGAATATGCAAAAAAAATTAGAAAACACCTACACAGTTTATGGGCGGACGTGCATGCCAACATGGAAGAGGCCCAACGAACTCAGAAACTCCAATATGACAAAGGAAGCAAACTACGGGTTTTCCAACCCGAAGACCCAGTCCTAATAATGAGGCCCACCTCCGAACACAAACTCCTCGCCAAATGGCAAGGGCCATATCGCATTATCAAAGCGGTTTCCCCCGTCACTTACCTTATTGAAATATCCTCCCATCCGAGGAAAACACAAATTTATCATGTAAACTTACTAAATAAATGGGAAACACCCGAACAGCCTAACCAAACCATAGAAATGGGTCACTTCATATGTCCCAACAAGAGATTAGATATCGAGTTCTACCCCACCACCCCATCCCCAGAGGTTAGTTTACCCTCAGTGAACGATAACTTATCTGGAGGGCAAAAACAACAGGCACATACAATGTTGAAACAGTGGCAACCGCTGTTTTCCGAGAAGCCAGGAAAAACTTCCCTAATCTACCACAACATACGAACAAATCCCGGTACAATCACTAGAGAGCGTCCATATCGCATTCCAGAAGCTAGAAAACAAATAATTGAAGAAGAAATCAAAAAGATGTTATTCTTAGGAGTCATCGAACCCTCCAAGAGTCCCTGGTGTTCACCGGTAGTTCTAGTACCAAAACCTGACGGTAGAGTCCGGTTTTGTATCGATTTCCGCAAACTTAACACAAACTCCCTCTTTGTCACTTACCCCATCCCGCGAGTAGATGACGTTCTCGAAAAACTAGGGAGAGCAAAATACATGTCCACTATCGACTTAACCAAAGGATACTGGCAGATTCCCCTAGCCGCTCAGGACAAGGAGAAAACAGCTTTTTCCACCCAATCAGGGTTATATCAGTTCACTGTACTGCCTTTTGGACTTCACGGGGCACCCGCAACCTTTCAGAGGTTGATGGATAGGATTTTAAAACCCTTTCCTACATTTTCTGCCGCATACCTTGACGATGTAGTCGTTTTTAGCGAATCGTGAGAAGAACATTTGGTACACCTACAGAAGATATTCCATGCCCTCAAATCAGCCGGCTTAACAGCCAATCCCAAGAAGTGTATCATAGGTAAGACAGACATCTCATACCTAGGTTATCGGATTAATCAGGGTACTCTACAACCTCAGAATCCAAAAGTGGAGGCTATCCTGCATGCCCCTCTTCCACACACTAAAAAAGAGTTACGTTCATTTTTAGGATTAGTGGGCTATTACCGACGTTTCATTCCACACTATTCCTCCATAGCAGCCCCCCTCACGGACCTTCTCGCTAAACACCATCCCAATCGGCTTTTGCCTTTTTCGGAGACACAGAATGCGAGTTTTGAACAACTTAGGGCCTCCTTAACCTCCAACCCCATACTACGCTGCCCGGATTTTACGAAACCCTTCCACCTTTACACCGATGCCTCGGATGTTGGGCTTGGAGGGGTTCTAGCGCAACCTGATGCGGAAGGCCTTGACCTCCCCGTAGTCTACATCAGCAGGAAGTTATGTCCTCGGGAGCGTAATTACCCGATTATTGAGAGGGAATGTTTGGCTATCAAATGGGCCATAGACTGTCTACAATACTATCTCCTGGGCCGACCTTTTACTTTATTCACGGATCACGCTCCCCTGACATGGTTAGCCGCACATAAGGACTCGAACTCCAGAATACTCCGCTGGTTCCTTGAACTCCAACCCTTCTCTTTTCAGGTGCGACACGTACCCGGATCTCACCAAGCCCCCGCGGATTATCTGTCTCGTTTTCCCCTGTCTACCACTGTCCTAGAGCAGGACAGTTCCTGGGGAAGGGTGTGTGACCGGGTCAGCCCGATCGGAGGCACGGCACCGGCAGAGCAAGTGTTGTTGCGTTCCCATGTTGCCATGGGAACGCGTTCACCACGAGGACGGCATTTGGAGGTTGCCTTGACAACCACCGATGACGGGGCCAAAGCGGATTGGCCGGCGGGAGGTCAAAGACCGTGGATTCCCCAGGAGGCGGGGGCGAACGAGGAGACGGCGACGGAGAAAACGGCGAAGGAGGAGACGGCGAAAGAAGAGGCGGCGAACGAGGCGGAAGGTGCGGCGGACGAAAACGGAGGAAAGACGAGCGAGGAGAAAGGCGGCGGCAACGGCGGGGGAGGAGAGCCACGCAATCCGAAGGACAACCCCGAGGACGGAGGGCGGCCCCGCGGTCCAGGAACTTGTGACGACGAAGCCAGGGGAAGCGGAGTGGCGCCGGAGCCCGAGGGGACCAGAGAGCAACGAGGGGACCACCATAGAGCCAGCCACGGCCCCGGAGGGTCGTGGCTCTGGAAGGTACGGTCCTTGTGGACGAGCAGAGGGGCACCTTAAAGGGGAACGAGCTGGGGAAGGGAGGGAGGCAGGGTGAGGGGAGGACAGGGAGGGAGTCAGAGGGCACCAAAAGGAGCACGTAACGAGCACGACCAAAAGTAAACACATTTAGGAGATAAGGAAACAAAGACACAGCCCACCGTCCTCACTGGCGCACCCCCCTTCCCGAACCCATTCCCCAGTATTACAGCTAAGCGAAGGACGTATGTAACGGCTGTCATCCCACTCACCATCGATATTTATCCTTTTCTTTCCCCTATATGCAACCCGGGAGCCTGTGAGGAGATGTCAAACACCACGTAAAAGGAGAAGAGGGAGAGAAACACGTTAGGAAAACGAACTTCACTCAATGAAGAACTAATCCTCAACTCACTGTACCAAACCATATACATCACTTATTCGAAACAACAAATAAATACTTACCTGAACAACCCCAGCTGCCTCTACTGAGTGTCTGTACTGTTTGGCGCTGCTACATGTTTCTTGTTTGTTTTAAAAAAAAATTGTTTTGTGTTTTAGTATTTTACAAGTTTTAGTTTCAGTAACAGATTTTAGAATTACACTTGTGGTATAATACATTTGTTTGATTTTATATTATATTATGTATTATTCGCTAAAAGTGTCTGAAAAATAAATGTAACTGTATGAATTGTATTCTTAAGTTATTGATTTCATGTCTATGATGGCTGATTTAATAGAGCCGGGGCCTCCAACCTTTTCTGTAATGTGAACTGATTATGTACCATGCAAATCATCAGGAACTACTAATATGAACAGAATTGTAATAATGATCTCATCATACAACATTTCATTCTTGCCACCCCATGTAAGATCACCAGCCCTGATCACGTCAGTTTACCAGGCACGTTTGCCAGCAGAAATATAACAAGCATTTGCAATGCAACAGGTCTCGCATTTCTCAAAGTCAGAGCTATTAGCAGTTGTAAACTCGCAACCGGACTTTTCTTGCCACATTAAACCTATTGGTTATCTACGTAACAGGCAAAAGTGCGATTAACTATGTAACAGGGTCGATGTCATGCAAAGCGCTCGACTTCTGCCAAGCGAGATCGCGCAGTGAAAAAAGATAAAAAGTAGTCCACAAACCAGACTGAAAACAACGGCCTTGCATGTTTTCATGTACTTGGTCGCTGCGCTCGAGGAGGGCTAACCACCGGAAAAGGCATGACGTATGCATGCCTTCCACTAATGAAAGCAAGCAGATTTTGAAAGGCAAGCCCATGAACTAATGAAAGACACTGACGTGACATGGGTGGGGCTCCGAGCCCTTTTCTAAGCAAGCGAAACGCATGCGCAGGCTCGACCCTAAAAATGGTGTTCCATGTGGGTTGGGGCATTGGGCCTCCAGCAGTGAGCGCATGTCTGACTTCCCAAGTGGAGCCTGTGCAGGTGTGATTAAGAGCAGCAGGCTCCGGGCGGTGGGCTTGGTGAGCAGAAGAGAGCAGAAACTGCAGCTTTTCCTGCCTACGGTTGTATCACCCTGAATGCGCCCGATCTCGGAAACTAAGCAGGGTCGGGCCTGGTTAGTACTTGGATGGGAAACCGCCTGGGAATACCAGGTGCTGTAGGCATTTTGCCTCTCGCAGACACTAGGTGCTGCACATCTTAGCTCAATTACACAGCTTCCTTGCTAATTTCATTTACCATTTTTTATTTCCTGCACTCTTTTTTTCCTGTCTTAAAAACAGAAATAAAAAAGAACAGCAATAACACTAAAATACACACTTTCCAAAGGAAAACTTGCAATTATTCTGCACTTTACACTCGGCCCAAGCTGAAGAAAACATTTGACGATGGGCAAAGGGATCACTAGCTAAGGCTTTGCTTTCTTGCGGTAAGCATATGCGTGAGGTCTTAAGACCAGATCTCACTTCTTTTGATGCCACTACCTGTGATTCCAGGTGCGATTTCACACGCCGTGGTGTCATGTGCCATGATGTCACTTGCATAGTGTCTAACTTGGTCAGTCCCCCCACTTATTTTCTTTACGACTTGTGCTGTGAATAAGCCTTAGCCTTCAAGAAATAGTGCTTGAGCCCACTATTGGCAACCAAAGGGAAAAAATCAGCACAGCGTGTTGGAAATGTGATAAAAGGATGATTGTGTATTCGGTGTGGAAGAATGAAATGAGTTGGAGACACTAGTGTAACAGAGTCCAAAAGCAGAGCATTCGAGAAACAGGGAATAAAAAGAGGAAAGGTGCGTACAATTTGAGTTGTTGTAAAAGCATTCTAAAGCATTTTCCGACATTTCATGGCACTGTAACATGTGTCATTTACTTAACGATAACGATGGGCAAAGGGATCCCTAGCTAAGGCTTTGCTTTCTTGCGTAAGCATATGCGTGAGGTCTTAAGACCAGATCTCACTTCTTGTGATTTTTTTTCCTGTCAGGTCATGGGTTTGTTATGCCACTACGCGTGATTCCCGGTGCGATTTCACACGCCGTGTTATGGCCCGTGATGTCACTTGCATAGTGTCTAACTTGGTCAGTCCCCCCCACTTATTTTCTTTAAGACTTGTGCCATGAATAAGCCTTAGCCCCCAAGAAATAGTGCTTGAGCCCACTATTGGCAACCAAATGGAAAAAATCAGCACATCGTGTCGGAAATGTGATAAAAGGACGATGATGTATTTGGTGTGGAAGAATGAAATGAGTTGCAGACACTAGTGTAACAGAGTCCAAAAGCAGAACATTCCAGAAACAGAGAATAAAAAGAGAAAAGGTGCGTACAATTGGAGATGTTATAAAAGCATTCCAAAGCATTTTCCGGCATTTCATGGCACTGTAAGGGGTGTCATTAACTTAACAATCCATTTATCGACCACAGAAAGAATGGGTGAGCAGGGCGTGTGCAGAATAAAACCTGTTCAACTTAGGAAAACATCCCAGCAGAGAGCATATTACTCACTGTTGCATCCTAAGCAAGCATTAAACTACACACCTCTGTCTCTTTCAGTTTCACTTGTATTGTAAGAAGGGGCATTATTTTGCATGTTGTTTGAGAAAGGATAGCATAATGAAAGATCTGATTTTTTCAACAACTCCTAAATCATTTCTGTGGGACCCTAGTTTGACAAAGGTAAAGAAAACTGGCCACCCTCTGCCTGTAAGACATGGCGAATATGTTGCAGATGGCACTTACAGAGTGACAGAGCCTCTCCATTAAGTGAAAAAGTGCAAGAAGAGGGCTTGCCTTCCCGTTTATTTCTGGATTTGTTAAGGTAGTGTAGAAGAGATATTTCTCCCAGCTAGAGTGAATGGAGGTGTCACCACTCAGTGGGATAACAAAGAGAGAACTCCTGCATAGCAGCAACTAATCATCCTTGGGAGGGGAGAATGAACGCTGCTGTTCAGAAGCAGCGTCTCCCCTGGTGACTCCTCCTTGTCATGCCCTAAGGAGGAGTCCAAGGAGGCGCAGCACATGCTGTGTCAGGTTAGGGTTGTCCATTGTAATTGAGTGTGTGAGAGAGGCCGTCTGATAGTCGTGCTAGGTTGGGGAGGGGCTGCTGCAGCCTGTGAAGATGAGAGAATCAGACATAACCCAGAGCATTTAACGAGCATTTTCAATACAACGAGTCACGCATTTGCTTGAGTTAGTGCTATTACCGTTTTAAACTCCTAACCGGACTTTTCTTGCCACACAAATGAAAAGAAAAAAAAAATGCAGCACGATCGCGCTGCGTTTTTCTTTTCATTTGTGTGACAAGAAAAGTCCGGTTAGGAGTTTACAAAGCTGTCGGTGGGGTGGGGCAATGCAATGCTCTCTTTGCTAAAGTTAGAGTTCCTAGCTTTGTAAATTACTGAGTAAACTTTTCTTGCCACACAGACTGAAAATAAAGAGAGCGAGGGCGAGCTGGCCCTGGAAAAGCCCCCCTCTGATGTTGGTTTATGTTTATAGAGGGAGCTAGTGGGGAGGGGGGACTGAACAAGCACCCACACTGTTGAGGTGAAACAGGCAAATTCCAAAAAGTCCCTTACAGAAGAGATAAACAGGACATAGTGTAATTACACAGTACTTTCTGCTGCTCCCAAAGTGAAAAAAGGTAGGACAAAGAGGCAGAACTGACCACTAGCAAGCAAGGATTTTTGAAGGGCACTGCAACTAACAAATCAAAATGCTGAAACTCACTCTATTGTATACTTTAGTATACAGCAGGCCGAACGCTAACGCTCGACCTAAAAAGGCTGTGTCAAAATGTAATGCCTCTATATCGGTACTATATAACAGCCATACTGCAATGCCCCTGGTGCCAAGCTGTTATAATTACTAATGTCTCCCAAATATCATCAGATTTATCACTCAAATATTATCTTCTCTCGAAACACATGCCTGTAAGTTATGAAAAAATACACATTTTTTTCTAATACACGCTTTTCAATTTAGATATATTAATTCAACCAAGCAAAAGCTTCTAATTTAGTAAGCTGGGCTGCACATAGGAGAGCTACTTAGAAGTAACTTGAGAGCTACCAGTAGCTTATGAGCTACTAGTTGGAGAAACCTTTACTAAAGTCTGTTAAGAATCTTGAGAAAAGTTTCGGAGCATTCTTAAATATAAAATTGCTCCTGCAATTCACAAAAATAGTTAAGTCATTGAACTTGATCTTACTATTTTAAGATTCTTTTATCTTCATGAAATTTGCTAAAATGTGTACCTTTTGGTAATATTCTGTTTGGCAAATGGCTTAACACATCCCACAGGTATAATTATAGTTAATGAAATGTTGTTTTTTCACTATTTTTTTTTAATATCTTTTCTTCTATCAAGCAAAAATATTTTCCATGACATTTCCATTTTTAGTACATCTATCCTATGAAATCTGGGGTGACTGGAATTCCTTCACACTTGGTCCACCAGTTACTTCACACTTAGGCCCTCATTACAAGTTTGGCAGTCCCAGGACCGCCACTATAGGCTGTGGTGGCCATACCGTCAACAGGCTGGTGGAGAACATAGCCAAATAATGACTTTGGCAGTATGCCCTATGGAATTCAGCCAAAGCACCGCCGGCACCACCACTGCGGTCAGACCACCACAGACGACTGAAGGCACCTGCGGGCCGGTCGAGACCATGTTTCCGCCTGACATATTACAAGGCTGCACACCACCAAGATCTCTGCCGCAGTCACACCACCATGGAAACCGTGGCAGAAACAAACTCTGTAAAAGGAGACACCCATCTTCAGGAAGCCATACACGTTCAGAGCCGCCATGGAACCAGAACTAGACCTCATCCCACTGCTCCTGTTCACTGAAAGACTTTGGAATCTTCGCTGCCGCCGATGACAGCAACTGTAAGTACACGCACTTACCTGTTACTGTTGCATCTTGTTAATTTTGTACACTTACACAACATTCCATCGGGAAGGGGGCGAGAGGGCAACACTCACATGTAACTGTACACTGACACGCAAACTCATACAGCCACACAGACAACTGCACATACACAACACACACACTACAGTAGGCACACACACACCACGTCAGAAATACACACTTATGCATGAACACATAGCACAGGCCCAGTCTCACACAATAACACACAAGGTCACAACAATCCCACAACCACACCATGGTCAACACACTGGCAAGCACTCACCATAGACCCTACCCAGGGACACATCACACATACAACACAATCCACAACCAACACAGAACACACACAATAACACAATCAGACAACTTACCAATCGACACACATCACATACACAGCACATCGTATTTGTCATCACATGCACAGAACACGCACACTCACACAAAGCCACACACCACAAGAACAAACACATGTCAACACAAACACCACTCAATAGCATGACAACATGTTTACTACATACACATGCTCATCACACAACACACACCCTATCCCTTAGGGAGAAAAAAGCACTGTACACACTCTTACATAGTGCCCAAACAATACAGGAAGCACAAGCAGCACACACACACACAAATACTGACACACAACCAATGTTAGCCAGGAACAAAATAATTGAAAAGTCAAAGGCCACAGGCCAGCCCATACAGTGTGGTTTGTACACCAAAGGCACATATTGTTGCCCCAAACTTGACTCCTGCCTGCCATGTAACCTCCAGAGGTAAAGGCATTAAGGGGGCAGGCAGGCACCTCAGGGATGATCGGGTGGGGGGTGCAGAGGGGTGGTTTGGGCTTAGGCGGGGGGCTTTGGGATTTGGCTTGGGGGCCTAGATTTAGGAGAGGCCGTGGAGGTGGAAGGGATGGACTTGAAGAGTGGTTTCACCAGGGAGGAGAGGAGTAGAGAAAAGGGCAAATTCAGAAAGGAAAGCTTGTTTTAAACACACGGGGATGGTCATAGCAAAAGGGTTTGGGTGTGGAGGGAGACAGAGTGGTTTTATGAGGTGTAGGTGTGGATGTCTTGGGTGCGTGTTTGTGGGAGGTATGCTTGTGGGTGGTAGGTGTTTGTTGGGTGGGTGAGTGAAGGTGCTTATGTGTTTTGGGCTGAGAGGGGGTGATGGTGCTGGGAGATGTCGTGGTGGGTGCGTGGCTGTCTGTTGGGGTGGTGACTGCAGGTACAGTGGATGTGCTGCATGTAGGACTGTCAACCAGTGCACCGTGAATGCCCTCCAGGAACGCATTACTCTGTTGGACTTCAATTGTCAGTCCCTGGATGGCATTCACAATGGTCGACAGACCCACAGAGATCGACCTCAGGAGGTCAATAACCTCCTCACTGAGGGCAGCAGGACTAACAGGGGCTGGGGCTGACGTGCCTGCTACAAAGGAGAAGCCCACCCTCTTGGGTGAGCGGGCACGGTCAACTGAGTGGGGAGCTACAGGGAGGGCAGTGGAAGAAATGGGGTGGCAGACAGAGAAGGTGCGGGGGTGGTCCCAGATGCATCTGTCACCACCAGGGAGTGTCCACTGGAGGAGGACTCCGAAGATGATGAGGTGGTCACCCTGTGGCACTCCCCTCGCCCTCCAAGCCACTGAGTCTCTTGGTGTCTGTGGCATCATGACTTGAGGTCCCTTGGCCAGCAGCTTCCCCACTCGGCTGTGCCCCATCTCCTTCGCCTACTGATGCTGAAGCTGGAAAACAGGAAGAGGGGTAGGGTCATCACATCCTTTTCAGACACTAACATCACACTGTCCATATCATTCCCATTACATCCAGTTGTACTACACCCCAGGTGGTGACAGGTTAGTGCCAACATCATGTCACAACAAGCTAATAGCTAAACCCCCTACATGACAACAATGGCACATACACACTAAACCACCTATCTCACACCTAGTATACCATCATATCAGTAGAGCTATCACAATAACCATTCCATGATAACCTGACTTGGCAACATGGTTCTGGGGCCAGATGTAGCAAAGGGTTTTTCCTATGCTGTGTCAATGGGAAAATCTGATGAGCGTTGACCTGCACGGATGATACAGACAAGAGGAGAGTCATGTCCACAATCACCCTCCCAAAACAAGAAGGATAAAACAAAAGTTTGTGCAAGTAGCCATACACTTCCTCCAACATCCCCTACTATGTGGAATGACCATCTGCAGACAGGCTATGTGTGAAGTGGAGTTAGGCATACAACATGGATATCCAGTACCAGGTCTTGGCTCGAAATATATAACCAGACCACAAGCATGTCTTCAACATGGTATAAATATACAACTATGTCAAACACCACCTTCATTTATCATGGTATACAGTTTTTCGGTGGGTCAGGGTACATACATATCACACTCCCTACAATGTATCAGATATCAAAACCATCTATGCACATGTGCACATGTCCATCTACCCACACCTATCATCCCAATCCTTTGTTCCCCCATTTTTCATCATCATCATACAATCAACATTTCATACATCAGTATTGCAGTGCACTTACCTGCTCTCCTCTGGTGCACCATAAAGCTGTCCATACTGGGGTAGGACCTCCTTCACAAGCTTGTCCAGCTCATCAGCCGAGAAGGCAGGGGCCCTATCACCTGCAGGTCGTGGCATGATTGCTCCCAGAGGCAGTACACCGCAGCTCAGGTCATGGAGGTCTTGCTGGCAGCAGAGTCAGGAGTCAAGTGAGGCATGAAGCATGAGATGGCAGTCACATCTGCCACGCACAGGACTGTCACCGCCTGCAGATGTCACCAGTGGCCCAAGTCCGCCAAAGGCAGCAATGTGTTCCAAAGACAATGTCCACTGCGGTTGTGACAACATCCACCAGCGGAGTTAGGTCACATATGTTTTGAAAGTTGCGAAACTGACTAAGATTCCTAGTTGTGATGATGTTTTAACTGATGGCTTAATGCAAACATGTAGCAATGCATGTAATATGCACAGAATGTAAAAATGAAGTATCCTGAGTTATGTACATGAAACATTATTGTCAGCAGAGTAATGACAATCTGAACATAGTCTAGGTGTTCCAATTATGTTACACATATTAAGTAAGTTGATGTCACTTTTACAGTCAGTGACATGTTTCTCCATTCAAAGAGAACATGCTAGGGGTAAGGGGGATCTGATTACAGTACTTAGGTAAGTGTTGCCTAGGTATGTACTCAGAACAATTATTTACACTGTTTAATGTGAGATACTGTAGCATTATTAGTTACTTTGGTGTTGTCATACATATGATGCATAGATTGAGTCACACACAAACTTTCTAGTGTTGTCCCACATAATTACCCTGGCATGAGAAGACCACGACAACCTCCAGTGTACCGTCCACTAGCAGACCTGCACACAATGGAGGATCAACATCCAAATATACCGGCTGGATAGGTAGACAATCGTGGATCTCAGTTGTCAATTGGAGCTTGATCTGATGACTGCCATTCGTAATCCCAACTGTATATCTTCCATTGTCCAAGTCATGTCAGTACTACACTTCCTAGGCACTGGGACCTTTCCATATATAGTGGCCCTAACTGCAGGGATGTCTCAGCCGATGTTCCGTCGGGTTTTGAAGGCTGTACTCTCTGCATTGTTGAAACACCCTGACAGCTACATCAGATTTCCCCAACGTGAGGATTTGGCCCATGTAAATGCTGCTTTTTATGCTTTGGGATACATTCCACATGTGGCTGGAGCCATAGATGGCACCCATGTTGCCTTGGTTCCCCTAGGTGCCCATGAACAGGTATATAGGAACAGGAAAAACTTCCACTCCATCAACATCCAAGTGGTTTGTTTGGGTGACCTCTAAATTTCACAAGTTTGTGCTACGTATCCTGGGTCAGTCCATGATTCCTTCATCATGCGGAACAGCAATATCCCAATAATGACATGACTATACACAGGACCTGGTTGGTTGGTAAGTCTTATTTGTAATGTGTGTCTGTACCTTTTATCTGCTAGCATATATGTGGAAGTCCAACATTAATGTTTGGACTGTTATAACCCTACCTTACAGGGGGCTCTGGCTTCCCAAACCATCCTTGGTTGTTGACACCAGTGAGATACCCAACCACGCCAGGTGAAATCAGCTTCAATGAGGCCCACGGAATGACAAGGCATGTCGTGGAGCAGACTTTGGGCTCCTGAAAGCAAGATTTTTCAGCATTGACAAGTCTGGAGGGGCCCTCTTTTACTCACCCAACAAGGTTTGTAAAATTGTTGTTGCCTGCTGCATGCTCCACAATCTCGTCCTGAGACGTCAGATACCATTCATACCAGATGAGGAGTCAGCAGATCCTGTGGGGTTTGTCAAGTGAGGACAAGCATGATGAGGATGAAGCTGAAGACATCAGGGCTGATCACATCAATCAGTACTTCAACTGACTCAATGTATGTGATATTATCAAAGTGATTCAGTGGGGTATTTTTGAGGTTAGGAATGCCAAATAAGGTTCTTAATATGTCCCTCAGATAGGTCATAAGTAGCTCCAAAGCCCATGACTCATATACGCATGTGGATTGTTACTTGGAGCTGTGTACAGGAATGTTATGTGCGTAGTCTGATGATTTCACAATGCACAAAGTAACATATGTACATAAGTCGGCAGTGTGATATATATGTATCAATGATACCTATATCTTATGTGTGTCAATTCCTGATTGCAGACTGACTGTTTGGCTCATCCTCATTTGGCAATATCAGACAGTGTCACAGGCAGATGGGATTTGCAGACTGACATGTGAAGTGAACAAGGTTTACACCAGGTACTGTCTGGCATAAGATTTGTGGTATGTGAGTTCTATGCCCAGATTGTCATGACAGTAGGATGGCAGTGTCCTTTTCCACACTAATGACTGGTATTTATGGTGGGGTCAATGGTCCCCAGTGTGTGCTCATTTGTCTCCAACACATTTCATAATGTGGTATCCAGACTCTCTAACATCCTAAAGGTTTGTGTTGTATGTGAGCTAACTAGTACATAGCTGTCACTGTGGTTCCACTTTGCAGACCAATGTGCATGTGTCTGAAGACTAGGTGAGTGGCAAGCCTACAGATACCTGAACATGGTAAGTGGGAGGTTCCATGACTGGGGGCATTAGAACTGACCTCTGTCTGTTTCATGGGGTATGGTTATTTGGGAACTGTGGTATGGGTACGTGATAAGGCTTTAGCTGATGATACATTGAACCAATCGGTTTGCCTCCGGGGATACTGAAAGACTGACGTGTTCCTAACTTCAGTCTGTGGGTTGGTAGTGTTTGACACCAATGCTGCAATACTGAAGTTAGCAGCAGTACTTCACTATGTGGTCATTGGTATTCTCCAAATAAAGATGTGAAAATGTACAATACAAGTGAGTTGTGTCATGTATATAATACATTGTCAATGCCATATGTATCCTGGTTATACAGTACATGTGTAAGGATCATGACAAATATTTTACATTGGAGAGTAACATTTTGATACATGCCCTGCATACATGACAGTTGTATATAGTTGATAAATCACACTAACACATGAACAGTGGTTAAGCGGTATTTATTGGGGAGTGTCCTCAAAATGAGTGATATGAAACTAAAATAACAGAAACATAACAGTAAAAGGTTCAGCCATGGTGGCTGAATTCATCAGGGTAGCTGCTACACCGTTTGTAAACAAAAGTCCAGAGTCCTTGTAGCATGGGAAATTGAGATAGGTTTCAGAACAGTCAACAGGGTGTGCCATACAAGGGAAATCAATCAGTAGAGAATCACTTCCTGGAAGTGGGTTTGGTCTTGGCATCTGCTCCTCCTGGATGTCTGGGTGGACATCCACCTTTAGGGGGATTCTTCTGCTTCGGGGGGGGGGGGTTGAGGTATTCCCTCCCCCTGGCAAGGCCTCTATTCCACTAGCAGCCACAGATGTAGAAGGGCCTTATGTTTCATTGCTAGTGGAAGAGGCCTGATGTTGGGTACAAAACCTACTCAGTGTGGTAGTCATTTCCCTCAGCACCACAGCAATGGAAGCCAGGATGGCATTTTGGGTCTGCTGCTGCTGCATGGCTTCCTGGTGATTGTCCCACTGCAGCTGTCAGATGTCCCCCATCATGGTCAGTACCTGGCCCATTGTGCCTTGGAAATGTTGGTAGGCTCCGAAGACTTGGGAGATAGTGTCCTGATCAGTTGTGTCCCTTGGAGACCCCATCTTCTGGCCCACACCATCCCTCCCACGTGACCTATCCCCACATACCTGTGCCCCTGGTACAGCGTCCCCACTCAAACTGGTGGCAGGACCATCATTGTTAGGGGTGTCGACAGGAGACTCAGGTACCTGTACTGGGGGGCACACAATGGAAGACACTGTGCTTGGGACACAGGTTTGGGGGGCGAGTGTTTGCCTGTGATGTAGATGTAACAGGGCTGGGACGAGTCAATGTGGGCAGGGTGAGGATCACAGTTGTTGACTGACCAGGTATCCCTGATGAGCTAGATTCATCCTCTGAGTCAAAATATCTAGGAATGTTTTCCTCACTGAGCCCTTTCTCTAGAGGGGTAGTGTCAGTGTCTGGTGCCCTCTCAATGTTGAGAATGGCAAGGTTACCTGGAGGAGAAGTGGAACACACAGTTGATGTAAGTGATGCAACAAGTGATGTTTAACTTTGACAACTAGACATGCTATTTGACATGCACACTCTGCCTTTACTTGATCCCCTGATATGACAATGACAGCTGCTTCTAAATCTGGGTTAGAGCAATGTTGGACCCTGAGATTTGCTATTGCATACACCATGCTCCAGGCTCTTGGAGTTTGTTGGTGTTTAGATGACTACTGATACCCTTATATCTTGTCTGAGTAAACACATGACAATGTACGTTTCCCTCTAGTAAGGTGTGTGGCATCACTAATCCAACTGACAGCTGGACAATGCACAATGGTGACAAAGCTGTCACACAGTATGGGAGTTATCATTTGACATGGGTCTCTGTATGGATGTGCTGCAAGTACATCCAGTTTCCCGTTGAGTCTCCCTCCCTCCAAGTTGAGTATATGGCATTGCTAGGAAGGTTTTCTCAAAGGCCAGTTTGGTAGAGGACACAGAAGTAGCTGTGTTTAGTTTGTAATAGTACTGTTAGTGGCCATAGAATCGCTGTCATTGTCATGGACTGTAAGACACTGGTGCATTCAGGAGGGTTTACAATGATTGTTAGTTTTACATGCAAGACATTTTTAAATGTAGTATACTGTTCTGGTTTTCTTACAGGTGGAACAGTGCCTGCTAAGAGTTGTAGTGCTGTCAGTCCCTAAACTCCACATGCCAAACAAAGACACTGTGGCCCCATGTGAGTTTAGTTGACACATGGCATGCCAGAGAGGGGTATTTAGACATTTGTACACAGTGGTGGTGGGTGGTTTGGGCATTGAGGTGAGGAAAGGTGGTCAGTGAGCATGCAAGACAAAACATTTTGGTGACATAAATGATGTTGTGACTTTCCAGATTCCACTCCCCCAGCTATTCCTGTCAGGCCCTCAGGATGAAGAATGTCCAAGACCTTCTCCTCCCATGATGTGAAAGAAGGGGAAGGAGGTGGAGGTCCACCGCCAGTCTTGCTGACCGCCAGCTGGTATCTGCCAGCCATGAAACGTACCTTCCACCCGAGGTAGTTCCACTTCTTCCTGAGGTCCCCCCTTGTGCGTGGGTAACTGCCTACAGAATTCCCCCGTCGACTATCCTTTGCCACAACTCCATTTTCCTGGCTACTGATGTTTGCTGGACCTGTGCTACAAAAATGTTTGCCTCTACTTTGACACTTTTGTCCACAACGACTTTCAACTCATCATCAATGAAGCATGGATGTTTTGGGGGGGGGCTTTTAGTTTTTAGTAGAGACGCTGAGGTAGTGAGAAATGTGTGGCTAAATTGTTAGTAATGAGGTGTGGTTGCTGTGATGTGTGTGGGTGGCAGTTGTTGAGTATTGGTGGATACAAAATTGTGTGTTGTGTATGTTGTGCAAGTGTGGGATGAGTGCTGACTGAAATGTGTAGGGGTGCCAATTGTTTGTTTTGCTACTTTGTTTTATCTTTTTCTAGTCTCTGGCTGTGAGTGGCATTCTGGTTGCAAATGATTGTGGGTTGTGTAGGGGTGTGTTTTATAGTGCAGTGTGTAGGTGTGTGGATGTGTGTCAGGTGTGGGGTATTCAAACTATCCAATGTGGTATTGTGTTGTGTATGTTGTGCAAGTGTGGGATGAGTGCTGACTGAAATGTGTAGGGGTGCCAATTGTTTGTTTTGCTACTTTGTTTTATCTTTTTCTAGTCTCTGGCTGTGAGTGGCATTCTGGTTGCAAATGATTGTGGGTTGTGTAGGGGTGTGTTTTATAGTGCAGTGTGTAGGTGTGTGGATGTGTGTCAGGTGTGGGGTATTCAAACTATCCAATGTGGTATTGTGTTCTGACTGATGTGACTTTAGACCGTTGTAGTTTGCACAACCAATGGTCTTCCACCATGGAAGAACCGCTCTCGTGATTTGTGGATCATAATTTGATCGGAGGCTTTTTGGCGGGCTGGCGGTCGATCCATTTGCTTTATCCTATTCAATGTTAATCATGCATATTGTGTGTGTCTATTGAGTGACTCCTCTTCTGTCTCACTTTTCAAAAACCTAAAGCTGTCAAAGTTTTTCAGTATAAACTAGGCATTCATGAGCTACCTCCATGATACTTCTTACTCACTCATGCTTACCTTACACATAGATATGACACAAACTACAATCAGTAACACAATAGCTTTAAATATGCATATGTCAATGATGCCAATACAGTTTAATAAAAGTGAAATAAAAAAATGTAAATAACCTACAGTGTTGATTATATCATCCAGTATAATATCCATACTATCTTAAAATTACATATAGACTGTGAATATATAAATAACTAAACAGATAATATGTGACGGTGACATGATAACTGTTATACGGAAAAAGTAACTTATAAATGTACTACAATACAAACATATTGTTTATAATTTTAAAGGATGTTTTATAATATCAATTACATTTTTAAAAAATTTACAGGTGGAATAACTGATGCGACGATGCATAAGTTACACATTTTCTTACTGCTAGTCAAAAACTTAAAAACAAATATGTATATATTTTCAATTATATCATGAAACAGTACAAACTGCAACTTTAGGCATCACAATTTACAAGGCGCAACAAGTGGCTTATATGTGCATGTGTGCACAGTCGCCCTTCGAGCTCTTGCCCTCCCCACTTGGACTCCTAATACCCATTATCCTTATCTATGGTGACTCTCTCATGCATCTTCTATGTACTATTTAATACAGGTGTGAGAAGAGCTGGGCTAATCCCACGATTCCCTTCCAGCATTGAGGCTAGAATTTCCTGCAGCATTCCCGTCCATTCAAAACAATATTCTTCCATTTTATCATCC
This sequence comes from Pleurodeles waltl, assembly GCF_031143425.1. Lineage (NCBI taxonomy): Eukaryota > Metazoa > Chordata > Amphibia > Caudata > Salamandridae > Pleurodeles > Pleurodeles waltl. The sequence continues at coordinate 711,593,615 of NC_090448.1, forward strand.
ATTCTAACCTCTCACATTCCTTGTTATACGGCTTGGGCCCATTCTCTCATGTTAGCATTCCACTGCACACCTGTATGGCCCAAAGATAGCCGTCCACTAGCTACCCAGCTGTTTGCCAATAGTAGACCTAATAGTGCAAATCTATAATCAACCCTACTCCCACTAGGACATTATATTAGGTGTAATAAACAATGCCAGACAGTGTTATCTATATAGATACTGGTCACCTCCTGTAGTTGGCGCATGATGGTTTCCCATTAGGGTACCAACTCCATACCCCCCAAGTCAAGTGGAGAAAATCAGCTCCCCCTTCCTCCACCTAGGGCACCTGTCTGACCTGGTCACATAGATTGTATGCAGTCTCGTCTGTAACACCTAAGAGTGATGCAGGTCATAAAAATGTGCCAGCTTAAAACACTCATTACAAGATATCATCCTAACCAGTGTGCAGGCTTTATTCCATTCCCCATCCCCCAGAGGGTCTGTCCCAGCCCTGTCTTGCCATCATCAGGTTCTTGGGCTTATCATATTTGAGTATGCTATATAAGCGAAATACCAATCTCGAAGCAGAACCCATGTTCAGCAGCACCTCCAATACCACGACTGGTCAGGCATTTGTGGAAAGCCAGTCCAAATTTTGCTAGCTGTTTTGGTTAACCTGGGGAATTGCAAAAAATCAACCGGGCCTACCTCAAATGTCTCTTGTTGCTCTGTAAAGGTAATGCACCTCTCCCCTGGGTATATGTCCCCTAATATTTTGTAGCCACCGTCTTTCCATGCAGATACTGACATTTCTTTTGTGGTGTGCAAGAAGGGTTGTAGCCACCACATTGGTAAGTTTCTAGAGGTTGGAGGTTTGTGCAGTATGGACCTAATCGCTAGTTCCTATGTCTGCGACAACCACCTCAACATGTAGAGACCACACACATATAATCCAATCCAACTGTATAAAATGCTTTTTTGATATCAAAGGAGACCATCCCCATCCCCACTTGTGAGTCCCGTACAAAGTGCTTGACATGTATGAACCTATGGATATTTATGAGGGTACATCTATCGGGGAAAACTCCACATTGATCTTTATGCACCAGTTGTTCAATTACTCCCTGTAATCTGTTAGCTAGGAATTTGGAAAAAGAAATCACAGCCACATTAACCACAGAGACTGGGTGGTAGGAGCCGATTTTTTCCAGATATCAATCTGGTTTGGGAAGCATGAATATCAGTGCCTCTCTCACAGTTTGTGGAAGTACTCCCACATACCTAGCTTTATGAAAGACGTTTAGAAATGTATTTGAAAGCACTTCTGCATATGTAGTGTAAAACTCTGTTGGGAGCTATCTGTGCCTGGTAATTTGTGTATTGTCATGTCCTTTATGACCACCAATATTTCCTCTTTAGTAAGAGCCAACTCTAAGTCTTCCATTTTTAATTTCTCTAGCCTCTGTAAGTCTAGTCTACCTAAGAACTCAGCTACTTCAGTAGTATCATAGTTGTCTCATCGCTGATATAGCATCACCAAGTATCTCTGGAGTTCCTAGTCTATTGAGGCTTTTGTCCTGACTGACCTGCCATCACATGCCTCAAAAGACATGATCAAATTCGTCGGTCTTCCTCTCCAGAGAAGCCACGCCAAGAGTCTACCAGGTTTGTCCCCCCACTTTGTGTAGTGGCTGCCTGTACTCTTTCAGGTTGATGCCCACTATCTTACCCTTGAATATATGGTTGTCCTACTCTCTACTTTGATGTTTTGCCAAAGTATCTTCCTGGGCCTGTAATTCCCTCTGTAGATGATGTTTTGATTCTGTACACTTCAGTGAGGCACTCCTCATGCAGGACACTTTTAAGCATGTCCCACTCATTAGCTCGAGTCATAGTGGACCCCCAATTTTGTGCAAAGAGTTGCTCCAGGACCTCCTGTATATCAGCACAAAACGCCCCTGGATTTAGGCACTACGTATGGTAGGTGGGGGTATGACAGCACCAAACGTAGGTAAAGAATACTGGGGCATGGTCAGATAAGAATCCCCCCAAGTATTCGACTGTGATCACTTGTGTGCCCAATACTCTTGCCACAAGTATTCTGTCCAGCCTACTGTGCATGTTCTGTATACTCAAATGGTATGTGAATTCCATCCCTGTCGGACGTAGCACCCTTGATGCATCAAAGCAGTCCACTCCTGTCATTACCTCCTCCAGCACCCCAGTCATGGTCCATTTCGTGTATTGCTTAGGAAGTGACCTATTCATACCTCCATTGAAAATACAATTGAAGTTCCCTGCCCAGAAAATGGGTGTCTCTGTGTGACGTGTGAGTATTTTAAGCACTTTCTGGAAAAAGGATTTCTCAGTGCAGTTGGGGGCATAGATATTTGATTACAATGTATCCCTTCTGTCCTGTATTCATGTGAGTAGCAGATATCCGTCCTCCCTATCTGCCTGCACCTCCCTTAGTCGGAAAGGCACCTGGGGGACAATCCATGTAGCCATCCCCTTCACATACGAGTAGAAAGTGGATGTGTATAGCTCTCCCCTCCATTTTCTGTTTAATTTCTCGGTCTCGGGGTCAGTTAGGTAGGTCTCCTGAAGGAAAGCTATTCCCATCCCAGCGTCTAAGGTAGGCACTGACCCTGCATCATTTTGTGCAGTCACACAGATCTCTAACATTCCAGCTGATAAGCCTGACTTCTCCCGCCACAGGTATTTATGTCTCGCCAGCCACCACTAATAACGTGCCCAACCATGCCATTGTCCATCATCACCCGGCGTCCTAAGTGGGGAACCCAACCTGTCTCCAACTCACTTTCCTCAACCCCTCAGATGCCTGTGTTTGTATTCTGTCTGTGATACAAACTAGCCCTGCAAAAAATAAAAAACGTAAAACCAATTAACAGGTGCAACACCACCCCCTGCCCAAAAATCAAACATTCCATTCTTGAGATGTTACCCCATGTGAGATACTATGAATGCTGTCACTCCCCCTACTCACTGTGGCATCTTTGTTCCTACACGACCTATAACCAACCAACATATAACATGAATTGTAATGTGCGGAGAGTCCCACAATGCTATAAGCCCACCAGTGGTGTAAACCGACTATAAACTTGCAGGTCAGGGCCCACCAAACACCTTATCCCTTCCCAGACCAGGAAAAGGCAGAGGAAGTAAGAAGCAGTTAATACTCAAGAAGAGTATGTATGGCATTACATGATGCTGATCTCACTCCCTTGTAAATGACTCAGAAAATGAGTGCATTGCTGCTCTGAAAGGAGGGATAAGAAGCAAGAGATTCTCTACCCCACCAAGTCCCCCAACCATCAAGTATTGTGAGGGTCAAGGGATACCATCATTACATACACCCCAAAACACAACCCATGCCATATACTAGAATCAATGACAGATTCAGCATGTGCCTGTCTGCATTTGAGTGTCCTCTGCATCAAGGCTCTGAGCCTCTCCCTGGACACCAGCAGCCTGCTGGCTCATTATACTTCGATGCAGGAGACGCTGGCAGAGACCTCCATGCCTCATCGCTGCTGCTCCATGCAGCCGCTGGGCCTGGTGTGCTCGTTCTGGGTCAGCCACCAACCCGCCCAGATGGAGGTCCACCTCATGTATGTCAACATTGTCAATCAAGTCTCACACATCTTCTGGCCAGGTGAAAAAGCAAGACTCACCATTGTGCAGCACACACAGCTTGGCAGGAAAAAGCAACATATATTTAATGTTCATAGATCAAAGTTTCTGTTTGGCAGCCAAGAAACAGCCTCTTAGGGCATGCATCTTGCGGTTATAATCTTGAATATTCTGATAGTGTGGCTCTCATGCTTAGGGTCGCAGTACCTACAGGCCCACTGCATAATATTATCTCTGTCACAATAATTGAGTACTTTTGATATCAGAGCCCTTGGAGGGGGGCCTGGTGCAGGCCGGAAGGCTAGTGCCTCATATGTTTGCTCAGTCATAAAGAAGGCTGATAACTGGGTGGGATCCCTAATGATTTGAAGTCATCATTGCATGAAGGATTCTAGTTTGTCCCCCTCTGGTAATCCTATGAAACATAAATTACATCTTCGAGACCAACCCTCTGAATCCTGCAGGCAGTCATCAAAGTGCTTAATTTTTTTAGTTAATCTGCAGACCATGGCTAGCAACACGTTTACCTCTTTGGAAAAGCCCTCGACCTTTGCGTCCATCTTCAGGAATCTCTGTTACTTTGCGCACATCTGCACTTAACTGACTGACTTCTGTGGACATGGAGTCAAGCTTGCCCTCCAGCGTTTGTTTGGTGGATTCAATGGCTGCAAGCATCTGCAGGCCTGTAGGCTCCGGAGTGACCCCAAAGTCCCCCTTCCTGGACTGTTCAGCATGAGGTGGACAGAGCGTCCCAGTACTTTGGTCCATGCTCATTTCCTCAGTCTTGGGGCACCTGTCTTTGCCCATTTCAGCAGACTAGTCCCCCACCCCACAACTGCAAAGAGAAAGATGAAGTCTAATGAGGGCCTCCCCCTTCACATGGATCAAAGAGAGTGTAGCCAAGTGTCTGAACCAGGATCAAGCGGGAGGAGGGGGATGGTCAACTGGTTTTGCTAACCCCTTGAGGGCCAGTTCCAGCTCCTCATGGCCAAGCACAACCCAGGGCACCTGTGTGGCTCTGTCAGTGTAGATGGTAGCTCCCCAGCAGGTGGTCATCAGAGCTTTACAAGTCTGCACAGCTGGGGGATGGTAGGGGATGAAGAGAGAGTTCAACACCCACACGGCCCATGTTTGCAGCACTATTCGTCTGGGGCCCCACCAGCAGCGCCTTCCCAGGCAACTCCTCAGAGTCCCTGTTCAGGTTCCAGGTGTCTCCCCAGTGGGAGTTGGCTTATTCGCCCTCTAACGGACCCGTATCAGACTATGTGCCACCTCCCCCCCTCAACGTACAGCGGCAATCCCAACACAGCGGTCTGGAGTGTCCTGGGCAGCTAGGATCTTCAGCCCTTCAAGGCTCACGGCTCACTCACCCTCCAAGAGGGCACAAGGCCAGCTCCCCTACGCATTAGGAGGACTACACAGTCGTAGACCACATGGACCTCTTCAGTTTTGCAGCTGCAGAACTAACACTGGGGGTCCCGGCCTCTCCCTCCACCCGGCTCTCACTGGCAGTGCTCTTGCAGATGGCTGTCTCGTGCCTCACCGCTCATCAACCTAACGGCATGGCGGTCACAGAATGTGCAGCCCGTGCATCCAAGGTACCTTTTACCGCGGTCTAGGCAGTCCAGAGTCCTCAAGCACTTGCCACCTTGTCTGTAGCAAAACCTGCGACTGACTGAGGTGACACACGATCAACTACTGCTGCGCTGCTCACCCTGGCATCGCATGGGTCTTCCTATGCAAGCGATATGCCTCTACAGTGGCGGGGCCCTGAATAGGTTCACAGTCATGGCCACAGGAGCACAGCATGGCTCAGGATTACAAACAGTTGATTGTAGCCACTGTTCAAAGCTTGTTAACAGCCAACTTGCTTTTCCACACCCCTACAATTTACTTTAAGACGTCACTTACAGGCTTTGGTGAGTTCCAAACCAATAAAGGAATTTAACAGCTTTTTCACACTTAAGACACTCTTATGTCTGTTCTTAAGTTTAGTAAATCACCTCTATATGTTTGTTAATGTTAAATATATCTTATAATAATAATAATGTATCACATTTAACAAAAATAATAATTTAACTTTTTTTAAAGTTACAATAATAATAATAATTGCATTTAAATATATATAGTTAGGTATACAATGTTGATGGTTTGGTCCACAAAATGTTTGTAGACGAAATTCTGGTATTTACATTATATGTATCTAATGTTTATATTTTGACCTTCATATTTTTCCAGCTATATTTATCCACTGCAATATTTTGTGCTTGAGATTCTGTCATACAACTGATGTGTGCACTTCAAACTTTCTAGGCTGACCTGAGGAATGCTACAAGATTCTCTGTGATTTCTGGGAAACGGTCTTCCATAAGGCGAAAGAGGGTACTGGCATGAACCTCAAATTGGACTGTCCACAAAATGTCCTCAAAAAAGATCCTTGTACTCTTGGAATACCTAGGAGAATATGTGTGATGTTTTCAAATCTTTTTCCATTGCAAAAGTTTGGAGGTCTTGAGCCATCTACGACTTAATTGATGGGAGTCCAGCAGGTTGAACCTTGTCAGGACGAGGTTCCTGTGATAATCCAATCCATGCCTTGAAGAATCTAGAGGTAGGGTTGCTGTTGTAGATGCAACTCATAGACCTCTATCCATGGAATACTAATAACAATTTTTACATTCTCTGGCCACTCTTTAAAACTGAGTGGGGTGTATCTGTTTTTGAGTGCTGTTCTGTAGGCCACCTGACTTGAGAAAAGGGTACAGGATAGGAATAACTGTCATGGCAAATTCAATTTGAATGCTCTGAGGCCTTTCTTATCAGCCTTTTTTGTTAGGGTTGATGAATTCCTCCCAGCTAAGTAGCTCTGATGGGATGGGCATGTTATGCCGATTTTGCTGCATATCCCACCATCTTTTATAGCACTGGTCTAAGATACATGCACAGTCAACTTGCAGAACTACTGTTGGTGTTGACTTTGGTATCTAGAGCAAAGATTTCCAAAATGTCTTCCATGAAGTTACCAGATCAAAGTTTCTCTCTATTGCTGACCATACCTCTGCAACATATGTGATGATCTAACCCATGTTTGCTTTTAGAAATGGATGTTATGAAAAGTCCAACATCTTTCTTTAATGCAGCGTGAAAAACTGTGGATCGCATTTGCAATAACTTCAGCCTTCTCAGTAAAATCCTCCAAGAGTGGTTTCCAGGCAGTGACTGTAGCTAAAGTTATGCTTTGGTATATACGGGTCTGATCACCATTTATACCTCCCACTCTATATTCTATAGTCCATCATGTCTGGGTGAGCTACCAAGCAGAATTATATTTGGGCCACCTGTTGTAATCTTTAAATGCGCCTCGGAGGACTGGGCATTTGTACTAACTCCCCTTTTCAACCAAGCCTTCCTAACCGCTCAAATCCCAGGCGCATGGAGGGGCTCTATTCTGTGCCCCATTTTTAAGAAAGGGGACCTAACAAAGCCAGCTTACTACCTTCTTTTTGCCCTATTAGATCTTGAGGCAAAAGCTTATGCTCGATTACTACTCAACCAGTTAGAGGCCTGGACAATGATATTATTTCAGACAGGCTTCCGTGAAGTAGCATTGACTATAGATAACATCATTACACTAGCCATTCTCAGCCACCGAGCAGGCCTAAGTAAGAAGCTGTCACTGTTCTGCTGCTTTATTGATTACAGCACAGCCTTTGAAAAAGCAGACCGCCCAAAAGTTAACCACGTGGGGCATTCCCTTAAACCTTTTGAAGGCTGTAGTCTCTCTTTACTCAGACACATGGGTTTGCGTAAAAAATGGGCATGCAGCGAAAAGTATTATATAGCAGCAAATCAAGACAAGACCAAAGTAGTGATCTCTGGGTGTCACAAGAACAAGAAATTTCTAACTTGGCACATGGGGCCCACAATTATTAAAACGGCATCCAAACACAATTTGTGGGGGATACGATTCATGGATACCTCCAAACCTTTGGCCCACATTGGCACCCTAAAAAAGAAAGCTGTGGCCATCACCTGTGGCCTTGTCTGCCTCAATTAGAAATGAAAAGGCCATTCTGCCACCTCAATACTCAAAGTCATAAGGGCTACCCTTCTTCCAACTCTACACTGTGGGCACTTGGCCTTCCCTGGAGCTTGCGCACCCAGCCTGGAGCTTGCCTAGTCCTTAGGTTACAAGAAAATATTTAAGTTGCCCAGGTATCTTCATAGCTCTCAAATCCACCTGGTATTCAGCCTGGCAAATGAATCACTAATTTGCCAGTCCGACACCCCAAAAAACTATCTGCAGTTATTGAAGACGCCTGAAAACTCCCTCAAGAGCTGTCTGAAGGACATATTCAAGAGCCCAGGGAACCCATGGTATCGACAACTACAGAGAGCACTTGCTTCAAATTGAAGTCTCAACGTTAACACTGAACTCAATTTCCTTTTTGACTTGTAAAAAGGCAATTAACAGGCATCTGCATTTAATTTCTTACCAGTAAGATATTGTTTCCATAACAACTTCAGACATTTTGCTCTCTCTGTACACATCACACATGGCTGGGAGATCCCAGCCCTAACTCTGAGAGACAATCAAAAGTCGGGTGCGTGGAGACATCATGTATATGCATCTGCTTGGTCTACCAATAACAGATTGTAACACAGCATGGGCTGTCCCAGGCGAAGAGGGGGTATGCAGACTGTGTAACTTCAAACAAAAATCATGGATGCACCTTCGTTCTGCTGCCCCTCCCTTGATGCTGTCAGGAGGTTTTTATTGAAATCAACGTTTCTGAGGAAGAGGGCTCACACCTGCCACAAAGCCTCTTTGATCTGATTCTCTCAAACCTACCTAAGATCATTATCAAGGTGTGCCAAATACATCAACAAACTCAGAGCTCATCTCCAGCTTCGTACCAGGGACTCAAAGCCTATCAACTACACTGAAAGCTTATAACAGATTATGGCTTCCACAAACAAGGAAGTATTTAGCTTCCATGGTATAGGGGCGACTTACTGCGCATAGTACTTTAGATATTTGTCAGACCTCAATTAAGCAGACAGTACACTAGCCACTCTAATTCAATAGCAAAGAGGAGGGGGGGTAGCGGGCACCCTTGGAGAATGCCCCTCTCAACCTCCCAGAGCGTGGGGCATCACCGTCCCGCACATATCTGAGCAGTGTGGCTCGTACACGATATACGCATCCAGGAACAGAATTGGGTCCCCCCGCATTTCAGCAGCATGGTAATACGGCCATCTATCATAGATTCTAAAGCAAGTCCCTCTCTCTCTCTCTCGTCTCTAGGTATACCTCCAATAAATGCTGCATAAGCACTGGTGAAAAGATCTAATAGAACTCGGCAGGGAAACCATCGCAGCCCAGCGCCTTGTCTCCCCGTAGTTGCCCCAGGGTTGCATCCAAGTCCTGTGTTTCTAGGTCTCCAGCAGGTTAACCTCTATGGATACGCCAGCAATTTGTCCCTTCAAGGCCACCCTCAACCTCTGCATGGCCTCCAATAGTGCAGCACGGTAGGGTTCCTCCTGCCGCTCCAGAGAAGCTCTGGTGTGGACTGGTGTTCTCAACGAGTGAGCCTATAAGTGGTTTGAAGGGACGTAGTGTAGTATACTGTGTGATAGTATACCCTTGCTGATAGCGCTGCTGTCTGTCTTTGCCCATCGTAAGTGGATGAAAGATGAGCAACAATAAGTACAATGCCCTCTCCATGCCCAAGGGTAAGTAAAAGTTATTCTGCAGCCCACCACTCCGGTCCGGTGCTTCAGCAAATGGCCCAACGTTACAATTTAAGTCAGGCCAGGGGATCCGGTACACATCTGCTCCACGTTGTTGATAGCATCCGTGTGAGTCCGGACACCAGTATCTCACCCCTGGCAGACCACGGGCTCCCCCAGAAAGCAGCCATGTCAGGCCATCCCCCCACAAGGTTGAGACAGCCACAGCCATACATCCGCAAGGGGTACCCCCACACCATTCACCCGCTAGAGTAGACCTATCAGGGTCTGGTTCGTCCCATCAACAAGGGGGACAAGGCAATCCTGTGGCACCCTGCCACAGCCCCAACAAACCGGGAGCACTTCTGCCCAACTCCCCAAGCACTGCCCCAGTTCGAACTCATGTGCTGCCACAGTTTCCCGGTACCAGACTAGTGCGAATCACTCCCAACCTGCAGCTACAGTTCAGCATGGCCGCCCTCTGGGCCTGGGCACCACCCATCAGATGCCTTTCTCTTTGGGGGAAAAGCTGTCAGTCTTTACTTACTGCTGTTTTCATGGAATGTTGTGGTCAGCTGACCATTTGCTCCAAATATAACCTTTGCAGTTATATCTATGTGTAATTTCTAAACCATATCATCAGGTATGGATTAAATTATGTTTTTCTCCCTTTGATCACAGTTTGTTCTGGTCAATATGATCAAAAGCAGATGAAACATTCAAGAAGGCTATGTAGAGGCATCTGCTTTTGTATATTTTGACACCAAGAGTAAGAGGATGACGGCCTGGTCGAAGGTGGAGAGGTAAGGTCAAACTCTGGCTTGGTTCATGGCCCACAGGCCTTCATCTTCTTCCCACTGCTAGCAGATTATGTTAGTAAAGATCCCGTTTTATGCATCTATTGGACTAGCAGGCTAGTATGAATTTAGATCATATGCCTTGCCCTTCCTATATACCAGCACTATAATGGTATTATGTCTCAAAGCTTCGAAGGTACACATTTTAAAGAAGTGGTAATGAAGTTCTTGTAGGAGTTTCATTCACCACCATCAGGAGGAGGGTAGGCCCATGTGCTTTTTCCATTTATAAGGCCAAAAACTGCCTGGTCTATATACTTATCTGAAAACTAATTTTTTATTTCATGCTCTTCCTGGACAATGGATTCCAGAGGCTCTGGGGCCTTAGTCATCAAGTCAGCAAGTCCACATTGATTTTGATCAGAGATTCTTCCCCACTTCATCTGGAAGACATTCTGGAGATGGTGTGAGCAGGTGGCTTGAGAGATGTTAGACTCTTTCAGAAGATCCACAAGTGACCATCTTTCCGATGTGCTTTGTTTAATTAATCAGTGTTCTGAAAAAGGGCAAACTTCTCAACTCTCATTAATCAATAACGTGAATATCTTATATTTTGGTTAGGAATTTGTAACTGTGATTGTAGCTTCTAGTAGATCAATCCATTGCTCCAAATATATCTGGTCAACACTTTCTCAGTTTAGTTTAATTCTCACTGTAATTTTTGTAGACTTTGCCAAACATGGATATAAGGCTAGCTATTCTCATAGGTCCTCTTTTCTTAGCAGAGTCAGAGGTCTGTGGTCAGGTTTGACTCTTGAGCTACATTTTGCATCACAGAACCGAGCTGAGTAAGCTCAGGAAACTAGTATATAATCAAGGAATAGGGCACTAAGCCACTGCGGAATGAAGGAGAGGATGTTTGCCACTATACTAATGTATGACACCCAAAGATCATGTCTGTTCTAGCCAGAAGATTTCTAGTGCAATTTCTTTGGGGTCTTTTTGTGGGAAAAGTTGGTTAAAGGTCAGGGCTACGAGGATTTATCTGGATTCCATAAGCCTTCCCAATATCTGGGCTTTCAACTCCCCCACCTTAATGACTTGAGATGCTGAGGACAGATTACTTTTTACACAGCTTTCAAGAAGAAGCAAATCTTCAAGTCCCTTTAGCTTGGGGCACTGAGGGTATACATTTGTTATCCTAAGTAATGACTTGTTAAGGAATGAGGATTTACCTTTAAAAATAATAGACAGGAGTTGTATGGCAAAACAGGAAAAGGTTTGTTTAATAAACATTATGGCCAGGAGAGCAGTTACATCACCAGGGTCTGAGGACTCTCTCATAGTACAGTAAAATGAAGTCATTTTACACATTTCTCTGGGGGCAATAAACCCATAAAGCATTCTTTACCTGGTGAAATATGCGAACAGTTGACAAGGAGTTGTAGATGCAACTGCCCAATAGGAAATTAAGGTGGGCCTCGACCCGGTGTGGACACTATGTGGACCAGCGAGTACGTGTCCGGATGCCCTGAGGGGCACGTGGTCACTGAATGTGCTGTGCGTGCTACATGTGACAGATAACTTTATGGTGTTTTTTAACTGCATGTGTCCCTCTGGCCCTTTGTGCTTTACAGGGGCCAATCTCTGGGGACCATTGTAGTGTTACTCTCTATCTGTGGAATCCAGTCTAAGCTTGTGTTTGGCTGTCGGCTAAGTGTTACCTCACCTATGACCTGTCAGTCTTTAACCTTCAGACTTGGGTCGCAGAGCCTGCCTGTCCACATACCTACGTGCTGGGGTTGGCTGAGAGTTCATGACAGGGGAATCCAACAGGGGTGATGCAACTGTATTTGTGTATGAAAATATTTTGTTCGTGTATAAAGGTGTCTTGTTGTGAAGTGCATTGATTAATGAGATATCAACACGAGAAGTTTCAAATCCTGGTAGTTCTTGCAGTTAGACGCCAAGGGCCTGATTCACAAAGGTATTTATGTGTAGTAGAGTTACAAGTGCGGAGTCTCCAGCCTCGGGCGGAATCTCTGCACTGCAGTTCTCAGTATGAGTCCGCACTCATAATTTTACTACATGTAAATATTGTTGTGAATTAGGCCCCAAGTTTCCTGCTGTACAATGATGACACTATCCTCAAAGAGTGTTTTTATTTCTGGATCTGAGGCCATCTTCCCAAAACCGTCTGTGTTTCAGGAGACAGTTTTTGACTGTGGTTGATTTGAGGTCCTAGTCAGCATTGCATTTTGGTTCCTAATCTGGTGGCAGCAGCCGGTAGAATGGAGGCAAGTAGAGATGTTCTGGCAGAACCAAATATGATGTACTTTATACGTAGCTTTCTAAGCGCTGTCCTGTTTGTCATATCTGTTAACTCAGCTCTTCAATTAGAGCTTAGCAAGCTGTCTGCATTTTGCCTGGACAAACAGACAGTGTGCATTCCCGTCAAATCTAAGTCGGTCCTCCTATGTTTGGCTGCACATTCGGATCACTGTTACCTAAATGGAGTTCAGCTACGGGCTTGAAGTCAGTTGGGCTTAAGATGTAGGATGGACTATTTAATTTGATCTTCTTCTGGCAAGCCACAGAGAGGCTTTAGAAGCCAACTTTTTAGCTGTTTCTCGAAGTCTGTGTCTAATCTGTTCACCTCAGTTGGTCTTTCTTATTTAGCCAGCACTGACTCTGTTGTCAATCGGTGGAGCGTTCCATTGGCGTCAGGATAATTCTCATTTGTTCTCCCGAGGCAGCTGATGAATTTATTTTCTGAATAAAGCTCCTGCCTCTTCTCACATATAAAACGTCTCAGGTAATAGCTTCTTTTGGCAGATTCTCTTGAAAAATCTTAAGTCATCTTACATGACAGTCGCTGAGCCCAGTTTAGTTTTCTCGACACCTAGCACAGACCTTTGTTTCTCAAGGAGGTGAATAGCTATGGGTCAGATACTACTGCTACGTTTGTGATGAACAAGTTCCTGCTGTTACATAGTTTCTTCAAATACTCATACTCAGCATTTCCATTTCACTTATCAACAATACCCATCCATCTATGTTGCAAGTCTTTTTTGCCATTCTCCCACTAAATTCTCCCAGCAGAGATTTCAATCTGGACTCTGAATCCAAGCATCAATACTTCTTGAAATTATGGAGAGAAGACTGGGTTGCAGGAGAAGAAAACACACTCAACTGTCAAAGTCAAAGATGTTTTCCTGGTAGTGACAGCTGTCTCTTCTAGATGATCTTTATTAGTTGGCCCCTAAAATTGTTTTATACAAAGAGTCAGACATCTCAAATTGCCTTTTTTTCTCACATCTTCACTCCTGTTTAGACTCTAAATCAGCCATCTAGTGCTTAAACATTTGTTTGTAGAAACCTACAGGTAATTGTAGGAAAGTGTCCCTTTTTGACATGGTCACTCTCACTTTTTGCATGGTACTTGATGCAATTTTGACTGTAAGTGCATAGGGTTACTTTTAACAAGGGCGCCACATCTCTTCCCCCAAAACTGCAATTGTTCCCCAATTGACAATAATGTTGGTCCCCTATAAGTCTGTAGTAAATGGTACCGCTGCTACCTAGGGCCTGGGTACCAAAGAAGGGTCCCCAAGGGATCAGCATGTATTGTGCCACCCTCAGGGACCCCTCACCTAGCATGTGCAAACTGCCATCACAGGCTGCATGTTTTGGTGCAGCCAAAAGTGAAAACACAATATGGCTCACAGCTGTGTTCTATGTCCCCATGTTGTTCCATGTTGCACGCAATATATCAAGACATCGCTACAGCAGGCCTTACAGCCCTAAGGCAGGGTGCATTACATTGCATGTGAGGACTTATCTGCATGAGCAGATATGCCCCTGCTATGTCTTTGTCGATTTTTAGATATAGTGAGTGAACAGGGAAGCCATTTTCAGTACATGCGCTGGACATTGGTCACTACGAGTTCCCCTGCTACATTATGGGTTCACTGAAATTAGGGATGTATGGTATCAAACATCTCATATTAATAAACCCTCAGTGATGCTACTGATGGATTTACTAATACATGCACCCAGAGGGCACCTTAGAGGTACGCCAAGAACCTACCATCTACCAGTGTGGGGACTGACTAGTCTTAGTCAGTCTGCCACCACCAGACACAAGTCTGACATCCTAGGGTGAGAGCCTCTGCTCTCGGGCACTCAACCACAAAGCCTACTCTGGGAGAGATGTTTACACACCCCACCCAACATGATGACCTCCGAACGTGCATTTAAAGGCAGGAGTCTTCAAAGAAGCCCACCACCCTTTCTATGAATATCTGGCTTCATTCACAAGAGAGATGGTGACTCCCTTGCCCCAGGGCCCATTTGACACCTGGACAGGCGTGACATTTAGTATTCAGGGAGGTGTGTCCACCCTCAGGTCAGGCCCACTCCTAGGGTAAGCTGTCTGATGTGGACACATCTTTTAGAAATCTACTATCTAGGTTGGCAGATTTAGGAACTCTAGGACAGGATTATGCCCATTTCCTACAGGAAGTGATCATATAGGGGTGTACTGACCCCCCCACCTCCCTGGGGAAGCGGCCTTCTGGCTACTACCCTACACCTGCCAAAATGCCCCTAAATGCAATATTTAGAGGAGCCCCTGGCACCAGGAAATCAGATTCCTGCTGACCTTCAAAGAAGAGAGACACAGAAGATCCGCAAAAGCAAAGCCCACAGAAGAAGCACCTGACTTGGCCCCAGCCCTGCCTGCTTATCTGCTGCTCCCGCTGATTTGCACAAAAGTTGACTCGTCCTGCAAGCTGCTGTGCTTCCAAAAGCCTGGCAGGCCTCCTTGCCTTCAACAAAGACCCAGGAACTCCTGTTGATCAGAGGAGCTGCTTCCATGCATACTGCAGGAACCCCAAGACAACTGCGAGGACTCCGGACCACATAAAACCTGACACCGGAAAGCACCACGGCCTGTGCCACCTAGCCTGAGTTAAAGTCTGCCAGTGGTGTCAACGTGGTCCCCAGCGCTCCAAGGACAAAACCCACCTTGGACTTGCCCACTGTGATCTTACTGATTCCGGCTACAGCCTCTACACGCAGGCTCCCTCAACTGCTAGTGCTCCGATGGAGAAAACCCAATGCCTCAAGACATCTCTGCAACCATCACCCTTGGCGAGTGGAGAACGGGACCGAAGGTGTCCCCACGTCCCCGGATATCCTAAGATTGGAACACTCTTGTTGGTTCCCCCTGACTGGATCCCCAGTCCTCCCCTACAGCATCTCTGCAACCAGATCAATACCTATTGACTAACATTGGGCACCTAAAGCCGTATAATCCCTCTGCACCTGGCCACCCCAGTGCCGCCCAGTGTGACTGTTGGTGTTGTCCTGACCCTTGTCCAGTACTCACCTTGAAGTCCATGAGATTTGTCTCATATGTCGCTATACTGTACCTGTTTTGCCATATTTGTTTTTCCTCTATAGAATAACATTGCAGCTTCCAGAAACTGCAGTCGACTTTTCAGAGCTGTAAAGATTTCTCTTGAAAAATGTACTTACCTGAATGTATTGATTCTGGTACCAAAACATATATAAAGATACCTGTTATTTTTGTAAATTGGTGTGGATCTCCTTCTTAAATCGTGTGTCTCATTTATTTACTTTTTGTGTATTTGCAGATGTCTCACACTCCTTTCTGATAAGCATAAGGCTGTTCGACCACACTACCCCCTAAAGGAGCACCTTGGGATTGCTAGAGCAAGCCCTTTTCCACTAGTTAGGAAACCCCTGGACTCTTTGCACAATATATTACATTTTGAGATATCATATAAAGAGCCAGCTTCCTACATTGGTCTCACAGCGGTGGGATACAAGACTTGGCATTTGCTGTACCACTCGGTTAATAAGTTATACCAATAAGGAATCCAAAATTGTCTTTAGTTAGGAAACATTTTCCCAATCTTACATTTTTTCCTAAATTGTTTAAAATGTATTTATATCATATAAAGAGCCTGTTTCCTACAGTAATGTATAGACGTTTTCCCATACCTTTGATTAATACGATGGAAAGGAATGTGCATGGGAGACAGTACTACGGAAATGGAATTCTGAAATCACCTTAAGTGTAAATTAAGTTTATACATTCAGACTCATTCTTTCTAATGATAGTGTCATGTAAAGTGGAGGTACCTTATTCTCCCCTCTTTTCTGAGTGATGTAATTGTTACTAGAAATGCTTAAGATGTTTCCCCAAACAAGAATACATTACCTCGAACATTAAATCCAGTCGAAATGTTGCTACCAAAATTCAAGTCCAAAACCAGAATAAGAAAGGGAGAGAATTAATTATCTAATCCCGCTATGAATGTAGACATAATGAGGTGCTTAAAGAGGAAAGCCTAGGGAAAAAATCACAATCACGCCAATGATGTCAACACCGTGCACTGGAGCTCACTGAAGAGCTCCATCAGTTAAGTGCCTCTCCCAATCCAGAAAGTCACATATAGGGACTGTCAGGGGCAGGCTGTTGTAAGTTAATTCAATGGTAAGTACATTAAGTTAAGTACTTTATCCTGGCACAAGCACGGAAAAAAGGCGAGATCAAACTGAATGGAGAGCGAGTAATGATCTTCCCGGACTTCACTAAAGACACTCAGAAGCAAAGAGCCACATTTCTGGAGGTAAACGATGCCTTAGAGAAAAGGGCATCCAGTATGCCATGCTATTCCCTGCCAAACTAAGGGTCACCACGAATAAGGACACACTTTTTTTCACAACGCCACAGCAGGCGCATGAATGGTTGGAGGAGCAAGGCCCGACAGAGCAGCAACCCAGAGAAAGAGCGAGCAGGAAAAAAGAAAGGCACTCCCGACGACGAGAGAAGCAACGGGTGGACTTGACCCCGCCTCTCACCCAAACCATATGGGAAAGACTAGAAGCCGTGAAGGCAGTGGCATCCCTGGGGCATAAAAGAGCCACCTCCCCGGGCCGGACCGAGTCGTTGTCCGAACAGGACTCAGGACCTGATGAAACCTCCTGCTCTTCGCAGGACACAGCTGGGGGCCGTCCTCGAATCACCCCTGGGACATCAGACGAGATCATCTGACACACCACACCCAAAGGCAAAACAAAAAAGAGTAAACTCCACAGTAACGAGGAAAGGCCGCACTCCACTCACCGCAAGTATAACCGGGGGACGGGGACACCAGGGAGAAGACAAATGGAATGTTACACATAAGCGACAGGTCGGGCCTAAGGGCCTGGCACATGGCCCCAGCCTAGCCCCCTCTAAACATATACACAATGGTCTACAAGTTGGGGACAGTTTGGACGGGGAAAGTTCTCACACCGGTCCTGGGGATAGGGAGTTTGGTTTACAAAAAGTTGTTAAGTTAACAGTTAAGGGGCTCCAAATAGGGGGAATACACCTCCATGGGGGAATCAACCGACAAAAGCTCCAAGGCACTGTCACACACGAGGCGAGGGCATGGGCACCACGCCAGAGATTCATCTATAACAAGGACATATGGAAAAACCACTAGATTACAAATTCCTCACATGGAATATTAGAGGACTGAATAACCCAGCTAAACGATACAGGGTATATAATCAACTTAAAAGACGAGGGGTGCAAATAGCAATCCTACAGGGGACCCATCTGACAGGGAAAGAAGTAGCAGCTCTGTCCAAAAGATAGAGGGGTCAGATATATGCCACAGAATATTCGGCATATGCGCAAGGAGTTCTGATATGGATACGCCCAGGGACTCCCTTCCAAAAAATAGACACGGTAATAGATAGAGAAGGGCGCTACGTGCTGGTAAAGGGCCGACTGGGGGGTAGGGACATCACGCTAGCAGGTATCTATGCCCCTAACCAGGACCAGAGCACCTTCCTACAGGCGCTGTCCCGCGTGTGGGGTCCCCACTTGACTCAGTGGTAGGGGGGGATTTCAATTGTGTGTCAGACACGATCTTAGACAGATCTCATCCGCTGCTAGAGGCCTCCCCTATACACAGGACAGCCAAGAACTTCACAGACTGGCAGAAGAACTGGGGACTGATTGACATGTGGAGGCATCTCAACCCACGGGAAAGAGACTACTCGTTCTACTCGCCTATGCATGACTTGCACGTCCGACTGGACGCAATTTTAACCTCCCCGGATGTGAATAGCACTGTACGCAATGCAGAATATTTATGCCGCACAGTATCGGATCACAATCCGCTGCTACTTACCCTAGACTGGCGGAGAGACCGCCCCCCTATCCCGGACTGGCGAATGAACGTAGAGTCACTAGAGGACAGCGCCCACCGACAGGCCATCAGAGAAGCAATCAAGGAGTTTTTCATGCATAACGCAGGCTCGACCTCCTCACGAATGCAAGAATGGGAAGCGTTTAAGGTGACAATAAGGGGACACTGTATAGCAGAAACGCAGGGAGTTCGACAGACAATAGAGGGGGAAATTGACAAGCATGAGAAAGCACTGAGAACTCTGGAACGAAACAGACCAGACAATCCAGCCCTGGCACCCAAAATATCAGAAACCAAGTATAAGATAACCAGTGCACTAAAAAAGCTCAGGCGATTTGATTACAGGAAATTCATAGGTAGACAACACAGAGAGGGGGACAAAGCAGGAGCACTGTTGGCTTGGCTGGCGACGCCACTGAGGCAGCAATCCCTGGTGATGGAAATAGAGACAGCGGAGGGCAGAAAATTATACGGTCAGGGAGAGATTAATGCCTGCTTCGCCAAATATTACGCAGCACTTTATGCCTCCCCTCGGAACACCTAGAACCAGACCGACTGAGAAGCCTGGACAATATCCAGTTTCAGACCTTAGCAGAGGACCAGCAACTGGTGGGGGAGGTGGTGACCCCGCGGGAGGTGACAGTGGCGGTTGAAGCAATGGCCAGAGGAAAAGTACCAGGAGCAGCTAGGTTACCAGCAGAATTCTTTAAAGAGTACGTGGACCTGCTAGCGCCACGGATCAGTGACATATATAGAGAAGCGTGGGAGAGTGGTAGCCTGCCCAGATCTACCAATGAGGCTATCGTGGTCCCATTGCCAAAACAAGATCATCCGTCCATGGATGTAAGATCATACCGTCCATTATCAATGTTGAATATGGACTATAAAATATTAAGCCGTATCCTAGCCACCAGACTGATGCCCCACATGAAAGCATTAATCCACCCCGAACAAACAGCTTCATACCAAATCGCAATACAGCCACAAACATTAGAAGACTGATAGGAATAATGCAATCAGGCTCGTCAAGCCTCACCAACGCAGTGGTACTAGTGGTGGACATTGAGAAAGTGAAAGCATTTGTTAGCCTACGATGGGACTATCTACAAATAATAATGAACAAGATGGGTTTGGGACCAGGATTCCTGAGGTGGTCTAGACTGTTATACACCACCCCCACAGCAAGAGTTCGCACTGGACATACAATTTCGAACTCATATGAAATAGGGAGGGGCACCAGGCAAGGTTGGTCGTTATCACCACTACTGTTCACCATTGCAGTGGAACCATTGGCCTTGATGGCTAGGACAGAGGAACACTATGAGGGAATAACTATAGGGGAAAGAAAGCACCAGATTGCATTATACGCCGACAATATGATACTATTTATAAAGGACCCAAGCAGGGATCTTCCCAGAGTTATGTCCCTACTGGACTGGTTCGGGAGCGTGTCGGGACTCCATATTAACTGGCAGAAATCCCACCTCTTCCCGTTGCAGAAAGGGTCCCCCCAGGTCACAACCGTCCAAAACTTGGGATGGTATCCAACAAGGTTCAAATATCTAGGCGTGCAAATATATCATGAACTGGGAGATCTCCTAGAAGGAAATGTAAACCAAGCAGTTCGGGCATTAAAATCAGCCACCCAGTTCTGGAAAACATTGCCCCTCTCAGTGACTGGCCGAGTGGCCTTGACAAAAATAGTGCCACTACCCAGAATGTTATATGGCTTCACGACTTTGCCGGTGCTGATACCCAGAGCGACCTTTAGGGAAATCAATTCCGTCATCACCAGCTTCATATGGGGGGGCGGGACGCCACAGACTGGCCCTGTATAAACTGCAACGGCCCACCACGGAAGGCGGATTAGCAGCTCCCGATATGGAACTATACTATCTGGCGGGACAGCTCCGGTGGCTGGCAAAGGAATGGCACACTGTAATAATGCTGGAAGCTGAAAGCCAAGGGAAAGAGGCAAAATCGGCGGCTCTCGCGGAGATACTATTAGCTCCATAGGAAGGTGACAAAATCACTGGAATATCAAGTTATAAGCACATGCTGGAAGCGTAGCCTGCAGCGGGCGCAAGTCAAGACCCCATATACACTGAAATTCACCCTAAGATTCCTGACTTTACTCCCCGGAAGCAGCTCTATAGCAGGGATTCAGAAATTAGAGACGCACGGGATAACCACGATAGGGGACCTATACAGGAATGGAGAGCTCATGACATACACGGACATGATGACACACTGCGGGGTCCCGCCCAGGATGTTCCTTACACATAGATCCCTAATAGCTCTGATACAGTGACACTGGAAACAGGGACTAAGGGAACCACCCACACATGCAGGAAGCGACGCCATTTGAACAATAGGGGGAGACAGAAAGACAATATCCACGATATACAAAACACTGCAAACAGAAGCACTGACCTCTCTAGAAACTCTAAATACCCAATGGCAAGCAGATATTGGGGAACACATAGACGATGAACAGTGGAGTTATATCACAGCCCAAGTCTACAAAGTGTCTAGGAATGCCCGGTTTAAATTGATCAACATCTACATATACCATAGAGCATACCTGAGCCCAGCCAAGCTAACATTAATGTACAAAAACGTAAGCAGTGCTTGTCCTAGATGCAAAGAACTAGGGGCAGACTTACTACAAATGCTATGGACTTGTAGAGAACTAACAAACTACTGGGAAGAGGTAATGAAAGAAACCGAAAGGATTACAGGAAGGAAACGGGAGAGAACCCCAGCAGTAACTCTACTAGGAAACTTTCCCAGACCCCACTCAAAAAAAATGAAGAACAAACTCATAGATCTAGCGTTAATCTTAGGAAAAAGAGAAATCACAATGCACTGGAAGGATCCCAAAGGACCGAGGGCCCAAATGTGGAAGGACACTTTGATTAAATGGGCTGAAGCAGAAGGCGAGGCATTACGCCTAGAGCTGGCAAAAGGAGCGGGAAACGCAGAGAGGGCACAGCAATGGGACACTCGCATGAAACACCCAATAGACAACCCTCATGACCAGGACATCTCAACAGAGGAATCAGACTCAACTGAAAACATTAACACTGACTAGCAAGCAGGCTTGCCATATGCCGGACAATAAACAATCAATAGCAAAAACCAAGGTGACAGCGCCCAGAGGAAAGGAGCACGGGAATTCGACCCGAACAGCTGAGGGGGAGGGAGTGAAAGGTAACGTAATAAAAGTTCTGTACATATGAAACAAAACAATAAAAATACATTAAAAAAATTAAAAAGTACATTAAGTTAAGTACAATTGCTGTCTCCTGACAGTGCTCTTCAAAGAAATGTTCCCAGGAGGGGATCTTGAGAGCGGCACCTGCCTTCCCAGTGTCCCTGCAGACAGGCAGTGCAAACATACTTCCCTGCTGGGAAAGTTACTTTAAAGTCCCATATGAGTGTGTGACAAATACATTTATCCTAATCCAGTTCCGCTCAATGGGCAGAAAGAAAACAAGCATTTGCAATGCAATGGGTCTCGCGTTTGCTTGAGTTAGAGCTATTTGCGTTGTAAATTCCTAATTTGTTTTTGCCACATAAACTGAAAATAAAAAGTAAACCAGTTGACATAAGCGCCACGGCCGCAATGACCGTGAGTACGAGGAGTGACACAAAAAGAAAAAGAGGTTTGCTTGCAGTCAAACGCATAGGTTACCATGCAATTTTTCTTGTAACAGGGTCGATGTCCAAGGCGGTAACAAAACAGCCCCAAGGAGGGACAAACATAAAGCATTTACCAATAATAAAGGAGTTTTGAAAGGCAAGCCCATGAACGAGTGATAGTGATGGGCGTGCGGTGGGCGTGGTTAAAAGCCCCCAGATAGATTACAACAGTCCAGAGCGCTTGCGCGCTCTACCTAAAAAGGGGGGAAGTTGGCTGATCTTGCAAACCAGAGGGTTTAGGACTATTAAAAGGTTTTATCAGACTCACAATATCTTCCTATGCCAAAGCACAGTTCAGTGAGAAATCCTCATTTAAGCCTTGGTAAGGGTAGCACAAAGCTGCAGGCTTTTGAACAGAGAAATGTGGGTTACATATTTAAGCCTCCAGGGAAAAAAAATGTAAGTCCGAAAGCACTGCAATAAAATCCCCAATAGAAAACACAACATAAAAACTTAATAAACAAAATGACATGAAAGAGAAAACATAAAAAAACAATGCAAGGCAAAGGCTGCCATTCACCAGGACCTAAGAGCAATTTGAGGCTGACGGCTACGAAGTGGGGTTGAGCAAACTGAGCGGGTTGCACCAGTCAGTGGGAATTAAGGGGCCATTTATAGGGAGGAGCGGGTGGAAGCTCTACCAGTAATGAATTTATGAATTGATACATTGGCACAGCTCTCATCCCACCAAACCAGCAGTTCTCTAACACATTTAGATGTGGGGTGCCAATGCCAGAACCTCAGTTATCTCTGAGGTTGGAAACTCTTGGCCTGGCGATCCGCCTACTATGGCATTGCTGAATCACAGTGGAACCCACCGTGTGTAGCATATGGAGACAAGTACTGATTGCTCTGCCTGCATCCACTATGCAAACCTGCCATACTAGGGCAGGAAAAACACACGGTGGCCGTGAAAAGCAGTAAAACAAACTCCCTCAATGCCTGACTGCCATTTCTATTTTGCTTTTCAGAAACAAATCCTTGCTTTAGGGTTTATCTCTGAAAAGTAAAACGGAAATGCAGAGGAGGTCAATAAAGGCATGGCACCCACTCATCATTTCACGGGTGCCTAGAGAGCACCCACCATACCGATGAGTACACTGTAGGCACAGTGAACCTCATTATCTTCTCTAAATGTGGTGGGTGGGCCTCTGCCAGCTGGTGGAGCTTGAGGCCTCAGTCGAACTAGCAGGCTGACAGGTTACCTGCCATTTACTAAGTGACCCCTTAGATTACTTCTGAAACTTATATTCCTCCAGCGGATGCTATAGACAGCAAAGGTCCCTCGAAGTTGAATATGTTGCATCCTAGTGGCTGATAAAGTCTTCAGTTTTGGTGTAGAAAGCTCTCTGTAGGAAAAAGCTGGATTGTATAGTAGCTGAGGTCCCTTTGCAGCTGAGGTCACTTTGCTGTTTGGTTTTGATCCCAAGTTTTACCTTAGGTTTAGGGTGTCACTTAGAGTTTGGCAGGCAAGGTATTTCACTACAAATGTGGAAGAGTACCATGTCTGCCCAAACTGATGATCTGCAGAGTCTTTTTAGAATGAGGGGGTTCAGCATGTTATTGCTGTAAGAACATTAGTCCATCCACCGTACAAATGTCCAGAACATAACACATTTTAATGAAACGCACAACCTAGGAGAAAACCTATAGAATACCACGTCCATTTTTTTTGTTTTTTTTTTTAAATAAACCCCTTCTTTGGGAGTTTATTTTTTTAACATATGTTTATTGGCATATTTTCTTTTAGATTTCATCTACTTTTGTCACCAAATATCAGTTATGCATTATCCATTGCCTTTAGGACACAGTTCAGTAACTTTCTGTTTGTTTTTGTTTCTTATATTTTTGAATCCTGCAATCGAGTGAACTTTTACTGTTATTTATGAGAGAGGGCAGCATCATGAAAAACATGCAGCCAGCTCAGAAAACTTGCAAAATCTTGATGGAAGGCACAGTGGCAGCGTCTCCCCTGGAGGCTGAGAATCTCCACCAGTCAGATCAGGACAGAGAGTGAGTGGCAGCAGCAAGGCTCACTTATATAACAGGAAACCAGGGAGCTGCAGAAAGCTTCTGTGTTATCCCTTGGAATTAAAACTATTTTAAAATATGTTTCCAGAAGAGGGAAGGTTGGAGAAGAATGCAGAACTTTTTATTGCCTGGCGCCTCTGCCTGGTGCTAAATGGCAGTAAGTAATTTGTACACTGAATACTTTCACGGTGGAACTGTGATATTTCTGTCCTTTGTGCGATCGTTTATTTACAGAGAAACTGCACAGAAAGAAACGGCACAGTATTGAAGATGGCAAAGATAATTAACATTAAAAATGTTTAAAACAAAAAATATTCACATTCAAATAAAATGTAGCTATTTTAAAACAATTAGTGACTGCATCTTCCTAAAGTATCCCCTGCTCTTCCTGGGTCTCTGTCTCTGCTCGGTCGCTGTTCCATCCCCATCCTCTGGTGCATTCCCAGTGATAGACATTTCAGCGCGTAGTGTTTGTGTGCAGCAAGCATACATAGCGTGGGAAAAAATACCAAAAGTCCATTAAATAAAACAGAGCAGCATGGTGAGCTTAGCAGATAGTTGTTTCCTAGATAAAAATTTATTGGAAGGGTAGGAATCTAAAAATCAAAGAACAACAATAACATCCCAAAGATCGGAATATATAGGAAGGGGAGGATTCAACATTCTAATGCCACAGATCAACTTCCAAACAACAGGTAATTGACCCAGAAGTCTCCCCTCAATGAAAACATGTCTGTCAGAGATTGCTGATCAGAAATTGTTGATAGAACTATATGCCATCCCTGAAGCAGCTAGGGAAGAAAGAAAATTCGATATCATGGTGCAATCAGAGTTAAAGGGATTTGAAACCCGTTGAATTACACCAACTACACCAGCGTCTCCAAGCTGAGGCATAACGTTTGTGGGTACTGGGGGCCCAGGATTGATTAATGAGTTCTTGAGCTTCCTTTGAAAGGCCTGGGAGATTCCAACTTTGCCTGAAAGGTGCCATGCTAGAAGCGACAGCTGTCCCGATTGAATCAACAGATGAGGAGATCCCACTGGGTGCAGGAGTAGGTTCCCACACAAGGGTAAGAGACTGGGAGGGGCAAAGACTAGTTCCATAATGATGGAAAACCAGGGTTGAGCTCTCCAATACAGGGAGATCAACACCATTTCTGCTTTCTGTCTCTGTAGTTGCGCTAAAACCCTGGGAATCATCACAAAAGGAGGAAATGCATAGGAAAGGAATTGGCTCCAGTCCTGGAGGAAAGCATCCGTCACTAACGCTCCTGGATGCGGACGCCAACTGAAATAGGTCAGAAGCTGGGTGCTCAACCGTGAAGCCAAGAGGTCGACATTGCAAGGGTCCCATCTCCACATGATGCCTATCCGCTATCACATTCTGTTGACCTGGCAGATATTCCGCCGTCATTAAAATGTGATTCTGGAGACAAAAATGCCAGAAGTCCTTGGCAATTTCTGTCAGTAATTTGGATCGTGTCCCTCCAAGCTTGTTCACACAGCGAACCGCTGAAACGGAGAAGAATGCAGCATTTCACCTTGCCCGCAAAGGAGCCCACTAAGAGCTCCAGGCAATTGATATGAAGGGATAGCTCCTTCTGGGACCAACGACCCCCAGTGGAAATCTGACCGCAATGGGCACCCTAACCCCACAGATTGGCATCCGCCTCTATGACCAGGTCTGGAGAGGAGGGGAAAATGGCCCTGCCGTTCCATGCGGGCTAGCCACCAAGAGATTTCCATTCTCGCCTCTTCTGAGAGAGGAACTAGTTGGGAATAAGACAGACCCCTGTTCAGGTGCGTTATCTTCAGGCACTGGAGGGACCTGTAGTGTAGAGGTCCCGGGAAAATCACCTGAATAGAAGAGGCTAGAAGCCCTACTAGGCAAGCCAATGATCCATTCGTCTTGGATAAGGCTAGTTTCAACTCTCTCTCGATGTTCTTCACCTTCAAAGGAGGGAGAACTAATTGGGCTGAAGGGGAATCCACTATGAATCCTAGGAATTCTATAAATAGTGTAGGAATCAGGATAGATATTTGGACATTGATGACAAACCCTAATTCCTGAAGAAGCGAGATCGCCCATTCCAAATGGATAACTGTTGTTTGAGGAGATTGGGACAGAATGATTATGTCGTCTAGGTAAATGATGAGGCAAACTGGATCTTACAGATTCGACAACCGGTCTCATCAGCTTTGTGAAGCACCATGGAGCTAACAAAAGACAGCAAGGAAGAACCTTGAACTTGTAAATCTTTCCTCCCCATTGAAACTGGAGGAAGCGTCTGTGGAGGGGGAGATAGGTATGGACAGGTAGGTGCCTTCAAATCTAAACGTACCATCCAATCTTCTATCCGAAGGATGTCTAGCAACAAATGGATACCGTCCATCTTGAAATGGCAGTAAAGGATCCACTGGCTGAACTCCCCCAAATTGAGTAGTAACCTGGAGCCGCCCCCTTTCTTGTCGACCAGAAAAATGGGACTTACAAACCCCCGGGGGTGAAGATCGGTTTCTTCTATCGCATTCTTTGATAGAAGAGGTAAAACCTCATTTTGAATTAAATTCTGATCTAACTGGGAAAAATACATTGTGGTGGGAAAAGATAACTGTTGGGGAGTCCGAAATAATTCTATCTTGAAACCTTGAACAGAGTCCAGTACCCAAGGATCGTTGGATATCTTTTGCCAATTGTGACAAAATACCTGTGTGCGTCCCACCAAAGAAACCTCTGCCCACGGAATAAATCTCACCTGAGGGAGAAGAGTCCTGTATGGCGGAAGAAGCACCTCTGAACCTTCCTCTACAGAAACACCCTCTGAAGGAATGTCTTGAGGGGTAGAAGGTGGATATTTGGCCTTGATAGCCACCTCTACCTCTGTGGCCTTTGAAGTTGTCTCCGGATGAGCTCTGATGACCGCGGCTGAACCCTTGCCCGCTGAAGCGTGGGCCCGTGCAAAAAATGGGCGCAGTGCTCTCCTTACTGAACCTTGGGCCTTATCAAGGTTGGAGAAAGTGGCAACGAATTTAGAGAGTTCTTTATGGAACGGAGCTCCAGATAAGAGGCCTTGTGCTGATGGGCCATCTTCAGAAGATGCAAGGTCTGCCAATTTCAGGTCCAGCTTCATCAAAATGGAGCGGCATCGCTCATTGAAAATCACACAGTTAGTACTGCCCAACTGGCAAATCGCACGTTGGCCCCAACCTACAAGAGTTTCAGTATCCACCGGAGTATTAGACTCCTTTGCCTGATAGGCTAATTCTATACTTTACTTAAATGGGCCAGTCAAGTCTAAAAGCTTATCCTGACAAGCTTTCCACTCTCTATTGATTCCCTCTTTTGGGTCTGTAGTATATTTCTTTAAGTTTGTTACCATAGAGGGGTCTACCTCTGGAGTCTCTTCAACCTTGTGAGGAAGCTCAAGTCTGGGACACTCTGAACGTAAGCGTGCTGGCACCTCCTAGTCAAAATATGAGATTTCACATAATCAGCCACCTCAGAGGGGGGCACCCAAGCAGTATATCTGGGATGGATAATTTCCCTTGGTTCAAAAGTTAAGAGTTTTGGTTGTTTACTCGAGGAGGTATGATGGGTTTTTGCTTCACGCTCGCGTGGACGCTGTGAGTCTTCCTTCGAAGAGCTCTGTGAGGAAGTTGCATCAGAGTCTTCTGCAAACACTTCTGAAAGGGGTTCGGAAGGAATACTGTAGGGGTGTTCACTAGCTAACGAGGCTGCAATCTTCTCAAATGCCTCAGAATGGGTTTCTTTAGTAGATAGTGTCATAGGGGTGACTCTGGACCCTTCAATCATGCCCCCAGAAGGGGGAAGCCAGCCCTGCTGCTGAGCAAACCCATAAAAGTGATGTTTCAGTGGAGTTATAGCCTTGGCTAAGGCTTCATTAACGGTCTGGCGCACTCCCGCGTCCAGCGCATGCACAAAGTTCTGTTCAAATGAGCTTGTTTATAATAATAGCTCTCATCCCCCTCCTGGTATTCATCATACATGATTGAGAATGTAAATAGAGGCAAAAGGCTGATAAAATCTGACCCAGGTCACAGGGTCACCAACCAGGTATAGAGGGCCCCAAAGGGAATCAAGGGAGAGCTTAGCAAGGAGTAAAATGAGATAAAACTCCAAGTCAGGTCAAAGATTATTTTAAGTGTGGAGGGAATACCTGAACAATGCTCTGGGCAAGGCCTCTGAAATATTTTACAACCCTGACAGAACTCAGTCTGTCAGGGCATTCACCGGGAGCCTCGAGGGAATCCACACATGCGAGTTGTCAAGCAGGCACCAGAAACCGTACGCTTGCCGGCTTGCCTCACAAGTTAAAAATAGAAAGAGGACTGCGCGGCAAAGCCACGCTTGTCCTCTCTCCCCAAAACTCCCGCTCCACATAAAACGGGGTGGCAAGCTGCTCCCGATAGAGTTCAGAAACATGCACAATGAAACAAAAATAGGCGCATGAGCGTGATCCCAACAATATGTTGATAATCAATTATTTCAATAAACGCACTAAGGTAAAAGGACTTAACTGGCTGCAGAGCAGCAAAGAAAGAGGAAGTGTGTTTACGTCATACAGGTTTTATAGTGCTGGTCTCTATAGTTGATCAGGTGTTATACATGAGTCATGGGATATGTAGTTTGTTAATAAAGTTCTTTCTAATTGGCTGCTGACATATTAAGGCATAGAAAGAGAAGCATAATCAGAGCCTCCGGTCCTGACATAGAATCCACCATCCTCTCAAATCCTTACGGGCACACGTGGCAGTACAATAGTTACACCAAGTGGTCAATCACGTCCTCGTCTGTTTCTCATAGCGATCATGTGTAATATTAGCTTTTTTATAGAAGTTTTTGTAAAGAACTACTCACCTTGTGGTGGCCTGAGCGTGTCGGGTATGCGCACAAGAGGTATAGCGAGCTCCTGGTAAACCTTTGCACAGACCTTAATAAAAACAAGCCTATTTAAAGGGTCATGCCATGAGCGTGAAGAAGCACACAAAAGGAGACAGAAGTTTGCTGGCAGTCAAAAGTATCAGCAGTTATGCAACTATGTAACAGGGTCGATGCATAGCAAAGTACTTGACTACAGCCCAGCTAAATCGTACTGCATAGGAAATAAAAATAAAACGTTGTCCAGAAGCCATGTGGAAAACATGGAACCTCGTATGTTTTCAGTAGTTTACCAGTGCTGTCAAGGAGGGCTAAACACCGGAAAAGGCATGACATATTCATGCCTTTCACAAATGAAACTAAGAGAATTTTTTAAATCAAAGCCCACATAGACATTACAACAGGA
Source organism: Pleurodeles waltl (assembly GCF_031143425.1). NCBI lineage: Eukaryota > Metazoa > Chordata > Amphibia > Caudata > Salamandridae > Pleurodeles > Pleurodeles waltl. Next base: position 711,623,060 of record NC_090448.1, read on the forward strand.
GCCAGAGTGCTTGCGCACTCGACCCTAAAAGCTAAAGAAATTCCAGTGGTTCGCTTTCAACGTGGGAATTTCAGTGACCTACATTTGAACCCAGAACCCAAGAGTGAAACAAAAACAAATACAAAGTAATGACACCCAAAACACAGGAGAAAACAGCAGCCTCTGTGATCAAATTTGGGCTAGAAAACTTTGATGGCAGGACGACAGACCCAAATAGTAACTATAGCATTGAAGTATGGAAGAAATAAAAATAACACAGTGACTGACAAGACAAAGTATGTGCACTGCATTGAGGGCTTACACAGGAGCTGTGGTTTTCTGGGAGAGTATTGGCTGTGGGGGCATGGAAAGCATTTTGAGGCAATGAACTCCTGAAAGCACTGAAACTAAGTCCTGATGCACAGCAGTGGAGGGCAGGAAGACTGCCAACCCACTTTCATAGGAAGGAGTTTACATCTGAAAAAAAACAAAGAGGGTGCCTATGATGTCTAGTACATGAAGGATGGAGATGGGAGTGGGGCAAGCAGTAACAAATTAACACCAATCTGAGATGCAGAATGGGAAAACTGCTGTAATTCTTTTCCTGGAGATCAAACTGAAAAAGTACTAATGCCCTACAGAAAATACATATATGCTTGGTCTCTTGTGAGAAACCTTTGAAAGGACACAAGTCACTAGAGTATTTAAAATCAGCAGCTAGGTGTTAGATCTGAAGAAAAAGACTACCGAAGCTCGACGCTATTTTACCTTTGTCTAAGAAGTTAATTGAAAGGGAGCCTGTCATTGATTTACAACTGAGCTCTGAAATATTATAGCCATTAATGGAAGTGGTACGACAGAACCTCCAAGGGTCTTTTGAGGAAATTAGTTTTTCTCTGAAGAAAGATTACTTTTACTTTATAAACAACACGAAACAGCCCCTTCGGCAATCTACTTTTCCTCTGGTTACCAGGGATACCAGGTGGCCCCTTATTTCTATATATCTGGCTGCTGTGGAAAGCATCTGCAGGCGACAAAGTGTGGAGGAACATGCCTCCACAATAATACTGCATTGAGTCTTCCTCCCCTAAATTTGATGAGGAGGAGGTGGGTCACCCAAGTGTTCATTGTTTGTCATGGAGCAGCACTGCAGGTACAGCAATGAGCGAGTGCCCAGCCTGTAACTAAATCTGGACTGTGATCCACAACACTCAGCTAAGATTTGAGGCTCTGAACATCACAAGACTGTGCCAAGACCTTAGAAGGTAGCTGAGCACTGAAACTAGCCAGATGCAGGACTGCTAGTTGGTAGGAGATAACTGCCAAACCAGTTATTAATCACTGGACCCAAAGATGCAAAAAACGCACCACCAGGGAACTTTTAAATTTTCCATATCACTCCTCCCAATTAGAATACATGTTCCTTGGCCGTCAAGTAGAACCCTGAAGTTGGAAGGCCCTGTGCCTTTGACAAACAAAGGATGCTGACTGCGTAGATGATTCAGGGTTGATGGTAAAATGGATATCAGCACATGTGTGACTGCTCCTCCACCAGCAGATTTCAATTCCCAAACACTCAACCCAGTACCAGATCTAAGGATATCAGTAGCCCTTGCACCACTAAAGGTTCAGTTGACATGTGGAATCAGAGAAACAAATGATGGCGCCTCCACCTGAATACAACAAAACACCCCAAAAGCCAAATATTAACAACCAAGTACTCCACCGCAAAATAAGATGTATGAAATTCTGGAAGCCTCTGTAGTGGCCAGAGTAATGTTTAAGTTGGGATGGACTCTAATAATCTGCAAGGGATTACTTTGTGATAAGCGGTGCAAGCTGCCTGATAATGTCAAGAGCATGACAGGGACACTAACTCAACTAAGGAACACAACAGATGGTCTACAGCAATGGTTCTTAACATTTTCACTTTTGTGGATCCCCACTGAATCATTAATCCTGGTACCCTTCTGGGCCTTTACTGGAAGGAGGGGAGCCCAGCCTAACCATTTCTAAGACTTGAACTGCAAAACAATAGACAAAATACAGAAACAAGTAAATATCAAACAAATAAACAAATGATTAAATATTTCATTTACTTTTAATTCATAAATAAATGAAAGTTTATATTTTAATGGAAAGGGTTGAGGTTTCCTAAATTAGTTATTTAATGATAAAAGACAAAACAATATTCTAGACTCTAGCATGTCACTCCATCTTTTTTTTCCCTAATACATCCACTCTTTTAGTCAACACTTCAATTGAGGCCACCCATCATCTCACCAGTAATCTGTTTGAAATACTTGCACTTCTCCTATGAATCAAGCTAAGCATACAAGCTTACTTTTTAGCCTCCAATGTGATATTCCTTCACATTTACAGAATGTTTTCAAATTTTCGACTTTACATTTTGCCTCTTTATTTATATCTCCTTTATTAATCTACTAGCATCATTCAATTTTATAAATAGTCATGGACCCGTGAAGAAGGTATCATGGGCCCAGGATTCACAGACCACTGGTTAAGAACCGCTGGTCCACAGAGGGTGGTACTGGATCTAACTGACAGGATATAGGGCCTAGGAACTGAAAGATGCAACATTATCATGGCTGGAAGGCTCTCAGAGGAAGTGGAATAGACAACATGGTCTCCTTGTTGCAGACCTTGCTATAAACAACAGGTATGCCCATTAGACTCACTCCCAGCTAGCCATCCACTGCCAAACTCCCCCACCGTCCCCTGTAGAAGTAGTGCAGTGATTATTCCAATATCGGGTCAGAGACACAACCTTGCACAAGGCCCAATTACTGGGAGTAGTACAGACAGACAATGGTATAATCATCTTCCCCAATCACACAGCCGGAGTCCAACAGGAGTAAGACTCCTTCCAAGAAGTTAAAAAACACCTCTAAAAGGCAGGCTTGCTTTACAAGTTGATATTTCCTTTAGTGCTAAAAGTGGCTGTTGACAGCTGAATATCCTTTCTCAACAAGCCTAAGAATGTATGGGACTGGCTCGACTTATATGAAGCAGGAGCTGGTAACAAACGTAGTGAACTTTCCCACCCTCAGAAACGACAGAAAAGACAATGATCAATGTGCTGCAATTTGAGAAACCACTCAAAAAGTCAGACAAGAGCTAAAAGAGTGTCGGCAGTCACAGCAGCAGGAGCCATCTAATATGAACAGGCCTCAACTCCAAATAATAACCGACTCCAGTACAGACACTGAACGTATGAGGAGCGGTGACTCAGAGCTCCTGAAAGTCACCCCAAGAACAGCTACTGATTTACGACTGAATGGCTGGACTGCATTGGGAGCACTATTCACAGGGAGGGCAATGGCAACAAAGACCATTAAACTTGCATTCTAAATGGCTAGGTTAGGGGGCCACTGAGCAATGCGTGGTACTAAACAAAGCAGTGGTAAGCTGCAGGGCACCAATAGGCAGGAAGCAATGGTTCACCTAATGTTGTTACCCCCTCCCTAAACTCTTCCCCTGCTAAGGTGATGAGATTTGTTGTTATAAGTTCTTTACTTTGCCAGGAGCTGGTGCTTTACGGTCCAAGGATTTGGGAGTTGAGGTAAGTTTTAATTCAGGGTAAATGTCCATTAACCCTGAAGCATTTAGGGAAGAAGCAATGTGGCACTGAAGGGGGAGTTGTTTCTGGAGTCAGAAGCCCACAGATACAGAACCAGATGGACCCGTCAGGAGATATCACCTGTTTGAGCTCAGAAAGTCCGAAATGGATAGTAAAAATTCTTAGCTAGGAACATTACGGGCATGGGGTAACCTATAAAGAGATTTAAAATCCACTCCTATCCCGGACGTAGAGCGGCAGATGTGATATTCCTTCAGAGGTCACATGGTGCTACATATCCAGCATATATTTATCAAACATATCTCCCACAAATCCCCCGCCCAATTAATTAATCAATCATTCTAAATCCCTCTATTCTTCATTTACAACACAGTTTCTATAACCTTCAGCTTCTTGTGTCTTGATCCTTCCCAAATCTTGATATCATCATAAGCACAAGCTTTAACATTCTTTAGCTTCATCTCGTTGTTTCTCTTTCTTGTTCTTGCGGATGTCGCTAACATCTTATTTTCATACCCACAATTTCAACTCTTTTAAAAAAAAACTCATATTAAGAATTTTAAACAAAAGAATGAGGCCAATTAGTCATACTAGAATAATAATTAGTGGGGCTATGATTTTCCAAACCATACTCTTACACTATCAAACTACTCACTAACCTGGGAAAAACACTTTCCAATATCACTGAAGCACACACTAAATGATTCCTACAATCCATGTTCTTCAAGAATCTTTGCTTCACACAAAATATTTGCTGAATTACTAATTGAATCATTAATAAGCTTACTGTTATCAGGTATAAAAGTACAGTACTGTTGCATATGCAACAAACAAAAAACTTTGCCTTCTTTCCAGAGAAGAATATCTAATGCAAGACAACTTTGCATCCCCATCACATACATAGCCATTAGATGTTAATTCAGAATAATGCTCCAGCATTTTTAGTAATTAAAGGAATTCCCAATGTTGACAGCTTTCTAATTTTCACATCATTCAAAGCCAGACCAATAGGAGGTATCAACAGACCAAACACATCCATCAATATCTGATCAAAACCATGCTTTTTTTCTTCTCAGTTCAGTATCACTCCTTTCATTCATATGAAAAAGACGAGAAAAGACTAAGGCAAGATAGCTGCTTCCCACCAAATTATGTGGAAAGTTAAAATGAGGAGTTCTACCACAGGCATAATAATCTGCTTAGTATTGGTTTTTCACCAGTCATAAACGTATTCAACTACATAACTCACATTACACTCACTCTTTGCAACTATTTCTTACACTCACTCTTTCCAACCATTTCTAGTCCCCCAAGCCTGGAAAAATGCAGTGGTCAAACCTCTGTTATAAAAAATAAAAAAAACTATCTTGAGCACTCTTGCCTCACGAACTACAGACCCATATCCCTGCTTCCAGCCATGGGGAAAGTAACTGAAATACATATTAATCAAAACTTATCTATATTCCTAGAAGAAAAGTCTCTCCTTAGCCCCACAGTTCGGATTCCGTCCAAAACATAGTATGGAATCTTCTCTACTAGCAATAACGGAGGAACTAAAAATATCGTTGGATAAAGGAGGTTCTACGCCCATTATCCTCCTCAACCTGAGTGCAGCATTTGACACGATCAACCATGAGACCCTTGTAAACAGGTTGAGGGAAATTGGAATAAGAAATGGTGCTTTAAATTGGCTCTCTTCATTCCTAAATGATAGGTCTTTTCAAGTCTATGAATGTCCTGCTATTATGGGGATGTCCCCTTGAAGTGCAGGGTTCCGCACGGATCTGCACTCAGCCCCAAACTCTAACATTTATGTGCAGCCATTTGTAGACATCATCATGGAATTTGGGATGTTGATTGTTTCCTATGCTGACGACACAAAATTGGTCATCTCCCTTGCCCCAGAAACAGGTTTGCGACAGCAACTGGCCCCTTAATTAGAGAAAGTGGTTTGGCGAATAGGGAATTGCTCGCTGAAACTAAATGGAACTAAAACTGAGCTGATGCCTTTGGGGAACAAGCCAATGCCACATGCAACACTCAACTGGCCTGGGAACTCCAACAACTTGGGCATGTGGCTGGATAGTTCCCTATCCATGGAAGCCTAAGCAAATAATTAACAACATCAAGTTTTATTGGGAACTATACGCAAAATCCTTGACCAGTTACCCAAACATTCAAGGAGAATAGTGGTCCAGGCCCTTATTCTTTCCCGCGTGGACTATGGAAATTCTCTGTATATGGGATCACCCAAATCTATTATCAAGAGACTCGAAGTAAGGCACAATTTGGCAGCACAAACCATCTTTAAGCTACCCAAATACACTACAGAAAAATGTGCCCTGGCCATCCTACACTGGCTTCCAGTGGAGGAAAGAATAAAATTCAAGACACTGTGGGGGTCATTCTGACCCCGGCGGTCGCCAGGGTCGGCGGGAGCACCGCCAACAGGCTGGCGGTGCTCCGCAGGGCATTCTGACCGCGGCGGTTTGGCCGTGGTCAGAAAGGGAAAACCGGCGGTCTCCCGCCGGTTTTCCGCTGCCCTGCTGAATCCTCCATGGCGGCGCAGCTTGCTGCGCCGCCATGGGGATTCCGACACCCCATACCACCATCCTGTTCCTGGCGGTTCGCCCGCCAGGAACAGGATGGCGGTATGGGGTGTCGTGGGGCCCCTGGGGGCCCCTGCAGTGCCCATGCCAATGGCATGGGCACTGCAGGGGCCCCCGTAAGAGGGCCCCACTTTGAATTTCATTGTCTGCTCAGCAGACACTGAAATTCGCGACGGGTGCCACTGCACCCGTCGCACACCTTCCACTCCGCAGGCTCCATTTGGAGCCGGCTTCATCGTGGAAGGTTGTTTCCCACTGGGCTGGCGGGCGGCCTTTTGGCGGTCGCCCGCCAGCCCAGTGGGAAACCCAGAATGACCGCTGCGGTCTTTTGACCGCGGTACGGTCTTCTGGCGGTCCCAGCCAGGCCGGCGGCTACCTCCGCCGGCCGGGGTCATAATGACCCCCTGTGTCTGCCACATAGGGGATCAACCACAAGGGACACTCTTTAATTAGGGCCCTCCTGGCTCCCTACTTCCCCATTAGGCCTTTAAAGTCCTCCAGTGCTAGATTCCTGAGGTTCCCTTGAATCCAAAGGACCAGATGGAGGGGAAGGTACAAATCTTTGGAACTCAATGCCAACAGAGTTAAGAGATGGACCTAATGAGACTATTTTCAGAAAACTACTTAAAACTTGACTCAGTTCCCATTACCCCTGTCATATATCCCCTCAGATGATCATGGATGAACCCTCAGACTTAAATAGCACTGGGAAGCCTTTGGGTAGCCACAAGATTTATAAGCCTACTATACAATACAATACAATTTCTATTGGCGTATCACTCTGAGATTCCTCACACCTCCTACATACTACCCATTTCTTTTCTTGCTCCAACCTAGGGTGAATTATTCACTATCTTAATTTCTCTTTACCTATGCTTGCAAATCAACATTTTTGCTTCTTCCCAATTTCTACAAATGTTCACCTTCCTTTCATTGTATTACTTAGTAAATTCACACCCCAGTTCATTCACATCACAGGAAGCTTGTTATTAGTCATGTCAGATTTTCAGGTAGATTGCAATATCAATCTCAAAAATCTTTAATGCAAGGCACTAGCAATACTTGTCCAAGGAAAACATTAACATTATATGTAATGGCAAGTCTGACTAAACATTCTCCGTAGAGTTCCCTAAAAACTTTTTCCTATGTGCTAATTGTGTATCTAATACTCTATTAAATATAATGGCTAATATTTTATGCTGATCAGCAGGTGAATCATATCTAACCGATGAAGTCAAACATAACATTTAGCCAACTAAAAATATTATTATAACAAATAATAGTATTCACAAATTTGAGCAGCAGGTTTGCTTGTAGGTTGCCACACTTCTTCTACGGAAATATTGTAAAAAGGCCAAAAAGGAAAATCTAACTTCTAATTTTAGAGGTACAAAATCAAAATTCTAAAGTCCAGCTTCTTCAAATATTCGGTTTCGTAGCTCAGTTCATTTCTTCAATGTAAATCCAAGAAAGAAACCCTATTATTTTTGACTGGATACCTAAAATAAAAACAAAACAGATTCTAATTATGAAACTCTGTGCCTAATAAACAAATCTCATCAATCCAAAAAGGAAAAAAAATCTCTTTCATTATTTCATGTTGGTTCTTTTTCAAAAACAAATTGACAATTAATCATCAGATCATAACTTCCACATCTGATTCAACGTCGGCCAAGAAGGACCATTCAGGAGCTGTATACTTTTAGTTTTACCCTTTTATTCTTGCTTGATCGTTTGGCAACAGGCTAGTTCACTTTCACTGTCATTAACGTCTTGTTCTGGTTGCCCTGGTTATTCTATGATCTTCCTCTTTTTCTTCTTTTCACAGGTTCAGGCCACTTATCTTCTTGATGTGCAGCTTTATCTTCATAACCACTTGTGACTATTGCTGCAGCTTTGTCTTCACTTACCACTTAATTCATATTTCCACCTGGAGCAGTTTTCCTCTCTCTTTCAACTGCAAACTTATATTCTTTTAGGTATCAAATTTCAGTTTCACTCTCTGATCTTGAGTTGTTGTTCCATTTGAGCTTTGTTCTTGATCTTGTTCAACTTGATTTTGAACTTGATTCTGATCTTCATCACCTCCCTCTGAATCCATGCAGTGAACTAGAGCTTGACCAATGAGCTTGAATCAGTGGTTGTTGTCACTTCTTCATCTGCCGTCTTCACTCTTCCTGTGAGATGCGTAGATAGACTGTAGCAAACTGGCACAATTCACAGCAGTGTTTGTCACAAGAATGACCTGGTATGACCCTTCCACCACAGCTCCATGCAAGACTTATGAATATGCTTCTTCACCACAACTCAGTCCCCAGGCTGCAAGCTGTGACACAATTCTTCTTTAGCTGAAGGTGTTGCCAAATTATCTTGATCAGAGACTAGCGGTACATCAGCCAGACCTTTGCAGTGTAATCAACGCAATGCCATGTGACACGTGAAATTTACAGGATGTTAGGGATTCTTATGGCCCTTCCCATAAGAAATGTGTCTGGGAAAAGTCCAGTATTTTTATTCAGGGTATTTCTAATGTTAATCAGATCCAGTGGAACTGCATCTGGCCATTCATTTTAGTGATGTGAGGCACAGACGTTGCTAACTTAGACTTCAATGTGCCATTAACCTTTTCAACAACTAATGCTCTTAGTCTGCAGGTAAAATTGAATTTGCTCTCAATTTGTAATGCTGTGCAAAATAGCTTTCTCACCCCACTCTTATAGTGTGTACATTTATTTAATTCTAAAGAAGCTGGCAAACCAAATCTAGAGATCAATTCCCTCATTAATAGTTTGGCTACTGTCTCACTACTGCATCTCCTCATTGGGTAGTCTTTGACCCACCTCAAGAATAAGTACACAGTTACCGGAATGTACCGAAGACTATTATGGATAGGCAACTCAATGAAGTATAATGGAATTCTAGAGAATGGACCTTCAGACTCTTTGTCACCAACGCTTTCTTTCCTGCATTGTTCTGTTGGCAGGTAACAGCATGCTTTAGCAAACTCTCAGCTACAGATTTCAAGAGTGGGCTGTACCAGTATTATTTAAACTATCTAACCACTGAGTCACAACCAATCTGAATAGGATGGTGAACTAATCTGGACATTGGGAATAACATTGAATTGAGCAGAATATATTGTTTGTCAGCTGTTACCCAAATATCATTGCAATCTTTTGTACAACCTGCCGTTTCCCATTTTCTTTTTGCATCTACTGGTGTCTCACACTGGAGCACTCTAAGCTTACTCAAAGTTTGAACTGAATAAACAAGTCAATTGGATAATCATTCACATTGTCTTTAACAGTTTTACATTTTTCCTATTTTTCTCTTTTGAGCTGATTGTCACACGTTCAAGAGCATAATATTCTGCTACCTTGTCAGCATAAGGATTGCCCAATATAATCACGTGTCTTCATTTTTATGGGCTGTACACTTTACTACTGAATTCTCTTTGGTTTGCTGTAATGCTTCCAAGAGTTTCAAAATGTATGTCCCATTATGAATTGTGGTACCAAAACATGTCATAAAACCTTTTGTCTTTGTGACAACAATTGTCCAAAATCATGGACAACTCCCAAACCATATTAACTGTCAGTGTTAACAATCACAATAACTAAGAAGCATGCTCTTGTTGAAGCAGTTAGTTTGGCTATTTGTGTTGAGGTTACATTGCATAGGGATGATGCTTCCACAATATTTAATATGATGAGGACTCCATATGCTGCTTTCCATGTTCCATGATGGGCTCTCACACAAGAACCAACCGCAAATTAAATTTGATCAGCTTGTTAAAGTAGAACATCTTGTATGTTTGGTCTTGGTTTGGTTCACAATTCAAGTACATCAATACAATCATGATCACAGTCCCCATACTTGTCATGTTTGGTTGCAAAGGTTAAAAGTGTAGCTTGATTCAGGGTACCGGGTCTACTGAGTTGTGGTCAGCCACTAAAAGCTCTTGCTTGTACTTGGTTAGAACGTGCTCTGTAAGGTGCTGAGTTTAAGTATGAGTCTGTAAAATATTAAGTGAATTAGGAACCAATACGATGAGTGTATAACCCATCACAATACAATACATTTGCTTTGTTTAGTTGCATGACAAAATGCATCTACCAATTTTAGGCAACTAAGAAGTGATGTGGCTACTTGGTCCAATGTGGCAGAGAAGTAATCCAGAGACCGCTTGACTTCTCCATGCTTGTAGGCCAGTACCGATAATGGACACCCTTCTCTTTCATGTCAAAATAAAAATCTTTTTCATAATTTGGCATTCCAAGGATCAGGTGTGCTACAGAGTTTATCACCTAGCTTGAGGAAGGCACTCCTGGATTTGTCATCAAATAGTACCAGATCATTCACACTGGAGTAAGTAAGCCCAAGTAAATGCTTTGCAATTAGGGGAAAATTTGGAACCTACTGAGTACAGTACTCAACCATTCCCAGAAACATTGTCACTTCTTTCTGTCTTGCTGGGGATTCATGCTCAAGATTGTAGAAGTGTGTTCTTCAGATATGTTTCACTCCACTTATATGGTGTCCCAAGCAGATAACTTCTTTCTTAGAGTGTTAAATTTGTGTGGGTGATACCTTATGCCCATATCAAGTTGGGTCAAGAGCACAATTGTATCACACTTGCAATCTTCGTTTGTTTTAGAAGTGACCATCAGATCATCAATATTCTGCATCAACACTGAATTACAGGGTAGTTGCAGGCCTAGTCTCTCCAAATATTTCTTTAGAATCTGGCTAAAGATTAAGGGACTTTCTGTATGCCCTTGTGGGTATGACACAACACAAGAACTTCATTAGAAAATCTGAACGTAAAGAGATATTGACTATTTTCCTGAAGAAGAATAGAGAACAATGCTTGTCACAAGTCAATGACTGTGTACTGTTCTGCTTCCATGGGGTTTTGAAATAAAATCACAACAGGATTTGGTACCAGAGGACAACATGGGACTACACTTTTATTAATTTTATAAAGGTCTTAGACCACCATCCACTTTCTGCTTATTGTTTTTTAATTCCCAAGACTGGTCAATTGCAGGGGCGACCTAACACTTAAATGCCCTTGTCAATTATTTTTTTGATTACAGGTTTCATACACTTGTCTGTTTCTATAGTAAGCCTGTACTGAGGAGTTTGAGGGTATACTGCAATTGCTTTCAATATAATCCCCACTGGCTCTGCTCTATTTATTAATCTAATTCCTTTGCCTCTAAAACTCCATACCTCCTCTTTGACTGTATGTCTTAAATCAGGAGGCAAATTGTGTTTTGTGAGCACTGGGAAAAAATAAAATTAAGACTCTTGTGTTTCTATCGTAAATTTAGAGTCATTGTCCTGTGTTTGAATTGCCACACCATCCAGTATGCAATAGATCACGCAGTTCATCTTGCAAAGACCTGATTAGTAATCTGCTTATTGCTAATGCCTACAACTTCAATCAATCAATCAATCACGTAATTTATAAAGTGCACTACTCACCCGTCAGGGTCTCAAGGCGCTGGGGGGGGGGGAGGGCGGAGCTACTGGTTGAATATCCATGTCTTGAGGCGTTTTCTGAAAGTCAGGAGGTCCTGGGTCTGGTGTAGGTGGAGCAGTAGGGAGTTCCAGGTCTTGGCGGCGAGGTGAGAGAAGGATCTTCCTCCGGTGGTGGTGCGCCGAATGCGGGGGACGGAGGCGAGGGCGAGGCTTACGGAGCGGAGCTGGCGGACGGGAGTGTGAAAGGTGAGTCTGTCATTGAGGTAGGCCGGACCTGTGTTGTGGAGGGCTTTGTGTGCGTGGATGAGTAGTTTGAAGGTGATCCTCTTCGATACGGGTAGCCAGTGTAGGTCTCTGAGGTGGGTAGAGATGTGGTTGCGGAGTGGGACGTCGAGGATGAGTCGGGCGGAGGCGTTTTGGATACGTTGCATTTTCGTTTGTAGTTAGGCCGTGGTTCCTGCATAGAGTGCGTTTCCGTAGTCCAGTCGGCTGCTGACCAGGGCGTGGGTGACTGTCTTTCTGGTTTCGACGGGAATCCACTTAAAAATCTTGCGGAGCATGCAAAGGGTGTTGTAGCAGGAAGAGGAGACAGCGTTGACCTGCTGAGTCATGCTGAGTGCTGAGTCCAAGATGATTCCCAGGTTTCGTACTTGGGTGGTGGGTGTGGGTGCGGCTCCTAGGGAGGAAGGCCACCAGGAGTCGTTCCAAGCGGAGGGGTTGCTGCCGAAGATGAGGATCTCTGTTTTGTCTGTGTTTAACTTGAGGCAGCTTGATTCCATCCAGTTGGCGCTGGCGTGAAGTCCATTGTGTAGGTTGTTTCTTGCGGTTGTAGGGTCTTTCGTGAGGGAGATGATCAGCTGGGTGTCGTCTGCATAGGATACTATGTTGATGTGGTGGGATCGTGCGATGTTGGCGAGAGGAGCCATGTAAATGATGAAAAGTGTTGGGCTGAGAGAGGATCCCTGGGGGACGCCACAGATGGTTTTGGAGGATTCGGACAGGTAAGGCGGAAGGCGGACTCTCTGGGTTCTGCCGGAGAGGAATGAAGAGATCCAGTCGAGGGCCTTGCCGTGGATCCCGGCGTTGTGGAGGTGTGTTCTAAGGGTGTGGTGACAAACGGTGTCAGAGGCTGCGGAGAGGTCCAGGAGGATGAGCGCTGCGGTTTCGCCTTCATCGAGCATGGTCCTGATGTCATCTGTGGCAGCAATGCGTGCGGTCTCGGTGCTGTGGTTCTTGCGAAATCCGGATTGGGAGGTATTGAGCACTTTGCTGTCTTCCAGGAAGCGGGATAGTTGGCTGTTCATGATTTTCTCAATGACCTTCACTGGGAAGGGGAGGAGGGAGATGGGCCGGTAGTTTTTGGGGTCATCTGGGTCCGCCTTGGGTTTCTTTAACAGGGCGTTGACATCAGCGTGTTTCCATCTCTCCGGGAAGTTGGCTGTCTCTAAGGAGCTGTTGATGATGGCGCGGAGGTGGGGGGCGATGATGTTGCTGGCTTTGTTGAAGATCTGGTGTGGGCAGGGGTACGAGGGGGAGCCGGAGTGGATGGAGGCCATGGTGTTGATGGTGTCTTCACTGTTGACGTGGGTCCAGGCACATAGAGGGTTGATGTTGCTTGGTGCGTTGGGTTCGTGGCTGTCTGTGGTTGGCTTGTGGGCCTGGGGTTTGAAGCTGTTGTGGATGTCTTCGATCTTTCGACTGAAGTAAGTGGCGAGGGAATTGCAGAGCTCCTGAGATGGCGGGGGTTCATAGGAGCAGGGCCTGGGGTTGGAGAGTTCTTTGATGATGCCGAAGAGTTCTCTGTTTTTGTGAGAGTTGGTGTCTATGCAGCTTTTGTAGTAGGTTCTTTTAGTGGTGCGGATCTCCTGGTGATGTTTGCAGATGGCAGTCTTGAGGGCGATGTGGTTGGATTCGGTAGGTACAAGGCGCCAGGTCTTCTCCATTCTTCGGCATTCCCGTTTGGAGGCCTGTAGGTCAGGGGTGAACCAGCTGGCTTCGGATCTGTGGTGGATGTCTGAGGGTTGTTTGAGTGGCGCGAGGGTCTTGGCGCAGTCGTATATCCATTGATGCAGGTTGGTGGCGGATGTGTTTGTGTCCTGGGTCCTAGGAGAAGGTGCCTGGGCGAGGGTGGAGATCAGCTGTTCTGTCGAGATTCTGTTCCAATAGAGGCGAGGGGGGTTGAGTGGTGAGGTGGTGAATGACCGGCTTCTGGAAGGAGAAATGGATTCAGCGATGGTCGGTCCAGTGGAGTTCGGTGGTGTGGCCAAAGGAGACGTGGTTGCTGGCTGAGAAGAGGGGGTCGAGTGTGTGTCCTGTGGTATGGGTGGGCGACGTGACGAGTTGCTTGAGGCCGAGGTTGGCGAGTAGGTTGGTGGTGTTGATATCGTAGTTTTCTAGGTGGAAGTTCAGGTCGCCAAGGAGGATGTAGTCAGTTGAGACGAGGGCTTGGGCGCTGATGATGTCGGCGATGTCGTCGCAGAAGTGAGGTCGGGGGCCCGGGGGACTGTAGACCAGTGTTCCTCTGAGGGTGGTGTTGGCGTTGACGTAGATTTTTAAATGGAGGTGCTCGGCGGAGTTGATGGTGTCGTGGGAGCAAGTGGAGACTCTGATGGTGCTTTTGTGGACTATGGCGATTCCTCCTCCTGGTTTGTTGGTGTGGTTTCTTCTAGTGATCTTGTAGCCTTCAGGTATGGCTATGGCTATGTCTGGTTCCGAGGCCGAATTCATCCAGGTTTCGGTGAGAAATGCGACAACAGGTGATGATGAGGTCAGTAGGTCCCAGAGTTTGATTGCGTGGTTGTGGACGGAGCGGGTGTTGAGCAGAATGCAGCTGAGGTGGTTCTCCACGGCTCTGTATCGGAGCTTGGTGGTTAGGGTACAGGTGAAGTTACAGGCTCTGCAGGAGAAGGGTCCTTTGGTGTGCTTCGGAGTTGACTGGAAGCAGATGGAGGAGCGTCCTGGATTGAGCGCATGGAGGTCATTGGCTGTGTAGTGGTGATTGGTGGTGTGGGGGGGCGCTTGGATCAGGGGGACTGGCGCTGGGTGCGGTCCGGGCACGGACGGGCACAGACGGGCTTGCCTCAGGTGAGCCTTTGGCACACCAGCGGCGCATCCGCCCCGCGGCTGCCATATGAGGGGAGGTGAGAGGGAGTGGCAGCAGGGAGGAGGGAGGGGAACAGCGAATGGGAAAGCAGGGGGCAGGGCCGCAAGGATGCATCGGCGGGAAAAAGAGGTCTGAAGTGGAGGGAGTGGGGGCAGGGCCGCAGGGAAGCAGAGGCAGGGGCCGAGGGAAATCAGGGAAAAAAAAGGAATCCAGAAAACACGGGCACCTGGAGCAGAGGCAGCAGTGCAGGGAGCAACCTGTCTGAACCAGGGTCAAGGGTCGCTCTCTTCACCACGCCGCGGCTGCCATATGAGGGGACGTGGGAGGGAGAGGCAGCAGGGAGGAGGGAGGGGAACAGCGAATGGGAGAGCGGGGGGGCGTTCCGCAGGGACGCAGCATCGGGAAAAAGAGGTCTGAAGTGGAGGGATGGGGCGGGGCCACGGGGACGCAGCGGCGGGAGCCGAGGGGAGCAGGAAAAAAAAGGAATCCAGAAAACACGGGCACCTGGAGCACAGGCAGAGGTGCAGGGAGCGACCTGCCTGAAGCAGGGTCAAGGGTCGCTCTCTTTACCGTGCCGCGGCTGCCATATGAAGGGAGGTGGGAAGGAGTGGCAGCAGGGAGGAGGGAGGGGAAAAGCGAATGGGAGAGCAGGAGGGCGGGGCCATAGGGACGCAGCGGCGGGAAAAAGAGGTCTGAAGTGGAGGGAGGGGGGCGGAGTCGCAGGACGTAGCGGCAGGGGCTGAGGGGAGCGGGGAAAAATATTAATCTAGAAAACATGGGCACCTGGAGTAGAGGCAGCGGTGCAGGGAGTGACCTGCCTGAAGCAGGGTCAAAGGTCGCTCTCTTCACCTCACCGCGGCTGCCATATGGGGAGGTGGGCGGGAGTGGCAGCAGGGAGGAGGGAGGGGAACGGCGAATGGGAGAGCAGGAGGGCGGGGCCGAGGGACGCAGCAGCAGGAAAAAGATCTGAAGTGGAGGGAGGGGGGTGGGGCCACATGGACACAGCAGCAGGGGCCACGGGGACGCAGCGGCAGGGGCCGAGGGGAGCAGGAAAAAAAAAGGAATCCAGAAAACACGAGCACCTGGAGCAGAGGCAGCGGTGCAGGGAGCGACCTGCCTGAAGCAGGGTCAAGGGTCACTCTCTTCACCGCGCCGTGGCTGCCATATGAGGGGAGGTTGGAGGGAGTGGCAGCAGGGAGGAGGGAGGGCAACAGTGAATGGGAGAGCAGAGGGCGGGACGCAGGGAAGCAGCGGCGGGAAAGAGGTCTGAAGTGGAGGGAGGGGGGCGGGGACGCGGGGACGCAGCAGCAGGGGCCGAGGGGAGCCTAGGAGAGCGGGGAAAAAAAAGGAATCCAGAAAACACGGGCACCTAGAGCAGAGACAGCGGTGCAGGGAGCAACCTGCCTGAAGCTCTCTTCACCGCAGCTGCCATATGAGGGGATGAGGGGACATTGGAGGGAGTGGCAGCAGGGAGGAGGGTGGGGAACAGCGATTGGGAGAGCAGAGGGGCGGGCCGCAGGAGCAGGAAAAAGAGGTCTGAAGTGGAGGGAGGGGGTGGGGACGCAGTGGCAGGGGCCGAGGGGAGCCAAGGGGAGCAGGAAAAAAAAGGAATCCAGAAAACACAGGCACCTGGAGCAGAGGCAGTGGTGCCTTGGACTTCTCCCCCGAGAGGGGTAGATTAAGACCCTCCATAGGATAAACCATGGAGAGGGTGGCACCTGTAACAATTACAAATGATACTGAGTGGTCATCCACCACACCTTCTACATATGGGCCTTTCTGATTTAACTTTAGGATATCACCAAGTATGCAATCCTTCTCCCAACTCACCCACCATCATTGTAACTGATTTAGTTGTGTAAGAATTACATTTGATGTTCCTAATGCTGTTGGGAACTGAGGGAAATCACTATTGACCATCAAAGTATTTTGATGAAACCTGGAATTCTATTGGAAATCAGTTATCCTACTTTGCATATTTTACTGCATTACTGGAGCCATAGGAATATTCAAGCATGCCTCCTGACTTTCCATGTTTTGCACAGAAGCCAATTGGGCTACAGCAGCTGTCTGTGCTAAGTGTTCTGCATTCTGCTGCATTTGGGGAACAAAATCGTTTTGAATTTGATTTGGATTCTGTCTACATTCCCGTTTACAGTGCCCTATGCCCCCACAATAAGGACGAGTCATTTTCTTCAACATGTTACTGTATGCATTCATTCCATTAGATTTATCCACAAGTCCTCTACCTCTAACCTGGAAAATGGCACTGTATTCCTTTAAATCTTTCCAGTCTTGTATACAGTTAATCCATTCTCTGTTATTTGCTCTTATGGTTAAATAACCTATTTCTTTCAAATCATCACTCAAATCCATTCTGCAATTTCTACGCAAACTCTTCTGGTATATGTTATTATTAAAATATTTTGCTAAATCCTGAAGCCTAACATATGCTTCACATGCACCGCTAGCTGCTTCCTTACTCAAGTATTTCAACTTATACTCATTACATGAAGCTAATCTTTCTATGCCATTGTACCATGCAATATTTCTCCAAATTCTTTTTTTTTCCACATGACATTTTTTTATTATATCTTTATTGTTTATACAAATAACACACACATGACCCACATGTCATAACATAGCCCCCCTCCACCAACCACGGTTTCCTCAGTGTCCATATATATGATATACAGAATCAAAGTTCACCTCATCCATCTCACACTTTTCATTATGTGGCTGTTTCCCTCATGACCATTCCCCATTGCGTGTGGACCATGAGGCACACCACCTGTACCTCCCCAATGGAATTTGCATCAATTGTTACTTTCTGATCACCCAACCTAGGTGAGCCCAGCATCCCAACCGACCCAAATCTTATCAAATTTCTTTTGGCATCCTTGACGTAGTGATCCATGCCAATCACAGAGTTCTGATATTGAGGGGGCTTCCTGAGCCACATCTCTTGGAGATATCTCTATTCGCTATCATGCAACCCAAGTTAAACAAGATTTTCTGATATTGAGCGTAATTATCTAGAGTAATTTGTAGGTCCCAAACACCTCTATTCCCTCCTCGGGGGATCTTCTTACTGCCTTCAAAAAACCACTAATATTGGGCTAGCTCCTGAGGGCGAAATAAAATGTGCCCTCCTGCTCAAAACCTCTAAGACACTTCACGTACATAGCTTTGCCAAGTCTGTGGAGCAGTGTATAGTATAGTAGACTCGATGTGCAATTTTGGGTTGAATCAGGCAAAGGTTCGCAAGAATGGCTACCTCAGCTGCAAGTACCAGTGTCTGCAGCCAGTCGTTCTCGTCTAAGTCCTCACAATCCTGTGTCCACCTGTCTAACAGTCACAACAGTAGGGCCTGTGTGTTCCTCATTAAAGTCCTGTATGTTAACTAGATCAATTATTTTAATCAACCGGCTTGTCTAGCAGTGGGGTCTTCAGTGGATAGTCCTCCTGTGTCTTCTCCTTAGGTGACACACATTCTTTAAGGGCATTTTTCAATTGGGCGTATTTCAACCACTGCGTCCTTGACATCTGATATTCTGCCTGTAAATGGATATAGGGAACTACCTTGTTTGCATCCTACGAATCTGCATGAGGTGAGATACCAATATTATCCTACCTCCGAAATGCAATCAGAACAACCATGGGGTGTAGCCTGGAACCCTCCCACAATGGTGTCATCGGAGTCAGCATTTTGCCCAACCCCATCTCTTTGGTTAACTTCCTCCAGATGTCTACCACTGTTCCCGTAGCCGTGCTCGCACCGGGTCCCAATCTGCACCCATATAGTGCCTGCATGTAGCTCCTGTAGCTAGCCTATCTTGACAAAATGCAGGGTCTTCCCAGTCCGCATATGCCCAGTTATTAACTATACTCACTTGGGCTGCCTCGTAATATTTCCGACTATTCGGTAAAGCTATTCCTGCCTCATACTAGGATCTCTGAAGGACCCTTCAGCGCCACAAGGGTTTGGCTTCTGGTCCAAAGAAGCATCTGCACCAACGTGTCTACCCTGGCAAAGAACAAATCTGGGATCTTGTATGGAAATTCTGAAGAACATACAGGAACCAAGTGACTTGCTAACAATTTAAACACTGCTGCCTTACTCAGTAGGGAGAGTGGCGCCTTTGTCTGCCAGTGTTTGAAGTCTCGATCCAGCCTTTTCAAGAAGGGAGTCAGATTCACCTCATAATGCGAGCCTGGGTCTCTAGTGATTCATATCCCCAAATATTTAAACTACCTGTTTCCATCCTCAGTGGCAGAGCCGGCATCTCATCCTGATCCCAGTCTCCCTCCCGAAATATTAAGAATTAATCCCAATTGACGGTGAACCCAGAGACATCTCCAAATGTGCGGAGTATGTGTCGCAGCTTATCAAGCGTCGATGTCACCTGAGTCAGATACAACAGAATATTATTAGAATATAACAATATGCATTCCTCTCATCCAGAACCCCCCAGCCAGCCCCAGACCTGCGTGTCTATCATCACCTACTCTACCAAGCCTTCTTTCGCTAATGCAAATAGCACTAGCGAAAGGGGGCGTCCCTGACGCGTATCCCTCTGCACACATAATTTCTTGGAGGGGTGCCTGTTAACCCGTACGCTTGCTGTCAGCTTGTCATAGAGTAGTTGAACCCATTTCCTATAGTTGGGACCGTAACCCATCTTGACCAGACACCCAGAGAGGTACGTCCAGTTCACAGAATCAAAAGTTTTATTAATGTCTAGTAAAGCTATCACTCACCCCACAAGTCAGGCCGCCGCCACCACCAAATTATTTTGGTAACACCTCTGAGTCAGCGTTTTCAATCGACCCAGCATAAACCAGTTTTGATCCGGATGCACCAGTTCGGTCACAACTGCCCTCAACTTATTAGCCAGCAGTTTGGCCAGGATTTTAATATTGGCGGTAAGCAAAGATACTGGCCGGTAAGAATAGCACCGGTCTCAGGGCTTAAATGCTTTGGGTGTAAGAATTACTATCGCTGATCATATATCTTCCAGCAGTTCTCCTGTCTGAAAGGTCTCCTCAAAGTCCGCGTGCAGAGGAGCTGCTGTCCACTTGCTTAGTTTGGGGAATAGCTCCCCCTGGAACAAATTTGGGCCCGGGGCCGTCCCGGATTGCATGTGCTGTGTAGCTGAGAAGACCTCTTTCACCAATATAGTGGCCTCCAGGTCCCCCATATGTTGTGTATCTAGCCGTTCCACAGGGCAGTCGCTTATAAAGTCTAGGACATCCTGATCAGCTACATGCAGTCACGCTATAGAAATCCTCAAGATGATTTGGAAGCTCCTCTGCTAATTCCGGACTGTGCCTCAACCTCCCCAGAGACCACCCCCAGCTCCCTACTGAACATACTTTCCCTGCTACCGATCCATGCAAGTAGATTACCCACTTTATTGCATGCCTCATATATCATTTTTTTGTTTTGCTAGGTATGCCGTCCTAACCTCATGTTTAGCCACTGACTGGTATTCATCTCTTTTCGGTCAACCACTGTTTTTCTGGTGGGTGTAGGTAGCGCTGCATATTCCCACTCTAACCATGTCAATTCTTCCTCTAGTGTGACCAGTCAATGAGGTCTCTCCCTCCAGTCCCCAATTTTCCCAGCTATGTTAACACCCCTAACTGTGGCCTTGTGTGCTTCCCACAATGTGATGTGACTCAGCACTGACTCTCCATTCTCTGCAAAGTACGGCTTGGAGGCCGTGCCTCAGCGCTTTTCCTTTGTCTCATTCATAAGCAGGACGTCTCCATCTTCCACCCACTTTGAGGTGGCTGCATGTTTGTGCATAGTGTCACCACTAAGGGCTAGTAGTCAATGATTCCAAAGACCAGATACTCTGCCCCTCCATACCTAGGTATTGAGTTGCTTGTAAAACAAATCCAGCCTGGAGTGCATGCCATGGGTCCCTGAATAGGAGTATGGCCTGTGTATTGCCCTCCATGCATCACACAATCTCATCACCTGTGCAACGCTCTCTAGCTTCCCCCTTGTAATTTCTCTTTCTGCTCCCAAGCACATTCTAGCTAGGCATGTAACCAAAGCAAGATTAAAGTCGTCATCTACAATTGTGAGTGCTAGAGAGTCCCCCACGAGTAAGTTACCCACATTTTGAAGTGTTGCTCTCTGGAGCCAGGGAGGCGCAAAGATATTGAGCAGTAGTATGGATTCTCCTTCATATTCACCCACTATCGCCAAATAACACCTCTGTGTGTCAGTCCGAGCAGGCATTGTGTGAAACAGGATCGACCTATGAATAAGAGTCATTACACCTCTTGATCCAGATGTGGTTTATGTATGTCCTATCAGTTTGTACCTGCCCTTCCCCATATTGCAGTGTTGAGCATCAATAAGTTTTATCTCTTGCAAATAATTTATATTGGGTTGATATCTATTGAGGACTTTGAGGTCCATGCCTCTTTTAACCTTGTTTTAGTCTGTTAGCATTCCATGTCAATAACGTCAACTATCTGGTATGTGTCACGTCGGGTGTATGACTTCCTTCCTTTTACAGTATATGAACCAAGTGGGCTTCCGTTTGAAGTTCCTCAAAAACTGTGAAGTGTGAAGGTGCCTTAAAATGCCCTAGGAACTACCCCCACCCTACCACACCGTGTTATGATTTAAAAACTAACCACCCCCCAACACACAGTTCATATAGACTCCACACGTTAATAACGAAAAACCTGTTTGTATTCCCAGAACATCTCTATTGTGCTTGATCTCTATGACTGTCTTCTCCTGTGTAGCTTTCATCTGCTCTTTAGTTAATGAGGCCTTGTTTTCCTTCTTTTTGTTCCTGCGTCGTGCTTTCACCGGTCTCCAACTACCTTCTGCCTCCGCACCGGGTGGCTGACCAGACCACAGGCCTCTGGATTTGAGCCATGTCCAGGCCTCTTGCGGTGTTGCATAAAGTGAGTCTTTCCTCTGTGCACCACCAGTAGCTTTACCAGGTAGAGGAACGCATACTTTAGATCCAGTTGACACAGCACCCTCCTGACTGGGACAAATGCTCCTCTTTGATTTTGAACTAAATTGGTATAGTCCGGTTAGAGATTTACCTCATGACAATCCATTGTCTGGGGGCCATGTTTCCTCGCTGCCTAAGGGTAACATCTTGGTCTCCAAAGTTCATCAAGTGTGAAATGATCAGCGCAGATTCTCCCTGGGTAGCAGCAGATGTGCTGCGATCCAATGTGCACATTCCACCGAAAAGAAACAGGAAGGCTTGCCCTGCAGCACTATCTTTGCCAGGCATTCTTCCACGTACAACTCTATAGATGGGCCCTCCACCTTTTCCGGCACCCCCACAAACCGGACATTGTGGCGTCAGGATCTGCCCTCTGCATCCTCAAGTCTGTTTGCCAGTTCCTGTATCTCCCTTTCCATAGCAGAGAGTTTCTGAGTAAGGTCCTTTACTTGCGGCAGGGCCATCTCCTTATTGTCTTCTGTCTCCTTGACTCAGTCAACCAGCTTTCTATGATCGTCCCGCAGTAACCCTACCTCTCCCACCACTGCAGCAATCTGTGTCTCCAGTAAAGTTTTAGTATCTTTTAAGGCTTCCAAAATTGCTACTGTGTGTGCAGCCAGAGGAAGTGCCTTAATCTTTGTCCTGATTATTGTCCTCGGCTGCAGCCTCAGAGGGGACCCCCTTCACAGTGCCCATCCTGACCATCCTGGTTTCCGAAGTGTCCCTGTTGCCCGCGGGCTTTATGTGTGATCAGGCACAATTCACAATGTCCCTGTGGCCCACCTAGTATCTGTCAATATGTCCTGCACTGGGCCGGACAGCGGTTTATCAATCCCTTGGGTGGCTTGTATACAGGTGAAAGAGTCTGGTGGCACTCCAGGACCTGGTCTCCGTGTGCAACTCAAGGGCAGATCTTCAAGATCTTTGGCTGTTAAATCTGCCACTGCTGAACAGGGGTGGGCAAAAGTGAATTCTTCTCCAGCTCTGACTGGCACCTCAACTTTCAGGAGCTTGTTTGCCCACTCCACTGCAGTGTCTCCCACCAGCTCGTCCCCACAGCTGCTCTGCACTCTCTACTATTGGCATCCTGGCCCAAAGATACAGGCAGTTCTGATCCCTCCATATAGCCTTGAGGCTGATTCTGCAGTCCCCTGTCCTCACCGGGGTATGACCCAGGGGGTAGCAGCTCAGCCTCTAAGCAGCTCTCCGTTCATGCTGGGGTCAGCTCCTCCTTCGCTGTCTTTTGCGCCAGCCTCTTCGTGTCTTTGTTCAGGGCCTGATGTACTTTGGCCGGGCTCTGAAAGGGAGCGAGGGTTGCCAGCTATGATGCTCGAGTCCCATTCCTTTTTCATTGCGCTGCATTCTTGTGCACCGTCCTTCACATCCGCTGCCAGTGGGTCCGAGCACGGTATCGGGCCAACACCTTATGCCGAGGCACCAGCTGGAGCTTCATCTGCCCTTGGGTGCCATGATGTTGAGTACTATCCTTCGGTCACCTCAGCACCCACAGGTCACGCTCCACCCTTTGCAGCTGTGCCCCTCGCTCAAAGTCCGAACGATGGTCAGGCACCACTTTGGCCACTCACTGTCTGCTCTCAGTGTGGTGTGCCCATCCTCTGTATTGGTGGTGGGTATGTTCTGAAAAAATACATTCACTCATATTTTTTTAAAGAATTCCATCAATTATCACGATCTGCACGATGCTTCTCACCTTTGACTGAAGGAATTGAAAGAGCACCCCGTCTTCTGCTGGTTCTGGATAGACCAAGATTGGGGCAACCCTTTCTAGTGGCCACAGTGCTGCTTGACAGAAAAACACCTAAGCAGACCGTACCCTCCAGAAGGAGTCCTAGAGGGAAAAAACCCAAACAGTATGGGAAAAACCTCAAAACAGGAACTCCTGAAAAAGATGGAAAAACAGGACTGAAAAAAGGAAAAAAAACAAAGAAAAAATCATAATCAAAGCAACAGGAACTGGAGAAAACACGACGCACAGGAGTGAAGATCACCATCAAGAGGAAGTGTTTGCAACGCAGAGCAGATCAGGACTGAGTGACTTCTATACTGGAAGACAGATAATGACAACACAGGAAAGAGAAACAACACCATCTTGGATTGGGAAAGGACCACAGAAAAGAATGGGAAAAAAGTAGCAGTATAAGAGAAAAAGGCATACTGGGAAAAAAGAAACAGAAGAAGACAACATGGAACCCTGCAAGAAGACAGCATGGAAACTAGGAAAAGAAACAAGTGCACAGAAAACAGAAGAAAAGAAGAAAAAGAATAGAAAAGGAGTCCACCACCGACAGGCAAAAGAAATATTACAAACACAGGCAAGGACAGCGCGACCGGGAGCATAAAAAAAGCTTCCTGGAACGTGTTGTAAAAAAATGCGGAGGACGGCGCTCCGATAATCAGAGTTGCGGTCAGGAAAAGAGACGCTGTGGTTAAGCGCGGCGTCACAGTAGGACCCCTCCCTGAGGCCCCAGGTTTGTCAGGGTAACGGGAATAAAAAAGGCGAACCAATTGGTGGGCATGGACGGAGGAGGCATCCTCCCCAGAGCAGTCACTGAGGGGATAACCCTTCCAGTGAATCAAAAACTGCAGTTTGTTCCGAGAAAATCGAGAACCACAGATTTCCTTCACTTTATATTCAGGATGGCCGTCCACAGAAAGAGGAGGAGGTTGTTGAAAATGTCGGTTGTATGGATCTGGAATTAAAGGTTTTAACTGGGACATGTGAAAAACAGGATGACCTCTCCAGGTATGAGGCAACCTTAGTCTAACAGCAACAGGATTCAACACTTGCAGGATCCGAAAGGGTCCATAAAAACAAGGTTTGAATTTGTTCAGAGAAAACCGAGAGGGCAGAAATCTGGAAGAAAGCCACACCTTGTGTCCTGCTTGATATGAGAGTGCCTTCTGCCGTTGACGATCCGGCTTCCATTTTATTGCTTGTTTAGAAGCTAAGAGTGGTATGGACTAGGCTTTGGATTTGGCAGATTCGTTGTGCAAAAGAAGTGACTGCAGGAACAAGCGAAGTCTTACAAGGAATAGTAGACATAGCCCTAGGATGGAACCCATAGGTGCAATAAAAGGGTGTTGCTCCGGTTACACTATGTACTGTATTGTTATAGGAGAATTCAGCAAGGGCAAGAAAATCAGACCAATTACTTTGAGTGGCATTACAGTAACATCTCAGGTATTGTTGAAGTTCCTGATTCACAAATTCAGTTTGACCACTGGTTTGTGGAAGAAAACCAGAGGACAAGGGCACAGCAATGTTTAATAAGGCTCAAAACGCTCTCCAAAATCGTAACACACATTGTAGCCCTCTATCAGAAGTGACATCTTGAGGAAGACCATGGAGACAAAAAAAAATTCCATTGGCAATTTCTTTAGGGCAGTGAAATGGGCGATCTTGGTGAAGGAGTCAACAGTTACCATGATGACATGGCTAACAGAAGAAGACGGTAAAGTACAAATGAAATCTGTGAAAAGGGTACACCAAGGAGATGAGGGAACAGGTAAAGGCATCAATAAACCTGATGGTTTAGTTCTGGGTATTTTGGCCGGGGCGCATACAGGACAAGCTGAGACATAGATTTCCGTATCGTTCTTAAGGGAAGGCCACAGAAAAGTTTGTTGAAGCAGCTCCTGGGACTGCTTGATTCCTCAATGCCTAGCTACTGGAGAATCATGACACATTTGTAATGCCTCGGTCTGTACTTTTTTAGTAGGTAAAAAAAGTTTTGGGTGATGATAGAAGTAGTCTTGTTCTTTTCGTAAGAGGGGTGTAACTTTTTTCCACTCTTCAAGTGGAAGGAACTGATACTCAGATTTAATGCGTTCCACAAAACAGTGAGTAACCCCCTATGATTCTACTGGACTCAATGATGTGTGAAGAGGAGGTATTGGCGAAGTCAGGATATCGACGGGATAATGCATCTGCCACTAGATTCTGGGTCCCAGGTATGTAAGTTATCACAAAATCATATTGGCTAAAAAAGAAGACCCATCTTGCTTGACGACTATTACGGCACTGGAAGCTTCGAAGACACTGTAAATTACGGTGGTCAGTCCTGGCTTCAAAAGGCTCTCTAGTGCCCATCAAGAAATGTCTCCACTCTTTACATGCTACTTTGAGTGTAAGTAACTCCCGTTCCAGTACTGAGTAATTGCGTTCTGCTTCAGTCAAAATGTGAGAGAGATAGAAGATTGGGTGTTCCAATCCATCATCGTCTTGTTCTTGAAGGAGAACCGCTCCTACGGCCCTTTCAGACGCATCAGTCACTACTAGAAATTTCTTAGTAGTATCAGGATGTCGCAAAATGGGTGTTCGAGTGAAGGACTTCTTTAGCTCCTGAAAGGCCCGCTCTGCACCTTCGGTCCAGACAAATCCCTTCGACAATTTTCCTTTTTAATGGTCTGGGTGATGAAGCTTTGTTGGTGGGCAAAATCCTGAATTAATTGTCGGTAGAAGTTAGAAAGCCCAAGAAAACATTGAGTTTCCTTTACTGAAGAGGGAGAAGGCCAGTCAAGGATGGCTCTTACTTTGTCTGCGTCCATAGATATTCTGGTTTGATTAATACTAAACCCCAAATACTTCACTTCGGTCTTGTGGAACTCACACTTCTCTGGTTTGCAATATAATTGGTTCTTTTTGAGTATTTCCAAAACCTGTAGTGCATGTTCAGTATGTTTCTCAGGATTACGGGAGTATATAAAGATTTTGTCCGAATAGATTACTACATTGTGATTTAACAAGTCAGAAAACACAGAATCTATGAATCGTTGGAAAACAGAAGGTGCATTGGTGTTAGAAATGGGGTCTTTGGTTGGCAGTCAGGTTACCCCCTGTCCAGGCAAGAACCCTCACTCTAGTCAGGGTAAAAGAGAATCACCCTCAGCTAACACCCGCTCACTACCTTGGTACGAGCAGTAGGCTTAACTTAGAAAAGAATGGGAAAAAAGTAGCAGTTTAAGAGAAAAAGGCATGCTAGGAAAAAAGAAACAGAAGAAGACAACATGGAACTCTGCAAGAAGACAGCATGGAATCCAGGAAAAGAGGAAGAGACAAGTGCACAGAAAACAGAAGAAAAGAAGATAAAGAAAATAAAGGAGTCCACCACCGCCAGGCAAAAGAAATATTACAAACACAGGTAAGGGCGATGCGGCCGGGAGCATAAAAAATGCTTCCTGGAACGCGTCGTGAAAACTGGGCAAAAACACGGATAAGGGCGCTCCGATAATCGGAGTCACGGTCCGAGCGCGGTTGGGAAAACAGACGCCGGGGTTAAGCGTGGCGTCACATCAAGTTGCATCTCATCTTGAGCTTGTCAATATGCGCTGTTCATAGGACGCCCAATCTCTGATGAGCACCGCCAGGCCATCCTTGGTAAGAATTTCTGGTGTGAGGTTGACAACCGTAACTACAGGCCGTCTGGGTCTGGTTGCTGGCACCTTGTCCAGTTCCTCGTTTTTATTCCTTACTGCAAGACATTCTCCCTTTGGATACTCCTGTTGCCCCACCCTTGCCGCCTCTTCTAACAAATGCTGGTTGGCTTGGAAGAATGGTAGATAGGAGGACACAAAAGGACCATAAGGACCTTGTCAGAAGAACACTATTTGGGTTGATAGGTATGATTGCTATACCCACCTCTTTTGTGTTGCTTCTGCCTCGCATTCCTCTCCAGCTATGGTTGGAATTGTTGCTTTACCATTTGTCTGCATCGGAGTACGAGGATCAAGAATCACTCCTTCATGATGATTCTGTGCCTGAGTTGTGTTTCTTGCTGTAATCAACTCTGGTGTAAGGATAAACCTTTGCATGAGAGAATTTTTTATACCTTTATGTAGTTTATTGATCTTAATTTGCATAAGAAAATCTTTATGTTCCGCAATCTCTATATTTACTTCCCCTAGTTTCTTTTTCGTAAACAGTGATCTTGATTTGGGTGTTGAAGAAGTACTCACTGGCCTTGATTTTAATCAACATAGCCTCAGACAGTCATTTCACCATGCTGATAATGAGTATTAACCAGTCTCGTGAGCACCGCCATGCTATCAAGGACCACTCTTTTTTAAACACTGGATCCTCTAGAAAGATCCTTGGCTCGTTGGTCACTAAGAGATCTGTTGGTTCTTCGTTGGCAAGCAGATACTCAGTCATCATAGCCCCATGGAGGAGCATCTTCATATGGTTTCTCTTGAGTTCCTTCAGTTCACCCAAATTTTGTGATTGGGCTAGGCTCTGTGTAATATTGGTATCAGGAAGGGGTGAGGGGGCTCATAGAATAAGTGATGCCATTTCATCTGTGTATGCAAGGTCGAATTGTTCTGTGATGATGATGGTGGTCTAGAAAATGTAAATCTACATTGATCAGCTATGTAGTGACTGAATAACTTTACAGCTATACACTGCTGAAAATATCTTATAACTATGGTGTGGGCGATCAGGAGACCTTACAACCAGAAGGGTAGGGAGATCTTCTTGTACATCTTGGGATTCAGGGGCTTGTTTTCCCCACTTCTCACTGAAGTGGTATTTAATTGTGGTGCGCAAACACACTGCTGCATTTTTTCTCATTGAGCAGAGGGATACTCTTTTGTTTATTGCATGTTTTCCGGGGAGAATGTAACAATTGATTGAGCCTACCAATCCTAGAACATCAGATTTCACGACTCTTCTTTAGCAAAAGTCATCCCTCCCATAATTCATGCTTTCCTCTTTTACTAGCTCATACTCTTGGAGTGCCTCCAATAACCTCTCTTTTCCTTAGTTTTACATTATTTTGTAAGATTTCTGTTGCAAGCCATCTTGGTAACTGTTGTCTGGGTGGTCTCTAGACTGTTGTTATCCTTCCAGACATTTGATCACAATAAACTACTGCTTGAACCACTTGAAAGGGGTTGGCAAGTGGAAAATATATGTACCAACAACCAACAAGCATTGGCAAAGCCAATAGTTTGTGCCTATACAGGAACTGTTGGCTTTGGCACTGTGTTTTGCCATGTTGTACACCAGTGTGGCTGCTTCCAGCATGGCTAAAAGTTAGTGTTGTGGAGTGTAAGAGTGGAGTGGGGGAGTAAAGTGTCGTAGAGTGGATTTGTTGGAGTGTCATAGAGTGGAGCAGGTGGAGCAGAGTGTTGAGAGTTCAGTAGAGGCGAGTAGAGTTCATTGGTTTCGTAGAGTGGAGTGGGGTGGAATAGTGTGGAATGGGTTGGAGTGGCTTGGACAAGTGTGGTGGATTGGATTGTAGTAAAGTGGGGTGGATTGGGGTAGACTGGGGTGGGTGGAGTGGATGAGATTGGTGTGGGGTAAACTGGATTGGAGCGGGTGGATTGAAATGGGGTGAGGTGGATTGGACTGGGGATTCAAGTTGGGTGGATTAAATTGGATTGGGGTGGGTGGTATGGAGTGATAGGGGTGGGGTGGATTGCACTGAGTGGGATGGATTAGACTGGAATGGAGTGTGGTGGATTTGACTGAAGTGGGGTGGATTCAATTCCCTGCATTGGAGTGGGGTGGATTGGACTGGAGTGGGGTGGGGCGTATTGGATTAGATTGGAGTGGGGTGGGCTGGATTGGAGTGGGCTAGGCTAGATGGATTGGATTGAAGTGAGGTGGACTGAACTGGGGACAGGGTGGATTGGAGTAGAGTGTGGTATAGTGGAGTGAGTGGGTGGACTGGAGTGAGGTGGATTGGATTGGGGTGGGTGGAAGTACTGGATTGAGTGGGGTAGACTGAACTGGGATGGAGTGGATAGAATTGGGGGATTGTAGTGAGGTGGATTGTACTGGCATGGGGTGGACTGGATCGGAGTGAACTGGATCAGGGTGGATTGGATTGGAGTAGGGTTGGCTGGTTGGATTGAGTTGGAGCGCAGTGGACTGAACTGGGGTGAGATGGGTGGATTGGATGGGGTAGCGTGCGGTGGATTGGAGTGTGGTGGAGTGGATTTAAATTGGGTGGGTTTATTGCGGTGGGGAGGACTGGACGGGTGGATTGGATTGGAGTGGGGTGAACTTGGATGGTGTGGGGTGAATTGGATTAGAGTGGGTGGACTTGAGTGGGGTGGATCAGATTGGGGTAAATCAGATTGGGGTGGATCACATTGGGTTGGATTAGGGTGAGGTGGATTGGATTGAGAGAGGTGTATTGGTTTGAGTGGGGTGTATTAGGGTGGAGTGGATTGGATTGTGTGGTTGATTGGATTGGGGTGGGTTGGATTGGGGTGGATTGGATAGGGGTGGGGTGGATTGGATTGGGGTGGAGTAGATTGGATAGAGGTGGGGTGGACTGGAGTGGAGAGTATTGGGTGGACTGTACTGAAGTGGATTGAATTGGATTTGAGTGGGGTGGTGAGGACTTCATCAGTGTTGGTGGAATAATTGGAGGGGTGGACTAGACTGGAGAGGGATGGATTAATGTGAACTGGATCGGACTGGAGTGGGGTGGATTAAAGTGGATTGTACTGGAGTGGGATGGTTTGGGGTGGTGTAGGTGGGTTGCGTTGGAATGTGGTGGAGTGGGTAACAATGGGCCTGACTGGAGTGGGTTGGATTGGAGTGGGAGGATTGGATTGGAGTGGTGTGAGTTGTATTGGAGTATGGTGGGTTCGATATGGAGTGGGGTGAGATGGATTGGAGTGGGATGGGTTGGAGTGGGGTGGGTTGAATTGGAGAGTAGTGGGGTGGATCGAACTGGAGTGAGGTGAACTGGAGTGGAGTCGATTGGGGTTGGGTGGACTGGATTGGGGTGAGGTGTATTGGAGTGGCGTAGATTGAACTTGGCTAGATTGGGGTGGATTGGATAAGTATGGTGTGGACTGGTGTCGGGTGGACTGTACTGAAATGGGGTGAATTGGGATGGAATGGGGTGGACTGAATTGGAGTGAAGCAAATTGAAGTGGGGCAGATTATATTGGAGTGTTTTTTGGGGGGGATTGGAGTGGGGCAGGATGGAGTGGGGCAGGTTGGAGGCGGGCAGATTGTTTTGGATTGGAGTGGTGTGAGTTGTATTGGAGTACGGTGGGTTGGACTGGAGTGGAGTGAGATGGATTGGAGTGTCGTGGGGTGATGTGGATCAAACTGGAGTGGGGTGGACTGAAGTGGATTGGGGTTTGGTGGATTGGATTGGGGTGAGGTGTATTGGATTGGAGAGGGGTAGATTGAACTGGGCTAGATTGGGGTGGATTGGATTAGTATGGTGTGGACTAGGACTGGTGTCGGGAGGACTGGATTGTAGTGGGGAGAATTGGAATGGAATTGGGTGGACTGGATTGGAGTGGAGCGAATTGATGTGGGGCAGATTGTTTTGGATTGGAGTGGGTTTTTTGAGATTGGAGTGGGGCAGGTTGGAGTTCGGCAGATTGTTGTGAATTAAAGTGGGGAAGATTGGAGTGGGATGGATTAGAATGGGACAGATAGTTTTGGATTGGAGTGGGGCAGATGGTTTTGGATTGGAGTGGGGCAGGTTGGATTGGGGTAGATTGGAGTGGGGCAGATTGTATTAGGGTGGATTGAAGTGGGGTGGGCTTGATTGGATTGGTGTGGGTGTACTGGAGTGTGGTAGATTGTTTTGGATTGGAGTGGGGCAGGTTGGTTTGGGGTAAATTGGAGTGGGACAGATTGTATTAGGGTGGATTGGAGTGGGGTGGATTGGATTGGGTTGGTGTGGGGTGGATTGGATGGGAGTGGGGTTGAATGGAGTGGGGTGAATTGGGTGGATTGGAGAGGGGTGTATTGTTTTGTACTGGATTGGGACAGATTGTTTTGGGTTGGAGTGGGGCAGACTGGAGTGGGCAGATTGTAGCAGGCAGATTATTTTGGATTGGAGTGGGGTAGATTGTTTTGAACTGAAGTGGGGAAGATTAGAGTGAGGCGGTTTGGAGTGTGGCAGATTGTTTTGAAATGGAGATAGGCAGATTGTTCTGGATTGCAGTGAGGCAGATTGCAGTGGGGCAAATTACTTTGGATTGGAGTGGGGCAGATGGTTTTGGTCTAGACTGGGGTGGATTGGAGTGGGGTAGATGGGAGTGGGGCATACTATTTTGTATTGCATTGGGGCTTATTGTTTTGGGTTGGAGTGAGGCAGATTGTTTTAAATTGGCGTGGTGCATATTGTTTGGAGTGGTGTAGATTCTTTTGGATTGAACTGTGGCAAATTGGAGTGTGGCAGATTAGATTGGGTGGGTTGGTAGGATTGTAGCGGGGTAAATTGGAGTGGTTTCTAGTGTGGCGGATTGGAGTGGGGTGGATTGGGGTGTACTGCATGATTAAGCTTTAAAACATATTTTCAGAAATAACACATAATAAAGAAATAATGTTGCATTGCAATATTTAGAACAAGATAATTGTCATCTTTTGAGAACAGCGCCTACAAGCAAAAACAAAATAAAACATGAGTGCAAAGTGAGAAAAGACGACTTGGTAAAATAAAAGAAAGTTAGCTATAAGAAAAAATAAAACTTTACAATTCTGTTTGTCCTGCTGGGCACGTTTATGACAGTCACATGCCTTCTGTTAGCAGGTCATTAGAATTTAAAAAGAACAAAGTAGTACCTCAGTCATGTCAGGAGAAGCCGATGGGCACTGATTATGTTGAATGTATTAATCAGTGTTTGGCCCCTGCCCCACAAATAGGAACGGAAATTATCCCAGGCGTGCAGTGACGAATCGTGAGGCTGTAAAGCAGAGTGCCACACAAGCCAACAAATGGTAAGCGACAGGCGGGCTCAAAAGCCCTTTACTGTACGCAGCTGAGTCTAGAGTGCAAAGTAAGAAAAGACAACTTGGCAAAATAAAAGAAAACTAGCTATAAAAAATACAACTTTGCAATTTTGATTGTCCAGTTAGGCACGTTTTTGACAGTCACGCGCCTTCTGTTTACAGGGCACTAGAAGTTAAAAAGAACAAAATAGTACCTAAATGACACTGGGAGCAGCGGATGGGAGCTGATTAAGTTGAATCAATGAGTGCTTGGTTCCTGCTCCACAGAGAGGAAATGAAATGATGCCTGGCTTGCGGTGACAAATTACGAGGCTGTAAAGCAGAGTGCCAAGCAAGCCAACAGGTAAGCCCTTTATTGTACACAAGAGGGTCTTGCAAGTGAGATGCATGCGCTAGCGCATACACTCAAAGACTCAACCCTAAAAATTCAAGCCTGGATGTTAGCATATCTAATATATTTCACATGACTAATAGGTTTGCTTGCAATTGTTGTTTTTATTGGAATTCAAACGTTACAAAACATTAAGGCCCTCATTACGAGCCTGGCGGTCTGTGACCGCCAGGCTCGCGGTTGGCGGGAGCACCGCCGACAGCCCGGCGGTGCCCCGCAGGGCATTCTGACCGCGGCGCTTTGGCCGCGGTCAGTGCAGGAAAACCGGCGGTCTCCTGCCGGTTTTCTGCTGCCCGTTGGAATCCTCCAAGGCGGCGCAGCTTGCTGCGCCGCCGAGGGGATTCCGACCCCCCCTACCGCCATCCAGTTCCCGGCGGTCCGCCCGCCGGGAACCGGATGGCGGTAGGGGGGGTCACGGGGCCCCTGCAGTGCCCATGCCACTGGCATGGGCACTGCAGGGGCCCCCGTAAGAGGGCCCCTAAATGTATTTCACTGTCTGCTGCGCAGACAGTGAAATACGCGACGGGTGCAACTGCACCCGTCGCACAGCTTCCACTCCGCCGGCTCGATTCCGAGCCGGCTTCATCGTGGAAGCCTCTTTCCCGCTGGGCTGGCGGGCGGCCTGAAGGCGGCCGCCCGCCAGCCCAGCGGGAATGTCAGAATTACCGCTGCGGTCTTTCGACCGCGGAACGGTAACCTGACGGCGGGACTTTGGCGGGCGGCCTCCGCCGCCCGCCAAGGTCAGAATGAGGGCCTAAATCTGGTATGATTTTATTTTATATTGTAAATTACGGTATTCTAACAACTTGGGATCAATTAATAGAAGGTCTTGCCCTATCCATTTGTAAATGCATAAGCAGCTCTCAAACATGTAAATATGTAATGAACTAAGGACATTCTTGCATGAAAGGCTAAATATATGCCCAACTATAACTGCATACAGGCAAGGAAAAATCTGCGCAAAGGAGTTACACAAAAACCTATTATTTTCTTCAGGGTCAATCAACCAAGTATCACCTTCTGTCCAACTGTAAACATGCACCTATGTTGACAGTTAATAGTAGGTGAGTCATATCAATCCGATTCGGCAATACACCATATGTAAGCTTACGAAAGGGAAAGTGTTTTCACATTTTCTTTTTATGTCTCCATATTAAAGAAAGAGTCAAAGACGCGTGTGAATCCCCTTCAATGTCAGAGATTGTGCAGGTGCAAATTCGGCACCCTCACAATGTACAGTTGTGGTCATCCTTTATGTATGGGTTTGTGGCTCCGTGTAAGTAAGCCATCACTTTTGCCTTTTTGCCATCTTACAAACGCAGGCAAAAAGGCCCTCAAGCAACGTGCTAAATGCGCATCGTCGAGGGCGTAGAGCTCAGTGGTGCATGAGAGAAGGTTGGTCCCCGCTCCCCATGCATACAAATAGAGGGTGTGCTTGTTGAGACACTGACAGTGTGACAGAAACCATGATGCCCGCGTCTCTCTGGGTACAGCGTGTTCCAATGCTCTAAAAAGAGGCCTGAATGCCCCCAAGAAGACCAGTTCAATCTAAAAGTGTGTGCAGTTTGTTGCAACATTCTGGGTCGTTGTCAACCAGCAGCTGGAGATCGGAAGAAAAGCGAGAGTTGATAGGTTCCATCGTTTTTTAGGGTCGAGCCTGCGTCGCATGCGCTTGCACATGCGTAAGCTTGTGAGGCACTTTAGTAGTTAGAAAAGGGTTCGGAGCCCCGTCGAAGTCACGTCAGTGTCTTTCATTGGCTCATGGGCTTGCCTGTTAAAATCTGCTTGCTTTCATTAGTGGAAGGTACACATACGTCATGCCTTTTCCGGTGGTTAGCCCTCCTAGAGCGCAGCGACCAAGTACTGGAAACATGCAAGGCTCGCTGTTTTATGTCCGGTTTGTGGACCACTTTTTAGTGCGCAGCGCGATCTCGCTTGTTTATATTTGCAGTGTCGCTTTCAGAGGAAGCTGTTCTTCCGGGATCTGTATTTGCAAGTGATTATAATTACTGATTATAAGTGATTTGTTTTTTAAACAGTATCTTTCCTGGTTTTTACACTTTGGCCTTTTTGTCGGTTTTTGAAGGGTGCTGAAGTCAGCAGAGGGGGGTTTGTGCGCTCAGCTTGCTGAGCTGCGGCTGCTGCTTACGCGCCTGTCCTGCATGCGGTGGCTGGCAGCTTTCCCTGCCTCAGTCATGGCTCATGACGGGCACTCGTTGTTTATTTATTCACTTTTGGTAAAGTATTTTTTCCCCCTATCCAAAACATATAACAAACCATATTTTCCCTTTACCCCGCCCTAATACCCACTTTTCCCGGTCCCCTGCATCGGAATATTCATTTGTTGTACGTCCATTCTTTCAAAACTCTTTCAAATTTCCTTGGGCAGTCTCTTCCTGCATATAGTGCTTTTTCTTGTAAACAACACAAGTACGTTTCCTTCTCCCACTCTCTTTTGTCTGTGGGTCCCAAAGATCCCCCCATCTGCGTGCTATTGCCCGTTTGGCTGGCAGGAACGCCAAATGAGTCAACCTCCGTGGGTATGAAATGGTGTCTGAATCATTCCAGACCCCCAATAAGGCCAAGGGGGCATTCATTCATCTCTACCCCCAGTCCAGGTCCCTGTGTTACCGCATGTTTTTATTTTAGTGGCATGCAGATTCTCACCATCGCTACCCAAGCTCTATACACCTCAAGCTCAACGTGCCAGTGGTCGTAAGCACTACGTCCTTAATCCACTGTAGTCATCTGCAATATGACATTTATAATGCTCTGTGCAAAGCAATGTAATACGATTATTACATGACGTTGCGACCTTCAAAAAATGCTGAATTTACAACCGTATAAGTGATGTTGAACGCACAATGATTGTGTAAAGTGGGTGCCCTCTTTGCCTCTCAGCATAT
Source organism: Pleurodeles waltl (assembly GCF_031143425.1). Classification (NCBI taxonomy): domain Eukaryota; kingdom Metazoa; phylum Chordata; class Amphibia; order Caudata; family Salamandridae; genus Pleurodeles; species Pleurodeles waltl. The sequence continues at coordinate 711,658,863 of NC_090448.1, forward strand.
GTTGTGTTTTTGTTGGTGTTAGTAAACCTGATGTCAAAGCAGTTCTTATCATATGTGAAAGGTCCGAAATTCCCTTCCTGATTAATTGCCCAATTGAGAAAAGTTTTATATGTGGGAACTCAAAATTAAGGGGTATGGACCATAACCCCTTCGTAAAAGAATCCAAACCATGTAAATAATGAGAACCCACGTAGATGAGTTTGGTGTGCACAGTCTTTATTTATAAGTTCATAAGTCCATTCAAGGACAGTAGGTGGAAGTTGAGCCAAAGAGAACCAGTCATTGATGCATAAATATATCCAGAAAGTGAATGAGTGTGAGACAATTGCAGCAGCTGACACATGTTTTGCCCCCTACGGTGATTCCACCTGGGCTTTCTCAAGGCTGAATTCAATTAAGAATGAACAGATTAAGGTCACTAATAGACCTATTAAGAATAGTTAAATGATAGGTAGGGTTTGAGCATGCAATATAACATGCAGGGCTGTGACCATTTCATTCTTTTTATTCCTGGACTATGTGTAGAAAGAAAATTATTAAGATGAAAAAGAGTGATTAAGGATCCCTGTTAAACCAATGTGTAAGGATAAGATATTTTTTAGTTTCCGTTAAATGAGAAGAAAATAAGATATAGTGAACTCCAATTAGTTCTAGTCCATATTTGGCTAATAGTGACTATTAGACCTTTTGTGAAGAAGATAATTCGTGAAAAGTCACCCGCGGGGAAAGTATATATGTTAAAGCTGCTGGCACTACAAAACAGCCATGCAAAGTGAGTTTCGTTAGTAGACCATAACCATGATTAATTCTTAGTGGACATATTTTAAAAGAACAGAGAGAAAGTAGCAAAGAGCACATATTCATACCAGTATAACATTCATGGTTATACAACACATCATTATGGTCAATGGTCTGAATTTTGAGAGAAAATTTAACAAATTTAGGACATGAAAAGAGATAGTCTCCTGAATTACTGTCAAATACAACATATAAAGAAAACCCAACATAACATTGCAACAAATAATGTTGAAAAGATAATGAAGGAAAAAGTAGAGTCTAAACTTCAAGGAGTCATTTAACAGTATGTTGGATATCTGTTAATCTGATATTATGCATTTGCCCCGATAATTAAGAATTGGCAAGCAAACCCCAGGTTCCTTATAACTATGGGAAGTCTAGAATAATGGCAGACCAAGTATCAGATAATATCTATATTCTATAGTCAGGGTAATGAAAACTTACCCGAATACCTTGGAAAAAGTGACCTTCGGGGAAGAACGGCAGCGAGTTGCCGAAATCGCGTCTTAATCGGATGCCATTGATGTCAAAGCACTTGATGCATTGCCATCCACACGTGGAACCCCAGAAAAACCTGCCATTTAAGTGTTGTGTGCGCAGAACTTCTCATGGGGTTCTCGTCACACGTTTTCTAACACCTATCGCACCACCTCCCCATCCGCACTCAGCGCCAGCCTGCATGTGCCCGGTTCAGTAGGCGATCACAAGGCTCCCCTGACCAGTGGATGCCCTGTGTACGCCATGTATCTGCAACAAAACCATTGACTGGCACACAGACATGCTGCCAATCTGGCGACTGGTGAGCTTGGGATCCCAGAACTGGTGCCACTGACTGCATAGGACCCTCCATCAACTCAAGTGCTCTAAGGCACCACGTAGGCAGCCAGAAAAGTTTATTATTTACTCACTTGTCCATAACACAATAAACACAACATATACAGTGTTTAAATCCAGAAAACCCCAACATGTACAAATCATTGTTTTAAAACTCAATCCTTTATACACCACAGCTCAAGAACACCAAGAAGAAAGTGTGGGAACCCTTCTTACCATGTATCTTCCAACCTAGGCACAAAAGCAGAAACACTTCCAGCATGGAGATTACTAGACCTAAACATAGTCACCAATACCACGAACCTCCTTATACCAAGACTGTCCTTAAAAATATCGCCAAAACACGTCACGTCTAAGAACTCTGTTTAAATGACGGGAGAGTGCCTCATTACAATGGTAAATTTTCTTTCTTTTTTTTTAAAGTGGGTTAAAAATCTGTCATCTAATACTACGAAAATGCACAGAGTCTCTAAAATACGAACATTAAGATTGTTGGACCATAAATCACAAGTGCAGTTATTATCCACGTCTAAAAGGGAACACAATTTCTCATACTTTAAAAACCGAAGGTTTGAGGTGACACAAAATCTCAGTAGCTGCAAGTGGGGATTAGGCAACGCAGATATATAGGAATACACCCGGAAATTATCCCAGGACTCCATCCTACAACTAGCTGAAGGTTTCATAGAAAATAGCATCAATCAGTAAACCTTGATTCCCCCCTTTTGCAGGCTTCTGTCTGATCCCCCGTCGAAAGATGAGGTGGCCCAGATCTTTAAAATTCCCAATTTACAGTTTTACAGCTATTTCTAACCCTCGCCGCCCATCTCAACTTGCTGGATACTACTTCTCTGGCACAGAAGACTGAAACTTGTTGTTCCGCCGCAGCCCAAAGTCTATCCCAGAAGTGCAGAGCAGATTTGCGGGCTAGGAAATTTCAAGCCTGAAGATCCCCTTCAAGTCTTCTAGTCGAACACAAAGCGTTTACTTTCACACTTGTCTTATTTTAAATCGGGGCTGAGGCACAGAAATTCGGCCCCAGGTAAACATTGTGTGGGCACCATAGCTTTATAAGCAGTTAAGTACATGGGTCATGAACGTCCCTCCAGACTCTTTTTTTGAGGGCAACTCTAGCAGCGCGCAAGCGCTGCTTTTCTGACGTGGTGTTATGTATCTAGGCTTTGAAGCTCGCCCACGGCACGCCCATCACTATCACTCGTTCATGGGCTTGCCCTTCAAAAATCCTTTATTTTCGTTGGTAAATGCTTTACGTTTGTCCCTCCTTGGGGTGGTTTAGTTACCCCTTGGACATCACCCCTGTTACATGGCTAATTGCACTTTTGCAGATATGTTTGACTGCGAGCAAACTTCTTCTTTTTGTGTGCTGCTTCACCCTGATGCTGTAGCGCTTTGAATCGGCTTGCTTATGTGTAACCGTAATACTTTTAATTTTCAATTTATGTGGCAGAAAAAGTCCGGTTAGGAATATACAACACTGATGGCTCTAACTCGAGCAAATGCGAGACCCGTTGCATTGCAAATGCTTGTCTCTTCTGCACTCACTCCAGCACAAGTTTTAACTTCAAGAGTTTGGGTATATGCTTAAAGCTGCACTTTTTAGCGCAAGCCTACAGGCAGCTTTGCTAACCGTTACCGATTTACCTCTTGTGGTAGTATCAAAAACTATAACGAAGAAATGGGGTGGATGCTCTTTCGAGCGCTGGCCCCTTCAAGCGGGAATGTTCTTCCTTTGAAGCTGAGGTCCACAAAGAAAAATTGGCCTTTAAACGTAGCCTCAAAATATGTCTGTTTTCACACGTTTCTTGAAATGATTTCCTTTTGATCAGTGACCCCCAATGTGCTAGCTCCGGGACACTCTTTTGAGTATCCGTGCGCTTTTACACAAAACCCTGTAACGTAACATAACATAATTATACTCACAGATCGAGTTTGGATCACCTGTCATCTGAAAGCCCTCCCCCCCCCCACCCCCTCCCCCCCCACCCCGCCTTCTTCCCGATCCATGCACCAATGCCAGATGTGTTTAAACTACACCAGCACTGGGAAAGGCAATAACGACTTCATATTGCGTGACGGAACGTGGCAGCCATCTGAGAGTAAAGAAAACAATATGTGCTATATTCTTAGGTCACTCCGTTGCAACGTCATGCTGCATCACCTAACGTGGCGGCAATCTTCAACGTGAACATAAACACGATATTTTCTATATTTTTCAATAGTAGAGGTCACAATACATGAGCAAAACGAAAGTTATTGGCTTTGGCAATGCTTGCTTTTCCTAATTAAGGGCATCACGTATGACCAACAATGTTGCACGCGGATGATGCCTATTACGACCTAATACTTTCCTGTCCTTTTAGGAGCTATTTTAAAACGTGATTTAGTCCAAATGCAGCAAAGAAAGGGGGGAACTTCCACAGTGTAATGTTCTGATACATTTGAATCAGAGAGCCCAGACAAAATAAGCTATTCATTCGCTATACAATGCTACTTAAAATCATTGCACAGTCCTGCAATTCTACTCAACTTTTTGGTGGGCATGAGGGATGGATAGTTTGGGAGCTCAAAAAGTGTTCCTATCACGGCTCGGCCCATGTTCTGCCGCCCTGCAGCGATCTAGGTACACACCAGAGGAGACCACATGAGAAATTAGAAAATATGTAGATGTCCCATTTCATTTTCCTTCCGACATTTTTGTATGAACTACTCACCAGCTGTCGCTTAAGCTTCATTTCCTTCTTGAGCTGCTCAACTTCCATTTTTAACTTGTCTTTATCGCTCAGATCATCTATGTTGATAACAGGCATTTTCTGGTGCCAGGATAGTAGGCAGACACGGTACCCCGCAAAGTCCTAAGGACAGAGGTAAATAAAGGCATATGCGCTATAAACACACAAAGCTCGCTGTTGCATGCTGCAGGGTTAGACCTATGTTAATAATTAAGACTGAAAAGTAGAGATGTGTTTTAAACTTACTCGAGCTACAAAGATCCGGGCTCCGAAACCCCAAAGTTGAAACTTTCGCTCCTCCGTCAAAGTCCTCGCGGTCCCAAACTATTCCCTCACCTGCCCAAAAGAATTACTGTCTGATCCATTCCACTTTACAGCAATTCCTTGCTCATAGCGCAATCGAAGCGTTCAATAAAAAAAAAAGTTTTCTTTTCCAGTAGGCTCGTTACTCTTCAAAATGACGCTATGCTTGTGTGAAACGAAGCTCGCGAGCCTGTGCCCGTCAGGGGAGCGAAACAGTTAACCTCGCGCGTGCGAATTACGGGATCAGGCAGGGATGTACAATTAGTGCGCTTGTTTGGAGAGGAAGCAGATTGAGGAAACAGATAACAAAGCGAACGCCAAGTTTTGCGAGGGTGTGCCTTAGTGGAACACAAAGGACCTCAGTGAGTTAGCCAAATAACTAAAACAAATAAAAACGGTTGTCTTTGTGTCTAATGTGAATGAATGAATAAATAAATCTTTATTGTACAGTTAATAAAAATCATTACAAAAATGCCATGTCACAGTATAAAATCCCATATTGCGGTATAAAATACATAAATATCACAAACACTTAAAAGAAAATGCAATTTAACAGGCAGATTTTACCCACGACTTCAAGCTTTGTTGGTACCTGTACAGTGATTAGTTCACATTTCACTATGAAGTATTGCCCCCCCCACCAGCATACATTCTATTTGCTCATTTATTAGTACTTTCTTCTCTGCCCTCTTTAAAAAATTCAACATACAGGAGTTCAAGATTGGGTCACTCGGATTTAGGCATGCTATTACTGCTTTTCTGCATGTCCTTATACCAGGTTTACTAAAAAGCATTTTTAGCAAGCATTTTCTTTCTTGCACTAAGACTGGGCATAGAAATCAAAATCAAATCAAATCATTAACATTTATAAAGCGCGCTACTCACCCGTGCGGGTCTCAAGGCGCTAGGGGGAAGGGGGTTACTGCTGCTCGAAGAGCCAGGTCTTGAGGAGTCTCCGGAATACGGAGTGGTCCTGGGTGGTCCTGAGGCTGGTGGGGAGGGTGTTCCAAGTCTTGGCCGCCTGGTAGGAGAAGGACCTCCCACCCGCTGTGGAGCGGCGGATGCGAGGGACGGCGGCGAGAGCGAGGCTGGTGGAACGGAGGAGACGGGTGGGGGCGTAGAAGCTGAGGCGTCGGTTGAGGTATTCTGGTCCCTTGTTGTGGAGGGCTTTGTGTGCGTGGGTGAGAAGTCGGAAGGTGATCCTTTTGCTGACTGGGAGCCAATGCAGGTGTCTCAGGTGGGCGGAGATGTGGCTGTTGCGGGGTACGTCGAGGATGAGGCGGGCAGAGGCGTTTTGAATACGTTGCAGATGTTTTTGGAGTTTTGCGGTGGTCCCAGCATAAAGGGTGTTGCCGTAATCCAGGCGGCTAGTGACGAGGGCGTGGGTCACGGTTTTTCTGGTGTCGGCGGGGATCCAGCGGAAGATCTTGCAGAGCATGCGGAGGGTGAGGAAGCAGGAGGAGGACACGGCGTTGACTTGTTTGGTCATGGTGAGAAGAGGGTCCAAGATGAAGCTGAGGTTGCGGGCGTGGTCTGAGGGGGTCGGTGCAGTGCCAAGGGCCAAGGGCCACCAGGAGTCGTCCCATGCGGTCGGGGTGTTGCCGAGGATGAAGACTTCCGTTTTGTCTGAGTTCAGTTTCAGACGGCTGAGCCTCATCCAATCTGCGACGTCCTTCATACCATCTTGCAGGTTGGTCTTTGCGCTGGCGGGGTCCTTGGTGAGGGAGAGTATAAGTTGAGTGTCGTCGGCGTAGGAGGTGATGATGATGTTGTGCTTGTGTACGATGTCGGCGAGGGGGCTCATGTAGACATTGAAGAGTGTCGGGCTGAGCGAGGAGCCTTGAGGGACGCCGCAGATGATCTCGGTGGGGTCTGAGCGAAAAGGTGGGAGGTAGACTCTTTGAGAGCGGTTGGAAAGGAAGGAGGCGATCCAGTCCAGGGCCTGGCCTTGGATCCCGGTGGAGCGGAGGCGGGTTATTAGGGTGCGGTGACAGACGGTGTCGAAGGCAGCCGAGAGGTCGAGGAGGATGAGGGCGACTGTTTCACCGTTGTCCATCAGGGTTCTGATGTCGTCTGTGACTGAGATGAGGGCGGTTTCAGTGCTGTGGTTGGCGCGGAATCCGGATTGTGAGGGGTCGAGAAGGTTGTTGTCTTCCAGGAAGTTGGTAAGCTGTTTGTTGACGGTCTTCTCTATTACTTTGGCAGGGAAGGGGAGGAGCGAGATGGGGCGGAAGTTCTTCAGGTCGCTTGGGTCAGCCGTAGGTTTCTTTAGTAGGGCGTTGACTTCGGCGTGTTTCCAGCTTTCGGGGAAGGTAGCAGAAGAAAAAGAGGAGTTGATGATGGTCTGGAGGTGCGGGGCGATGATGTCGTCGGCTTTATTGAAGATGAAGTGTGGGCAGAGGTCCGAGGGGGCGCCGGAGTGGATTGAGTTCATGGTGGTTTTGGTCTCTTCCGTGTTGATGTGGGTCCAGGCGTTGAGGGTGATGGCTGGGGGTGTGGGTTCAGTGTTGCTCGGCTGGGTCTGGTGTCCGAAGCTGTCATGGAGGTCGGTGATCTTGCGATGGAAGAAGGTGGCGAGGAAGTTGCACAGGTCTTGTGAGGGCGTGATGGCGTTGGCATTGGGGTTGGAGAACTCTTTAACGATGCTGAAGAGTTCTCTGCTGTTGTGGCTGTTTTTGTCCAGTCTATCAGTGAAGAAATTCCTTTTGGCTGCGCGGATCAGGTGGTGGTGTTCACGGGTAGCGTTCTTGAGGGCGGTCATGTTGTCAGCGGTGTGGTCCTTACGCCAGGCTTTCTAGAGGGCGCGACAGGTTTTCTTCGATTCCTTAAGGGTGTCAGAGAACCAGAGAGGTTTTTTGGTGTTGGCCTGTCGTGGAGGGCGTCTGAGGGGAGCAAGGTTGTCTGCGCAGTTGGTGATCCAGTTCGTGAGGCTGAGGGCTGCGTCATTGGGTTCGGTGGTGAAGGTAGGTTGGTTGTCGATGAGCGTGGAGAAGAGCTGTTCTTCGGGGATTGTGTTCCACTGTCGACGAGGGATGGGTTGAGTGCGGAGGTGGCGGGTCTCGCGTCGGAAGGTGAAGTGGACACAGCTGTGGTCGGTCCAGTGTAGAGCGGAGGAGTGGCTGAAGGAAACGTGTTTGCTGGCGGAGAAGATGGGGTCAAGCGTGTGTCCGGCGATATGGGTGGGGGTGTTCACCAGTTGCTTGAGGCCGAGGTTGGCGAGGTTGTCGAGCAGGGCGGTGGTGTTGGGGTCGTTGTTCTGTTCCAGATGGAAGTTGAGGTCGCCGAGGAGGATGTAGTCCGGCGAGGCGAGGGCGTGCGGGGAGATGAAGTCGGTGATGGAGTCGCTGAAAAGGGCGCGCGGTCCGGGGGGACGGTAGATGAGGGATCCTCTGAGGGTGGTCCTGGGGTTGGTGCGAATCTGGAAGTGCAGGTGTTCTGCGGCGAGGGGGGTGTCTTAGGTGGAGGTGGTGACGCTGATGGAGTCTTTGAAGACGATGGCGATTCCTCCTCCTACTTGGTTGGTGCGGTCTTTCCTGGAAATCTTGTACCCTTCGGGATGGCTATGGCGATGTCTGGGGCCGAAGAGGCGTTTCATCCAGGTCTCCGTGATGAAGGGGACGTCTGGTGCTGTGGAGTCCAGGAGGTCCCAGAGATCAACGGCGTGCTTGTGGACGGACCGAGCGTTGACCAGGATGCATTTGAGGTGGTTGATGGCACGTGGGCTGGTGGTCATGGTAGTTACGTGGTGGAAGATACGTTTGCAGGTGTGGCAAGCGAAAGGTTCATGGGTACGTTTTGGGTTAGCTTGGAAGCAGGTGCTGGAGCGCCCTGGGTTGAGAAAGTGGAGGGTGGTGGGGTCGTACCGGAGCAGCGGGGTTTGGGAGTGCTGAGGACCAGGGGTCGTGGCGCTGGGCGCGGGCCAGACGCGGACGGGCGCAGATGGGCTTGCCTTTGGTGCGCCATAAGAGGGAGGAGGGGGGGAGGGGTCAGCTGGGGGCGGGGGACGGGAGTGGGGCGACGAATGGGAGCTGGGGGCGGGGCGTGGAGGAGGTGGCGGCAGGAAAGCGGAGGGAGGGGGGGACAGGTAGGGGGGAGAAGAGATGGGGAGGAGGGGCTAAGGGTGGTGGGGGGTGAGTTTTAGGAAGTTTAGGAGTTTAGGGAGAGAGATAGGAGGAAGGTTGGGAGGATAGGGGAGGGGGGGTTGTAGAGGTGGGTGAGGGTGAGAGGTAGAGTGAAAGGATAGGAAGATAGGGGTGGTTACAGAGGGGGTGGCGAGTGAGGGGGAAAGACAGAGAGATAGGTAGATAGGAGGAGGTGGTGAGTGAGGGAGACGGATAGAGATAGGGGTAGATAGGGGTGATAGAGCGGGGGAGGTGAGTGAGGGGGAGAGATGAGACAGGAGCGGGAAGAACAAGGAAGCAGGTAACAGAGGAAACAGAGCTAACAGAGGAAGAGGAGCCGAAGAGGAACCGAAGAACAAAAGACAGAAGACCACAGAAGAAGAGGAGCCGAAGAACAGAAGACAGAAGACCACAGAAGAAGGCACAGAAGAAGAGGAGCCGAAGAACAGAAGACAGAAGACTACAGAAGAAGGTACAGAAGAAGAGGAGCGCAGAAGACAGAAAAATACAGATGAAGGTGAAGAAGAGGAGCGCAGAAGACAGAAGAATACAGATGAAGGTGAAGAAGAAGTGGGGCGACGAGCAGCAGAGGAAAGAGCCAAGAAGAGGGACAGAGAAGAAGAGGCACACGCGGGTCGCCGTGCTAAGGAGAGAGAGAGAAGCACAAAGATGAAGAGAGAAGACGGGGAGCAGGAGGGAAAGAAGAGTACTGAAGAAGACTACAGAAGAAGAGCGCAGAGGAAGAACAGAGAAGAAGAAAAGAAGCAGGAGAGAGGGTGAGTAGCGCAGGGCAGGGTGCGGGGCTGGGAGGTGGGAGGGTACTTACTGCGAGGTAGCTGGGCTTGCTAGGAGGTCTCAGGAACCTGGGCTGGAGGAGCTGGAGGAGCTGCAGGGGGAGTGACCTACCCTTGGGTCAAGGGTCGCTACCACTGTCGCACAGCGGCCGCCATAAGAGTGAGGAGGGGGGGGTCAGCTGGGGGCGGGGGACAGGAGTGGGGCGACGAATGGGAGCTGGGGGGTGGGGCGTGCAGGAGGTGGCGGCGGGAAAGCGGAGGGAGGGGGGGACAGGTAGAGGGGAGAAGAGATGGGGGAGGGGGGTTAAGGGTAGTGGGGGGTGAGTTTTAGGAAGTTTAGGAGTTTAGGGAGAGAGATAGGAGGAAGGTTGGGAGGATAGGGGAGGGGGGGTTGTAGAGGTGGGTGAGGGTGAGAGGTAGAGTGAAAGGATAGGAAGATAGGGGTGGTTACAGAGGGGGTGGCGAGTGAGGGGGAAAGATAGAGAGATAGGTAGATAGGAGGAGGTGGTGAGTGAGGGAGAAACAAGAGGTGTATCATATTCCTCTTCCCATTTTTGCATAACCTAAAACTCTTGTTGGAGCTCGGCCTCCCTCTTGTGTAATCGTTAATATCACCTGGTAACTTTCCTAATCGAAAATTCAAAAATTATTTTTTTAGAACAGGGGACCAGTCTATTCAAAAACAGTATTGCTGTCGAAGGAGCTTATAATAATTTAACACCCCCCATGCATGTGATCTTTTTTTATAGTGTTTCTTTATCTTTCAATAAAGATAGCCGCTTCATACTACTACTTACTACTCTTTTAAAACATGCTACAGATAGGTCACTTTCCCAGCTTTCCTGCAATCCTAAGTCTTTTATTGCTGCATCCAAGTAGAGCGCTGCCCACTATTTCTTTGGAGTTCTTGCCACAAAACTTGGCACATATCGTTCCTCTTGTTTGTGTTTGTTCTGTACCAGATTTTCATGTAGACCCCTTTTCTAGCTATGGTCTGGTCTACTAACCCGAACTCCAAGCGTATTTGTGCTGGCGATGCGTTTGGTGGTAAGCCAAATGGCTGCCTGTATGTTCTTATTATACTTGTATTTAGACATACTGCATCGCGCCCACACCGTGCAGCACTGCCATACGTGAAGCACAGTGCCAATTTGGCTGATATCACCTTTAATAATGGTAAAAAACAGGGGCCATTCAATGTTCTTTTTATGGATGAAAGCGCTACGTGCAGTGTTAAGTTACTTGTTAAGTCCTCCCTATGTTGGGTAACGCTTTCTCATTCATCAACCAGTACTCCTAAATAGCGATAGGATTGGACTGATTCCAGCTGTTCTCCATTCATGAACCATCTGTGTTTTTTATTTATCCTTCGGCTACATTCCATTACCTTAGTCTTTTTTAAGTTTACTGTAAGACCATTTTCCTTTGAGTAATTGGATAACCTTCCCACTCACCTTTATAGCGCGATCTATAAGAACAACATCGCCTGCATAAAAAAGATTAGATATCGGCATTGGACCTAGTCTTGGTGCATGTGAGTTTACACTTTTAGTTCGTGTGAGAGGTCTACTAGGAACAAATTAAAAAGATAGGGTGCCAAGACACAGCCTTGTTTTAGACCTTGAAAGGTATCTATTCTTCTTGACAAGACAGACCCGTCCCCAATCCGTATCCTCACTCGTGTCAGTATATAGGAGCTGAATAGCCTTGAGAAGACCGGATGCAATACCCAATGCTGTAAATTTAATCCACTGAGTCGAAAGCTGATTTGAAATCGAGAAAACAAACGCACATTGGTAGCTTCTTAAGGGTTTGTTTGTACAGTAACAATGACAATGCTAATATATTAATTTCTGTCCCTATTCCTTGTGTAAATCCAGTTTGGTTTAGTGGGACAATCTTTCTATCTATTGCCCATTCACGCAATTCACCCAGTAGTATGTAAGCAAAATACTTTGCTTCTATATCTTTAAGCGCTATCAACCGGTACTTTTCAGGTGCATCCCTATTACCTTTCTTGTATATAGGATTTATTATAGAACCCCACCATGAATCTGGCACTATCTGCTGATGTAGCACACAGTAATAGACTGTAACTAGTACTGGTATCTGTAAATCTATATTTGATGAGTACAAGGATAGCGGAAGCCCATTTGGTCCTGGGGCACCATCTTTCCTGGAACTATTTTCCTTATATAATTCTCCAGGAAGCTATCTATAGCAAAGTCTTTGTTTTCTAAACCACCCTTCCTGAAGTTCTCAATTCTAGATTTTTCTGTAGCTCAATTGATGATGATTTAAATAATTCTTTCAAATTTTTTACCCATGTCTGTTCAGCTACATTGGAATTAACTACTGGTCTTTGTGACTGGTTTATTCCATTTGCAACTTTCCAGAACTGCCTTGCATTTTTTGTTTAGCTAAATATAGATTCTCGGCCCAGAAATGATCATTTACTTCCTTTTTTTTTCCAAGACCAATTTTTGCAAACTCTTATTTAATTTAAGAAAGGTACAACATAGTTCTCTGTTTTATGGCTCTTTCCTAATTTTTCTTTTTAGTTTGTTCCATAACTTCTGAGCAGAAATGGATAGTTTTATTGTACCCCTCATTCTCTGCACTAACCTTTCTCGCGGGTACTTGTGGGGCCTCTTTGCTGCTCCATTTTCTATTATTCTGTTAAGAAAATTCCCCCACCATTTGACTTTATCACCGTATCCACTTACTACAATTTCATTTACTAGTCTTTCGGCTAACTCCTTTGTTTGGACATTCACTTTACTAGACCATATTAGCCTTCAATAGTTTATTGTAGTATCTTCCCCAAACCACAGGGTTACCTGTTGGTGATACTGTGCTTGTACTGAAAGCGCAATTCTTTGTTGTCCATGATCGCTGCTTGATGTTTTATTTATACTAAATGATTTTATCCTATCCCAGAGAGTTAGTCTTACCATTGTGTAATCTATTATGGAGCATGCCGTAGCCGAGTAATAAGTCCACTCCGGTGGACTGCCTGATTGAAACCTCCCATTGAGGGTTATTCTACCTATGGACTTCAGGTCCTTTATTAAGGAGCTTGCTCTCTTATCATATGTTCTTCTCATGGGGTCCCTACTCCTTTGGGGGGCAATTGACCATACATAGTCTTGCTGGCTTACTTTTTCTCCACAGTCAAAATGGTGCTTCAAATCCATATTAATAAATCTCCCGTTATTATTATGTCTGGTAGATTTGGTTCCTATAAAACGGCCATTATCACATCACATAGCTCAAGTACTATTGAAGACTTTGGCCCTCATTACAACCCTGGCGGTAAATCCCGCTTTCCGCTGTGCTGAAGACTGCCAACATACTGTTGCGGCGGCGGAATTCCGCTACAGGTATTACGACTCACAGCTGGGAATCCGCCACAGTACAGACCCCCACACAAGTCCGCCACACCAAAGGTCAGTGATAAACTGGCGATACCAAAACCCACACCGTCACGTCATCAAGAATACGCCCACACTATCACAAGCCCCGAACCAACGTGGCGGTCTTTCAACCACGGTAATCCATTGGCGGTACACACCGCCGCGCTAAAAATACACACACATTTATAAAACACAACTGCATTGGACAATTCGAAATGCACACACCTGATACACATACACACACCACACCCACACACCCAATCCAATATAAAGCACACACCCACATTACCCACAAACCCTTACAACCAAAAATTTGAAAGAAAGGCAGAGAGAGAGATTAGCTAACACAACACCAGCATCCACAGACACACGACACCATCACAAATACAACATCCACAAACCTCAAACAACACACACCAACACATCCCCTCACACATCACAACAGACAGCACCTCACACATCACCCATACCACATCATGGCACCTCAAAGACACCCCAGGTTTTCTGAGGAGGAGCTCAGGGTCATGGTGGAGGAAATCATCCAGGTAGAGCCACAGCTATTCGGATCACAGGTGCAGCAGACATCCATTGCAAGGAAGATGGAGCTATGGCGGAGAATTGTCGACAGGGTCAATGCAGTGGGACAGCATCCAAGAACACGGGATGACATCAGGAAGAGGTGGAACAACATACGGGGGAAGGTACGTTCCGTGGTATCCAGACACCAGATTGCTGTACAGAGGACTGGCGGTGGACCCCCACCTCCTCCCCCACAACTAACAAGATGGGAGGAGCAAGTCTTGGCGATCATGCATCCTGAGGGCCTCGCAGGAGTAGCAGGAGGACTGGACTCTTGTAAGTCATATCTTTACTACTACATCCCCCCAACCCCACCTGCATGCCATCACATACTCCCACTCTTACCCTCACCCCATCACACCATCAACTCCATATGTCCCACTATCACAACCCACACATCTCAATACCAAGGCCCTGCATGCAACACCTATGCATGGACCACTGTCACCAAAGCACGTCCAGTACATAAACCCACACAGACCCCAAACCAACTATCACAAAAGGGCAAACACAATGACGCAAGCACAGGAGTAGAGGGTACTGCACCCAATGCACAAGATGGCACACACATATACTAAAATTATGCATTTACACCCCAACAGGACCCATACCCAACGTCACCGGATAGGAGGTGCCAGACATATCCAGTCCCCCCACAGAAGAGGCCCACAGTGATGACAGCACCTCTGCACGCTTGGATCAAGATGACCAGCCCCTCCCATCAGGGACCCTGAGACAGTTGGTTCCCCTGACACAGTCCCAAACCACCACAGAGCCTCCCCCCTCAGGAAACACTAGCACAGCACCCACCCAGCGGGCCCATCCCTCTGTCCGCAGGACACGTCAATCAGCAGTGTGTCCACCACTAAAGGGAACCTAGGCAAACCCATCAACCCAAGACAATCAGGGACCTGGGGTCAGTGGCAGTGGGCACACGGTTCAGGGGACAGAGGCACAGGATAACAGGGAAGTTGGGAGGACTGCTGTGCGACAGGGGGAGGACAGGCCCAGGGAACCCACTCTCCACGAGGCACTCTTCAACATCATGAGAGCATGCCACCATTCCCAGGAGACCATGGGCATGGTACTGGCCAAGTTTCAGGAGACCCAGCGGCTGCAGGAGGAACACTACCTTGGGATCAGGGAGGACTTGAAGTCCATTAACACCACCCTGGTCACCATAGCAGGGGTGCTGGCAGAACTTGTCAACACCATGAGGGACACAGTGGCACACAAACGGGCCCCTGACACTAGCCTGGACGATGAACAGCCCTCCACCTCCACCGGCGCTAGTGGACAGGAGGCACCGCCACAGGACCAAGAGGCCACCAGCACTCCACCCCCTGCAGAAGGAGAACCACCACGCAAACGGTCCCTGAGATCCAGGAACAAGACCGAGAAAATTGCCAACACCCCCACCAGGAAATAAGACGCTCCCGAATGTCAACCCTCTGTCCCACTTTGTCATCCTGTCCACCTTAAACTGCCATTACTCCACTTCCTATGTCCCACTGGACAATGCACCTGTGATACAAATAGACTGGACTCTGCCATGGACATTCCTCCACCATCACCCCAGCCCATTTCACATCCCCCTCCACTTATTTGCACAGAAATAAACACCCTTGAGTCTCAAAACAATCTGGAGTCAGTCTGTGCTTTCACAAATGTGTAATTGCAAAATCTCTGGAATATAGCAATGTCAATGTACTTGTTCACATACCAATGTTACACAGCTGTAGGCCAGGAGTAAACATAGCAGAGGGCACAAATTGGGACCCAGATCTGTGAAATGGAAAGCCAAAGTGACAAGTCAGGGTCCATACACAGAGTGAAAAAGGCAGACGTATGCTAGCTCCTACAATAGAATAAGATGTGGGAAGCAATTCCATCTTCTTACCTGTGTCTCACTGAAAGTATTGCATGATGATGATGTTTCGGTTGTCCACATCTTCTTCTTCTGACTCCTCTTCTTCACTGTCCCCAGGCTCCACAGCTGCCACAAGACCAACATCAGGCCCATCTTCCTGCAGAAAAGGCACCTGGCGTTGCAAAGCCAGGTTGTGCAACATACAGCAGGCCACGATTACCTGGCACACCTTCTTAGGTGAGTAGTATAGGAATTCACCTGTCAGATGAAGGCACCGGAATCTGACCTTCAGGAGGCCGAAGGTGCGCTCTATAATCCTCCTAGTTCACCCATGTGCCTCACTGTAGCGTTCCTCTACCCTTGTCCTGGGATTCCTCACTGGGGCCAGTAGCCATGATAGGTTGGGGGTAACCAGAGTCACCTGCAAACATTGAGGGACAACAGTTAGACATCCTCCAAACATTAGGGAGTCTCCCATACCCAGACAACAAATGGAACTGTGTGGAGACTTTAGGCTCACCTATTAGTCACACACGGTGCCTCTGGAGTTGCCCCATCACATAAGGGATGCTGCTATTTGTCAAAATGTAAGTGTCATGCACTGAGCCCGGATACTTGGCATTCACATGGGAGATGTACTGGTCTGCCAACCACAACATCTGCATATTCATAGATTGTTAGCTTTTCCGGTTTCTGTACACCTGTTCATTCCTGCGGGGGGGGCAAATGCCACATGTGTGCCATCAATGACACCAATGATGTTGGGGATATGTCCCAGGGCATAAAAGTCACCTTTCACTGTGGGCAAATCCTCCACTTGAGGGAAAACAATGTAACTGCACATGTGTTTCAGCAGGGCAGACAAGACTCTGGACAACACATTAGAGAACATTGGCTGGGACATCCCTGATGCCATGGCCACTGTTGTATGAAAACACCCACTGGCCAGGAAATGGAGTACAGACAGGACCTGCACTAGTGGGGGGATTCCTGTGGGATGGCGGATAGCTGAAATCAAGTCTGGCTCCAACTGGGCACACAGTTCCTGGATTGTTGCACAATCAAGTCTGTAAGTGATAATTATGTGTCTCTCTTCCATTGTTGACAGGCCCACCAGGGGTCTGTACACCAGAGGATGCCGCCATCTCATCACCTGCCCCAGCAGATGTGCCCTATGGAGGAGAAGGGTGAGCAGAGTGTCATACAACACAGAGGTATCACAATGTTTTTTGCAAAAAGTTACAATTTCTCCATGTGCCTTTGTCTGTCCGTATTCGTGGCCTAAATAGGTGTGACGCAGTTATTTGGCCTGCCATTTGGACCCCTGAAATGGCGGCTTCCTGACCTGTAAAGTGGGACAAGGGGAAATGAGGTAACTGCGCTGGCGTTGTACACCGTCGCGGTAGGCGGTCAAAGACCGCGGGGCAATTCAGCATTGGTTAACATTAGGCCCTATGGGTTCCACGAGCCAATGACGATGTACGTCTGCGGTGACGGTACGCACCGCCGCGGACGTGGCTGCCATTTTCTAACTTTTCCCTCACTTGATACCTGACCTTCAACAGGAGAGGACCTACACTGCAAGTGCTGCTGTGACCTGTGTCTGGAAGCGACAATGGCTACAGTGTCTGGGGAAAGGGCCCCTGCCTTCACTTCGGAGAAGTTGGATAAACTAGTGGGTGGGGTCCTCCCCCAGTACACGCAACTGTTCGGTCCTCCAAACAGGTGAGTACACTGTGAGCATGTTGGATGGCACATGATTGTATGGAGTGTCGTGGATGGAAGAGGGTGGGAAGGGGGACAGGCCAGCATGTGAGGATAGTGTGTGTGTATGTATGTCTGGGCCAGGGTGGGAGGTGTTTAGGCAATGCGTGAGAAGAACTGTACGGGATAGTAACATCCATTCTTACTTCACTTTTTCTCTAGGTCAGCGCCCACCAGAAGAAGGGTATTTGGCGTGCCATCCCCAAGGACGTGCGGACCCTGGGGGTCTACCATAGACGGAGCACCCACTGCCGGAAAAGATGGGAGGACCTGCGCCACTGGAGCAAGAAGACGGCAGAGGCCCAGCTGGGGATGGCCTCCCAACGTGGAAGGGGTACCCGTCGCACCATGACCCCCCTGATGTTCCAGATCCTGGCTGTGGCATATCCGGAGTTGGAGGGGCGCTTGAAGGCATCACAGCAGCCACAAGGGGGTGAGTACGCTCTCATTCAGCTGACTCTGCTGCTTTACGAGGTGGCTGGGTGGGGAAGTAGTCTGTGGGTTCCCCTAGGCCACGGCGAACTTGGTAGGGTAGGTCCCTTGTTAGACAGGCTCTGTGGCACTCCAACCCCAATAGTGGTAATAGCCATCTACACCAAGTCAGGCTCCTGTGGGTTCCAGGTGTGCAGCAAATGGGCTTAGGCATTGTACCCCATGGGCAGGTGATTTTCCTAAGAACTGTTAGTGCATGGCTTAGTGCATGGGCTGCTCCCTGTGTGTTGTGTCCGCCAACGGTAGTGGTGTGGCATGCACTGACCATGTGCCTCTTCTGTCTTTCCCCCCACTTTTTGTTTTGTCATCCTGTTCTGTGCGTGCATTAGCATCATCTGGCAGAGGAGCAGTGGCACCGGAGCAGGAGGGAGCTGCATCCCACATGGCCAGGGAGGGTGAATGTACGGAGTCTGAAGGCACCAGTAGGACGGAGGGCGAGGGGAGCTCCACGACGGAGACAGGAGCATACACCAGCGACAGCAACTCCTCCTCTGATGGGAGCTCCCTTGCGGTGGCGGGCACCTCTGTGCCCACCGCATCAACAGTTACAGCCGCCACCCCCCTACCAGCACCGCCCTCCCAGCAGCCCCTCAGCGTGTTTCCCATGCCCGCTCACCCAGGAGGGTGGGTATCTCCTTTGCCCCAGGCACTTCAGCACCTGCCCCAGTCAGCCCTGCTGCCCTCATTGAGGAGGCTATTGGCCTCCTGAGACCCCTCCCTGTTGGGCAGTCTACCATTTTGAATGCCATCCAGGGTGTTGAGAGGCATTTGCAGCAAACAAATGCATACCTGGAGGGCATTCATTCTGGGCAGGCGACCCAACAGAGAGCATTTCAGGCTCTGGCCTCAGCACTGATGGCAGCCATTGTCCCTGTGTCCAGCCTCCCCCTCCAACTTTCTCCACCCAGACCCAACCCCCTGTACCTCAGCCTATCCCAAGCACACCATTTGACCAGCGTGCACACTCATCAACACACAAGAGTGGACATGGCAAACATAAGCACCACACATCCCACAGGCACTCACACAAGCACCATCCCCATGCAGACACACCAACATCCACTGCCTCCACTGTGTCCCCCTCCTCCACCTCCTCCTCCTCCCTCCCTGTCTCATCTCCACTCACACCTGCATGCATTACATCCTCAGCCACTACCTCCATCACCAGCACGCCCATCACCACACACCGCTCACGTGCAATCACCACCCACACTACCATTCACACATCCCCTGTATCCTCTCCCAGTGTGTCTGTGAGCCCTCCTCCCAAAGTACACAAACGCAGGCACACACCCACCCAACAGCCATCCACCTTACAACAGCCTCCGGTCCATGCACCTTCACCCAAATTCAGCAAACGTACACCTCCTACAACCACTACCTCTTCCTCCACTCCCAAACCCCCTCCATCTTCCCGTCCCAGTGTGTCTAAGAAACCTTTCCTGGCTAACATTGACCTCTTCCCTACACTTACCCCCCCAGTCCTTCCCCTAGGGCCTGGTTTTCCAGGTCTCAGCCCAGCACCAAATCCCCAAGCAAAGTGGTGCCAGCAACTCCAGTCTCATCGCGTGCGCCACCCATCAGGGCTGCCAGTGTGCCACCTAGCGAGGCCAAGGAGCAGGCCATTCCGCCACCTGCCAAGGTGGAGAAGGTGCCCACATGCCGGAGGGAGAAGCCATACCTAACAGCAAGCAAGGGCTCCTCCAAACCAAAAGGGGACAGTGGCAAGACACCAGCAGCAACATCAAAGGTGGGGAAGGGACATAAGCTGAAGAGCAGGTCAGGACAGGGCAAGGTGGCTCCGACTGAGGGACCAGAGTTACCCCTTCTTGTCAAACACTACCCCAACCTGTACGGCGGTGGACACCACCACCTGCACCGCCACCTGCACCGCCACCAGCACCGCCACCAGCACCACGACCTGCATGTCTGCTGCCTCAGCAACAGTCCTCAGCATCATCCCCAGTGGACAGCCGTCCGAGGCTGCAGGAGACGTCCTGTTGTGTCCCTCAACAGGTGCAGACACATGCACCACCGCCAGCATCTCCGCCACAGACACCGCCCCAAGCACCGCCACCAGCCCCGCGACGTGCTCAGACAGTGCCACCACAGCTGACATGGCAATCATCCCCAGTGGGCTGCCGTCCGAGGCTGCAGGAGTCGTCCTGGACCCTGCCCAATGTCCATGAGGCATGTCTCTCAGCACTGTTTGCACCTGCAGGTGGCAGGTGAAGTCACAGCAGGGTGGAGTGTGTCTCTGCCTCCATGGCATATCATGCTACCTGTTCCCAGGCAATCTTGTGGCACACACACCCAGGTGAGGGAATGGGACCTGCCACACTGCATGTGAAGCACTCTGGGCACAAAGCCCCCTCCATAACCGGTGGAGATTCATATCCACTACCTCAGTCCTTGGCAGGATGAAGCACACTGGGCACAAAGCCACCTCCAGAACTGGTGGAGATTCACATCCACTACCTCAGTCCTTGGCAGGATGAAGCACTCTGGGCACAAAGACCCCTCGAGAACTGGTGGAGATTCACATCCACTACCTCAGTCCTTGGCAGGATGAAGCACTCTGGGCACAAAGACCCCTCCAGAACCGGTGGAGAGTCACATCCACTTCCTTCGTCCTTGGCAGGATGAAGCACTCTGGGCATAAAGCACCCTCCAGAACCAGTGGAGACTGACATCCACTTGTGAGACTGTGGCTTTGCACTCCCAGGATAGAGCAGTGGGCAAACCACCCACTGGAGAGACTTGTGAGACTGTGGCTTTGCACTCCCCAGGATACAGCAGTGGGCATGGAGCCCCCTCGTGGAGCAGTGGCGTTGTGCGTTCATCTGGCTGAGGTGCCCCCCTCCTTCACCCCCTGAGGTGCCTGTTTCATTTCGATCTGATGCCCCTGCAGTGTTCTCTCGGTTTCAAGTCAGGTATCTTGTGTGGGCTTTGCCCAAGCATTTTGGGACACTGATCCACGGACAATGTTTGAGTAATAGCCGGACTTGTGTAATTGGTGTACATATTTGTATATACTGATTTTTGAACTTGCACTATCTGATTTTTATTGATTACAATTGTTACAATCATTTCCTTTTGTCCTTGCGTTCTTCCAGGGGGTGAGGGGATGGATATGTTATGTTGCTGCATGTATTTGTGTGTATGGTGTTGTGGGTGAGGGTGGGGGGGGTTGCGTTTTGCGTGTGTGTGTGTCACTCTCTTTTCCCTCCCACCCTCCCCTGTGTTGTAGGTGCAGTACTCACCGTGGTCGTTGAAGGCGTCTTTCTGGCTCCTGATACAGAAGAAGGAAGTCCAGCATGGGCAGGACGTGTAGTTCGGGCTCCATGGCGTCCTGGTTCCTCGTTGGGTGTCGAGAGGTGAGTGGTTTCCCTTCTGTGTACTGTTTCTGCCATGCTTTTGATAGCGTTGGTACCACCCCGGAAAAGGTGGCGGATAGGCCTCTTGTAATATTGTGGGCGGTACATTATCTTCCATCTGTCTGTTGGCGGTTACCGCTGCAGCGTTTGTTTCTACCGCCGTGGTGGTCGGAGTGTTAAAGTGGCTGTCTATGTTGGCGGTTTCCGCCACGATCATGATTCAATTTTTTTTTTCTGCTGGGCTGTTGGCGGTATTACCGCTGCTTTAACACCGACCGCCAGGGTTGTAACGAGGGCCTTTATTTTTGCATTTGGAGGAATATACACATTCATTATATATAAAGGAGTGTTTGTATCTTCCATCAAATTATTCAGTTTTAGTACCAGAATGTTATTATTTTCTATGGGTACCTGGAATGCTTCAATTTTTAGAGCTATTTCAATGAAGATTGCTAAGCCTCGTTTTGGTCGGCCTTGATTTTATGTTTTAACTGGTGGTCTGTAATAGCCAGCATACCCTACTATATCAAAAGCTTCTTTTGCCAATGTTTCCTGGAGACATAGTATTTGACTTCCTTTTAGCAAGAAGGCTAAGTCTTTCTTCTGCGACTTGGTTTGTGCTCCGTTAATGTTTCATGAACTAATGGATATAAATTCATATCGTCTATTTGCCGCATTATACCCATTAGGTCATGTCCTACCATTCCTGTGTAGTGCCTCAGTTATCCAACCTACATTTACTTTTATAGCCCTTTTCTTTTCTTCTGGGCATTGGGGCTGATGAATTTCCTGAGGCTTCTCTATCCTTCCTCTGGTGGCCCTGAGAACTGAGTATAATTGATCCTCCCCATTTTTAGGTTTTACTAGCACAAATGGTTCTGGATAAAAGTTGTGTGGGGGTAAAGATAATTGTATCCCACAGGGTGCCAAAATAGCTTTTTCTTTCATTACTGATTGAGCCAGTAAATTATTTTGAAAAGAAGCCGTGGTGGTTTCCTGCACCCTCCCCTCGGTATGGGCCAGAAATTCAATTGAAACTATATCATTCAATGTTAATTGTGACAATGTTGGGATTGCGTGCAATAAGTTTAATATATTACCCCTATTCAAAATGTCATGTGATCCTCCAGACTTATATATGGGTGTACAAATTATCTTCTTGGATACGTTCGGACTTTAGGGGACAGGGTTCTGATCTTCCCTTTCTATTGATTTTCAAACTTGTCCATTACTCTCAGTTCCTTTAATCTTTTTCCTAAATCCTTCATTCTCATCGTCTAGTACTCACCACGTCATATAATTTCCTATTACATTCTGTACTTGTGAGACATAGGCCCTCATTACAACATTGGCGGTAAAACCCGCTTACCGCCGTGCCGCCAACACACCGCTGCGGCAGCGGAATTCCGCCACGGTCATTATGACCCACTGCTCGGAATCCGCCAAAATTCAGACACCCACACTAGTCCGCCACACTAGAGGTCAGTGATAAACTGGCAAAAACAAAACCTCCACCGTCATGCCAACACTATCACGACACACAAATCCACGTGGTGGTCTTTCAACCGCTGTATTCCATTAGCGGTACACACCGCCACGCTCAAAATACACATACATCTCCAAAACACCACCATATTGGACAATTCGAAATACACACACCTAATACACATACACACACCACTCCCACACACTCAATACAATATAAAACACACACCCACATCACCCACAAACCCTTACGTCAACAATTGCGACAGAAGGCCAGAGAGAGACACCACCAGAAGGAACAATAGCATCCACAGGCACACAATACCATCACCCACATAACTTCCACGCACCTCACACAACACACCAGTACATATCACCCCACTTATCACTACACACACCACCCCACACATCACCCATACCACTCCATGGCACGGCAAAGACACCCCAGGTTCTCGGAGGAGGAGCTCAGGGTCATGGTGGAGGAAATCGTCCGGGTAGAGCCACAGCTATTCGGAGCACAGGTGCAGCACACCTCTATAGCTAGGAAGATGGAGCTATGGCGAAGAATAGTGGACAGGGTCAATGCAGTGGGACACCACCCAAGAAATAGGGATGACATCAGGAAGAGGAGGAACGACCTACAGGGGAAGGTGCGTTCCGTGGTCTCAAGACACCAACTTGCGGTTCAGCGGACTGGCGGCGGACCCCCACCTCCTCCCCCACAACTAACAACATGGGAGGAGCAGGTCTTGGCGATTCTGCATCCTGAGGGCCTTGCAGGAGTAGATGGAGGAATAGACTCTGGTAAGTCAAATCTTAACTATTACATCCCCCACCCTACCTGCATGCTATCACATACCCCCACCCTCACCCCCACCCCCATCACTCCAACTCCTCACAAATGTCCCACTATCACAACCCACCCATCCCAACACAAAGCCATGCATGCAACTACAAAGCATGGACCCCCATCACCAATGCATGGCCACTGCACATACCCACACACACCCCAAAAAATTATCACACAAGGTCCCAAAAAAGAATGCAAGCACTGGGGTACACAGTCACCCACCCATTGCACACCATGCCACACACAGATGTAATAAACATCCTTTTATACCCCTACAGGACCCCTACCCAACATCACTGGACAGGAGGGTCCACACATGTCCACACCACCAACAGAAGAGGCCCGCAGTGATGACAGCAGCTCTGTCCAACTGGATGTAGATTACCAGCCTGGCCCATCGGGGACCTCTGGACAGTCGGTTCCCCTCACACAGTCACAGGCCACCACAGAGCTTCCCCCCTCTGGAAACACCAGCACAGCACCCACCCAGCGGGCCCATACCTCTGTCCCCAGGACACGTCAATCAGCAGTGTGTCCACCACTACAGGGAACCCAGGCTAACCCACCACCCCAACAACAACAGGGACCTGGGGGCAGTGGCAGTGGGCACACGGTCCAGGGGACGGAGGCCCAGGAACACAAGGGAATTGGGAGGGCTGTTGTGCGACAGGGGAGGACAGGCCAAGGGAACCCACTCTCCACGAGGCCCTCTCCAACATCATGGGAGCCTACCACCATTCCCAGGAGACGATGGCAACGGTACTGGCCAAGTTTCAGGAGACCCAGCGCCTGCAGGAGGAACAGTATTTGGGCTTCAGGGAGGAACTCAGATCCATCAATTCCACCCTGGGCACCATTGTAGGGGTGCTGAAGGAAGTCCTCAACACCAGGAGGGACACTGTGGCACAACAAGGGGCCCCTGACACTAGCCTGGACGATGAACTGCCCACCACCTCCGCCGGTGCTAGTGGACAGGAGGCACTGCCACAGGACCACCACACCGGCACCCCACCCCCTGCAGAGGGTGAACCACCCCGCAAACGGTCCCTGAGATCCAGGACAAAGACAGAGAACGATACCAAGACCCCTGCCAAGAAATGAGACCACCCTGAATGTCATCCTTCTGTCCCACTTTGTCACCCTGTCCATCCTCAAACTGCCCCAGATCCACTTCCTATGCCCATTTGGGCAATGCACCTGTGAGACTACTAGACTGGACTCTGCCATGGACATTCCTCCACCATCACCCCTCACCATTTTGCTACCCCCACCAATATTGAGCACTAAAATAAACACCCTTAAAGAACAAAAGAATCTGGAGTCAGTCTGTGATTTCGGAATACTGTATTAGCAATTACTGTGGCAAAAAGCTCTTTCATTTGTAATGTCAACATACCTATGTCACACAGCTCTAGTCCATGAGGAATCAAAGCAGATGTCACACATTGGGACCCACATCTGTGAAATCGTAAGGGAAAGTGACAACTCAGTGACCATACACTGGGTGAAAACGACAGACAGTAGAGAGGTAGTAGTGTTTAAGTACATGTAGTAGGCAGGTTTGTATTCTTACCTGTGTTTCACTGGAAATATTGCTGGATCACTGAGTCCCTGTTGTCCATGTCTTCTTCTTCTGCTTCCTCGTCTTCACTGTCCACAGGCTCCACAGCTGCAACAACACCGCAATCTGGACCATCCTCCTGCAGAAAAGGCACCTGTCGTCGCAAAGCCAAGTTGTGAAGCATACAGCAGGCCACGATGATCTGGCACACCTTCTTTGGTGAGTAGAATAGGGATCCACCTGTCATATGGAGGCACCTAAACCTGGCCTTCAGGAGGCCGAAGGTTTGCTATATAATCCGCTGAGTTCGCCCATGGGCCTCATTGTAGCGTTCCTCTGCCCTTGTCCTGGGATTCCTCACTGGGGTCAGTAGCCATGACAGGTTGGGGTAACCAGAGTCACCTGCAAATGGCGAGGGACAACTGTTAGACACACACTAACCTGTAGGGATATCCCCAGACCCAGACAACCATTCTCACTGACTTGCTTCCAGGTGCTCACCTAATAGCCACACACGGTGCCTCTGGAGTTGACCCATCACATAAGGGATGCTGCTATTCCGCAGGATGTAAGCGTCATGCACTGAGCCAGGGAATTTGGCATTCACATGGGAGATGTACTGGTCGGCCAAACACACCATCTGCACATTCATGGAATGATAACTCTTCCGGTTTCTGTACACCTGTTCACTCCTGCGGCGGGGATACCAAAGCCACATGTGTCCCATCAATGGCACCTATAATGTTGGGGATATGTCCCAGGGAATAGAAGTTACCTTTCACTGTGGGCAAATCCTCAACCTGAGGGAAAACGATGTAGCTCCGCATGTGCTTCAGCAGGGCAGACAAAACTCTGGACAACACGTTGGAAAACATAGGCTGGGACATCCCTGATGCTACGGCCACTGTTGTTTGAAATGACCAACTTGCAAGGAAATGGAGTACTGACAGCACCTGCACTTGAAGGGGGATTCCTGTGGGATGGCGGATAGCTGACATCAGGTCTGGCTCCAGCTGGGCACACAGTTCCAGGATTGTGGCACGATCAAGCCTGCAGGTGATGATCACATGTCTTTCCTCCATTGTCGACAGGTCCAACAGCGGTCTGTATACCGGAGGATGCCGCGGACGGTGCCTATGAAGGACAACAGCGAGCACAGAGTCAACCAACTCAGAGGTACGTACCCACAGCTTACACAGAACACGAATCCTAATCTGAAATTTGGCCTGTATGAGTGATGAGGCAAGGCCTAGGTATGTGTGACGCGGTTAGAAATTAAGCCATGTGGGCCCCTGAAATGGTGGCTGCCTGACCTGTAAAGTGGGACAGTGGGATGTGAGGTAACTGCGCTGCCGTTGTACACCGTCGCAGTAGGCGGTCGAAGACCGCGGCGCAATGCTGCATTGGTTAATATTGGACCCTATGGGTCCCAGGGGCCAATGATAATGTACACCGGCGGTGACGGTACGCACTGCCGCGGACGTGACTGCCATTTTCTATCTGTTCAATCACTCGATACCTGATCTTAGACAGGAGAGGACCTACACTGCATGTGCTGCTGTGACCTCAGTCTGGAAGAGACAATGGCTCGTGCGTCTGGGGAAAGGGCCCCTGCCTTCACATCGGAGGAGTTGGAGAAACTCGTGGATGGTGTCCTCCCCCAGTACACGCTACTCTACGGTCCTCCAGACAAACAGGTAAGTACACTGGGAGCATGCTGTATGGGCTATACCTGTGTGGAGTGGGGTGGATGAAAGATGGGGGAGGGGGAGATTGAGGAGTGCATGAAACGACGGTGAGTGCATGTGCCACATGGCAAGGGTAGGGATGGGAGCCAATGACTGTGACGGTGCAGTTGGTAATAACTTTTCTTTTCCCCCTGTACAATTCATGTAAGTCAGCGCCCACCAGAAAAAGGATATTTGGCGTGCCATCGCCAAGGACGTCCGGACCATGGGGGTCTACCACAGACGGAGCACCCACTGCCAGAAAAGATGGGAGGACATTCGCCGCTGGAGCAAGAAGACGGCGGCGACCCAGCTGGGAATGGCCTCCCAACGTGGGAGGGGTGCCCGTTGCACCATGACCACCCTGATGTTCAGGATCCTGGCGGTGGCGTACCCAGAGTTGGATGGGCGCTTGAGGGCATCACAGCAGCCACAAGGGGGTTAGCACACTCTCATTCTGCTGATTTTGCGCGCAGTAGAGGTGTCTGGGAGGGGGAGGTAGGCTGTGGCTTTCCCTAGGCCAGGGCGAGTGTGCTAGTTATGTCCCCTTCTTCTGGCAGACCATGTGGCACCCCACCCCACCTGTGTACAGTGGCAAGTACACCTCGTCAGGCTCCTGTGTCTTCCATGGGTGCAGATGTCGGCCATAGCCTTGTAGGCCATGTCCCAGGGATTGAACAGTGGACTCCAAGTGCGCGGCGTAGTGCAGGGGGCTTATGTGTCTATCGTGTCCGCCAACGGTAGCGGTAATGCATGCACTTAACATGTCTTTCTTCTGCCCCCCCCCCCTTTTTGTGGTCTCCCTGTTCTTGTGTGCATTAGCACCATAAGGCGGAGGAGCAGTGGCACCGGAGCAGGAGGGAGCTGCATCCCACATGGCCCTGGAGGGCGAGACAACGGACTCGGGGTTCACCAGTGAGATGGAGGGTGAGGGGAGCTCCACGGCAGAGACAGGAGCTGAGACCAGTGATACGGACTCGTCCTCTGATGGGAGCTCCTTGCGGTGGCGGCAACATCTGTGCCCCCGCATCTACAGGTACAGCCGCCACCCCCCCTACCAGCACCGCCCTCCCAGCAGCCCCTCAGCCTTTGCCCTGTGCCCGCTCACCCAGGAGGGTGGGCATCACCTTCGTCCCAGGCACCTCAGGCCCTGCCCCAGTCACCCCTGCTGCCCTCAGTGAGGAGGCCATTGACCTCCTCAGGTCCCTCACTGTTGGGCAGTCTACCAAGTTGAATGCCATCCAGGGTGTAGAGAGGCAGTTGCAACAAACAAATGCATTCCTGGAGGGCATTCATTCTGGTCAGGCAGCCCTTCACCGAGCTTTTCAGACTCTGGCCTCAGCACTGATGGCAGCCATTGTCCCTGTCTCTAGCCTCCCCCCTCCAATCCCCTCTACCTCAGCCTATCCCAAGCACACCTTCAGACCAGCACGCACACACCTCAACACACAAGGGAAGCTCTGGCAAACATAAGCACCACACATCCCACAGGCACTCACGCAAGCATCACACACTTGCAGAAACACCAACATCCACTGCCTCCACTGTGTCCCCCTCCTCCTCGGTTCCCTCCTCCCTCCCAGTCTCGTCTACACTCACACCTGCATGCACTACATCTACAGCCACTACTTCCATCACCAGCATACACACCACTACACCCCGCTCACGTGCAATCACCACCCCCACATCCATTCACACGTCCCCTGTGTCCTCTCCCAGTGTGTCTGTGACGCCACCTCCCAAGATACACAAATGCAGCCACACACCCACCCAACAGCCATCCACCTCACAACAGCCTCCAGCGCATGCACCTTCACCCAAAGTCACCAAACGAACATCTCCTACAACCACAACCTCTTCCTCCACTCCCAAGCCCCCTCCAGCTACCTGTCCCAGTGTCCCGAAGAAACTTTTCCTGTCCAACCTTGACCTCTTTCCCTCACCTCCCCCACCCCGTCAGTCTCCTAGGGCCTGACTCTCCAGGTCCCAACCTAGCACCTCAGCCACAACATCTCCGGGACCAGTGGTGCCTGTAGTCACCGGAATCTGGAGTGCACCAGCCACCAGGGCAGCCAGTGTGGCACGGCGCCACAGCACGGACAGTCCCCCACCTGTCAAACATCAAAAGTTGGCCAGTGCCCGGCGGGAGAGGGGGAAGACTCCAGCCACCAAAGCCGTTCCCAGGGGTACAGGTGGGAGTGTAGAGTCAGCTGCAACACCTTCCAAGGTGGGAAAGGGCCACAAGAAAGTCTTAAAGTCTGGGAAGAGCAGCACGGCGGAGAAGACCGCCATCATCCCCGCTGCCCAGGAGGCCACCGCCATCATCCCCACTGCCCAGGAGGCCACCGCCAGTGCCAGCCCAGCTGCCCAGGAGGCCATCGCCATCATCCCCGCTGCCCAGGAGGCCACCACCATCATCCACGCTGCCCAGGAGGCCACCGCCATCATCCCTGCTGCCCAGGAGGCCACCGCCAGCATCAGCCCTGCTGCCCAGGAGGCCAGCACCAGCCCAGCTGCCCAGGAGGCCACGAGCACCAGCTCAGCTGCCCAGGAGGCCACCGCCAGCACCAGCCCAGCTGCCCAGGAGGCCACCACCAGCCCTGCTGCCCAGGAGGCCACGCCAGCACCTGCCCAGCTGCCCAGGAGGCCATGCCAGCACCAGCCCCGCTGGGACAGACAGGACCGCCAGCACCAGCCCCGTTGGGACAGACAGGACCGCCAGCACCAGCCCCGCTGGGACAGACAGGCCCGCCAGCACCAGCCCCGCTGAACAGGACACCGCCGCAACAAGCACCGCTGCCAACAAGCACTGCGGACACCGCCGCAACTAGCACCGCTGGCCCAGGAGCGCCAAGGGCACTGACGCTACTGAGTCCGTCCCGAGCAGGATGAAGCACTCTGGGCACAAGGCCCCCTCCAGAACCAGTGGAGAGATACATCAACTACCTCTGTCCTTGGAAGGATGAAGCACTCTGGGCACAAGGCCCCCTCCAGAACCAGTGGAGAATCACATCCACTACCTCTGTCCTTGGCAGGATGAAGCACTCTGGGCACAAGGCCCACTCCAGAACCAGTGGAGAATCACATCCACTACCTCTGTCCTTGGCAAGATGAAGCACTCTGGACACCAGGCCCCCTCCAGAACCAGTGGAGAAAGGCATCCACTACCTCAGTCTTTGGCAGGATGAAGCACTCCGTGCACAAGGCCCCCTCCAGAACCAGTGGAGAAAGGCATCCAGTACCTCAGTCCTTGGCAGAATGAAGCACTCTGGGCGCAAGGCCCATCCAGAACCAGTGGAGAATCACATCCACTACCTCTGTCCTTGGCAGGATGATACACTCTGGGCACCAGGCCCCCTTCAGTACCAGTGGAGAAAGGCATCCACCTGAGAGACCGTGGCTTTGCACTCCCCAGGATACGGCAGTGGGCAACCCACCCACTGTAGAGACTTGAGAGACTGTGGCTTTGCACTCCCCAGGATACTGAAGAAAGCAGTGGGCAACCCACCCACTGTAGAGACTTGAGAGACTGTGGCTTTGCACTCCCCAGGATAAAGCAGTGGGCAACCCACCCACTGTAGAGACTTGAGAGACTGTGGCTTTGCACTCCCCAGGATATGGGAGTGGGCAACCCACCCACTGTAGAGACTTGAGAGACTGTGGCTTTGCACTCCCCAAGATAAAGCAGTGGGCAACCCACCCACTGTAGAGACTTGAGAGACTGTGGCTTTGCACTCCCCAGGATTGAACAGTGGGCATGTGGCCCCCTCGTGGATTTGGCGTTGTGGACTCAACCGGCTGAGAAGCCCCCCCTTCCCTTCCCCCTGAGGTGCCTGTTTTATTGCTATCTGATGCCCCTGCAGTATTCTCTCCATCATGGTCGGGGATTGAGTGTGGTCCTAGCCCATGCCGTGTGGGCCCAGTGTTCCACGGACTTCAATGGAGCACTACCTGGACTACTATTCTTGGTGTAAATATTTGTTAATGGTGTACATATATTTTTGCGTCCTGGATTTTAATAGATTACATTGGTTACACTCATTTGCTTTTGTCTTTGCATTCTTCCGGAGGGTTTGGGGGGTGTAACTGTAATGTATCATGCTGTATTAGTGTGTGTGTTGTAGTGGGTGGGGGTGTTGCGTGTGTGTGTCCCTGTTTTTTCCCTCCCCCGTCTTCGCCGCTGGCGTTCGTGCTCCTGGTAGAGGAGCAAGAAGATGAGGCCTGGCAGGATGTGGAGCTCGGGTTCCATGGCGTCCGGATTCCTCGTGGGGTGTGTAGAGGTGAGCGTTTTCCCTTCGGAGTCCTGTTTCCGCCGTGTTTTTGTCCACGGTGAATCCGCCCCAGAAAAGGTGGCGGATTGGTAGGTTGTGATACTGTGGGCGGTACATTGTCCTCTGCTTGTCTGTTGGCGGTGACCACCAATCTGTTTGTTTGTACCGCCGTGGCGGTCAGAGTGTTAAAGTGGCTGTTTTTGTTGGCGGTTTCCGCCACGGTCGTAATTCCAATTTTTTTACCGCTGGCCTGTTGGCGGTCTTACCGCCGCTTTAACACCGTCCGCCAGGGTTGTAATGACCACCTGTGTCCTGTAATTCACATGCTAGAATGGGTGCCCCCGATTGCAGAGATATGCAAATAACCACTGCTTCTAAACTCCCTATCGTATGCCCATTTCTGAAATACATAGGCTTCCTTGATACCTATTTTTCACTCTTTATAGTTTACCAAAAGAATTGCTGTATACCTGGTGTACCATGAAAATCCTTTGCAAGGTGCAGATCATTTATTGGCTCTGGGTACCTTGGGTTCTTGATGAAACCTACAAGCACTATCTATCCCGAAAACCAGAATGGTTCAGCAAGCGTAACTGTATATTGCTTTAAGAAATCTGCCATTGCTGGAAAAAGTTACAGAAGAAAATGTAGACAGAAATGGCTATTTTTTTAAAACTCAATTTCAATGTATTTGTTTATTTTAACTGTTAGTTTCTATAGGAAAACATTGAAGGAGCTACACAAATGCCCCCTTGCTGAATTTAGAACATTGTCTACTTTTCAGAAATGCTTAGCTGTCTAAGATCCATCATTGTTTTCACACCCATTTCTTTCACTAACTAGAATGAGGATGAAAGCACAAACAATAGTTAAAATGGGGAATCCCTGTGAAAAGCCAAAACTGTGTTAAAAAATGTGGTTTTCTGATTCAAGTCTGCCTGTTCCTGAAAGCTGGGAAGATAGTGATTTTAGCACCGCAAACCCTTTGTTAATCCAATTTGCAGGGAAAAATCCAGATGCTTTATTCTGCAGCACTTTTTTCCCATTTTCCCCAAAAACCCAAACTGTATTTTGGCAAATTTTTCGGTCTCCTCCAGGGGAATCCACCATCTCTGGGTACCTTTAGAATTCCAAGGATGTTGGAACAAAAATACACATATTTGGCATGGATAGCTTATGTGGACAAAAAGTTATGGGGACCTAAGTGCGAAGAACTCCAAATAGCCAAAAAAAGGGCTCAGCACTGGGGGGAAAAGGCTGAGCAACTAAGACGTTAATGAAGTCTAGGGGAATGTGCATCCCTCTAATCTCTGCCCACCTGTTAGTGGCCTTCTCTCCCAGGTGTCCACATTTTTGATGAGCCCATTTGGCCATCCCCACCAAGTCAGAATCCTGTGTCACCACTTCTGCTTCCGAGATTTTGCCTTTTTCGTCTGCAAAGGAATGAACCCATTGTTCTAATGAATCAGTGGGACAGTGAGTGTCTACGTGATATACAGTTACTGCACTTTGCTCTAACATTTCCCAAATTTCCTGCCACAATTCTTTGCCCCACACCTCCGTAGAATGTATTTGACAGTTATGTGCATCCCACGTGGGAAGCCAGGTAGCTAACCCATTAGCAGCAGACCAAGAATCGGTATAAATGTGACATTTCCCAGGTAATTCTTGTTTTAAGGCTTGATACACAGCATACAATTCTGAACATTGACCACCCTTTCCTTCTCCAATAGTGTAAAGCAGCTTTTTTGTTACTGGATTGTATGACACTGCCCTCCAATGTCTTTTGGCCCCCACATACTGTGCTGAACCATCAGTGAACCGTACATGCTTCCTGGACTCAGGGGACAAGGACTCAAATGGCTCATTCCACTTTACTGGAGACTCTCTTACCCCTGGCACCTCCTGTAACACCTATTGATTATCCATGGGGCCTTTATGTACCATTTCCACTTAATGACGCTTCCTGTGGATGCCCAATTCAGTGAGTTTTGGGTGAACTCATCACTCAATGCATTATCAGGATTCCCGGGCCTCAGAATCACATTGTGCCCTATTGTCATCTGTTAAGTATCCACGAGGGTCGAATAATACACTAGTAACTTTTCCAAATGGAGTGTACTGCTTTCCAGCATCTGACAACCTTTTGGTCTAGAAACCTAGAAGCACCCTCTTCTATCCCTGTTTTTGCCACATACTCCAATTTGCGTAATGCCCCTGAACTGTAACATGTAACTCAATGTCTCCCTCCTATACTGGCCACAAGTCTAAAGTGTGTTGTATGGCCTCCTTTGCCAATTCAAAAGCACACTGCTGCTGCTTTCCCCATTCAAACTCATGTTTCTTCCGTGTCACTTTGTACAAAGGGGCCAAAATCTGCCTCAAGTGAGGGATATGCTGACTCTAGAAACCAAACTATCCAATGAACTGCTGGGTTTCCTGCTTATTATGTGGTGTAGGAAATTCCAATATCTTCTGTGTCACCTGTGGCAACACCTCCCTATGTCCCTGGTTGTACTGAATTATTAGGAAGTTCACACTTCGGGAGGGGCCTTGTACGTTTTTGGGATTTATCTCCTACCCTTTGCTTTGCAAATATTCCACAATTCTGTCTGCACCTGTTCTTGAGTTTCTCCCTGAATCATTATGTCATCGATATAATGAGAAAGCTGCACCCCTGGAATGACAAGTACTTCATGTAGGTGTTCTGGCAACAGCCGGTGATAGATGGTGGGTGTTCTGTGCAAGCCACCCACCTAAAATCCTGGCATTTCGATGGGGAAATAACAATCCCCAATTCTGGTGAGGACTAATGTGACAGCGATGAAGAGTACATTACCTTCTTGCTAGTCCCAAAGGGGAAGAGGGTTTGGGAACAGAAAAAGAGAAAGTACCAGCTTCTGCTTTGAAGGCGGCAGAATTGGACTGCTGCACCCTACACTTGGTGTTGTGTTGGGCGTCAGGACTTCGGATTTCTCAACCTACTGGGTTCTTGGTATTTTTGGATTCTGGGCTGCAAAAGAATTACTTTATTAAAACATTAAACTTGCATAAACTATTGCAGAACTATACATTGCATGGACTGCTGCACCCTACACTTGGTGTTGTGTTGGGCGTCAGGACTTCGGATTTCTCAACCTACTGGGTTCTTGGTATTTTTGGATTCTGGGCTGCAAAAGAATTACTTTATTAAAACATTAAACTTGCATAAACTATTGCAGAACTATACATTGCATAATGTCAGTTATTGTTGACACATAAAGCCTGATTTATACTTTTTTGCACCGCATTTGCGTCATTTTTTGACGCAAAAGCGGTGCAAAGTTACAAAATTCTATTATATTCTGTAAATTTGCACCACTTTAAGTAAAAGTAAAAAAATTACGCAAATACAGCGCTAAAAAAGTTTAAATTAGGCCCATAGTGTGTTCTTTACACATGTTTCTATAAGACTGAACAAGTCTCTTCTTCTTTTTACAATACTTTCACAGAGTATCTGAAGCAATGTCCAAACTCAAAGACAGTCAACTCGACTAAAGGACTTCTTTGTGTTCTAGCGTCATTTCTTGCCAATAATAGTCTTGATCTATTTCCAATCTCCTAATTCTCACGGGAGTGCTTGTTACAGGAATACATCTTTCCTTATTGTCTATGTAGCACTATATTGGATTCCCACGATCTAAGCGATAAATCATGCTAGTTTTTGTTGTCGTAAATTATTTAAGACAGAGCTCTATTTTGTTTCATTGATTTGAGTGCAGTGCGCATTAAGGGATTAATCTTTTTTTACCTTGAAGTGAGGTTACTTGCTTGAAAACGTCAGAAGAACCCAGACTGGGTTTTTTACCTTTCTTATTTTCTCTCTTTTATAGGAAATATGGGATAGTTAGCAGAAGGCGGAAGAGAAGAGCTGGGACTCCGCAGGAAGCCGACCGGAGGGTGAAGATCGAAGGAACTCAACAGGAGGCTGTCCAGAGGAGGAGAAATGCTAGAACCTGACTGGCAGCTGGTCAGAGAACAAGGAACACTGAATTCGACTGGGGGCAGGCTGAAGGACAAGAAACTTGACTTGCCCTGGAACTCGACTGGAGGCAGCAACTTGACATGAGTGAAGCAATAGGTATGATGCCAAGCAAAGAAATTAGCAATTATCCTCCTGATTGTGGCACATGTTCAATACAGATCACATTGTGAAGAGCACAAGTTTGGCGGTTACAATTGGAGCAGGTGTAAAGGCAGTTGGTTGCTTGTTAAGAAAATGAGCAATTACCCTCCTGATTGTGGCACATGTTCAATTCAGGTCACATTGTGAAGAGCACATGTTTTGGCAGTTACAGCTGGCACGAGTTTA
The DNA here is from genome assembly GCF_031143425.1 of Pleurodeles waltl. Lineage (NCBI taxonomy): Eukaryota > Metazoa > Chordata > Amphibia > Caudata > Salamandridae > Pleurodeles > Pleurodeles waltl. The sequence goes on from NC_090448.1 coordinate 711,694,206, forward strand.
GCATGTGCAAGAGTTTAGCATGTGCATAATCAACAAGCATTGGTTATAATAAATGACAAGCATAGGTTATAGCAAACTTCAAGGATGTAATGAATATACCCAAATACGTCTGAATGTTGCAAGCAACACCACCTTACTGGAATCAAGCTCTTGGACATGCTAATGTATCCACAGCAGTGGGGCTATGCATATAGCCTATGGGAAGTTTAAAAAAATTAAATTGTCCCCTTCTCACGAGAAGGAGAATTGTCCTTGATTCTCAGTGGCTAATGGCATAGTAAAGAAGGCATTGTCAATATCAATTAATGCATACCAGATCTCTTTATGTCTCTGTATCTTTTCAATCAAGGAAATTGTGTCCCAGTCAGAAGCAGTCAAAGGGGTGTATGTTTATTCAATTCACGATAATCAACTGTCATTCTCCAGCTACCATCCGGTTTGAGCACGGGCCACACAGGGTTATACCACGCAATGGTGACTGTGACCACCCCCTGACTCTACCAAATCCTGTGTGGTTTTACTAATCTCCTGCCATCCTGAAATCTGATACTGCTTTATATGAACCACTTTGGTGGCTGGGGGAAATTTTACCTGAGGTATTTTCAAATGACCCACTCTCACTGCAGCGACTGGGATGTATCTCTTTGACTCAATCTGACAGCACCCATTTTCCAAATATAGAGTCTTCCCCTTCAGAATATCAATTCCAAGGATGTATTAAAAGAGGGGCACTGTCATGACAGTGTACTCCCATTTTGGTGTTCTCCCTATTTTCATTTGGACCTTGGTTTGCACGGTTGAGGTTTCCTCTGCACCTAAATCTATAATGGTGTAAGGCTGTCTTTTAAACTTTTTCTGCTTTTCATATATCAAAGAGGCCTCTGCTGTGATATCCCCTAAGGCCTGAACCTTTTGGACATTCCTGTTTTTGCAGTTAATTTCTACTTTGACATGGGGTCTGTTATCTTTACGAGCCCATCCCTGTACCGGACCTTGGCCTACTTCCTAGTCTGACATCAACCTGCTGACATTTGCAAAGGTCAAATCCGGATATATGCTTTGATACCTATGGGGTGACTCCTCTTCCCCCTTGTTTTCCTCAATTAACCAACCTGTGTCTAAGTCCTCCTATTTCTTCAACTGTGGGGGGGCTATTCCTCGCTCCCTCTTTCACCTTAGCTTCTGACTTGCCCTGACTTATCCACTTATAATCCTGCTTGTTCATTTTTCAGCACCCCTCTTCCCCGTCTAGCTCTTGCTTTCGATACATCTCCCACAAACTTTTGGTATCTACTCCGTCGATCTGTTCTTTCTTCACACCATCCTTCAACAATGCCATGAACATATCTCTCCTAGATACCCTATTGTTGTCTGTGCAGCCCTCAGACCGAGAGGCCCTTTCAGGTTTTATCCACTCTCCAAACTCTCCCATGGACTGCCTCAAATACATCTTTCAGTCCACGTCCTGTCTGATTAATTAGCAGAGTCATTATCACCTGATTATAAGCTGCGGAAGCTAAACCAATTATTTTGTTTTGCACTGATACCGCCAGCGGCACCATGCGCACTGCGGCTCTCTCAGCCACAGTTTGGTATGTTTCCTGATTGTCTTGTAACAATTTATTCTGACATGATAAATTGTGGAAGTATTTATGGCTTCCACAAATTGCTTTGCCGCCTGCTCAGGTTCCGGTTCTAACTAAGCACATTTCTCATCCATTTTACAATAAGCATATAAGAGGGTCCAGCCTCTTTATCTTAATGTGCTAAGTGCTTTTCCTTTTTCTATTGGTACTTTCTGCAGAAACGCCAGTACGTCTGCTAGCTGTGCATCTGCCATACATGAATTCCAGTTTTTACTCAAGCCGCCACAGTGGGATCACTCATGCGCAAGCATAACGTAGTGGGCTGTTTTCCACCCCAGTACTTCATTTGGTATTTGGGAAACTGCGTTTGCCTTTTTGCCAAACATTATTCACTTACTTTTTCTTTGAATCCTGCAAATTAAGTCAGGGTGTATTGCTTTCTACTTAAGATAAGAGGACTCGATGCCAAAATAATTCAGCACTCTTAATCTGAATAATGAATTTATTGAGGCACTTCCCAAATATCAAGTAAAAGACATAAATATGTGAGAATAAACATATAACTCAAGTGCAGCCAAACATGTGTATACACAAACATAAATGCATATTTCAAGTGGTCAAAACTTAAAAAGAAATGTGCAATGCATCAACAGAGCATGTATACATGAGCTAAATAATCAAGGTTTACAATACTTCACTGATTGAGTCAAGGTCATCATCCTCGCCAGTGCGACCGAGGAGCCCTCAGATCATTCAGGCAGGAGGCTCGATCAGGTTGACAAGCAGATTCTAGGCAATGTGTCCATTCCACAGACGAGCTCCTGTCTGAGCGCCAAGTCTGTCTGTCTTTTATACCTTACAACACTTCAGGGAAACAGTTCTAGAACCCTGTGCCCTCTGTTACGAGACCAAATGCTGGCTGTACTTCGTCTGCATCGAAAACACCCATAAGAGTTGGCCAGACTCCCATGTTTGTTCCGAGACAGATCAGTACATTCTTCCGGTAAAAACAATCCCAGCCTTGTGAACTCTTATCAATTACGCATCTCACATAGTATGTTCCAGCACTGTCCGACTTTGTACTTGGGAAGAGAAAAACAACTTCTGTGAGGAAAAACACATGCGCTGCCCTGCAACTGCCTCAGGACACAAAATGAAGTCACTCAAACACGATGGAGTCAATGGTAAAATCCATATAGCATCACATGCACCGAACTCTAAATAAGGCACTAAGGGGGTCATTCCAACCCTGGCGGTCGGTGTTAAAGCGGCGGCTAAACCGCCAACAGTCTGGCGGTAAAAAAATGGAATTCCGACCCTGGCGGAAACCGCCAGCAGAGACCGCCACTTCAAAACACCGACCGCCACGGCGGGACAAACAAACAGCGCGGCGGTAACTGCCAACAGACAGGCGAGAGTCAATGTACCGCCCACCCTATCACAACCTACCAATTCGCCACCTTTTCCGGGGCGGTAGCCCCGCCGATAAAAACACGGCGGAAACAGCCATTTCGAACTGAAAACGCTCACCTCCATACACCCCACGAGAAATCTGGACAGCATGGAACCCGAACTACACATCCTCCCAGCGATTGTCTTCCTGCTCCTCTACCAGGAGCACGAACGCCGGCGCAGAAGACAACGGTGAGTACTGCACCTACGACACAGGGGAGGGGGGAGGAAAAAAATTACGGGGACACACATACGCGACACACCCACCCCCATCCTCACCCACTACAACACACACATCAATGCATAGCAACAACTCAGAGTTACACCCCCCAAACCCCCCGGAAGAATGCAAAGACAAAAGGAAATGATTCTAAACATTGGAATATATTGTATCACTGGTTTAAAAATATATCCCACATCTAAAACCTTTATATACATACATTTTAAAGTCCGATCATTGTAGCAGGCATTGTCCGTGGGCCACTGGGCCCAAATCACATGGGCAAAGCCCACACAGGATACCTGACTCCAACGGAGAGAACACTGCAGGGGCATCAGATAGCAAAACTACAGGCACCTCAGGGGGAAGGGAAGGGGGGGCACCTCAGCCAGATGAGTGCACGACGCCAGATCCACAAGGGGCCTCCATGGCCACTGTTCAATCCTGGGGAGTGCAAAGCCACAGTCTCTCAAGTCTCTACAGTGGGTGGGTTGCCCACTGCCATATCCTGGGGAATGCAAAGCCACAGTCTCTCAAGTCTCTACAGTGGGTGGGTTGCCCACTGTTCCATCCTGGGGAGTGCAAAGCCACAGTCTCTCAAGTCTCTACAGTGGGTGGGTTGCCCACTGTTCCATCCTGGGGAGTGCAAAGCCACAGTCTCTCAAGTGGATAACAGTCTCCACTGGTTCTGGAGGGGGACTGGTGTCCAGAGTGCTTCGTGCAGCCCTGCCCGACACAGATGCGGGCCTGGCCCTTCCGCCAATGGGCCAGCGGTGCTTGAGACGGCGGTGCCCTGTTCAGCGGTGCTTGAGACGGCGGTGCCCTGTTCAGCGGTGCTTGAGATGAAGGGCCCAGTTCAGCAGTGCTTGAGACGGCGGTGCCCTGTTCAGCAGTGCTTGAGACGGCGGTGCCCTGTTCAGCGGTGCTTAAGACGGCAGTGCCCTGTTCAGCGGTGCTTGAGATGAAGGGCCCAGTTCAGCGGTGCTTGAGACGCCGGTGCCCTGTTCAGCGGTGCTTGAGATGAAGGGCCCAGTTCAGCGGTGCTTGAGATGAAGGGCCCAGTTCAGCGGTGCTTGAGATGAAGGGCCCAGTTCAGCGGTGCTTGAGACGGCAGTGCCCTGTTCAGCGGTGCTTAAGACGGCGGTGCCCTGTTCAGCGGTGCTTGAGACGGCGGTGCCCTGTTCAGCGGTGCTTGAGATGAAGGGCACTGTTCAGCGGTGCTTGAGATGAAGGGCCCTGTTCAGCGGTGCATCGGATGAGTGTCCAGCTCAGCGGATCCGGCCCTGGTGTGGAGGTCATTCGCCACCTGACCTGTGGCTGGCGGTGCCTTCGTGCCCATCGGTCGTGTGGCTGGCGGGGCCCTCCTGGGCTGCAGTACCGGGCCTGTTGGTGTCCTCCTGCCCACCTGGGATGGGGCTTGCGGGGCCCTCCTGGGCTGCAGTACCGGGCCTGTTGGTGTCCTCCTGCCCACCTGGGATGGGGCTGGCGGGGCCCTCCTGGCCAGCTGGGCTGCTGGCGGTCTTGTCGGGCGTGCTGCCTTTCCCAGCCTTCCCTGTTCGCCTGTGGCCCTTCCCCACCTTTGGCGGTGTGCCAGGTGGTACCACACTTCCTGGCGGAGCCATGGTAGGGATTTTGGTCCCTGGTGTCTTCGGCCTCTCGCGCCGGCCACTGACAATCTTCGGATGTTTTACCGGGGGTGGGCTGGCCGTGCCTTGGCTCCGTACTGAACTGGCTGCCCTTGAGGGTGGGGGACTCCACAGTCCATGGCAGACTGTCATTACAGGTCCCGGTTTTGTGGTGGCTGAGGTGCTGACTGGAGTCCTATGAGATGGACGGGGTGGGGGAGTTGTAGGAAAGAGGTCAAGTTTGGAAAGGAAAAGCATTTTAGGAACAGAGGGCCGGGTAGGTGTAGTGGGTATGGGAGTGGAGGAAGAGGTTGTGGTTGTAGGAGTTTTCAGTCTGGTGTCTTTGGGTGCAGGTGCTTGGGCTGGAGGCTGTCGTGAGGTGGATGGCTGTTGGGTGGGTGGCTGCCTGCGTTTGTGTAGCTTGGAAGAGGGGGTCACAGACACAGTGGGAGAGGACACGGGGGACGTGTAAATGGTAGTGGGGGTGGTGACTGCATGTGTGCGGGGGGTTCTGGTGGGTGTGCTGGTGATGGACGTAGTGGCTGAAGATGTTGTGCATGCAGGTGTGAGTGGAGACGTGACAGGGAGGGAGGAGGGAAACGAGGAGGAGGGGGACACAGTGGAGGCAATGGGTGTTGGTATATCTGCATGTGGATGTTGCTTGTGTGAATGCTTGTGTGATGTGTGGTGCTCATGTTTGCCTGAGCTTCCCTTGGGTGTTGAGGTGTGTGCAGGCTGGTCTGATGGTGTGTCTGGGATAGGCAGAGGTACAGGGGATTGGGTCTGGGTGGAGGAAGTTGGAGGGGGGAGGCTAGAGACAGGAACAATGGCTGCCATCAGTGCTGAGGCCAGAGTGTTGAAAGATCGCTGAAGGGCAGCCTGACCAGAATGAATGCCCTCCAGGTATGCATTACTCTGGTGCACCTCCCTTTCTACACCCTGGATGGCATTCAAAATGGTAGACTGCCCAACAGTGAGCTTCCTCAGGAGGTCAATGACCTCCTCACTGAGGGCAGCAGGGTTGACAGGGGCAGGGCCTGAGGTTCCTGGGGCGAAGGAGATGCCCACCTTCCTGGGTGAGCGGGCACGGGGCAAATGCTGAGGGGCCGCTGGGAGGGCGGTGCTGGTGCGCTGGGTGGCGGCTGTACCTGTTGTTGCGGGGGGCACAGATGTTGCCGCCACCACAAGGGAGCTCCCTTCAGAGGATGAGTCGCTGTCACTGACATCTGCACGAGTCCCCGCTGTGGAGCTCCCCTCGCCCTCCGTCTCACTGGTGAATTCCGAATCTGTTGCATGGCCCACCATGGCCATGTGAGATGCAGCTCCCTCGTGCTCCGATGCCACTTCTCCTCCGCCTGATGATGCTAATGCACACATGAACAGGAAGAGCACAAAAAAGGGGGGGGGAGAAAATAAAGACATGTTGAGTGCATGCATTGGCGACACCGTTGGCGGACAGGACAGACACAGAAGCCCCCTGCACTACGCCGCGCACTTGGGGTCGACTACGCAATCCGTGGGACATGGCCTACAAGACTATGAGCGACATCTGCACACATAGATGACACAGGGCAATGAATAGCTGTACTTGGCACCCTACAGAGGTGGGGGGCGGGGGCACAGGGCCATGCCTTATGGAGGGGCCTAGCCTACAGAAATCGCCCTGGCCTAGGGATACCCCCAGCCCTCCTCCCCCACCCAGACACCTCCACTGCGCGCAAAGTCAGCAGAATGAGAATGTACTCACCCCCTTGTGTCTGCTGTGATGTCCTCACGCACCCATCCAAATCGGGGTAGGCCACCGCCAGGATCTGGGACATCAGGGGGGTCAAAGTCCGTCTGGCACCCCTCCCACGTTAGGAGGCCATCCCCAGCTGAGCCTCCGCCGTCTTCCTGCTCCAGCGTCGGATGTCCTCCCATCTCTTCCGGCAGTGGGTGCCCCGTCTCTGGTGGACCCCCAGGGTCCGGACATCCTTGGCGATGGCACGCCAAATGTCGATTTTCTGGTGGGCGCTGACCTATGTGACATGTACAGGGAGAGAAAAAGAGTCATCACCTTCTGCATGCTCGATGTGAGTGGCCCCCCATCCCCACCCTTGCCATGTGGCACATGCTCTCATCTGTCGTTTGATGCATGCCTCAATCGCTCCCCACCATCTTTCATCCACCCCAGTCAACACAGGCATTGCCCACAAAGCATGGTCCCTGTGTACTTACCTGTTGGTCTGGAGGACCGTAGAGTAGCGCATACTGGGGGAGGACCCCATCCACAAGTTTCTCCAATTCCTGAGCAGTGAAGGCAGGGGCCCTTTCCCCAGTCGCATGAGCCATTGTCTCTTCCAGACCGAGGTCACAGCAGCACTTGCAGTGTAGGTCCTCTCCTGTGGAAGATCAGGTATCGAGTGATTAAGCAGATAGAAAATGGCGGTCACGCCCGTGGCGGTGCGTACCGCGGCAGTGCGTACCGCGACCGCCGGCGCACATCGTCATTGGCTCCTGAGACCCATAGAGTTCAATGTTAACCAATGCTGCTTTGCGCCGCGGTCTTCGACTGCCTACCGCCACGGTGTGCCACGCCAGCGCATTGACCTCACATCCCATTGTCACACTTCACAGGTCAGGCAGCCGCCATTTCAAGGGCCCACATGGCTCACTTTTAACTGCGTCACACATACCTAGGCCTTGCATCAACACTCATACAAACCATTCAGTGCATTGGGAATCGTGTTTTTGGCAAACTGTGGTTACATACCTGTGGGCTGATTGACTCTGTGCTCGCTGTTGTCCTTCATAGGTACCGTCCGCTGGGACATGCGAGGAGATGGAGGAATTTTCCCGTGTACAGACCGCTGGTGGACCTGTCGACAATGGAGGAAAGACATGTCATACTGACATACAGGCTTGACCGAGCCACTATTCATGAACTGTGTGCCCAGCTGGAGGCAGACCTGATGTCACCAATCCGCCAACCCACAGGGATCCCCCCTCTAGTGCAGGTGCTGTCAGTACTCCATTTCTTTGCAAGTGGGTCATTTCAAACAACAGTGGCCATATCATCTGGGATGTCTCAGCCTATGTTTTCCAAGGTGTTGTCCAGAGTGTTGTCTGCCCTGCTGAAACACATGCGCAGCTACATCATTTTTCCTGATGTGGGGGATTTGGCTACAGTGAAGGGTGATTTCTATACCCTTGGACATATCCCCAACATCATAGGTGCCATTGATGGGACACATGTTGCTTTGGTCCCCCCCAGCAGGAGTGAACAGGTGTACAGGAACAGGAAGAGTTATCATTCCATGAATGTACAGATGGTGTGTTTGGCTGCCCAGTACATTTCCCATGTGAATGCCAAGTTCCCTGGCTCAGTGCATGACGCCTACATCCTGCGGAATAGCAGCATCTCTTACGTGATGGGTCAACTCCAGAGGCACCGGGTGTGGCTAATAGGGGACTCTGGTTATCCCAACCTGTCATGGCTACTGACCCCAGTGAGGAATCCAAGGACAAGGGCAGAGGAACGCTACAATGAGGCCCATGGGAGAACTAGGAGGGTGATCGAGCGGACCTTCGGCCTTCTGAAGGCCAGGTTCAGGTGCCTCCATATGACAGGTGGATCCCTAATGTACTCACCAAAGAAGGTGTGCCAGATCATCGTGGCCTGCTGTATGCTTCACAACCTGGCTTTGCGACGCCAGGTGCCTTTTCTGCAGGAGGATGGTCCAGATGGTGGTGTTGTAGCAGCTGTGGAGCCTGTGGAGAGTGAAGACGAGGAAGCCGAAGAGGACGACATAGACAACAGGAACACGATAATACAGCAGTATTTTCAATGACACACAGGTAAGATTCCAACCCGGCATGTTACATATACTTAACCCCTACTACCTCTCTACTGTCTGACCTTTTCCCCCTGTGTATGGTAACTGAGTTGTGACTTTCCCTTCCAATTTCAGAGATGTGGGCCATACTGCGTGACATCTGCTTTGTTTCCCCATGGACTACAGCTGTGTGACAGTGGTATGTTGGCATCACAATGTAAATATGCATTTTGGCACGGTAATGTCTAATACATTTGTACAAACTCACAGCCAGACTCCTGATTGTTTTGTGCAATAACTGTGTTTATTTCAGTGCTCTATATTGGTGGGTGGTTGCAAATCGGTGAGGGGTGATGGTGGAGGATTGTCCATGGCAGAGTCCAGACTATTAGTTTCACAGGTCCAATGTCCAAATGCCTGTGGAAAATGGAGCATGGGCAGTATAAGAATGGACAGGGTGTCAATGTGGGACAGTGGGAGGACAATCAGGGAGGTATCCTTTCCTGGCGGGGGTCTTGGCATCTTACTCTGTCTTCTTCCTGGATCTCAGTGCCCGCTTGCGGGGTGGTTCTCCTTCTGCAGAGGGTGGGGTGCTGGTGGCCTGTTGGTCCTGTGGCGGGGCCTCCTGTCCACTAGCGCCGGCAGAGGTGGTAGGCAGTTCTTGGTCCATGCTAGTGTCAGGGGCCCTTTGTCCTGCCACAGTGTCCCGCAATGTGGTGACTACCTGATTCAGAGCCCCTACAATGGTGGCCAGGGCGGAACTGATGTTTCGAAGTTCCTTCCTGAACCCCATATACTGTTCCTCCTGCAGAAGCTGGATCTCCTGAAACCTGGCCAGGACCGTCGCCATCGTCTCCTGGGAGTGGTGGTATGCTCCCATGATGGAGGAGAGGGCCTCGTGGAGAGTGGGTTCCCTGGGCCTGTCCCCCCCCCCTGTCGCACAGCAGCCCTCCCAGTTCCCCTGTTTCCCTGGGCCTCTGTCCCCTAGATCGTGTGCCCACTACCACTGCCCCCAGGTCCCTGTTGTTGTTGGGGTGGTGGGTTAACCTGGGTGCCCTGTAGTGGTGGACACACCGCTGATTGACGTGTCCTGGGGACTGAGGGATGGGCCCGCTGGGTGGGTGCTGTGCTGGTGTTCCCAGAGGGGGGAAGGTCTGCTATGGCCTGTGGCTGTCTGAAGGGAACCGACTGTCCCGAGGTCCCCGATGGGCCGGGCTGGTCATCTAGATCCAGGTCGACAGAGGTGCTGTCCTCACTGTGGGCCTCTTCTGGGGGTGGAGTGGACATTTGTGGACCCTCCTGCGCGGTGACGTGGCGTTCAGGTCCTGCAGGGATATAAAAGTATGGTTATTGCATTTGTGTGTGCCATTGCGTGTAATGGGTGGATGCCCTTGTACCCCAGTGCTGGCATTCCCGTGTGGGGGCTTTAGTGACGGTGATTTGGGGGGGGATGGGTATGTGCAGTGGGCATGCTTTGGTGATGGGATGGGTGGCTTGTGATGGTGAGACATTTGCAAGGAGCAGGATGTGATGGGGGTGAGGGTGAGGGTGGGGGTATGTGTTGGCATGCTGGTGGGGTGGGGGGGATGAAGTAGTGAAGATTTCACTTACCAGAGTCCATTCCTCCAGATACTCCTGCGAGGCCCTCAGGATGCAGGATCGCCAAGACTTGCTCCTCCCATGTTGTAAATTCTGGGGGAGGAGGTGGGGGTCCGCCGCCAGTCGGCTGCACTGCAATGTTGTGCCTGGATACCATAGAACGTACCTTCCCCCGTAGGTCGTTCCACCTCTTCCTTATGTCCTCGCGATAGCTGTGGCTCTACCCGTACAATTTCCTCCACCATGACCCTGAGTTCATCGTCAGAAAACCTGGGGTGTCTTTGCAGTGCCATGGGGTGGTGTGGGTGATGTGTGGGGTGGATTGTGTGGTGCTAAGTGTGGTGATGTGTATTGTTGTGTTGTGTGAAGTGCGTGGTAATATTGCTGGGTGACAGTAAAATGCGCGTCTGGGTGCTCGGATGTCTTTTCTCTGTGCGTGGTCCCGATTCTGTAGGAGTGGAGGTTTGTGGGTGATGTGGGTGGGTGTTTTATATTGTATTGGATGTGTGGGAGTGGTGTTTGTATGTGTATCAGGGGTGTGTATTTTGAATTGTCCAATGTGGCGGTGTTTTGTTGAAGTGTGTGTATTTTGAACGCAGCGGTGTGTACCGCCAATGGAATACCGCGGTTGAAAGACCGCCACGTGGATTCGTGTGTCGTGATAGTGTGGCCGTATTTCTGTTGGCGTGACGGTGGAGGTTTGGTCATCGCCAGTTTCTCGCTGCCCTTTGGTGTGGCCGACTTTTGTGGATGTCTGTATTTTGGCGGTTTGCATGTTGTGGGTCAGAATGACCGTGGCGGTTTACCGCGGCCGCGGCGGTGTTCTGGCAGTCTTCTGCACGGCGGTACGCGCCTTTTACCGCCAAGGTTGGAATGACCACCTAAGTCTCATATGTGCAGAAAATCGACTGAGTTTCAGGCAGCATCCCTTGTACAGACAAAAAACATCTGACTTACCCCAAATTCGAAGGTTTAAATAGCCAAGCTCACCACAGAAAATGACGGAAACCGCATTGTCAGCAGGGTGCAAGCAAAAGTAACATATTGTCAAGAAATCTGAATTGAGCATTATCAATCAATCAAACAATTACTTGTAAAGCGAGGCTATTCCCCAGTTAGGGTCTCAAGGCGCTGGGGGTAGGGGAGCAGTAAGTGAAGGCCAGAGCAGCTCAGGTGAAGAGCCAAGTTTTGAGGTCCTTTCTGAATTGTGAAAGCATGGGAGATCTTCTCAGTTTGATAGGGAGAGAGTTCCAGGTCTTGGCGACGTGGTGGGAGAAGGACCTTCCTCCGGCTGTGGCTTTCCAGATGCATGGGACGGCGGCAAGGGCGAGGTCGGCGGAGCAAAAGTTCCTGGTGGGCAGGTAGAAGTGGAGTCTTTAGCTGAGGTAATCTGGTCCGGTTGTGTGGAGGGCTTTGTATGCGTGCATGAGAAGTTTGAATGTAATTCTTTTGTCTCTTATCATTATAAAACATCATATAATCCCACCATCCTAACACTATCCCACTACATGAATACTGATTCATCCCATTCTGACCTGATGTCACCCAGAAGTGTCAGACAAAACTAGATACACGAACAACAAAAATACTCTTCAATTAATGCAATACAATGTGCTAGCAAGAACAGCCTTGAATGTAGCAAAGACTTCCTCCACAGTTCTTTGAGAACAACATGTAATCACAAAACAAACAGTGCACATTTGCTGAGTGCAGTGTCAGTGAGGAATATAAACACAATAAAAATTATAAAGTCAGAAGCCATCTGTATAAAACAGAATTGAGGGCTAGTTAGCATTTGGCCATAATAACAGATTCACACAACATAGCTTTTTAGTTTCACTTGCACACAACTTGCATTATGTTTCTAATTAAAAACAACTCTAACAAATGCATTCTTGTGCCAAATTGCATTTTGCATAATTATGCAGTCATTTCAAATATTTATGCTAAAGCAAATAAAGCAGATTTTGCGCACCCCTAGTATTAGCAAAAATTAGTTGCCTCCATTAGCCCTATTCAAAATACCCTAAACATCAGTGCATGAAGAACTAAGACTTGTAACCCTATCAGGGGCGGCTCCTCCAAAGTGGAGGAGGTGCATCGCCACCCTTGCTGATCCACCAGATGAAAAATGAAACGCTAGCTTGCTATCATTTTATTTTTCATCATGTTTCATCTGCTGGCTCAGCCAGCAGAGTGTACAGGGAGGGGCAGGGCTGGGCCATAGGAGTTGGGAGGAGGGGAGAGTGCACTAAGGCCCTCATTATGACATTGGCAGTAAATCCCGCTTACCGGCATGCCGACTGCACCAACATAACGACGGTGCAGCAGATAACCGCAAACCATATTATGACACACACATACCAATCCGTCACTATACAGCCACACACACAAGTCCGTCAGCCCAAAGGTCAGCGATAAACTGGCGGTAGCAAAACCCACACCGTTACGCCAACAGAACTATGCTCACACCATTATGACCCACGAATCACCGCAGCAGACATTCAATGGCAGTAAACCATTGGCGGTACATACCGCTGTGCTCAAAATACACACACACAACCAAAACAACACTACATTGGTCAATTCAAACTACACACACCTAACACACATACACACACCACATCCACACCACTATAAAACACACACCCACGCTACCCACAACCCTTTATGACTAGAAAGAATTGCCACCAGAGAGACACAACAAGAGCACACTCACAACCAGAGCCACATAACATCATCACCTATACACCATCCATGCACCTTACGTCACACACCTCAAGACATCACCCCACACACCATCACCCACACCACTCACACTACACCCATGGCACCACAACAACATCCCAGATTCACTGAGGATGAGCTGAGGGTCATGGTGGAGGAAATCATCCGGGTAGAGCCACAGCTATTTGGATCACAGGTGCAGCAGACATCCATTGCTAAGAAGATGGAGCTATGGTGGAGAATCGTGGACAGGGTCAACGCCATGGGGCAGCACCCCAAAACAAGGGACAACATCAGGAAGAGGTGGAACGACCTACGGGGAAGGTATGTTCCACAGCAGCAAAACCCCAACTGTACAGAGGACTCGCAGTGGACCCCCACCACCCCCCCCTCAACTAACAACATGGGAAGAGCAAGTCTTGGAAAACTTGCATCCTGGCGGCCTGGCAGGAGTAGGAGTAGGACTGGACTCTGGTAAGTCAAATCTCTATTACTATCACCCCCCACCTGTATGCCATCACAAACCCCCACTTTTACCCTCACTCCCATCACTTCACCACCTCCCACATACCCCACCATCACAACCCACTCATCCCAATACCAAGCCCTGCATGTAACACCAATGCATGGACACCCTTTACAGACCTGCATGGACACCTATCCCCACTGCATGCACACTGGAGAGAGTCACCTAGCCCAACAAATAGCTATTCACACAAAGGCAAATCTGCCAGGGCAACAACAACCATAAAGGGCAACACACCCATGCACATGATGTCACACGCAGAAACAATAACACTGCATTTACATCCCAACAGGTTCCCCAGCCAACATCACTGGAGAAGAGGTGCCAGCAACATCCAGTCCTCCCCCCCCCAGAAGAGGCCCACAGTGATGACAGCAGCTCAGGGATCTCTGGACAGTCGGTTACCCAGGCACACTCTCACACCAACACAGAGCCTCCCCCCTCAGGAAACACCACCCACCCAGCGGGCCCATGCCTCTGTCCCCAGGACACGTCAATCAGCAGTGTGTCCACCACTACAGGGACCCCAGGCCACCCCACAAACACAGGACAACCAGGGACCTGGGGTCAGTGGCAGTGGGCACACAGTTCAGGGGACAGAGGCACAGGACAACAGGGAAGCTGGGAGGACTGCTGTGTGACGGGGGAGGACAGGCCCAGGGAACCTACTCTCCAGGAGGCACTCACCGCTATCCTGGGAGCATACCACCATTCCCAGGAGACGATGGGCCAGATACCAGACAAGTTGCAGGAGAACATGCGGCTGCAGGAGGGACAGTATCTGGGGATCAGGGAGGACTTGAAGGACATCAACACCACCCTGGTCTCCATTGCAGGGTTGCTGGCAGACATGGCCACACGATGAGGGAGGCAGTGGCACCCACCGGGCCTCTGCCACTAGCCAAACCAATGAACAGCCCTCCACCTCCGCTGCCGCTAGTGGACAGGAAGCCTCGCCACAGGACCAACAGGCCACCAGCACCCCTCCCCCTGCAGAAGGTGAACCACCCCTCAAACGTTCCCTGCAATCCAGGCAGAAGCCAGAGACTATTGCCAAGACCTCCGCCAGGGAATAAGACTCTCCTGATTGTCACCATTGTGCCCCACTCTGTCACCCCTTCGTATTTGTTTAACAAGGTTTAAACATTGAAAATCAACTGTACAGAAATGTATACATAGGAATGAACTGTAGTTTGCTGCAGTCAACACACCAGGAGCGAAAGTGGGGCACAAATATCTGCAAATAGAGATGCCAAAGGCTACAGTGAGTGGCCATAGAAATGGGAAAATCAGCCTGCCAGTGACAATGTCAAATCACAAAACTGTCAATTAAATGTGAAGTTACACGGTCTTCCCTGTGTGTCATTGGAAGTATTGACAAATTATTGCACTTCTGTTGTCCTCATCCTCTGCCTCCTCATCTTCACTGTCCACAGGGTCCACTGCTGCCACACAGCCATCTCCAGCCTCATTCTCCTGCAGAAAAGGCACCTGGCGACGTAAGGCAAGGTTATCTAACGTACAGCATCCCATGATAATCTGGCAGACCTTCTTGGGTGAGTAGCATAGGGTTCCACCTGTTAGATGGAGGCAACGAAACCTGGCCTTCAGGAGGCCAAAGGTCCTCTCTATAATTCTTCTTGTTCGCCCATGTGCCTCATTGTAACGTTCCCCTGCCCTTGTCCTGGGATTCCTCACAGGGCTCAGTGGCCATGAGAGGTTGGGGTAACCAGAGTCACCTGCAAATATCGAGGGACAACTGTTAGCCACACACCAACCCTTAGGGACCACACCATACCCATACACCAACATCCACTGGGTGGGAACCAGGGCTCACCTATTAGCCACACCATATGCCTCTGGAGCTGAGCCATCACAAATGGGATGCTGCTATTCCTCAGACTAAAGGCATCATGCACAGACCCAGGATATTTTGCACTGATGTGGGAGATGTACTGGTCGGCTACCTGCACATTCATCGAGTGAAAGATCTTTTAATTTCTGAACACCTGTTCATTTCGCCGGGGGGGGGAGGGAATGCAATATGTGTACCATCAATTGCCCCAATAATGTTGGGGATATGTCCCGTTGCATAGAAATCAGCTTTCACTGTGGCCAAATCCTCCACCTGGGTGAAAACGATGTAGCTGCGCATGTGTTTAATCAGGGCAGACAACAGTCTGGTCAGCACTATTGAGAACATTGGCTGAGACATTCCTGCTGCCACGCCCACTGTCACTTGGAAGGAGCCAGTTGCCAGGAAATGGATCACTGATAGCACTTGCACAAGAGGGGGGGATCCCAGTGGGGTGATGGATAGCAGAGATTAGGTCAGGCTGCAATTGGGCACACAGCTCTGTGATTGTGGCCCTGTCCAGTCTATAGGTGAGGATAATGTGCCTGTCCTCCATTGTTGCCAAGTCCACCAGGAGTCTGTATGCAGTGGTATGTCTCCATCTCCTATTCATCCACTGGGGTTGCAATCTATGGGGAAACTGGTGAGCAGCTGGTCAGTATCTCTTATTTCCAACCACTACACTTCACTGCATGTCATGATTGTAACAGTATTGTTTTGGAGAGGTCCAAATGGTGCATATGTGTACTGTGACACACTTAGGAGCCATGGCCTGCACCCTCCCTGAAATGGCATCCGCCTGTCCTGTGTGGAGGGACAGGTGGAAGTGAGGTAATTCCGCTGATGTCGTGCGCCGTTGCGGGAGGCGGTCGAAAACCGCTGTGCAGCTCCTCATTAGTTAACATTGGGCCCTACGGGGTACAGTGGCCAGTGGTGATGTACGCCGGCGGTGACGGTATGCACCGCCACGGACGTGACTGCCATTTTCTATCTGTTCAATCACTTGCTACCTGACCTTCAAAAGGAGAGGACCTACACTGCAAGTGCTGCTGTGACCTGTGTCTGGAACTGACCATGGCTCGTGTCATTGGGGAAAGGGCCTCTGCCTTCACCTCGGCGGAGTTGGAGCGACTGGTGAATGGGGTCCTACACCAGTACTGAATGCTGTATGGGCCTCCAGACCAACAGGTGGGTACACCGTGAGTACGATGCATGGGGCGTGAATGCATGGAGTGCTGTGTGTGAAGGCCTCATGTGGGGGGGGGTTGGTGGATGGGCCCTGGACAGCATGCTGCATGTATGGTGGGCCATGTCTATGCCAATGGGGATGGGGCGAGGCATGGTGGGCCATGAGTGTAATAGACAGGACCGTCAGACTAATACCTTTCCCTGTGTCCATTTCCCTGCAGGTCAGTGCCCATCAGAAAAAGGGAATATGGCGTGCCATCACCAAGGATGTGTGGACCCTAGGGGTCTATGGCAGGCAGAGCACCCACTATCGCAAACGGTGGGAGGACCTCAGATGCTGGGCACGGAAGATGGCAGAGGCCCAGCTGGGGATGGCCTCCCAACGAGGAAGGGGTGCCCATCGAACTCTGACCCCCTGATGGCCCGCATACTGGCGGTGGCCTATCCGGAGCTGGATGGGCGCTTGGGGGCATCACAGCAGCAACAAGGGGGTGAGTACAGTGCCCCAATATACAACTTGCATCTGGTGGGGTGGTATCCGGGTGGGGGATGTGGGCCTGTGGCTGCCCCTAGGCCAGGCCTGACATTGCAGAGTAGGTCCCATGTTGGGCAGGGTTCTGATGTAAAATACCTACAACCAAGCTAGTAGGCATTCACTACAGGGCAGGGGTCTGTGGGTCTCAGATATGCTGCAATTGGCATTAGGTGTCGCTCTCCATGGGCTAGTGATTAGTATTGTGACTGGTAGTGCATTGCCTAGTACAAAGTACACAAACGCAAGCACTCAGACCCCCAATAGCCATCCACCTCACAACAGCATCCAGCCCATGCACCTGCACCCAAACACAGCAGACTGACACCTCCTACAACCACTCACTCTACCTCCACTCCCAAACCATCTCCCTCTTCCTGCCCAATGTCCCTAAGAAGCTTTTCCTCTCCACCTTTGACCTCTTCCCTAGCACTCCCCCCGTCCCTCACGTCAGGCCAGGGTGGTCAGAACCCAGCCAAGCACCTCAGCCACCCAGACCAGGGGCACAGTAGTGTCCACAGCTACACCAGGTGGGAGAGGATCCCGGGCACCAGGCAGCCACACTGATAGGGTGTCTGCACCAAGTGCTGTAAGGAAGGGCAAGGAGGCCCCCCCAGCTGATACAAGGAAGGGAAAGTAGGCACCCCCAGCTGGTAAAAGGAAGGGCAAGGAGCAATCCCCGGCTGCTGCCAAAAGGAGCAAGGAGCCATCCCCAGCTGCTGGCAAGAAGGGCAAGGGGCCTGCACCAGCAGGCAAAAAGGACAGGTGGCCTGGTGCTGGGACTCAGTCGGAGCCCCAACCACGGTGGTGCAGCCATCCGAGGCTGCAGGGGATGGGCTGGAGCCTCCCCCTACCACTGCTAGCACCGCCACCAGCACCACTGACAGCAGTAGCAGCCCCAGTGGGCAGCCGTCCGAGGCTGCAGCGGAAGGGCTGGAGCCTCCCCCACCACTGCCAGCACTGCCACCAGCACCACTGACAGCAGCAGCAGCCCCAGTGTGGAGCCGTCCGAGGCTGCAGGGGAAGGGCTGGAGCCTCCCCCCACCACTGCCAGCACCAACATCTGCACGTCACTGCCACCACTGAGCAGCTGTCACCGCCGGCAGACAGTGTGTAGTCCTGCGTCCATGGGCTGTTGTGCAGCCTGGCCCCTGCAAATCCTGTGGGTCTGACACCCAGGTGAGAGACTGTGACCTTGCACTCCCCAAGATCTGCATCACAGGGCACAATGCCCCCTCCAGACCCAGTGGAAGAAGCCATCCAATCACCCCATCCTCCACAGGATGAAACTCACTGGGCACAATGCCCCCTCCAGAACCAGTGGAAGAAGCCATCCACTCACCCCATTCTCCACAGGATGAAGCCCACTGGGCACAATTCCCCTTCCAGACCCAGTGGAAGTAGTCACCCACTAGAGAGACTGTGGCCTTGCTCTCCCCAGGCAAAGTCAGTGAGCAAACCACCCACTTGAGAGACTTTGGCATTGCGCTCCCCAGGCCCAAGCACATGTCATGTTGCGCCCTCCAGAGCATGTGGGCAAATCACCCACTTGAGAGACTGTGGCCTTGCACTCCCCAGGACAAGTCAGTGGGCAAATCACCCACTTAAGAGACTGTGGCCTTGCACTCCCCAGGACCAAGCACAGGGCATGTTGCCCCCTCTAGAACCAGTGGGCAAGTCACCCACTTGAGAGACTGTGGCCTTGCACCCCCCAGGACAGAGTGATGGGCATGTTGCCCCCTCCAGGATCAGTGGTATTCCATCTTCCGGCTGAGGTGCCCCCCCATTCCCCATCCCCCTGAGGTGCCTGTCTATTTTCGACCTGATGCCCCTGAAGTGTTCTCTCCATCTTGTTGCAGGAGTGAGGTTGGGCCTTGGACTTTGTGATGTGGCCCTGTGGCCCACGGACATTGAGGACTGGGCATTGTCCCTTGCATTGTAAATATGTATATACTTTTTGATTTGTTTGCACGAATTGCACCTATATTTATCTTATTACAGCCTTTTTACACTATAGTAGATGTCCTTGCATTATTCCTGAGAGGTACGGGATGTATATGTTATGTTACTGCATCTGGTTGTGTGTGTGGTGTTGGGGGTGGAGGTGTTGCGTGTGTGTGTCACTCTCTTTTTCCTCCCCCCGCCCCTGTGTGCTCGGTGGCAGTACTCACCGTGGTCGTCTTCGTCGGCGTTGATGTTCGTAATGGAGCAGAAGGTAGAAGAGCATGGGGAAGACATGCAACTCGGGCTCCATGGTGGCGTGGTTCTTCCTTGAGGTTCCAGAGGTGAGTTGTTTCCCTTCTGTGCAGTGTTTCCGTCGCCCTTTTGATGTCATTGGTACCGCCCCGGAAAAGGCGGTGGATTGGACTGTCATTATACGGTGGATGGTACATTGTCTTCCGCCTGCCTGTTGGCAGCTACCGCCGTGGTGCCTGTTGGTTTCGGCCTGGCGGTCGGTGTGTTAAAGTGGCTGTCTGTCTGAGCGGTTTCCGCCGTGGTCATAATTTCATATTTATTACCGCTGGCCTGTTGGAGGTATTACCGCCGCTTTATCACCGACCGCCAGGGTTGCAATGAGGGCCTAAGTGTCCATGTGTGTTTGGCCAGCCGTCTGAGGCTGCCAAATACAAATGCGCACTTAGGTTTCTCCTGCCCGGCTGGAGAAACAGCACAGACCCCAGGCTTCTGTCTGAGCAGCAGTCCAAGTGGCTCAGCCCTATCCTGATGCTGCCTTCATGCTATGTCTAGTATGTAATCAGCTCCAGGATTGCTGGGGAGCTGTGCTGGTGTCCCAGCAAATGCTGGGACACCAAATGAGAAGTGAGGTGGCTGGAGGTGGTGGGAGACGGGCGGCGCGAGGGAAACAGTAAGTGTTTTCTGTTTTAAAAAAAATGGTGCTTCCCACATTGTCCCCCGTCGTCCACCCCGCCCCCCCTTCACATATGCGGCTGCTGAACCCTGTCCTAAAAATTATTTAAATTGCTGATTTGGGCATTTTTTGCACTTGAGTCTCAATGTTTCATGCTGACTAGGGCCATGGGAAGTCTGAACTTTACACCAATAATATCAATTAATCTGATGCTAGGCAACCAGCAGAAACATCCTTTTAAAAATATCAAGCTCAGCAATAACCAGTAGTAGTGCAGGGCAGTCCTGCTTCAAATTGCAGCAACAATAGGAGTACGCGTTTGCAGTGGCCACTATCCAGAGTAACAGCTAGAGCTATGCAGTGTGATATTAGAATATAGAAAGTATTTGAGCCCCACATTAGGTGCCAATGTTGTTGGTATCCTGTTGTATCTTCCTGGAAATAAACCAAGATCACAGAGTGGTTGCAAACAAATAATACAAGTGAAGAGTACTTATAGGTTTAAGGGACCCCCTTGCCTGCCAACATCTAGAGCAGAGCTTTCTAAATATTTTAGAGCCATGACTCACTTTTCAGTACGACAAACTTTCAGGACCCACCTAGCCTTAATGGACATGAGGCTGGCGATTTTTAAATGTAACTAATGCAGCATTTGGTAGCTTATAGTCATTTACGGACAGCACATTTTCCTTTGAAATGGTCACCACATTTGCACAGGCATACAGCTTTACTAATAAAACTATATTGCATGCAAATGCTGATTTGTTCTGATCCGATTAAAAGCTTTGTTTCCATCACACTTCAGAATTCCAATAAAAATATGGGCTACATTTTATTTACCTAACTGCTGAATGTGTAAAGTTCATTCAGAAGCATCTACAGTTTGTTGTGTGTTATGAATAAATTACATCCTATTGCTTTCCTTTTGCACTTCATGGACCTCCGAAAGATTGTCATATAATTCACTTTACTGTTCTTTCTCTGACTGCAAAGTGAGAGGAGTTTGTAAACATGTGCCCATGTCAAAAAAATATGCAGCAAATTGCTTGGACTTTTGGTCCACCACAAATCAGCTTGTGACCTACAGTTGGGAAACACTGGTTTAGGGTCAACATGCAAACTTTAGGGCAACAATCATTCACCTGCAAAATAGAGTAAAAGGTTGCTCACTGGTTGACTATCACTCCATAACAATGTATCACAACTCATTCCACTGACATTGGGCACCAGCATTTTGACTTTGTAACTGCTTTTTTTGTTATGGTTTTTTGCAAACATTATTGTTGGGTAGGCTGCTGGGCCCTTGGAGATCAGTATGTGATCAAAGTGATAAGTTTCTTGCTTGCAGAATGAAAAATAGAATTCGCCTATCAGCAACAAGACACATGTAAATGCCAGGGTGCTTATAACTCATGATACAGTACTGTCTCCCCACAGCTTTGGCGGCTTGGTCTAGTTTAGTGGGAGTTAGGACCGCAATAGGGCATGTTCTTGCTAGTGTCTCACATCACAGTGATCAAAAACACTAGAGTGGACAGCCAGACTAGGCATCTGTGCTCATTACATGAGAGTGAATATTCCAAAAAGTATAAGACACAGGCTTGTGGTTCTCAGGCACTTCCCCTATTGTACTCCCACATGTGAAGGTAGACTGGTGTGCATGGTTTCCACTGAGCCAAGATAAGGGAGCGGTTGCAACACTTGGTAGATTTGGTATTGGTGTCATGGGCAATTTCTTCCAGAATGGCGGAGTGCGCCCCTGGGAGGCATTTGCTGATGGTGCCATAACAAAGACTCCACTTATGGAATATCAATACTACAGGGCTAGGTATAATTTCCGTGAGCCGGTTGGCAATAATCTTCTTGAGCTTCCCCAGCTACATGCCCTCTAGTATGAGAAACAACGCCAGAGAAGTTGGTCACCGGACTATGCACTTTTGCTCAGGAGGCTCGAAGGCCTGGGTTACTAAAAGCTAGACTTGACTGGCAGAGGGACTTAGGAACTGTACTAACCGATGCCCAGTGAGCATACTGCTGCTGAATGACATGAACCATATCATTGAATGGGAGGCACAGGGTGAGCCACTTTCAATATCAACTATAACCCAGACAGACTTCAGAGATATGGGCTCCATGCCTCATCCGCCTGGGCAAGGGCAAGGGGGCCAACTTTCTACACATGGCATTGACATGTATGGGAGTTCAGGGGTTCTGGTTGGCAGTATTTACAGAGCTGGAGCAAATAGTGGGTATCACACTGAAGGCAACACCGTTGTTAGCGCTACTGGGCTATGACAAAGAAGTGGGGGTAAGGAGGTAGGAAGCGGGTGGCGGTGAGTCTGTTGCTGGCAAAGCATCAGGTAGTGATGAGATGGGGCCAGGGGCCATTGCCTACACTAGGAGACTGTCAAGCTGACTTGACTTACTGTAAAACCCATACTGACATGTACAATGAGCTTTCCCCTCCGAAAATCCATCCAACATTTCTGGTTGGTAAGGAGGCCAGGGAGGCAGAGGGACAAAGTCCAAGATTACGAGGGTCAGCAGTTATTACTGAATCACAGTGTGATGGTCCTGGGGAGGTTTGAGATGCTGTAAACGCTGACCAAGGAGGCAGGCAGCTAATGGTGCACCATGACGGATGGAACTGTGGTTGGGAACGGGTATTGGATTACTTTGTACTCCTGATGTATACTGTCTGAGCACTCTGAAGGTAACGCTGTGACAAATGTAATGTAAGGAATAGTTTCTTACCTGTAACTCCAGTTCTCTTGTAGGGATATTTCCATGATAGTCATAAGCACTGAATAGTTCTGCCCGCCCGCGGGGACTCCGGAGCACTTCTCTGAAAATATCTTCTTAAGTGTTGATGTTCGCCTTTCTTCAGGAAGGCCTGCAGAGTCACTTAAGAATGTGATTATGCAGCCTAAAGGAGAGGCTAAAATGCCAAAATTCTTCAACCTATTTGGTTGAAAAAAGGTTCTGCCAGGCAAATATGCATTCACATGCATGAATATTTTGAATGTTTTACAGAAAAAATCTTTCACAAACCTTTTTGCAATATTACATAAGGGTGAAGAAGTGCAGGGCAGTGTAGCCCATAGGCTGCCACTATACAGATTAAAAAGTAAAGCTGTGTCTTTAAGAGTAAGTGGTCCTCCCATATCCCATCATGCTCAGCAAAAGGCAGTTACCTCAGTCCTTTTTGTAGGCTTTACTAGGTGAGATGAAAATATCTTTAAACTATTATTTTCTGTATTCCATTGGGGAGGGTCGCTTATGACTATCACGGAAATATCCCTCTGAGAGAAATGGATTTACAGGTAAGAAACTATTCCTTCTCTCGTAGGGGATTTCCATGTGTAGTCATAAGCGCTGAATAGAGTAGCAAGCCCATCCCCCTGAGGGCGGTGGATTAGACAGAACAATGGAGTGATATTTCTTTATGTAAAGAGATTTCTAAGAGAAGCCCGTCCTACTTGAGCATCTGCCCTAGCATCAGAATCAAACAGTAGTGCTTAGTAAAGGTGTGGACAGACCTCCAAATAGCAGCTTTGCAAATATCTGCTAAGGGAATGTTTCTATCAAAGCAGTCGTGGCTGCTTTGCCCCTGGTAGAATGTGCTTTAGGTCTGCCAACAAGGGACTTATTGGCTAATTGGTAACAGAGTAAAATCCACGACACAATCCACCTGGAAAGAGATTGCTTGGAGGTGGCAAAGCCTATTCAAACAGGACCATAGTTAATGAACAGTTGTTGTGACGTGCAAAAGGATTTAGTTTTGTCTAAGTAAAATTTTAAAACCCTCTTCACAGCAAGAGAGTGAAGTGTTCTCTCTGCAGGAGTAGATGGGTCTTGAAAGAAAGTTGGTAAAAAAAAGTCTGGTTTACATGGAAATTAGATATAACCTTTGGTAGTAATTTTGGATGTGTTCTCATTACAACCTTGGAAGAATGAAAAACAGTGTATGGCTCATGAGCACAAAGGGTCTTGATCTCACTAACTCTGCGAGCTGATGTAAATGCTACAAGGAAGGCTGTTTTCCAAGTGAGATGTAGGAGAGATGCCTTGTGTATGGGCTCAAAAGGATGCTGCATTAGATGTGAAAGAACTACATTAAGCTCCCATGGTGGGGATGGACGCCTTGTAGGCGGAAAATCCTTCATTAACCCTTCTAGGAAGTCTTTAATGACTGGAATTTTAAAGAAAGAGGTTTGTGAAGGACTTTTGCTGTATGCAGTGAGAGCTGCTAGGCTTACTTTTATAGACGAGAATCACAAACCAGATTTTGTTAGCTACAATAGGTATGGAAGAATAACATCTTCTCTGCATGCTGTGGGATCTATGTTCTTGTCCAAACACCAAATGCAGAATCTTTTCCATTTTAAGGCATAGGCTGATCTGGTAGATGGTTGTGTTGCTTCTCTTAGAACGTCCATACGGTACTGCACTAGCTCAGGAGCCATGCTGCCAATTTCAATGACGAGAGATTGGGATGTCTCATCTGTCCTCCGACTTTCATCAGAAGTTCTGGCCTGTATGGCAGCCTGAGATGTGGACGGAGTGACCGGTGAAGAAGGTCTAGAAACCACCACTGTTGGGGCCATTCCGGAGCGATGAGAATCATTCTCACTGGAGAGTTTGATCAGGAAAGCCAGGATCAGGGGAAGTGGTGGAAAGGCGTGGAGAAATTTGTTTGACCAGTCTATCCATAGGGCATTCCCCAATGTCCCTGGATGGTAGTACTTGGAGGCGAAGTTTAGGCATTTTCTGTTGTCTGCTGTTGAGAGCAGATCTATAGAAGGGGTGCCCCACATTGAGAAGATGTATCGTACGATGTTGTCGTGCAGCACCCACTCGTGGTTTTCATCCAGCGCTGTGCTGAGAGCATCTGCCTGTGCATTCTCTATGCCAGGGAGGTGAGTCACTGTTATTGTTAGGTTCCTGGCCAGAAGCCAGTTCCATATTGTCTGTGTCTCCGATGATAGAGTTCGGGATCTGGTGCCCCCCTGCTTGTTAAGGTAATACATGGTGGCTGTATTGTCTGTCTGAACTAGTAGGGTGTTTATGGTGAATGCCTGGAAAAAGGCTTTGAGTGCCAGGTGAACTGTCCATAGCTCTAGGAGATTGATGTGATACAATATCTCCTTCTGAGACCAAGAGCCTTGAATCTGCAGATGATCCATACGAGCACCCCATCCTAGCAACGATGCGTCCATGACTATTGTCTGCGAGGGGACTTAAATGTGGACGGGCATCCCTTTCAGAAGATTGTTCAGGGAACACCACCACTTGAGGGACCGTGATGCACGTGGGGAGAAAGTAATCCTGTCATCCCAATCGATTATTAGCTGATTCCATTGATTTTCTAGACACTCCTGCTAGGGTCTCATGTGGAAGCGAGCGCTAGGAGTGAGGTGGATGCAAGAAGCCATAGATCCTAGAAGAGGTGAGACTATTTTTGCTGTTGACTGAGGCGCCTTCTCAAGAGCTTGACATTTCAGAAGGGTCGATAAACGTCGCTCCTCCAAAGGAAACACATTTGCTTGAATGGTGTTGATGGTGGCGCCTAAGTAGTGCAACCTCTGAGCAGGTGATGACGTTGACTTGACGAGGTTGACTTGAAGGGCCAATCATTGAAAAAGCTGGCATGTCCAATTGAAATGTAGTTGGGCTTCTTGAGATGTGGATGCCTTTATGAGCCAATCGTCTGGATAGGGACAGACAAAGATTTGATGCTTTCTTAGATGGGCTGTGTAGGAGGCTGGACTGGGTTGTAGTGAGTACCAAGGGGTACTTACACCTTGCACCAGGCCCAGGTATCCCTTATTAGTGTATAGGGTGTCTAGCAGCTTAGGCTGATAGATAATGGTAGCTTAGCAGAGCAGCTTAGGCTGAACTAGGAGACGAGTGAAGCTCCTACAGTACCACTAGTGTCACTTGCACAATATCATAAGAAAACACAATACACAGATATACTAAAAATAAAGGTACTTTATTTTTATGACAATATGCCAAAGTATCTCAGTGAGTACCCTCAGTATGAGGATAGCAAATATACACAAGATATATGTACACAATACCAGAAATATGCAGTATAGTCTTAGAAAACAGTGCAAACAATGTATAGTTACAATAGGATGCAATGGGGACACATAGGGATAGGGGCAACACAAACCATATACTCCAAAAGTGGAATGCGAACTACGAATGGACCCCAAACCTATGTGACCTTGTAGAGGGTCGCTGGGACTGTAAGAAAACAGTGAGGGTTAGAAAAATAGCCCACCCCAAGACCCTGAAAAGTGAGTGCAAAGTGCACTAAAGTTCCCCAAAGAGCACAGAAGTCGTGATAGGGGAATTCTGCAGGAAAGACACAAACCAGCAATGCAACAACAATGGATTTCCAAACGAGGGTATCTGTGGAACAAGGGGACCAAGTCCAAAAGTCACAAGCAAATCGGAGATGGGCAGATGCCCAGGAAATGCCAGCTGTGGGTGCAAAGAAGCTGCTACTAGGCAGTAGAAGCTGAGGATTCTGCAAGAACGACAAGGGCTAGAAACTTCCCCTTTGGAGGATGAATGTCCCACGTCGTGAAGAGTTGTGCAGAAGTGTTTTCCCGCCGAAAGACTGCCAACAAGCCTTGCTAGCTGCAAATTGTGTGGTTAGGGTTTTTGGATGCTGCTGTGGCCCAGGAGAGACCAGGATGTCGCCAATTGCGTCAGGGGACAGAGGGGGCGCCCAGCAGGACAAGGAGCCCTCTCAGAAGCAGGCAGCACCCGCAGAAATGCCAGAACAGGCACTACAAAGAGGAGTGAAACAGTGCTCACCCGAAGTTGTACAAAGGAGTCCCACGCCGCCGGAGGACAACTTAGAAAGTCGTGCAATGCAGGTTAGAGTGCCGTGGACCCAGGTTTGGCTGTGCACAAAGGATTTCCGCCGGAAGTGCACAGAGGCCGGAGTAGCTGCAAAAGACGCGGTTCCCAGCAATGCAGTCTGGCGTGGGGAGGCAAGGACTTACCTCCACCAAACTTGGACTGAAGAGTCACTGGACTGTGGGAGTCACTTGGACAGAGTTGCTGGATTCAAGGGACCTCGCTCGTCATGCTGAGAGGAGACCCAGGGGACCAGTGATGCAGTTCTTTGGTGCCTGCGATAGCAGGGGGAAGATTCCGTCGACCCACTGGAGATTTCTTCGGAGCTTGTAGTGCAGAGAGGAGGCAGACTACCCCCACAGCATGCACCACCAGGAAAACAGTCGAGAAGGCGGCAGGATCAGCGTTACAGAGTTGCAGTAGTCGTCTTCGCTACTTTGTTGCAGTTTTGCAGGCTTCCAGTGCAGTCAGCAGTCGATTCCTTGGCAGAAGGTGAAGAGAGAGATGCAGAGGAACTCTGATGAGCTCTTGCATTCGTTATCTAAGGAATTCCCCAAAGCAGAGACCCTAAATAGCCAGAAAAGAGGGTTTGGCTACTTAGGAGAGAGGATAGGCTAGCAACACCTGAAGGAGCCTATCAGAAGGAGTCTCTGACGTCACCTGCTGGCCCTGGCCACTCAGAGCAGTCCAGTGTGCCAGCAGCACCTCTGTTTCAAAGATGGCAGAGGTCTGGAGCACACTGGAGGAGCTCTAGGCACCTCCCAGGGGAGGTGCAGGTCAGGGGAGTGGTCACTCCCCTTTCCTTTGTCCAGTTTCGCGCCAGAGCAGGGCTGAGGGGTCCCTGAACCGGTGTAGACTGGCTTATGCACAAATGGGCACCATCTGTGCCCATGAAAGCATTTCCAGAGGCTGGGGGAGGCTACTCCTCCCCTGCCTTAACACCTTTTTCCAAAGGGAGAGGGTGTAACACCCTCTCTCTGAGGAAGACCTTTGTTCTGCCATCCTGGGCCAAGCCTGGCTGGACCCCAGGAGGGCAGAAACCTGTCTGAGGGGTTGGCAGCAGCAGCAGCTGCAGTGAAACCCCTGAAAAGGCAGTTTGGCAGTACCAGGGTCTGTGCTACAGACCCGTGGGATCATGGGATTGTGCCAACTATGCCAGGATGGCATAGAGGGGGCAATTCCATGATCATAGACATGTTACATGGCCATATTCGGAGTTACCATTGTGAAGCTACACATAGGTAGTAACCTATGTGTAGTGCACACGTGTAATGGTGTCCCCGCACTCACAAAGTCCGGGGAATTTGCCCTGAACCATGTGGGGGCACCTTGGCTAGTGCCAGGGTGCCCACACACTAAGTAACTTTGCACCTAACCTTTACCAGGTAAAGGATAGACATATCGGTGACTTATAAGTTACTTAAGTGCAGTGGTAAATGGCTGTGAACTAACGTGGACGTTATTTCACTCAGGCTGCAGTGGCAGGCCTGTGTAAGAATTGTCAGAGCTCCCTATGGGTTGCAAAAGAAATGCTGCAGCCCATAGGGATCTCCTGGAACCCCAATACCCTGGGTACCTCAGTACCATATACTAGGGAATTATAAGGGTGTTCCAGTATGCCAATGTGAATTGGTGAAATTGGTCACTAGCCTGTTAGTGACAATTTGGAAAGGAA
Source organism: Pleurodeles waltl (assembly GCF_031143425.1). Classification (NCBI taxonomy): domain Eukaryota; kingdom Metazoa; phylum Chordata; class Amphibia; order Caudata; family Salamandridae; genus Pleurodeles; species Pleurodeles waltl. The sequence continues at coordinate 711,722,751 of NC_090448.1, forward strand.
TGAGAGAGCATAACCACTGAGGTTCTGGATAGCAGAGCCTCAGTGAGACAGTTAGTCATAACACAGGTAACACATTCAGGCACACTTATGAGCACTGGGGCCCTGGCTGGTAGGGTCCCAGTGACACATACAACTAAAACAACATATATACAGTGAAAAATGGGGGTAACATGCCAGGCAAGATGGTACTTTCCTACAGGCGGCCACCACAGCCATGCATTTGGAGAACGTTCTGGGTGCTGACTTGAGGCCGAATGGGAGCACTGCAAATTGGTAATGGTCTTGTCCCACATGCCACCTTAGGAACTTCCAATGCTTCCTGGCAACGAGAATGTGGAAGTATGCATCGTGAAGGTCGATGGAACATAGCCAATCTCCCTCCTGAAGCTGGAGATATATCTGATGCAAAGCCAGCATTCTGAACTTCTTATTTCAAATCCATTTGTTGGCTATTCTTAGATCGAGAAGAGGTCTGAATTTGTGCTTGTCTTCCTTTGGCACCAAGAAATACCTTGAGTGAATCCCTTTTCCAAGTTGATCGGTGGGAACTGGTTCTATCGCCTCCTTTTGTGATAGGATGTTAACCTCTGCCCTGAGAGAATCAAGATGGGACATGGAGGGCTTTGGTAGAATAGAAGGCAGAGGGTTTGTAAGCCTGAGACAATAACCATTTAGCACAATATTCAGTACCCAGGCATCTGATGTGATGCATTGCTACTCTTTCAGGTAATGCAAGATACTTCCCCCTACCGGAGTGGATAACAGAAGAGGGGGAAGGAACGGCTCAGGGCTTAGACGCAGAGGGCTGACGTCCTCCTTGGGATGTTTGTTGAGTGGAACGACCTCGCATTTGCTTGCGCTGAGTTTGGCATGATCTCTGGTGCTGCTGCTGTTGCTGCTGTTGTTGAGATCTAGGTGCCCCCCCCCCCATTGCAATGTTTGGAATCTCTGTGAGAAAAACATGTGGTGGCAGGGACAGAACAATTTACGCTGTTCTCTAGGTTTTTCAATGCCTACAGCTTTAAGAGTGTCCAGTTCTGATTTCATTCTCAACATCTCATCATCAGTGTGAGAACCAAACAGAGTAGAACCTGTAAATAGAAGGTTCTGTATTCTTTTTTGTGCTTCTGGCTTCAGAAAAGTAAGATGGAGCCATGAGTGTCTTCTCAGGGATATTCCATGACAATATCCATGCGCCACTAATATAGAAGTCTTTATGAAGATGGTCAGCAAATTGAAGGATGGAATCCCAATGAGCAAGGTCATATCTGCCCAAGAGGGCCTTGGCACTGGCTGTCTTCATGAAAATTGCAGATCTCAAGCAAACTTTGCGGCCTGCCACGTCCAGTTTTTTGCTCCCCTTGTCTGGTGGAGAGGAGGATGAACGAGAAGTAGAATGTAACTTGTTAGTGGCTACAATAACCACAGAATCTGGTGCTGGATCTGCCCTTAGTAAAAAAGGATCCTGCTCTGGAGGATGATATCTCTTTTGGAGCATAGAAGGAGTGGGCTTGGCTGTGGCTGGTGTCAGGAATAAGTCCATTGCCGGTTCTAGGACGCCTGGGACCAGCGAAAGCAAGGGTCTTGCAGAACAGCCTTGGTGCAAAGTCTCAAAGATCACAGATGTTGTGGGCGTAGGTGCCACCATAGGAATATTAAGCTTTGTAGCACCTCAGACAAGAACTTCCTGAAATGTGTTCACATCGTCAGTTGGAGAGACCCGGGGTGTTGTAGAGTCAGACAGAGTTGGATAATGTTCTCTGGTAGACAAGGAGGAATGACGTAGATGAGATCGAGAACTTGATCTATTGTGATGGTAGTGACGTCTGGAACGTCTACATGAACGGTGATGCAAATGTCTTGATGAGGCCCTAGGAGTCGTAGGAGCCCGTTCAGAGGGTGGTCCCGGAGGAGGCGCTACATGAGCAGGAGGATCAGGTGGAGGCGGCCAAAGCGGTTAAGGCATTGTGGTATGTGGAGGAGGAGATGGTTGAGGAGAAGTTGATGGAACCATCATGAGAGAAGCAGAAGATTCCAATGTGGAGTAAATCCTCCTCCTCTTCCTTGGTGACCTCCTTGAAGTTGACAAGTTCCTGTACGACGTGCTCCTCTCGACGTCGATCCTTCATGATGCTGGGTGTCCCTCGACATCGACAGTCCACACTGTGCCGACGGCGACCACGACAGAGAAGTACTTCTCAACGTCGGATGACCATGCCTCTTCGACGGCGTGTTAACTCTCGAAGTAGATGAACGTCAAGGTATGGAGTGAATATAGTCTGTTTTTGATTTTTAGTGCTCTATGGCATCTTAATGTTGTTTTCGGAATGTTACTGATTAGTATAAATTGAAATTATTATAGATAATTATAGGTGTATGGAAATAGGTCACGTAGGCATCAATGAATGTTGAATGATTATATCAAGACGAACTGGAGGGGTAGTTTTGCTGTTGTTTTTGCCTTTCACAGACAGGTATGGAGTGAATTTAGTCCGTTTTTGATTTTTAGCGTTTTTCAGAATTAACTAGGCGAAGGTAATCCTTGCGGAAAAGTGCATCTTCTATTTTGATAGAAAGACGGCCAGAATTTCTGAAGTCCGTCTTCTATTTTAGTTAAGACCCGACGCATCTAAATAGGACGCACGGCAACAACTCGGGTTACACGGTCAGGAGCGTACTCGCTAACAATTAAAAAGAAACGTGTTACAGGTAAAGTCACATTAGTAAATAATAATCCCAGGTTAGAGAGATTATTTCAGGGCAAAATAATTGATTGGCTATCTCATTTTATAGTAGATACTATTAGTAAGGAAAACGTGGAGAGACGATTGGAAATTTACTCAAGGGAACAAGAAAACGGTGAGCTCCCCTCGGGTTTAAAATGAGCACTGGAATCTTCTAATTAAACAATTTAAATCGATGAAATAATAATGCATTTGTTAATATATTTTATATATTCAATTAGATCTCATTCTTCAAAATACAAGAGATATTACGAAATCATTAAAAGAAGTAGTGATAAAGGAACTAGTAAGTCAAAACCAAATGAAATGAGGGGACATACCTCTAATTAATGGGGGTATAAGGTGGCACGGAGAGATTACTTTTAGATATTAAGGAGTAATATATGAATTTTTTCCAATAACGTTTTACTGCAATCTAATTTACAAGGTGGCCGCACTTAATCTATTATAATAGGTTTTCTATGCACTATTAAACGATTAACACTTGAAGGGTGATAAAACTAAACAAGACATTTTTTCACTTAGGTTCACGTTAGAAGGTATTATTTGAAAATAGTAAAATGAGGTCACTTATTGTGGTTCTCACCCGGTAACTTGGTGGACACACGTCTTAACTGTTTAAGCTACAGATATTGTTTTAGTTGGAATTGTTTTTGTAATGTATGATAATATTGTTCTAGGAATCTGTGATGAAACTTTATTGACAAGAAAGTCCTGAAGAAATCCTAGGGGTACTCCCCCGGATGAAACACGTGTTGACAACGGACAAACAAGGTGGAATTGAGGGTTATAAGAATGGATTAATTGGACTAACTTTGTGATTATGAATATGAATAATTAATTTGGACAATTTATATAGACAACGGACAAACTAGGTGGAATTGATGGTTATAAGAATGGATTAATTGGATTTATTATGTGATTGTGAATATGAACAATTAATTTGGACAATACATATAAAGAGGGAGTATTGTTGGATAGGAGTCAAATAAATTTATACTAAAAGTATTTCTGTTTGTTACACTAGATAACTATGATGTTAGGTAGGCATTGACTTATAAAGAATGATGTTATTGGTATATTAAATTTAAATACTTCATGTGTGCCATTACTCTTTAATATATGTTTCTGGGATGTTCAGCGTCCACTGGCCGATGAAGTGAGAACCCTGTTGGAAGAGTGGCCTTCCCCTCGCTTTAAGGTCCTACCGGTAGGCTGCTTTCTTCTTCTGCTTTCCTCTCTGGCCTGGAGACAAATTTTCTCTTTGTGACGCAGAGTGTGCCTGGAGAAGTTTTTATGTATCTCACAGGCACCAGGATGGAAGGCAGATAATACAGACCTCGTGTGGGTCTGTTCTGGCCTTCTTCTTGCCACAACAAGGGCACTTGTCAAAAAGTGAAGGCATTTGGATGGTAAAATACCTTAAATTTCTGTCAGAATTTTTAAAAAATGACAGAAAATAGTCAGGCAAGATGAAAAACGTCGAATGAAGATGTAATCTAAAGTCTTTGACTAGAAACTTTTGTGAAAAAATCTCTAAATAGGAGGAGCACAAGCTCCGGGTCCTGTCAGCAGGAGCCGGAAAAAAGAACTGAGGTAACTGCCTTTTGCTGAGCAGGATGGGATATGGGAGGACCACCTGCTCTTAAAGGCACAGCTTTACTTTTTAGTCTGTATAATGGCAGCCTATGGGGTACACTGCCCTGCACTTCTTCACCCTTATGTAATATTGCAAAAGGGTTTGTGAAAGATTTTTTTCTGTAAAACATTATAAGTATTCATGCATTTGAATGCATATCTGCCTGGCAGGACCTTTTTTCAACCAAACAGGATGAAGAATTTTGGCATTTGTAGCGTCTCCTTTAGGCTACTTAATGACATTCTTAAGTGACTTTGCAGGCCTTCCTGAAGAAAAGCGAACATCAACACTTAAGAAGATATTTACAGAGAACCACTCCGGGGTCTCCGCAGGCGAGCGGAACTATTCAGTGCTTATGACTATACATGGAAATCCCCTACAAGAGAACCAATGTACTTCACGCTGCTGTGTATTTTGTGTGCAGAGAGTTATTAGTTGTTCCCTCCACTTGGAGGTTTTAAGTTGAAAACTATACATAAAATAATACAAATAATTTTTAAAAAGTCTAGGACACCATCTTCAAGGCTTAGAGTCAAACTTAAATAGACACATTTGCCCTTGCAGATGCAAGTGCAGTCATTTCACTTAGTGGATGGGCAGTAGAACTAGTTCCCTGTGGCATGGTTGGACATTGGTTTGTGCAAGGGAATTTTTGTGAGCCTTTGCCCAACCACTCTGTTCTGAGAGTAAACATATAAGGGAGACGCACAAGGATGCAGTGATCTAAACTGCTCAAGCCTGGCCTTTAGTTGTTCAGTACTGAAATATCCACCTCTTACACAGAAAGCATTTCCAAATCCCCTCTCCCACAAAGGAGAAACATCCTATCCCTTGAGGCTTAGACAATGCTAGACCCCTCCCTACCTTTGTTCCCCTTGTGTGCATGATTACTGGGGAGTTTACAACAGTGCTGTTAATCAGTGTGCCTGGCAGTTCTGTGGGCTGCCCCACGCTCCATCACTAGAGCTCCATAGGGAAGCAAATGGCTGTGATGCTTTCATTGGAACTTGGCAAAAAATATCAGTCCCCTCTTATACTCAATTGAAGAACTCAAGCCTTTTTCACAGCACCTTGCTAAGATAGGAGTGCCACTGGTAAGACCTACATCAAGATAACAGGTGTGTACCACAACAGTCTTCGTGAGTCCTTCTCCACAGCCAACAAGGCTACCAAGAGACATTTGAGGTAGGCTGTAAGAGTATGGTAAATTTATATCTAAAGTGACTTTGTTGCTTTAAGGCTCTAGGTTCTTTCCCCTTATTATAATCACCCTCCCGCTGACCCCTATGACAATGATCAGCAGCCACACATTGATTGGCTTCATTTTTCGAATTGAAGAGAAATGCAGAAGGTGCATAAGTGTGCAGGGATAGGGAACGTTCAATAAACAGGTCCGCAATACCAGCATTCAAAGTTCTATATTAAACAGCAGTAGAAGATGTTTCTGGTTCTCCCAACTAGGAGGCAAGTATACCTACAGGTTGATAAAGGGAGCACATGCATAAAGCTGTAATCACAAGTGGAATTGTAATTCGTGTGATCACCTCTGATGAAATCTAACTTTGCTGAGTTGGACTTTATTGGGTGCAGTACATACCACCCAATTATAAATTATGGGAAATAACATGTAGAATTCGGTGCTTACCACATCTAAAATCTACATGATCCAGTAAATATTAGGCATTATTCTCTAAACAAATAGCAGCAGGTATGGCCCACCAATGTTTATCACAACTCACAATTGCAGTATTTGTGGTGACAGCAGTTACTGTGCATATCACAATTAACTAGGTTGCTCATAAGTAGGGCCTTGGAGTAAGGGAGATAATATAAAGGCATTTGTATGCTTTTCTGTGATGAGCACCAATTTGACTCATCATCCTGGGAAATCCGGGATTGCCCTTATTAAGTCCACAAAAATCAAGCACTAGCAAAGCTAGTAGGTCTCACCTTTGTATTGAGAGTGCTGAGGTACTTTATTTTCCAATGCAAGTCTGTAAAGCATTGCTGAAAAAGTGGGAAAAACATTTTAAAATACTGGAAGAGAACCAAACACATATCTTAAGGTATCTTGAAAGTGAACACTATAGGAGGCTGGCCTGGTTTGTAGTGGGTACCTTGGGTACTTACACCTTATACCAGGTCCAATTATCCCTTATTAGTGAAGTACTTGTGTTCTAGCAGCTTAGGCTAATGGAGGTAGCTATAGCAGAGCAGCTTAGGCTGAACTAGGAGACATGCATAGCTCATGCAATACCACTTATAGTTACACAGTACTTATACACAAGTAAAGACAATACTCAGTGTTATCAAAAATAAAGGTATTTATTTGGGTGACACAGTGCCAAAAATATCTTAGAGACAATACTCCTTCTGGAGGTAAGTAATATGCACAATATATACACTAGACACCAAAATTAGACAAGTAAATAGTCATAGAACAATGCAAACAGTAGGAGATCCTGTAGAATGCAATGGGAGAAAATAGGTCTAGGGGCAACACAAACTATATACTAAAAAAGTGGAATGTGAATCACAAATTCTCCCCTAGACAAGTTTAGTGTGTGCAGAATCGCTGGGAGAGTAAGAATACAGTAAAGGTAAGTAAATTACCTCACCTCAGAGCCCAGAAAAGCAGGAGTAAAGTACTGCAAGTTTTCTTAGGACACGCTACACCTCGTTTCTGGGATTTTGCAGCAGCCAACCAAGTCTGCAAAGAACAACTGCTGGATTATTGGACCTGAAGACCTGCAAAGGAAGGGGACCAAGTCCAGAAGTCAAAAAAAGTTACAGGAAGGACAGGAGCCCCTGCCAACTCAGAAGAGGGTGCAAAAGAAGAGTCCCCAGTTAGTCAAAGACTGCAGAAATGCACCCTAGGAAGATGCCAGCGGGTTCCTGCATGATGCAAAAGATGTCCCACGGCGTGAAGATTGTTGCAGATGAGATTTCGTGTTGGAAGGCGCCAACAAGCCTTGGCTATGGCAAACGTGCATTTTTCATCAAAATGGTTCTGGGTGGACCCAGGAGGGACCTGGGGGCCTCAACTCTGTGTGAGGAGGAAGAGCGGGCTCTCAGCACTTTAGAGAGCCCTCAGGATGCCAGGCAGCACCCCCAGAAGCCGCAGGATCCAGGTTCAAAAGAGGTGCAAAACGTGGTTGATGCAGCACAACAAAAGAAGGTCCCACGCTGCTGGAGAACAACTCAGCGAGTTGAGTGTCGCAGGGTGGAGTGCTGGGGACCTGGGCCAGGCTGTACATGAAGGAATTTTGCAAAGATTGCACAGAGGCCTCAGGAGGTGAAGAAGACACAATACACAGGGGTACCGTCGTTCTTGGGGAAGACAAGGTCTTACCTCCTCTAAATTGCGTCAGCAGGACCTCAGGACAGTCTATGTCGATGATGTCCACCCTCTGTGTCCTTAGGAGCACGCTTGTTGCCGTGCGAGGAGTCCGAGGGTACCGGTCGTCATCTTGGAAGGTACCTGCTTGGAGCAGGGGAGTTACTCCGTCACTCCATGAGAGATTCCTTCGGTTCTTCTGGTGCTGGATGAAGACAGGAAGTCCCCAGAGCATGCACACCATGGAAACTGTTGCAGTTGCTGACTTTGAGCTGAGGTTGCTGAAGAAAAGTGTCTCTTGTAGACACTTTGTCGAAGTTACAGCGTTTCTTGGAGCAGGCTGCGGTTGATCCCAGGTCAGAAGAGTCTGACGTTGTTGCAGAGGATTCCTAAAGGAAACTTGCAAGCAGAATCTGAAGAGAACTTACAGGAGAGACCCTAAATAGCCCTGAGAAGGGGATTGGCTACCTTATCAGGTATGGACCTATCAGGAGGGGTCTCTGATGTCACCTGCTGGCACTGGCCACTCAGAGCCCTCCAGAGTGCCCCCACACCTTGCAAAGCAAGATGGCTGAAGTCTGGGACACACTGGAGGAGCTCTGGGCACCACCCCTTGGGTGCTGATGGGCAGGGGAGTGGTCATTCCCCTTTCCTTTGTCCAGTTTCCCGCCAGAGCAGGGAGAAGGGGTCCCTGAACCGGTGTAGACTGGTTTATGCAAGGAGGGCACCATCTGTGCCCTTCAAAGCATTTCCAGAGGCTGGGAGAGGCTACCCCTCGCCAGCCTGTAACACCTATTTCCAAAGGGAGAGGGTGTAACACCCTGCTCTCAAAGGAAATGCTTTGTTCTGCATTCCTGGGACTGTGCTGCCCAGACCCCAGGAGGGCAGAACCCTGACTGTGAGGTGGCAGCGGCTGTAGCTGCAGTGCAAGCTTCAGAGAGCTGGTTTGGCAGTCCTGGGGGTCTATGGTGGAGCCCCCAGGATGCATGGAACTGCCTCTCCAGTACCAGATTTGGAACGAGGGGACAATTCCATGATCCTAGACACGTTACATGGCCATATTCGGAGTTACCATTGTGAAGCTACATATAGGTATTGACCTATATGTGGTGCACACGTGTAATGGGGTCCCTGCACTCACAAAGTCTGGGGAAATGGCCCTGAACTATGTGGGGGAACCTTTGCTAGTGCAAGGGTGCCCTCACACTTAGTAACTTTGCACCTAACCTTCAGTAAGTGAAGGTTAGACACATAGGTTACTTATACGTTACTTAAGTGCAGTGAAAATGGCTGTGAAATAACGTGTGCTTTATTTCACGCAGTCTGCAGTGGCAGTCCTGTGTAAGGGTTTGTCTGAGCTCCCTATGGGTGACAAAATAAATGCTGCAGCCCACATGGATCTTCTGGAACCCCAATGCCCTGGGTACCTAGGTACCATATACTTAGGACTTATAAGGGGGGTCCAGTATTCCAATTGAAATTGGTAAATTAAGTCACTGGCCTACAGTGACAAATGTAAAAGCAGAGAGAGCATAAACACTGAGGTTCTGGTTAGCAGAGCGTCAGTGACACAGTTAGGCACTACACAGGCATACACATTAGTCCACAAACTATGAGCACTGGAGTCCTGGCTAGCTAGCAGGACCCCAGTAAGAGAGGCAAAACACACTGACATATAGGTTTTTATCTATGAGCACTGGGGTCCTGGCTAGCAGGATCCCAGTGACACTGTAAAAACACACTGACACACACTCACAAACAGGCCAAAAGTGGGGGTAACCATGCTAGAAAGAAGCTACTTTCTCACAAACACTGAATCCAGTACCTTCAATCTTTATGAATGGCATGTTTTACTTTTCACATTTTTGATGCAGGAAACTATGACCGAAGTTAAAAGCACATGATCTAGCTTAAAATAACAGAAAGGACTAGATGCAGGTACCTTAAAGAATATAACACCTGCTTGAGGAGGTATCAGTATTTAAAGGAGGTTCCTTGCCATTTATTTTCCACAGAACTCAGAACTGGAGCAAATCCTCCAGCCATTTGGTACTCTGTAGCAGCTTGGGAAGCAGATTTGTGGTCTGCAGGGAGATGAAACATCTATCAAGTTACAGTGCCTCAACATAAGGTGAGTGAGTGCAGCTGTCCCGCACTCACCCAGCACAATAAGGACCAGATGGAATAAGCGTGTTTGCATGTGCAAACGCTCAGATTTGGAGTTTGCAACCACACAAATAATTCAGGCCATGTACTAAACCAATTTTAGGAGATGGTAAAGTTTTAAAAATACATTATGAATTGCTATTTGGAAGGGGCATGTAGTATGTGTTCCTTCCAAATAGCAATCCCTATCTTATACAAGTATCAATGGTTTGCAACTGGAATTCTAGTCACATGCCAATGAAAAGTTACTGACTCCCAAGCAGGGGTGGTAACACCTTTGTAAGAGGAAATGGGTCCCGTTTGGCCCGTTCCCCTTCCTGAAACTTAAAAAATGTCAATTAAAAACAATCATAGACAGGTTGATCTGAAGACCCTGCAGGCCTACATCAATGTAATTGTGTCCAATCATATTGAGTAGCAATTTGTGACATACCTCATGAATATTGTTTACGACGTAGTCCACTTTGGATTTGGTGAACTGAGCTGTTAGTAAATCAGTTGGTTTGCAAAATTTCAAACTGGTTGCAAAAATGCCACCAGTGAAATAATACCTCTTGCCCTTAATGCTGCTTTTGTGTGATGGGCCCTGGCCATTAATTCAACCTTCAAAGCCAGAAAACCAACCTGATTCTCTTAAGTCAAACCTGCTAAAGACATACCAGTTGATGTGTTTTTACAAACGAGCTACACAAAGAGCATAGGAGGGCAGGGATGTGCGAGGAAACAGCACCCTTGGTGGAGAGGGCAAAAAGACAAAGCAAAAGAAAAAAGTGTTTCTCTGATGCGGTCCCAAGATGGCTACAAGTCACCCAATCAGATGGTAGAGAGGCGGTGCTCTACAAGAGGGACAAACACAAGAACAGGAAGGGAAGCCACTGAATGAGAAGCAAACTAAGTTGAAAAGAAAGCAAACAAAGATAACAATGAGGTAATCCGAAGCCCACTCACACTATTGATACTGTACACAATAGGTCTTTAAGTACATAAAGCTAAAAGCTGTTAATAAGCAAGATCTAAAAAGTATGGCAGAAGCACATCCTCCCAGTGACCATAATAAAAAGCATGTCTCATAGCGGATTACTAGCTGTATTATTCTCACTGAGCCTCACGATTGTGAACGCCAGACAATGGGAAACAAGTTATTTCTGACTGATGCTACATCATTGCACCACTGCTTCTACATCCTAAATGGATTCCAGGCTATGCTGACCAGCTCCCTGCGAGAATGACATGCAGCGTTGGCTCTCTGTTCCATGGTCTGGGAGTAGAGGTCATGTTATGTATGATTCTCCTACTACTCCTCTTACCCTGCAACGAAATTGGAAGTGGGGAAGATAATATTTGGGGCTATACACAACAAAAAAAGATGGGTAAAAAGTGAATAACAGGGTTGCTCTTCATCTCAGGGTTGTGAGTGACATTATAAACAACTTGAGATTCACAATTGTTGTATATCTAAAGTTATTCAGATTTACTCTGAAAAGCATCCCGTTATTTGCTGTTATCTATCTCTAATTCTATATATTAACATTCTGCTGGAAGACAGTAATGTCTAATAGAAAGTGTATTTGGATATCAATGGATATGAGTAAAGTGTCCCACCTGGATCTCATGTCCTTAGAAATCAATTTCTGCCTGCTGTAAATGCTTAGAACCAAACCCCCCACCAACTATTCCATACTAGTGTAGTTGTTTCCTATGATTGTGTGCTTGCTTGACAGAGTGTCACTGGAGAGGCCCGGAAACAAATCACCTTCCCGGTCCTGTTGAAGAGGGGTCAAGTGGTCTATACAGTGTGTTTTCTCATTCATAATTCTTCAAGGGGTTGATGGCAGATTTTGCAGCCTTCCAACCTAACCCATGAGACAAATTAACTGAGTCATACCATAGCCCTGAACTGGACTGATCCTTCACCACCTCCTCTCTCCTCAGCATCCAACATAAACACTGAGGCCAGCCCATGAGAGAATAGAAAACCATTTAATGCTTCAAATACTTTTCCATCGCTTAAAGGTTGAAGTCATATTTTGCCATGCAAACTCCATTTTCAATTTCAACACCCTTCTTAACAACATCATTGATTTTCTAGAATCCCATGTGATCACCCATGATCTACATAAAAAAAAGGAAGTGGAATCTGGAAAATTCATCACCTATGTACCCCAAAGAACTTGCCAAAAGCAAACATTCCATGTATCACTATGAATAGACAGGAAAGTAAATTGAAAGAAAACAGACCCCTGATGATGTAATGCTACTGTTGCCACCCTGAATAACACATAGCAAAATTATCACATCAGTCAAAACAAAGTACTTTACCACCACCATCAATTAAGTTGTCAACAGAAGCAACACACTCTGTTGGGCAATCAAGCCCTGTGTCATCCTCCTACCAGCCCCTCCTATCCCACACTCCACAGAAAGGTGCAATGCCATCAACCTCTTCTTCAGCAAAAAAAAAAGAAACAGAAGCTGCAACAGTGGATCAAAACTGCCAAACCTGCTTCTTTTCTTAGGCTCACTACTTCTTCCAGCACCCCACAATGGTCATCCTTCAAATCCCTATTTATTGCAGATTTAACTGACATAGGGGGTCATTCTGACTCCCGCCGGCCGCGGTAACCGCGGTGCCGGCGGGAGCCGCCAGAATACCGCTGCGCGGTCAGAAGACCGCCGCGGTTATTCTGTGTTTCCCACTGGGCTGGCGGGCGACCGCCAGAAAGCCGCCCGCCAGCCCAGCGGGAAACCCCTTCCCACGAGGAAGCCGGCTCCGAATGGAGCCGGCGGAGTGGGAAGGGTCCGACGGGTGCAGTAGCACCCGTCGCGATTTTCAGTGTCTGCAAGGCAGACACTGAAAATCTTTTAGGGGCCCTCTTACGGGGGCCTCTGCAGTGCCCATGCCATTGGCATGGGCACTGCAGGGGCCCCCAGGGGCCCCACGACACCCCTCACCGCCATCCTGTTCCTGGCGGTCGGAACCGCCAGGAACAGGATGGCGGTGAGGGGGTCGGAATCCCCATGGCGGCGCAGCAAGCTGCGCCGCCAAGGAGGATTCCTCAGGGCAGCGGAAAACCGGCGGGAGACCGCCGGTTTTCCGTTTCTGACCGCGGCCATACCGCCGCGGTCAGAATGCCCTTGGGAGCACCGCCAGCCTGTTGGCGGTGCTCCCGCGGTCCCCGGCCCTGGCGGTCCATGACCGCCAGGGTCAGAATGACCGCCATACTCATTTCCCTCAGAGCCTTTTCATATGAGGATGATATCTTACCCGCATCCTTCATCAAAGCCCTTTCGCTAGAAGCCCTAGCATCCCAACTCATCTTTATCAACACCTTGCTGATTCAATGCAACATCCCCAAGCCTCTGAAGATGAGCCAGATCCCCTCAATCCTAAAGGAAAATATACTAGATTCTGACAACATTATCAAATACTGGACAGTCTCTCACCTCTTCTTTATTAGCAAGCTCATTGAAAAGCAGTATATGGTCAACCTTAAGATCACATCAAGACCAACCATGTTTTGCAGAACTAGCAATCAATGTTCTGCAACTTAGACAATGCCCTTATGGCCACAAAGCAATTTTTCAGGTGCAAAATCTTTTGTTAAGATCAATTAAAGTGCACCCTTCTTGTAAAGTGCAGGGTATACTATGCCAAGAACTTATACCTTTTCCTGAATTCTCTGACACGCCCATATTATCTCCTATCGCAGAGGGCCTTTCAGTGCCACCCCATCTTGAGAGTCTCTCCTAAAAGTAATTGAGAATATCATGGGGGAAAATGTTACACTACCTGACATAGACTTGGAGCTGTATAGAAGATAATGGAGTCAAAACAAGGCCCCCTAAAGCCCTGTCTCTGCCCTCCTCACCTCCAATTTTGTCGACTGGTTTGCAACTATTACTACATCAAATCAATCCTTCACTTCAGCTCTTCTCTCAGAAACTCCTGACTTGGATATAAAGGTCAATCAGTTAGACAGTCTTCCAGAACGTGAGGTGAAGATATCATCAACCCTACTTAGGTCATCATTATGATATCGGCGGTAAAAACCACCTACCCCTGCGGTAAAGGCCGGCAAAATACCGCCACCGCGGCTACCATCCGTCTGCCATATTATGAGCACTGCCTGACTTCCGCCATATTAAGGGCAGAAATCCGGCAGTGCTCATGGTGGTAAGCTGGATTTGCTACCACCAGCACCGTCACGCCAGTAGAACGTCGCCAGCCATATTATGCCCAGTAATATGGCCTGTCGGTGTTCTGCTGGCAGGGCCCCTTTTGGTTCCCTGCCTGAAGACCTCCTCGACAAAGGTAAGTCAGGCCTCCGACAGCGTAGGGGATGGGAGGGTGTGGGTTGTTGTGTGTGTGTGTCTGAGTGTGTGCATGAATGAGTGTGTGAATGCGTCTGTGTGTGTTGTGTTGTTTGCGTGGTTGTATGCGTGTGAGTGAATGCGTGTAAGAATGGTGAAGTGAGTGCGTGTCTGCATGTCAGTGTGATCTTTGTAAGAATGTGTGTGAGCATGTCAGGATGTATGCGTGTATGAATGCGTGTATGCCAGTGTGTGTTTGAATGCATGTATGCCACTGTGAGTGATTGGGTGTATGCGTGGTGCATGTCTGCGGGCGTGTGCATGTATTGGGGTGGTGGGGGGGTGTCTGAGGATCGGAGGGGGTGTTAGGGTGTTTGGATTAGGGAGGTGGGGGTGTCAGGTGAGTGTTGGGGGTGGCTGCCTACTGGTGACAGGGAAGGAATTCCCTGTCACTGGTAGGGCTTACTGTCATGGTTTTCGTGGCGTAAATCATGGTGGTAGGCCAGCTCATAATGCCGCTGCCGGTACTATGCCGGCCACTGGACTGGAGATGCACATCTCCGGCCCGGCGGCTCATACCGTCATGTCGGTATGAGCGGAGATGTGGCGGGTTGGCTGCAGCCAACCCACCGATCTCATAATGTGGCGGTATGTACCGCCAGCCTGTTGGCGGTCAAACCGCCACATTAACACTCACCGCTGGGGTCATAATGACCCCCTTTGGTTGGAGAGATGTTTATCATCTATTCTCAATCTGCTGGAAATATTTGTAGGGGGATCAGAAGCTACCCTAGATGTAGTGACAGCAACACTACAGGACTTAAGCACCAGAAAGAAAGTAGAGGAAGCAGGGGCGGGGCATATGGCTACATTAGTAGGCACCCTGGCGTCTGAGGGTAAGGAAGCCCTAAGGAGGGGTCCTTTACAGAAGGACTTTTGTTCATGAGTAGGAAAATCTAACTGTAAACCTAGTGAAGAAGTTGACTGCACTGCGGAGAATCCAACTCGTTTTATAAAACATATTTTTGACATAAATGTTGAAACTAACACAGCTGGGGGGGCAACAACGGAAAAAGGAAGTGTAGAAAAAAACTGTATCCTATTTGTACTCTTAATACGAGACAGAGCACAGAAGTAGGTGACTCAATCCCGATCCATCTAGAGCTTAAAGGAAAACTATGAAAATGGACAGGGAAAAAAATCACCTAATTGGAGATTCTGAAAGAAAGGGGGACACACAATCCATTTTAGAGAGGAAGAAGTGCCCACTCTAAGATCCGAGCACAGGTCTGGATCAGAAGGGTCTAGGGTGGTCATTATGACATTTGCGGTAAATCCCACTAACCGCAGCAGTGATGGCCACCAACATACCGCCGTCAAATTATGAGACACACACCAATCCGACAGAATACTGCCACATACAAAAATCCACCAGCCCAAAGGTCTGTGCTAAAGTGCCGGTACCAACACCCATACTGTTACGCCAACAAAACAACACCCACCACATTATGACCCATGAATCACCACAGCAGCCATTCAGTGGCGGTAAACCATTGGCGGTACACCACAGCACGCTCAGAATGGCCACCCATAGACTAAACTACACAACATTGGCCAATACCAAAAACACACACCTGACACTCTGACACTCATACACACCCCACACACACCCACCCACAGCACTATAAAACACCCACCCACATTACCCACAACCCTTTATGAATACAAATTATTGCCACCAGACAGACACCAAGACCGCTGCGACAACTAGACACACACACTACATACACCCATACATCCCTCATGCACCCCACTTCACACACCCAACCACAGTACCCAACACCCACACACTTACACACACCACACAACACCCATGTCCCCACAAAGGCACCCCTGTTTCACAGATGAGGAGTTCCGGGTCATGGTGGAGGAAATAGTCAGGGTAGAGCCACAGCTGTTTGGAGCACAAGTACAGCAAATATCCATTGCCAAGAAGAATGAGCTATGGACAGGGTGAACGCCGTGGGACAGCATCCAGGAACAACGGATGACATCAGGAAGAGGTGGAATGACCTACGGAGGAAGGTACATTTCGTGGTAGCAAGGCACCAGCTCGCCATACAGAGGACTGGTGTTGGCCCCCAGCTCCTCCCCCACAGCTCACAGCATGGGAGGAGCAAGTCTTGGCAATACTGCATCCTGAGGGACTCACTGGAGTTGCCAGAGGACTGGACACTAGTGAGTCAACATTCACTACTTATCAACCCTCCATACCTGCATGCCATCTCACCCCCTCCCCCTCACTCCCATAACTCCACTCCATCCCACACACTGCACCTACACATATGACTAACCCCAATGCCAAGCCCTGCATGCTATACCAATGCATGGACAGCCCTCCCATCCCTGCATGGACATCCATCACAAAAGCATGCACTGCATGGAGAACTAACAATCCCACAGTACATCACCATACACAAACAAAGGTGGCAGGGAACAGCAACGATAGAGGGGAAGATAGGGATGTACAATATGTCACAGACATGAAGGATAGTACATCACTTACATCCCCACAGGTGCCCCAGCCAATGTGAGCGGAGAGGAGGTGCCATGACAAACCAGTCCCCAACAGAAGATGCCTCCAGTGATGACAGTAACTCTGGACTTCTGGATCTGGATGAACTACCTGGCACATCAGGGAGCACTGGTCAGTTGGTCACCCCAGCCCACTCCCAGTCAACCACAGAGCCTCCCCCTTGGGTCCAAACTGAAGTGGCATGACAAGCAAAAAAACAGATGGACTAAACCCAGATCTGTGACTGGTGGTGAATGTTTGATTTGATCAGCATTCCGTTCATCATCTGTTGTTTTTGTATTTGTCGCCCTAAGTGGAAAGGGTATGCCCAGATGTGGGTCCTGTGCTTGCTATGCCCCCAGCTTCAAGCTAGCCTGGCTGATGAAGGGTGATACCATGAAACTGGTCCCAGGATGGTTTTATCTGGTCCAGGGAGAACTTGGCCTGGCAGTTCGGGATGGACTGTTTCCATGGGGAGCAGGGTCAAGACTGATTTGCATATGGTTGGGTCCAAACTGGAATGGCATGGCGAGCAAATAAACTGAGGGGTTAAACCCAGATCTGTGACTGGGGGTGAATGTTTGATTTGTATGCCTTCTGTCCATCATTGTTGTTTTTGCATTTGCTCTTCAGTGTAGCCAAGTCCACAAGGTGTCTGTACATGGGAGTTTGTTTCTTCCTCCTATTCATCCGCAGTGGTAGGTATCTAAGGGA
Source organism: Pleurodeles waltl (assembly GCF_031143425.1). Classification (NCBI taxonomy): domain Eukaryota; kingdom Metazoa; phylum Chordata; class Amphibia; order Caudata; family Salamandridae; genus Pleurodeles; species Pleurodeles waltl. The sequence continues at coordinate 711,740,237 of NC_090448.1, forward strand.
CACAAGAGTGACCAGGCTGTCACAATTTGAACAATGGAACCACCACCTCAGTGTGCATACAGCTTTAATGTGATGGGACAGTGGGAATGGCAATGTATGTGCAATTTTCATAAAGGACGCAGTTCTGGACGATCTGTATGTAGTCCACCACCATGAAATGGCGACCGCCTGTTCTGTATCCAGGGACAGGTGGAAGAGAGGTATCTCCGCTGACGTTGGGCATCATGGCGGAAGGCGGTCTTCCACCGCTGTGCAATTCATCATTGGCTAATATGGAGCTCTATGGAGTACAGTGGCCAATGGGGATCAGTGGCAGCGCTGCCGGTGTACACCGCAGTGGGCGTGACCGCCATTTTCTGTCTATAACCTCACTTGATTTCTGACTTTTCACAGGACAACACCTACACAGCGTGTGCTGCTGTGACCTGTGTCTGGAACCTACCATGGCCCGTGTGACCGGGGAAAGGGCCCCTGCCTTCACTTTGATGGAGTTGGAGCACTTGGTGGATGTGGTTTTGCCCCAGTATGGGCAGCTGTATGTGCCTCCAGACCAACAGGCGACTACACCTTGGGCACGATGCATGTGGGAGGGTTGCACGGAGATGTGTGTGCAGGCATCGTGTCATATGTGGGGTGGTATGTCTGGTGGAAGTGTACATGGTGTGCGCCGGATGATGTGTGTGCCAATGGATTTGGAAACAGGATTTGAAGGCCATATATGTAATGCTGTCCTCCTGTCTGTATTACCTCTGCAGGTCAGCGCCCATCAAAAGAAGGGATTGTGGCGTGCCATCGCCAAGGACATGCGGACCCTTGGGGTCTACAGCAGACAGAGCACCCACTGCAGGAAACGGTGGGAGGACCTGAGATACTGGACACAGAAGACTACGGAGGCTCAGCTCGGGATGGCCTCCCAACCAGGAAGGGGTGTCTGTCGGAACCTGACCCCCCTGATGGCCCGCATACTGGCGGTGGCCTACCCAGAGCTGGATGGGCGCTTGAGGGCATCACAGCAGCCACAAGGGGGTGAGTACAGTGGTCATTACTACAATATTTGGTAGTTGGCATGGGATCCGGGTGGTGGTTGTGAGTTAGGGGGTGCCCCTTAATGCCATGACAGACATTGCAGCGTGATCCAGCTCAAGGGTAATGGGTGTATGGCAAATGTAGGTAACCTAGCTCATTTGCATTCAATTCCAGTAAGGGCTTTGTGGGTCCCAGGAGGTGTGCAGTTGGCGGTGTTTAGCCCTCATCTTGCTGGGGCATTTAGCCAATTCAATGCCAGTGCAATGCATAGTGTTCAATGTTGATCCCTGTGTGTGACGGTGCTATGTATGCCAACTATGGTGTTGGTGCTATAATTGACCCAAAGCCCCCTTTCTCTCCCTCCCCCCTTTCTCCTTCTCTCATCCTGTCCATGTGTGCATTAGCATAATCTGGCGAAGGAGCAGGGGCACCGGCGACAGAGGGAGCTGCATCCCACAGGACCCAGGAGGCAGAGTCCACCGACACCGAGGGAACCAGTGGGACGGAGCGCGAGGGAGGAGCACCACGGCAGAGACAGGCGGTGACAACACTGACTCAGATACCTCCTCCGATGGAAGCTCCCTGGTGGTGGCGGACACCTGTACCCCAGCTGCAGGTACAGCCGCCACCCCTGTACCAGCACCGCCCTCCCAGTAGCCCCTCAGCGAGTTGCCAGTGCCCGCTCACCCAGGAAGGTGGGCATCTCCTTTGCCCCAGACACCTCAGGCCCTGCCCCAGTGAGCCCTGCTGCCCTGAGTGAGGAGGCTATTGACCTCCTGAGATCAATCTCTGTAGGGCAGTCACACATTGTGAATGCCATCCAGGGGCTGGGATCCCAAATGCAGCAATGCAATGCATTCCTGGAGGGCATCCACGTTGGATTGGCGGCCCAACAGAGATTGATTCAGGCTCTGGCCTCCTCTCTGATGGCAGCCATTGTCCCTGTTCCTAATGTCCCCCTCCAACTACCACTTCCCAGTCTCTTCATTCCCAACCCATGCACACATACAGACGAGCCTGCACACAAGACATCACACAAGAGTGGCACAGTCAAACACAGGCACCACACCTCAGTCCACAGGCACTCACACAAACAACAGACAGTTGCACACACATCCACTGCCTCCATTGTCTCTCCATCCTCCTCCTCCTTCACCTCCCTCACAGTCATGTCCACACTCACACCTGCATGCACTGCTTCAACAGCCACCACCAGCATCAACACACCAAGCAGCACACACACCTCACTAGCAGACACCTTCAAAACATCCATCCACGCATCCCTATTGTCCTCTCCCACACTGTCTGTCCCCCCCTTCCTAAAAGATACAAACGCAGGCACTCAGACACCCAACAGCCATCCACCTCACATCGGCACACTGCCCATGCACCTGCACCCAAGTACAGCAGGCGTACTCCTCCAGCAACCACTGCCTCAACCTCCACTCCCATCCCTCCTCTCTCATCCTGCCCCTCTGCCCCTCTGCCCCTAAGAACCTTTTCCTTGCCCAACTTGACCTCTTCCCTCCCTCCCCCATCCCCTACGTCCTGCCCATAAGAGCAGGGTCCCAACGACCCAACCCAACACCTCAGCCAAACAGTCCACGGGGACAGTGGAGGAACCTCCTATTCATGGAGGCAAAACAGCGAAGGATCCAACTCCACTAACCAGGAATGGGAAGGATGCCACTCCACCAGCCAGGAAAGGGAAGGATCCCACTCCACTAGCCAGGAAGAGGAAGGATCCCACTCCACCAGACAAGAAAGGGAAGGATCCCACTCCACCCGCCAGGAAAGGGAAGGATCCCACTCAGCCACCAATGTCAGAAAAGGTTCCCACTCAAGCAGCAATGTCAGAAAAAGGTTCCCACTCTACCACCAATGACAGAAGAGATTCCCACTCAACTGCCAATGTCAGAAAAGGTTCCCACTCAACCACCAATGTCAGAAAAGGTTCCCACTCAACCACCAATGTCAGAAAAGGTTTCCACTCAACCACCAAGGACAGAAGAGGTTCCCACTCAATCACCCCTGACAGAAGCGGTTCCCACTCAACCACCAATGTCAGAAATGGTTTCCACTCAACCACCAGTGACAGAAGAGGCTCCCACTCAACCACCAATGACAGAAGAGGTTCCCACTCAACTGCCAATGACAGGCAAGAAGCCCTCACCTCCAGCTGGGACACAGCAGCCCTCACCTCCAGCAGAGGCTCCCCAGAAGACACCTCGCCCAGCAGAGACATAGCAGCCCTCACCTCCGGCAGAGGCTGCCCAGGAGACACCCCCCCAGCAGAGACAATGCAGCCCTCACCTCCAGCAGAGGGCATGTAGGCCACCCTCCAAGGACTGTTGTACAAGGAGCCTCCTCCAGAAGCAGTGGGCGAGTTCCCCACTTCAGAGACTGTGACCTTGCACTCTCCAGCATTTTGAAATGGGCATAGAGCCCCCTCCAAAAGCAGTGGGCAAGTTCCCCACCTCAGAGTCTGTGACCTTGCACTTCCCAGCATTGGTAAATAGGCATGGAGCCCCTTCCAGGAGCAGTGGGCAAGTTCCCGACTTCAGCTGAGGTGCCCCCCAAACCCCTTCCCCCTGAGGTGCCTGTCCACTTCCGAGATATTGCCCGGATATTGCCCGGAGTTAGTCTGGATCAAGTTGGGGCTTGGACTGTGCCCTGTGGCCAATGTGGGCCTTATGTACTTTGGACTGGGCATTGGCCCTTTTTGGACAATTGTTCATGTATCTTTGTTCTAAAATTGGTTCATATGGTGGGTGTTGCCATGCTATATCAATTTCACTACTGCTGAACCGTAGTCCTTGTATTATTATGATGTGTGTCATGTGCCATTGGTTTACGTCTGCAGCTTGTCGTGTGTATGGTCTGTGTGTGTCTCATGTGTGTCATGCATGTGTGTGTCACTCTCCTTTTCCTCCCTCCCTCCATTGGGTGCTAGGCGGCAGTACTCACCGACGTCATCTTCGTCAGCATTGGAGTTCCAGACTTGCAATTCCGGTTCCATGGCGGCGTTGGTCTTCTCTGTGTCTCTGTTGGTGAGTCTTTGGTCTTCTGTGATGTGATTCCACCAGGCTTTTGGTGGCATTGGTACCGCCCCGGAAATCATGGCAGTTTGCATTGTCATAATATGGTGGGCGGTACCTTGTCTTCCACCTGGCTGTTGATGGCTACCGCCGTAGTGAGTGGTGTAAAACGCCCTGGCGGATGGTGTGGTACATTGGCTGTCTATGGGAGATATCACTGCCAGGGTCATAATTTGGCAGTAATTACAGCCAGCCTGTTGGCGGTATTACCACCACTTTAACAATCACCACCAATGTCATAATGAGGGCCTAAGTCACCTCTCAGGTCAGATGAGTTGTTGCCATGGTCGCAGTTGGAACCCACGACAATAAGCCCTCTACAACTGATGGTTATCCTACCAAATACAGAGAATGCAGAAGAATCAGGAGAGCCCTTCTTACCTTCAGCTGTTCTTCCCTCTACTAATACGTTTTCCTTGAACCCATTGATGCCTCTATTTGTGGTTTCTAATGCTAAGAAGGGTCCTGAGACCCTATGAAAATCAGCTGAGACTCCATGGAAGCCAACTGTTAAAGTGCAAATGAAGTCTAACGTGGAAACCAGCATGTTGGTTTTTATTCCACTATTTTATCCGGATGTAGTTTTAAACCAGCATGCGCTGTTGTCATTTTCTAAGGCCATTGAGCCATTGAATTCAAATCAAAGCAGAGAATTGAACTTAATCTCTTTACAATTCCCAGGGGCTGAAACCAAATCAAGGGTGTTTTTTTCTCTAAAATTATTGTAAAAACTATCCTACAGAATGCTGAACGTTTACAATGCAGAGGAATCAGTGTCTTCCCGGTTGTAGAAGGGAGGGGTGGGATGGAGTTTAGTTTATATTCTCCACATTGCTATGTTCAGAACAGAGATCTGTCCTTGTCACTACATTGTAAGGAAATAGTACGTGCTGATGCTCAGGCTTTGCAAATATCCCTTGGGAAAAATAGCAGACGGGTGGTCTATAGGGTACCCAATGTTCATTTAGATTCCAATATTTATGAGGATTCACAGAGGTGGAATGGTTGCCTGGAGTTTTAAGTAATGTTAGTATAAATAATGGTCCCCGTTGGTTCCAGAATTGACAACAAATTAAACGTTGCTTCTTGGAATGCCGGGGGCATAAAGAATAGTAGGGAAAAGCTCCAGCTATTAGGTACCTTACAATTTGATGTGGTTTGTCTCCGGGAGACTTGGTGTAATATGGAGATACAGTGTACCGATTATTTTTACGTGGATTGTAAAGCTAAACCTTACAGAAGGGGTCATGCAAAGGGGGGGGGGGGGGGGGGTGATGCATTTCTTTTAACTAACCAGTATAGTTAAGTGTTATAGATATCCCTCTAGCTTATTTATGCCACTATTGCTGTATCAGCCCGATGGGATGAAGTAGATATCGCCCCTCCCATTGGTAAATGTCTATATCCCTCCAGAGGCCATATATGATGCTTTGGTGCATAACATCTTGATATGGATAACCCACCCCATGTAATTATAGTAGGGGACTTGACCTGTAAACTGTCTAATTTTCCCTTGAACCAATTGCAAGAAATCAGAAAAGAGGAAGATCTCTGATTACCTCTTATTTTTTTCCTCCAAAAATAAAATCAAACAAAAGTGCAATTCTTCTATTAGATTACATAAATGATAGCGATTGCATTATAGCAAAACGGAGGTTATGCTCTGATAACCCGCTGCAGTTTACTCATAAATCTTTAAAGGGCGGATCTATCTTGGATTACCTGGTGGTTGGATGTACCTCCTTTTACTTACTAGGTAATGTAAAAATAGTAGGTGTCCCCATCAGCGATCACAGTTTGGGGCTCCTTACTCTGGAGTGGAATGTGACAACTCCCTCTCCCTGAAGTTTTGATGCTTCTTCATCCAAATTCATGAAAATAAATGGAAGAAATCAATGGAATCATAGAATGCTTATTGAAATAAACGACATACTAGAATTCGCTCTTGCAAAATTAGAAACCTGGGAGGGAGCTGAATTGGAATACTTTTCTGCATTCATGAACCAGTTACTAACGAGTATAAAAACAAAGACCTCCTAAGAATAATTTTAACCCAACACCCCTGCCCGTTCTCCTGTTGAATAGAGAAATAAACAGCTTAGTTAGAAGACAATGCCTAACATTCTCGAAGGAAAGGGAGATAAGGATCTCATTATTAAATAAGAGACAGAGGATGCTTAAGATAAGTCTGGCAATAGAGAAACAGGACCAACTTTGGATAAGTCTGAGAGAGGCAGCAAGGAATGGAGAGATTGTTTTAGTCCTTAATTGCTGAAGGTTGTAGTACACAAGTGAGGTCATTACCCTCCAATATTGAGGAAGTTACTTGGATCAACTTCATATCTGAACTATATGCAGCAAATAAGGGAAAAGATGAATGCCCTAACTTGGAAGGAGGTAATGTCCCTATTTCTCCCTTTAATTAGTGAAATTGAAGCAGCCATCCGAGGGATGCATTCATCAGCAGCAATGGGCCTGCTGAGGTCTCTATCTCAGCCATGAAACAAGACCCTTTATTATGGAGCAAAATTTTGCTCCCACTCTTTACAGGTTTCTACAAGAATGGTAAAATTCCCCCTTTCTGGACGGGAAGTATTGTAGTCCCATTATATAACAAAGAAAACAGGTAGCGCTCCTTGATGCAATGGACAAAGTGTTTGTAAAGTGTCCTCTGACTCAAATAAATGACTGGGCAGGAGACAACAATATAATTCCTATGGAACAAACGGAATTCCAGAAAAATCATGGTACAAGTGACAATATGGTAGCCCTTCAGTTAAGTATCAAAAGGTATGTAAGGGTTAGAGGTGGGCTATCTATGCAGCTTTCATTGACTTCTCTTGGAAAGCACCCTAACAGGGCTGGGGAGGCATAGAGGGAACCGGGGCTTGTGCGCCAAATTATGGTGCTACACTGTTTAGAGGCAAAAAAATTGCCTCTAAGCAGAGCAGCGCCATTTTCTGGCGCACAACCCCCATGGACATGGCTCCTGTCTTAGTGAAGACTGGAGCCATGCCCCTTACCCAATGGCCATAGCCATTAGGGCCAGCGCCGTGCATGGGGCCCCAAGTCAGGGCCCCCGAGCGGTGTTGTGTAAAAATAAATAGAAATGCTCATCCGGACTTACCTGGGATGGGTCCCCCATCCTTAGGTGACCTCCTGGTGTGGGTGGGGGTGGGTGGGGGTGTCCCTGGGGCCATGGAAGGGCACGTGTGGGCAATTTCCATGGTCTCTGACCCTAGAAATATGCCTACGGGTCCCCTTACGCCTGCCCAGTCCTAGGCGCTAAATAGTGGCGCTAAGCAAGCTTAGCACAATTATTTAAGGCCCCTATCTCCCTGTGCTGTATTTTAGCACAGAGGCATAAATATGGCGCAAAGGCCAAATCGTCCTTTTCTGGATGGGAACGCCTACCTTGCATCTCATTGATGCAAGGTAGGTTTTCCCCTCCAGAAAACAGCGTAAACTCCATAACTTTGGCGATATCGAGTTAGGTTTGCGCTGAATTAGTGTCGAACAAATGGCGCTAATTCAGCGCAAACCGAGTATAAATATGGGCCTAACTATCACTCTTCCCATGGTTTAAAGTGTTACTACAGGGTGATCGGGGTCTCTCCACAAAACTAATGATCACAAATCGTTTAAAGCATGAGTGCCTTCTAGCCCCGACCCTGTTCCCAATGTACATTTCAGACCACCAACATTACTTGTCCGGGAGTGAGGGTTTTGCGCCTTCTATTGGTGAAAAAGAGCTGGTGTGTCTGCTCTGTGCAGACGATATAATTGTTTTAGACCTTACCCCAAAAGGTTAAATTAACAGCTTGAAAGTTCTGCAACAATTTTCATTGAAGGATCAATAGTATGAAAACTAAAATTGTGTGTTATCATGATAGAAAGAAACCTAAACTTAATAACTTCCCATGGACTGTGGGTACCCAAAAGTTAGAAACTGTAAATTCTTATACCTTTTTGGGGAGGCTTATGTGCAGTAATCTTAGTGATAGGCCAGAAGATAGAAAATAACGAGCATAAAGCCGGGGCCCATGCTAAAGGGTTGGGTGCCTTTTATAGAGCTGCAGGTAGAATACACTTCCTCTATATGTTAGAAGTTTATCAAGCCAAAATTCCGGATACCCTACTGTATGGATTAGAGACAATTAAGGTGGCTAGATGGGGCTTTCTAACCATACTGGAGGGTCAGTTACTTAGAAACATCTCTTCAGGAACTCTTTCGACCCCAGTGGTGGCCCTGAGGTTTGACTGGGGTAGTATGATGGGTAGACAGCATAGCTAGGAGCAAAGAAAATTGCTTGTGGCACCTAACGAACAAAGAGTTATTGGAGGGAAAAAGAGATGGATCTGTGATATATAGAAATCTCTTAATGGCGGCTGAGCGGTTAAATATTGACCCTGAGTTAGTGTTATCTCTTACAGAGGAACAATTAAAGGTTATCTTAAAGCAGGCTTACTGGGCATTAAGCTATCGAATGGATTTGGACAGATGCCATAACAACAGGGGTTTTCATTATATAAGTAAGTCTCTCTCTGTAAGGAGGGCACAACCCTATATTATCTGGAACTTACCTCACAGTTGAGGCGTTTTTAGATCTTGTTGAGGTTGTGGATGTTACCACTTAATACCCTGTTGTCTAAATGGTATGTGTGCCCCCAAATTGTAACTGATGTAATAACGAGCACCAGGATCTGAAGCATGTCCTGTTTGTTTGCACAGCACTGTCTTCGTCACGATGGAGACGGCGAAGACCAGTTTATTTGCAACTCTCTATATGCTTAGCAGCTGAAGCACTACAGTCACTTTATATGCCTCTGAATGAAATGTTTTGTTATAGTATTTGTAACTTTTTTTAACGCTTTTTTATATTTATATTGAGGATATGTTTACTGCAGCTTGAACATTTGTTACCAGGAATTAGATTTGTGCATGTTTATTTTGTGTATTTAATTATTTTTTTCTTACTGCTGAACAAGTTGTGGATTCCTCACCTAAAGAAATTCTCCCAATGCGCCAGCATTCAACGGAAAGTTTCTTCCTAGCTCTCCACGTCGACGAGGACATCACAATTGCACGGCTCCGCACGCGACTCCGTCTGACGTCATCGTGGCAACAAGAAGTCCTCACCGGCGTGTTGTTTCAGTTTCACCATTTTTTACGTGCCTTCGAGGTGAACAGGTGAATACCGACCTCACAAGAACAATATATACCAATCCAAATCCAAATATAAACCACAATATTTGTTCATATAAAAATACCAAAAACTTATATACATTTATAATAATAAAAGAAGTTTTGGTATGACCAGACAGTCAACGGGGAGGCAGGTGGGACTGTGAGGAATCCACAGGTAGCTACTGTATCCACCCGAAAAAACGTTACCAAAGGTAAGTAGCTTGTTCTTCTGATGGATACAACTACCTGTGGATTCCTCACCTTATGAATAGAATCCCAAAGCAGTCCTGCACTCGGAGGTGGGTGCCTGACTGGTCAAACCAAGAACTCCTGCAAAACAGAATGTGCAAAATGGCAGTCCCTCCTAACTTGCGAGTCTAAGCAATAATGCTTCGCAAAAGTGTGGAGGGAAGCCCAAGTTGCAGCCTTACAAATTTTAGCAACTGGGACACCCCTAGCCAAGGTCAAAGTGGCAGACTTAGCCCTGGTGGAATAGGCCCTAATACCCTCAGGAGGAACCTTCTTTGCTACTGAATAACAAGCCTTTATGCAAAGAATGACCCACCTGGAAAGGGTTCTCTTGTGGATGGCCTTGCCCACATATCCAATGAATAGTTGATCATCAACTCAAAAGTCTCTTGTCCTCTCAATGTAGAAACTCAGAGCCCTTTTTGAATCCAAGCGGTGAAGTCTTTCCTCCTCTTTTGATGGATGAGGAGGACTGTAAAAGGATGAGAGCATCATAGACTGGCCCATGTGAAAAGAGTTAATACTTTAGGAAGGAAAGCCGCCCTGGTTCTCAGCACCACCTTGTCAGCATAAAAGGTTGTAAAAGGAGGTTTCACACTAAGAGCCTGAAGCTCACTCCTACGCCTAGACGACATGATAGCCGTTAAGAACACTGTTTTTAAAACTATAAGCCTCAATGGGCAAGAATGCATAGGGTCAAACGGTGAACCCATCAAGAAAGTCAGAACCAAATTCAAATCCCACTGAGGCATGACAAACAGAGTGGGAGGAAACTTGTTAGTCAAACCTTTTGGGGATCTAATAACTATAGGGGACTCAATCAGGAAGGCATGAAAAGGCCGACAGCTCTGATAAATAACCCTTCACAGTCGCAATTGCACATCCCTTCTGTGCCAAGAAAAGGGCAAAAAGCAAAACATCAGACAAATGGGCCTTTAAGGGATCAATTTGTCTCTCTCCACACCAAGCAACAACTTTTGCCCTTCTGTTAGCATAGACAGTCTTGGTGGAGTGTCGCCTGGCCGATAAGTTAACATCCACCGCTTCTGGAGGGAGAGAAAAGGAACTCAGACTGCCCCGTTCAATCTCCAGGCATATAGGTGTAGGCTCTGGAGGTGGGGGTGTAGAACCTGCCCTTGCAACTGCGAGAGTAGGTCTGTCCTGTGAGGGAGACAGATCGTTGGGCACAGTAAGAGTTGGAGAAGGTCTGTGTACCACACCCTTCTTGGCCAAGCCGGGGCTATTAAAATGACTTGAGCTTGATCCTGGCGAATCTTCCTCAGAACCTGAGGAATCAAGGGTATGGGGGAAATGCGTAAAGTAACTGGTCGCACCAAGACATCTGAAACGCGTCATCCAACGCTCCCTGCACCAGATATTGGAGGCTGCAGAACGACGGGCAGTGTGCGTTCTCCTGAGTGGCAAACAGGTCTATCTGTGGAAATCCCCACATCCAGAAGATGTGAAGAACCAGGTCTGGATGGAGACGCCACTCATGATCGGCCGAGAAATGCTGACTGAGACTGTCCGCACGTATGTTGAGAACTCCAGCCAGATGGTTTGACACTATGCAAATCCGATGGTCCTGCGCCCAGAACCAGAGCTGCAGAGCCTCTCTGCAGAGAAGATACAATCCTACTCCAGCCTGCTTGTTGATGTACCACATTGCAGTAGTGTTGTCTGTCAAGACTTGTACTGTCTGACTGCGAATGGACAGGAGGAAAGCCTTGAGAGCCAGACGTATTGACCGCAGTTCTAACAGATTGATGTGAAATATGTGTTCTACTGGAGACCAAAGACCTTTGATCTTCAGGTCCCCAAGATAAGCTTCCCACCCTAGAGTGGAAGCATCCGTTATGACCGTCGCCACCGGAGGTGGGAGGCAAAATGGCCTTCCGTGGGAAAGGTTGCCGTCCTCAGCCCACCATTGTAAATCCGTTGCAGCGTCTCTGGAGATTGTTATTGACTCCTACAGATCCCCTTTGTGTTGAAAACACTGCTTGCGGAGGCACCACTTGAGAGCCCCCATGTGCCAACGTGCATGAGTGACCAACAGAATGCAAGAAGCGAACCGACTGAGCAGACGTAGGACCTTGAGGACCAGGACAGCCGCTCCCTTTTGAAACATTGGAATCAACGCCTGAATGTCCTGAACCCGCTGAGGCAGAGGGTAGGCCCAAATTCAATGTTGTATCGCGCACTGCCCCTAAGAACAGGAGGCACTGAGAGGGCTCTAGGTGAGACTTGGGTACGTTTACCATAAAGCCCAGGTTGAACAACAGGTGTGTTGTCATTTCCAAGTGATGCAGCACAAGCTCCAGGGACCTGGGTTTTAACAGCCAGTCATCCAGGTAAGGGAATACAAATTCTCCCTTACTTCTGAGGTCCGCTGCAACCACTGCCATCACCTTCATGAAGACCCGAGGTGTGGAAGTAAGACCAAAAGGAAGGACCGCAAACTGGTAGTGCTGTGACCCTACCACAAACCGGGGATACTTCCTGTGCGACCTCAGAATGGGGATATAAAAATAAGCATCCTGCAAGTCGACAGACACCATCCAGTTTTCCTTGTTCAATGCCAGAAGCACCTGTGCTAAAGTCAGCATTTTGAATTTCTCCTGTTTGAGGAACCAATTCAAAATCCTCAGGTCTAGGATAGGCCTCAATCGACCATCCTTCTTGGGAATCAGGAAATACCTCGAATAGCATCCCCGCCCCTTTTCCTGCTCTGGAACCAACTCCACTGCACCTTTTAACAAAAGGACTTGCACCTCCTGCCGAAGCAACAGGAGATAATCTTCTGTGCAAAACAAATGACGTGGAGGGATGGGGGGACTCCCGAAAAGGAAAGGCATAACCTTTCCCCACAATATTCAGCACCCAAGAGTCTGATGTGATTAACTCCCACTCGTGGAGAAAATGAAATAGCCTTCCTCCTACGGAACCAGTATGATGCAAGATGGAGAGAAAACTAGGGCTGCTTTCCTTGATGGGTTCCCCCAGAGGAAGAAGATGAGACAGGAGGCTGCTGAGTGGCTTCTCGTGTTCTAACCCTTCCCCGCCCTTTATAAGACCTATAGAGAGGGTTGTCAGGCTGCTGCATGCTGGACTGTGGCCTCTCATGAACAGAGGACCCACAACCAAACCCCCTGAACCGCAGAAAAGATCAAAAGGGTGTGGACGCTGAAGCCTGGAGTCCCAAGGACTTTGCAGTAGCCCTGCTGTCTTTAAAACGCTCCAAAGCTGAGTCTGCCTTGGATCCAAACAACTTCTCGCGATCAAACAGAAGGCCCAACAAACTTGTCTGAAGATCTGTGGAAAGACCTAAGCCACTCATGCCTCCTGGTTGTCACCGAAGTGCCCATAGCTCTGGCAACTGAATCTGCTGTATCCAAACCAGACTGATAACCTGCTTGGCTGCCACTTGAATGTCCAACAGGAGTTCATCAAACTGTCCCTGCACATCCTGAGGCAAGCTTGGCACCACAGCTCTTGCTGTGTCCATCAGGGCATGAATATGCCTCCCAGGCACACAGGTAGCATTGAAAGACTTCAAGGCCATACTGCATGAGGAGAAACCCTTCTTTGCTGTTTGCTCCATTTGCTTAGACTCTATCTGATGGAGTAGCAGGGAATGAACCAGGTGCAGACAGGGCAGAACAAGAGGCTTGCACTACCAAGCTCTCAGGTGTTGGATGCTGAGACAAAAACTCTGGAGCAACTCTACCTCCTAGCCACAGTCCTGGAAGTCATGACTGGAGTCATGACAGGTTTCCTCCAAATGTCTAGAATCGGCTCAGTAAGGGCATCATTCAAAGGAAGTAGGGGCTCCGCAGACGTAGAGGAAGTATGCAATACCTCAGTCAGGATGTTCGTCTTCACCTCCGATGCTGGTAAAGGAAGTTCCAAGAATTCATCAGCCTTTCTTATCACACTGTGATAAGATGCTGCCTCCTCTATGAATTCGCCAGGGGATGAAATATTCCCCTCAGACAAGGCCCTGAAATTCTCCCATAGGCTCAGGAATCTCCCCTTTCTCCAACAGCTGTTGCCGATACGCCTGCTCCTCCAAGAGCCTCAAGGCCCTCCTTCTTGACCTCAGTCTGGCCTCCAACCGCGGCGTCAACAGAGATTAAACCGACGTCGACAACGCCGGTTTCAAAGCAGATGGATGCTCCGGCCGAGGAGAGGGTGAAGAGACACTGCGTCCGATCGGGACCCATCTGGCACCAGCATTGACTCCATCGGCGCCATCGGCAACGTCAACTGGGTGACGACGTCATCGGCGCCGAACCAGCACCTTCAGCTGGATAGAAGGGTACAAATTGGGCCTGTTTGTACAGCGCTGGCAAACCCACCGTGAAAGCTAATGGACCAGTGGGGCCAGCCGGTGCACCAGCAGGGGCCATAGCTCTGTTGAAAATGCTAAACATAGCATTTAGGAACGCTCCTGGATCCGCTCCCAGAGTTGGGAAGGCAGAAACCTCTGCTCGTCCTGAGGCACTTGGACCGAATCCGAAGCTTGTGCCACTGGCTCCTGAATTGACAGAGGATAAAAGGGAACCGGAGGACTCACCGGGGACTCGAAGACTTCCATCAATGACAGCGCCGGAAAAGCCTGTGGACTCTGAGGCTGAGGAGTGAGCGCTGGACTGACGTCCCATGCTGTATGGCGCCGTTTCAGAGATGACAGAGACCGATCCATGGAAGAACGCATCGAGAATCGTGCTGGCGTTGATTCTTAAATGACATTGAGGACTTATGTGAAGAAGAGTCCCTCGCCTTAGATATTCGATGAACCTTATGCTCCTTCTTAGCTTTTGTCAAGAAGAGCTTAGCCTCTCTCTCCTTTAAGGCCTTCGGGTTCATCCGCTGGCAGGACACGCATCCCTCCACATCATGGTTTAGCTTAGGCACCACAAGCAGTCCGCATGAGGATCTGTGACCAACATGCGGCTCCACACTCATGACAAGGCTTAAAGCCCGATTTCTTCGGTGGAGACATTGTAACTCGACAACAACACCACCTTCGAAACAGTCACTTTTCGAGAGTCAGGAAAAACTGTTAGCGTCGAAGGCGCGGAAAAAAGGTAACTGACCTCAGCACGCCAACAAGGACTTCTTATTGCCACAATGACGTAAGACAGAGTCGCGTGCGGAGCCATGCAATTGTGACATCCTTGTCGACGTTGAAAGCTAGGCAGAAAATTTCCGTCTAATGCTGGCGCATTGGGAGAATTGATAAGGTGAGGAATCCACAGGTAGTTGTATCCATCAGAAGTTTTATAATTGTTTTATGTAGATATCTTCAGAGTTCTGTAATCATAAATAAAAACCCTAAACCTTGAGCCACAAGTAAAGATGAACCCTATCTCCTGCTGTTGCTGCACCTCTTAGCCCCCTTTGACAACACTGGCCATCCCAATCTCTGCCACACCCTAAAGTCTTGAATGGAATTCCCTGGCAATGACCTACACTGGTTCCAATGTACAACAGAGTGTGCTAATGGGCACTTCTAGGACCCGAAGACCCAGCCATCTGCAAATCCCCCTAAGGTTTTATACCGTCCTGCTTTAACTTCTAAATGAAGCCCCATGGAACTCTACTCAGTGACAACACCATTACAAATTCACCAATATGCTTTTAGTAAACAGCTCTACTTGAATGCTTCCTCCTCTACAAATATTAAACACCTCATACACTGCTTGTGCCTCATCCAGACCTGGATGTCCAGCTACTACCTGAAGCGCAAACCGACCAAGACTAAATTGCTGTTATTTCCTAAGAACAACAAACAATAACTGGTTCAAATTGGGCTGAGAGCCATGCCCTGGGATGGATTCAAACTCTCTTCAATTTACCTTGGACAACAGGATAACCTCAAGGACCACATTGCCAAAAACAAAGATATCCTAATACCAGCTATTTCTACTAAAGAAAGTGAAACCATTCCTCCTTGGAAGTGACTTCAGAATGGCTGTTCAAGCCCTCATACCCCTGCATCTGGGTGGTGGCTATGTCCTCTCATGGGCTATCAGACTCCACACTGTCCCCATTAAAGGCATCCTTCTTGCTGCAGCACATCTCATGCAGGTACTGTAGAAATGTGACTACAACATCCTAATACTGATGAACCTTCAGTGGCTCCTCTTGCTAGCTCTCATCATCTTCTAAAGTAGCTACATCATATTCAAAGATGCTACGACCAGCACTCCTGCATATCTAGCTGACAAGCACACCATCTCCAGTGGATCTCCACATACCTCCAGACAGTACACTACCAAACAGGAACTAAAGACATGCATACAAGAAACAACAAGGCAAGAGGCCATCTCAATATATTTCCCTAGATTTCAGGAATAGTAAATTAAGTATTATCGGTCAATCAAACCAAGGCATAAATTTTCATGGGCAAGGGTCGCTCCGGGGGGGGGGGGGGGGGGGCAAATCATTATTAGGCCATTTCTGCACCCCCTGGGGGCAGATCAGCCTTGTGATCTCCCCCCGGGGGGGGTGGTAGAAACCACCAGATACCAGGGAATATATTTTTTGTGGGCTTTTTCAAGTAAGGGGAGCGGCCCCTTGGGCATGCGCCGTTCCTGGGGGGTCAAATTATTTCTAGGCCATTTCTGCCCTTTCTGCCATTTCTAATATTATTAGGCCGATCTGCTCCGGAGGGGGGGGGGGGGTGGGGGGAGGCAGAAAACCACTAGACACCAGGGATTGTTTTTTTTGTTTACTTTCATTTTTTTATGTTTGGGGCGCGACCCCTTAGGCAAGGGTCGCTCCCGGGGGGACAAATTATTATGAGGCCATTTCTGCCCTTTCTGCCATTTCTAATATTATTAGGCCGATCTGCTCCGGAGGGGGGGGGGGGGGGGGGGGGAGGCAGAAAACCACTAGACACCAGGGATTGTTTTTTTTGTTTACTTTCATTTTTTTATGTTTGGGGCGCGACCCCTTAGGCAAGGGTCGCTCCCGGGGGGGACAAATTATTATGAGGCCATTTCTGCCCCCAGGGGGGCAAAAACCACAAAACACCAGGGATTTTTTTTATACTAATGCATAAGGGGAGCGGCCTCTTTGGCAAGGGCCACTCCCCGTGGAGGCAGATCGGCCTAATATAGTGTAACCGTGTGGGTGTGGAGGAATCACTCTAGACCGTGTTATAGTCTTGGAAAAAGGAAATTTATTGATGATATTGGATGTGGTATATATCAGGTGAGTTTACTTCAGTCTTGGGTTTCTGGGTTTAAGGTGGTGGGATGTTCTTGAGGTTTGGCCTTCACTCTTCTCTTTCTGTCTCCCTTGTTCACAGGTCATCCCCCGGGAAGCGCATGTGGAGAGAAGAGAATAATAGCAGTAAGTGAACGTGATACTTGTATCTATTTTGTTTCCTTATGCTTTCTTTGTTGTCTCTGTCTTACTGTTCTTGTCAGGGTTACATTTCTCAAACTGGTTCAGGTTAGTATGTGTTTTCTTCCATCTGTTTCTTAGTGGTCTAATTCCTGTCCTTTCTGTCTTGTTATTTTCCTTTCAGTGCTCAACTGTTCCTGCGCGCGGGTCTTGGCTGGTCTATTTGAGGTGACGGTGCTCTACAGTGCCCGGTGGTAAGTACTTTATCTCTCCCTGTAGGTTCTCTCCCTCGTCCTTGTCCGTTCCTCTTTTCCACCCCCCCCTTCTCCAGTGCTCGTGCTTTTATGTTTCCCGGTTTTGTCCTTCCCCCTCCCTTCTCCCCGTGTTACCCTTTTTCCCCTTCCGCCCCTCTCACTCTGCTCTTTTCTCTCTTTCTCATTCACTCGTTCAGGGACGTGGTCCCACGCACCTGAATGGCCACGCTTCTCCTGAAGCGTGGCGGGATGCTGCATTTCGTCCTCCCGGTCGCCTGGAACAGGGTCGTCCGTCACTCATCTTCCGCCTTCTCCTCCGGTACTCGGACGGTACTGCTGTCTCCAGATCTCGAGTGGACTCCGCTCCTCGTCTTCCTCGTTCATCTCTCTCTCGCTGGGTTTCTCCTCCTCCGATGGCTGGTTCACGGCTGTTTTCTTGCCTCCTGCTTTCTCCTCCCAACCTCTGAACGCCGCAAGTGCTGGCAGCGGCACGTTTGACCTCTCGGCGTCCTGCCACAGCTGATCTTCCGACCAATCACGGGCAGAGAGACCAGGAAGCCTCGGAGTAACAGGGGCAGTGTCAGCACAAGTGAGAGCTATGTGCGGATGAACTGGTTCCAGCCCGTCACATATAGTTAGGCGGATCTGCCCCCGGGGGGGGCAGAAACCTATAGACACCAGGGATAAATATATTTTTATTTACTTTATGTTTTTATGTATGGGGAGTGACCCCTTAGGCAAGGGCCGCTGCCCTGGGGGGGCAAATTGTATTTAGGCCGGGCAGATCAGCCTATTTTTGTTAGGCCAATCTGCCCCCAAAGGGGGCAGAAACCTCTAGACACCATGGATTGGTGTGTGTGTATGTGTGTGTTTTGTTTGGAGGGAGCAGACCCTTGGGCAGATGGGCCTTCCAAAATAGGCCAGTCTGACCCCAAGGGGGGCAGTTATGGCCAACAGTGTCTCCCCATGGGGGCACATTACTGTTGGCCATAACTGCCCCCTTGGGGTCAGGCTGGCCTATTTTGGAAGGCCCATCTGCCCCCAAGGGGGGGCAGAAAGGCCACCAGAGACCAGGGAAGATTCTTTTTCAAAATAAGAGGTTGGGGTTATGGCTATACCCCCACCCCAAATAAATGGGGCCAAAGCTGTTCTGCCCACCAGTGGGCAGATTGGGCAATTACCCCTGATCCACACCCCAGGGGGACAGAAAGTCTACTAGATGTCAGGGAATACAAAAAATAAAAGAAAATAGTGGGGTGGGTGCTACCAACCATTATGGGCCTGGTTATGCCCCCACCCGAACTCAAGGGGCTAACAGTCTTTCAGCTCTACCCCGCACACTAAACATCTTATCCCATGGCAAGCAAGAGGACATTTGATTATTTTTGTTTTTTGTTTTACATTTGGGACATGAGAGCTTGGTAACTCTCAAAATCGTCCCACTTGGAATGGTGAGGGCTGCACTTTTTTTTACTTTGGGGCGCTGACATGTACAAAAATTCACAAGACCTAGACACATCTGAAAACTTAACATCTAGCTGATTCCAGGGTGGTGTGCTTCACATGCACCCGCACCATTTCCTTACCCACAATGCCGTGCAAACCTGCAACTTTGCTGGAAAGCACACATTTTTCCCACATTTTTCTGATGGAACCTTCCGGAATCTGCAGTAATCCACAAAATTCCTACCACCCAGCATTGTTTCATCTATACCGATAAAATTTCTGCTGCACTTGTCAGCCTAAAAATGTGTTTTTTCAAACTGCCCTTTTGGACCCACTTTGGTTCCCCCTCAATTTCGACGTGTTTTTGGCTCCTCCCTGTCACAAACACTTGGCCCACCTACACAGGTCAGGTATCATTTTTACTGGAAGACAGAGGGGAAATTTGTCCCTGTGCAGTGATCCCACACAGAAATGTGGGAAAAATTTGATTTTTTAGCTAGATTTGCGGTTTGCTGAGGATTCTGGGTAAGAAAATATTGGGGGATCCACACAAGTCACACCTCCCTTGACTCCCTCAGATGTCTAGTTTTCAGAATGTCTGGGTTTGGTAGGTTTCCCTAGATGGCTGCTGAGCCCAGGACCAAAAAAAACGCAGGTCCCCCCGCAAAAACAGGTAGTTTTCTATTTGCTAATTTTGATGTGTCCAGATAGTGTTTTGGGGAACTTCCTGTTGCGAGCACAAGGCTTACCCACACAAGTGAGGTACCATTTTTATCGGGAGACTTGGGGGAACGCTGGGTGGAAGGAAATTTGTGGCTCCTCTCAGATTCCATAACTTTCTGTCACCGAAATGTGAGGAAAAAGTGTTTTTTCAGCCACATTTTCAGGTTTGCAAAGGATTCTGGGTAACAGAACCTGGTGAGAGCCCGACAAGTCACACCATCTTGGATTCTCCTAGGTCTCTAGTTTAAAAAAATGCACAGGTTTGGTAGGTTTCCCAAGGTGGCGGCTGAGCTAGAGGCCAAAATCCACAGGTAGGCACTCTGCAAAAAACACCTCTGTTTTCTTTGAGAAAATGTGATGTGTCCACTTTGTGTTTTGGGGCATTTACTGTCGCGGGCACTAAGCCTACCCACACAAGTGAGGTACCATTTTTATCGGGAGACTTGGGGGAACGCTGGGTGAAAGGAAATTTGTGGCTCCTCTCAGATTCCACAACTTTCTGTCACCGAAATGTGAGGAAAAAGTGTTTTTTTAGCCACATTTTGAGGTTTGCAAAGGATTCTGGGTAACAGAACCTGGTGAAAGCCCGACAAGTCACCCCATCTTGGATTCCCCTAGGTCTCTAGTTTTCTAAAATGCACAGGTTTGGTAGTTTTCCCCAGGTGGCGGCTGAGCTAGAGGGCAAAATCCACAGGTAGGCACTTTGCAAAAAACACCTCTGTTTTCTTTGAGAAAATGTGATGTGTCCACTTTGTGTTTTGGGGCATTTCCTGTCGCGGGCACTAGGCCTACCCACACAAGTGAGGTACCATTTTTATCGGGAGACTTGGGGGAACGCTGGGTGGAAGTTAATTTGTGGCTACTCTCAGATTCCAGAACTCTCTGTCACCGAAATGTGAGGAAAAAGTGTTTTTTAGCCAAGCTTTAAGGTTTGCAAAGGATTCTGGGTAACAGAACCTGGTGAGAGCCCCACAAGTCACCCCATCTTGGATTCCCCTAGGTCTCTAGTTTTCAAAAATGCACAGGTTTGGTAGGTTTCCCTAGGTGCCAGCTGAGCTAGAGGCTAAAATCCACAGGTAGGCACTATGCAAAAAACACCTCTGTTTTCTTTGAGAAAATGTGATGTGTCCACTTTGTGTTTTGGGGCATTTCCTGTTGCGGGCACTAGGCCTACCCACACAAGTGAGGTACCATTTTTATCGGGAGACTTGGGGGAAGGCTGGGTGGAAGGAAATGTATGGCTCCTCTCAGATTCCAGAACTCTCTGTCACCGAAATGTGAGAAAAAAGTGTTTTTTTAGCCACAGTCTGAGGTTTGCAAAGGATTCTGGATAACAGAACCTGGTGAGAGCCCCACAAGTCACCCCGTCTTGGATTCCCCTAGGTCTCTAGTTTTCAAAAATGCACAGGTTTGGTAGGTTTCCCTAGGTGCCGGCTGAGCTAGAGGCTAAAATCCACAGGTAGGCACTATGCAAAAAACACCCCTGTTTTCTTTGAGAAAATGTGATGTGTCCACTTTGTGTTTTGGGGCATTTCCTGTTGCGGGCACTAGGCCTACCCACACAAGTGAGGTACCATTTTTATCAGGAGACTTGGGGGAATGCTGGGTAGAAGTAAATTTGTGGCTCCTCTCAGATTCCACAACTTTCTGTCACCGAAATGTGAGGAAAAAGTGTTTTTTTAGCCACATTTTGAGGTTTGCAAAGGATTCTGGGTAACAGAACCTGGTGAAAGCCCGACAAGTCACCCCATCTTGGATTCCCCTAGGTCTCTAGTTTTCAAAAATGCACAGGTTTGGTAGTTTTCCCCAGGCTGAGCTAGAGGGCAAAATCCACAGGTAGGCACTTTGCAAAAAACACCTCTGTTTTCTTTGAGAAAATGTGATGTGTCCACTTTGTGTTTTGGGGCATTTCCTGTCGCGGGCACTAGGCCTACCCACACAAGTGAGGTACCATTTTTATCGGGAGACTTGGGGGAACGCTGGGTGGAAGTTAATTTGTGGCTACTCTCAGATTCCAGAACTCTCTGTCACCGAAATGTGAGGAAAAAGTGTTTTTTAGCCAAGCTTTAAGGTTTGCAAAGGATTCTGGGTAACAGAACCTGGTGAGAGCCCCACAAGTCACCCCATCTTGGATTCCCCTAGGTCTCTAGTTTTCAAAAATGCACAGGTTTGGTAGGTTTCCCTAGGTGCCAGCTGAGCTAGAGGCTAAAATCCACAGGTAGGCACTATGCAAAAAACACCTCTGTTTTCTTTGAGAAAATGTGATGTGTCCACTTTGTGTTTTGGGGCATTTCCTGTTGCGGGCACTAGGCCTACCCACACAAGTGAGGTACCATTTTTATCGGGAGACTTGGGGGAAGGCTGGGTGGAAGGAAATGTATGGCTCCTCTCAGATTCCAGAACTCTCTGTCACCGAAATGTGAGAAAAAAGTGTTTTTTTAGCCACAGTCTGAGGTTTGCAAAGGATTCTGGATAACAGAACCTGGTGAGAGCCCCACAAGTCACCCCGTCTTGGATTCCCCTAGGTCTCTAGTTTTCAAAAATGCACAGGTTTGGTAGGTTTCCCTAGGTGCCGGCTGAGCTAGAGGCTAAAATCCACAGGTAGGCACTATGCAAAAAACACCCCTGTTTTCTTTGAGAAAATGTGATGTGTCCACTTTGTGTTTTGGGGCATTTCCTGTTGCGGGCACTAGGCCTACCCACACAAGTGAGGTACCATTTTTATCGGGAGACTTGGGGGAATGCTGGGTAGAAGTAAATTTGTGGCTCCTCTCAGATTCCACAACTTTCTGTCACTGAAATGTGAGGAAAAAGTGTTTTTTAGCCACATTTTAAGGTTTGCAAAGGATTCTGGGTAACAGAACCTGGTGAAAGCCCGACAAGTCACCCCATCTTAAATTCCCCTAGGTCTCTAGTTTTCAAAAATGCACAGATTTGGTAGGTTTCCCCAGGTGTCGGCTGAGCTAGAGGCCAAAATCCACAGGTAGGCACTTTGCAAAAAACACCTCTGTTTTTTGTGGAAAAATGTGCATTTCCTGTCGCTGGCACTAGGCCTACCCACACAAGTGAGGTACCATTTTTATCGGGAGACTTGGGGGAACATAGAATCGCAAAATAAGTGTTATTGCCCCTTGTCTTTCTCTACATTTTGTTCTTCCAAATATAAGACAGTGTGTAAAAAAGACGTTTATTTGAGAAATGCCCTTTAATTCACATGCTAGTATGGGCACCCCAGAATTCAGAGATGTGCAAATAACCACTGCTCCTCAACACCTTATCTTTTGCCCATTTTGGAAATACAAGGGTTTTCTTGATACCTATTTTTGACTCTTTACATTTCAGCAAATGAATTATACCCGGTATACAATGAAAACCCACTGCAAGGTGCAGCTCATTTATTGTCTCTGGGTGCCTAGGGTTCTTAATGAACCTACAAGCCCTATATATCCCCGTAACAATATATTGCTTTAAAAAATATGACATTGCAGGAAAAAGTTACAGAGTAAAACGTAGAGAAAAATGGCTGTTTTTTTCACCTCAATTTCAATATTGTTTTATTTCAGTTGTTATTTTCTGCAGGAAACCCTTGTAGGATCTACACAAATTACCCATTGCTCAATTCAGAATTTTGTCTACTTTTCAGAAATATTTAGGTTTCTGGAATCCAGCATTTGTTTCACACCTATTTCTGTCACTGACTGGAAGGAGGCTGAAAGCACAAAAAATTGTGAAAAAAGGGGTATTTCCCAGTAAAATGCCAGAATTGTGTTGAAAAATTGGGTTTTCTGATTCAAGACTGCCTGTTCCTGAAAGATGGGATGCTGGTGATTTTAGCACCACAAACCCTTTGTTGATGCCATTTTCAGGGAAAAATCCACAAGCCTTTTTCTGCAGCCCTTTTTTCAATTTTTTTTCCCAAAAACTAAATTTTCACTGTATTTTGGCTAATTTCTTGGTCTCTTTCAGGGCAACCCACAAAGTCTGGGTACCTCTAGTATCCCTAGGATGTTGGAAAAAAGGACGCAAATTTGGCGTGGGTAGCTTATGTGGAAAAAAAGTTATGAGGGCCTAAGCGAAAACTATTCCAAATAGGCAAAAAAAGGCCTTGCACAGGAGGGGGAAAAGGCCTGGCAGCGAAGGGGTTAAAGGGGCAAAAATTCTTCGCCTCCTAAACACATATGTATAGACCGACAGCGATATTAATCAAGAAGCATCTGTGTCAAAAAGCTACAGTGCTCTCAGTTCTGGTGCACAATCACATAACATCTGCAATGAAGTAAAATAAGACAACAAAGGGCTCCATTTTTTTCTCAAAGGTTTTAGTCGAACTTATACAGATAGAGAATCTTGTAAATCATGACACCACGATCCGTCACAACATCCCCAAATTACCAGGACGTTCAATCCTGTGAAAATTTTGGAAAATCTAAAGATGCATTGCTTTAAAGAGTACTATTTGATGATGCAGTAATGGTCCACGTCTGCTGCCCGTACCTAGCAAGCTGTCCAGTCAGCTACTCATTGTATCTTGTTCTATGACAGTATGCAGCTGTCTGCTGCATTCTGGCTAGGTTCACACTATACAAATACCACCTACACAGTGGCGGCTCGCGGGAGGGAAAAAGGGCATTGCGGCGCATGACAGGGAAATGACCAAAAATATATATATATTTTTTTTAAACTTACCTTACTCACTGCAGTGCCGGCTTGGAGAGAGCTTAGGGGCATAGTTATACTCCATCTGCGCCGAATGTGCGTCAAAAATATTGGCGCACAATCGGCGCAAACCTTGCCCCATATTTAAACTTTGACGCCCGAGCCCGCGGACGCCAAAATCACGCAGTGTGCGTAATTTTCTGGATGCGGGAAACCACCTTGCATTAATCATATGTAAGGTAGGTGTTCCCGTCCAAAAAAAGACGTAAGCGGCCGTGCGTCGTATTTGTGCTTCCGGGCAAAAATCCTGCACGGCCGGGAGGCAGAGTCGTAAAATGACACACAGCCCGATTTGCGTAAAAAATTAACACCTGGGTCAGGGCAGGCGTTAAAATGGGGCAAACACACCTGTATTTAATCAGAACACACGGAAGCAACAGCAGAGCAGCAAAAGGAAGACATGGAGGTGCTTCTCATCCAGCGTGCACACACACGCAGAGCCCAGCAACAACAACAGCAGCTACCGACAACACCAGCAGGGACCCCAAAGGCAGCGCAGAAGGCAGGAGAGGATATTCCGCACCAGGACTACCCTTCATGGCCTCAGGGAACATGACATCATCTAGAGGTACAGGTTGAATTGGCAGGTCATTCAGCAGCTGCTGCGCAACATTGAGCCACAGTTGGCACCCACCTTGCTGACACCCCGCATCATCCCAACAGAAACCAAGCTGCTAGCTGTACTTCACATGTTGGCAAGTAGCTCCTTTCAAAGCACTGGTGCCCTGGTTGCCGGTTTATCACAGCCATCATTCTCTGCCTTCTTGCCCAAAGTACTGGATGCCATCATTGGACTCACATCCCGCCACATCTGCTTCCCAAACACTCAGCAGAAGCATCAGGAGACAAAACAGGGGTTTTACCTCATTAATGGATTCCCACACGTCCTTGGTGCCATTGACTGCACACATGTACGTCTTGTGCCACCTGATGCAACTGAACACCTCTGCCGCAACAGGAAGCACACACACTCCATCAATGTGCAGGCCATTGTCGATCACCAAGGATTGATCACCAACATCTTGGCAAAGCATCATGGGAGTGTCCATGACTCATTCATCTTCTGTCATTCTACCATCAATCAACACAGGATGGGCGATATGGCAATGGACTACTTGTTGGTAAGTACAGAAACCTACTTATATACACACTGCACAGCAACCCTCTAGGACACACAACACATACACAACAATAGCAACATGTGGACAGGAACACACTGAGGTTGTCACACCGCTAGCCATGTTTGATAGGTCTGCAGTGAACCTGTCACACATCTGAAATTAGTGTACAGTCAGTCAGTCAAATTAACTTTATTCGGCAGTTGCCATAAAAGTACAAACCAAGACACATTTACCGATCTATAAATAATAAAAAATAAAACTTAATACCATTGCTGAAAACACCACATGAGCATCCAATCTAAAACCCCTTAACATACATAGATAAATATACAAGACATAATTAAAAATCACAAAGTCAAAAAAGTACAAATATTGGCTTTAAAATGATATACTATACGTGCATAAATTTTTTAAAAAGGAGTAGGCCTTTTCCTAATACTTAAGGAAGCTGTGACAAAGTCTAATACATGATGACAAATTTGAATATCAGACAATCTCTGAAAATATAGTAGGGCTTCCTTAAAATGAATGGGTCTAAGAAGACGTAGCGTAGGTAAAATAAAAGCCCCTCTAGGAGTAGCGTATAAAGGGCAAAAGAGAAAAAAGTGCAAAGTGCTCTGAGTTGATTTGGAGTCACAGGGACAAAGTGGTAAATCCTTTTTCCAGAAACATGGTTCGGGGAAAGCTACCTTAAAATGAATTAGATTAAGTCTAAAAAGTGTTAAAAGGGAAATTGTTCTAAAACTCGAAAACCAAGTCAAATAGGGTTCAAGGCATGGAACGGTCACGATCCGAGAGTAGGAATCAAAGGATTTCAATTTCAGGGAATTATAAAATCTCAGCTCTGATATATGCTTGAAGTAAGTAGACTTCAAGACAGACCTAGAGTTTATAGTTAACAAATGAGGGTCATCAAACATGTATCTAAGGCCTAGGTTCTCAAAGGAGTTTTGCAAAAACATAAGCCAAGGAATCCTATTTGAATTTTCCAAATGTAGACAGTCAGAGATACAGTCTTGAACCAAACTTGCCGTAGGGTTTGACCAGCATCTGATCCAGAGTAATAGGGGGGCCAAAAAGACCCTATCCTCCAAAAAGCACTGACCAAGTTCTTCATGGCAGATGATATTTGCGGTGCATTTTGGAACCAACAATAATCTGCGCAGGAATTTATTTTCAACACTCTGGAGAAACGGTATTTTATTATAGCCCCAGACGCCTGCCCCGTAAAGGACTGATGCAGTGCATTTGGAATTGTAAAGAATTTTCAACTGTGCAGGGGGCCTGTGACCTAATTTATTTGAAAAGCGAAAAATTGCTTCGTTGTTCCTTATCAACTGTTGAAGCTTAAAATTAATGTGTGTCTTCCAGGACAGAGAGGAACTCATGTACATGCCTAGATAACAAAATTCTTTGACCTTAGTAAGGGTGTGCCCTCCCATAGTAAATTGTTTAGACTTTGTATTGCGTGGGCCACAAGTAATAACAAAAGTCTTGGGGTAATTTACTTTCAGATCAAGGTTCAACATAAAATCATAAAATACATCCAGTAGTCCTTGTAAACCGTTTGCTGTACGAGCAATTAAAACTGCATTGTCTGCATATAATAAAACTGGAAGTTGTCTCTGGCCCATCCTCGGTATATCCTTTGCATGTTTTAACAGTGAATCATAGAGCCCATTAGTGTAAATCAGAAAAAGAAAAGGGGCTAAGGTGCATCCCTGCCTTACACCCCTAGTTGACGGGATGGGGGAGGTTCTCTCCCCGTGTGAGCCGGCCTGGACAGAAATCGTTAGGTCTGTGTGTAGGCGTTTAATAAGTTCCAATAGTGGCGGATCGCAGCCTAAGGCTTCCAAAATTTGCCATAACTTTGACCTATTAACCATATCGAAGGCACTGGTTAGATCGATGAAAGCCATGTGAATCGACTCTTTTTTGACTGTCACATATTTGCTGAGTATCAGCTGCAAGTTTAAGACTTGCTCAACTGTGCCTACACCAGGTCTGAAACCGAATTGAATAGGAGATCAAATCTGGGCCTCGGACACCCAATCTTCCAAACGGGACAGGATCACGCTACCTAAAATCTTTGCCGTCGAATCGATAAGAGAAATTGGTCTGTAACAAGAAGGATCTTGTCTATTTCCTTTTTTGAAGATAGGAACAATAATAGCCGATTTCCATGAGAGGGGCACGTTACTATTTGCCACGCTATTCAACACATTGGTAACTAACGGACCCCAAAGATCAATTTCTGATTTAAAAAGATCAGCGGGAACCCCATCAGGGCCAGGAGCTTTTCCCTGCCTTGATCTGTCAATGGCATTTTTGACCTCATAGAGATCAAAAATGATGTTTGGGGCCTTAGTTTTGGAGTCTAAAATAAAAGGTGCAGAGGAATTTACATACATATTCTCATAAGTTTCTGAGCAGAAGACTTTCCTGAAATGAGTTAGCCAGACGTCCTCAGCTATAAGACATTCATTTGCCAAAGAATGGTTATCAGAAAAGTAAGAGTGATTTATCACTCTCCAGAATTTAGAAGTATCCTTCTGTTCAGATGCAGCCAAAAGTTCGCCCCAGGCCCTAGACCTAATTTCTGATTTCCGTTTGTCAATGGCAGCCTTATAATCGGCTCTTGCTATTTTGACTAATTGACGGGAGAAAGGAACTGCTTTAAGTGCAACTTTGAGTTTTTTAGGGGCGGATGAACACGCAGAATCGAACCATCTATGGGCCACCGGCCCCTTCGTGGGCCTGTCCGCCGCCAGGGCGCGTGAGATATCAATGCTTAAGGATTCAAATTCACACACTATGCGGTCAGAATCGAACTGCTGGGACAGACACATATGAATCGAGTCAGACCTACTTCTTACAATTTCCTGGTTAAAAATGTTTGGATCTATTTTGTCCCATTTTAGACGTATGCCACAATTTGGATTATAAGCAGTAGCAATGCTCAAGCTTTTATTCTTGGGTGCCTGGAAATTTTTTAGGTCCAATATGATGCTAAGGGGGTTATGATCGCTTGCACAATGGGGCGTAATCTTAAATTCTTGAATTACATATAAATCAGAGGAGCTGATAAGTATGAAGTCGATAATGCTCCCCCTCAAATTCCCTGTAAAGGTTGGTGTATTACAGGCGTCAGGGGCCAATTTCTCGGTGACATGAACCAGATCAAATTTAGAAGTAAAAAGATTTAAGGCATCTCCTTCAGATGTATGGTTAAAATGAATTACTGACTCTCTGCCCTCGGCAGGAAAGGCACACAGATCCATGTGTTCTTTGCTGCACAGAGGAGTATTGAAATCGCCCACCCAGATAATAATTAGATCACTATTCTGCAAAACATGTGAGGAATCTATAAGGTCCGATACCTCTTCCAGATGACCCATAAGGAAGCCCCTAGGGATATTATTATAAAAATTTTAAATTAGGATATCCTTTAGGCCACTAATAGAGACCAAGACAACCATAAAATAAAGAGAAGACCAGATTAAAGACACATTTAAAAGCGGAAGATGTACGGAGACAAGAACTAAAAGGCCGCCACTAGCTCTCCCCATTTGGGAGGTTAGTGCTGGCTGACACAGAGAGGTGAAACCGTTCAGAAGGAACGTATCTTTGGACCAGGTCTCCTGTAGACAGATTATATCGTAGGAGGAAATAAAACTCTTCCAGTCCGAATTGTCAGATTTGGATCGCAGCCCTGCTATATTCCAACTAAGCAGAGTTAATGGTCTAGACACAGGGCATGACATTAGAACTTTAGTATTTATAGGAACTTTCAGATCCAATTCAGGGTTTCCTGTGTCCCAGGTACATTCCACGTCGACGTTCCCAGCCTTCGGTCTCTCCCTGTTAAAAAAACAGGGGTGGAACACCGATAGTCAATCGTTCTCGTCAAGACGGCTAAGAGTCGAGAACCGGTGGCTAGAGGGTACAGTAACCTGTAATTGAAGCCTTTCTGGGTCTGGTCTGTAAATACTTGAATTAGTGACAGTGTGGCTTGGTAGGAGCATAGGGTCGTAAAAATGACACAAGGGATGTATTTGAATCCTGTTATTTGACATATTACAATGGCCCAAACTGGTCAAAAAAAGGTCTACTGAACGAGGATTAGCAAAATTTAAGACGACATAGTCTCCCTCCTCCAATTCCTTGGAATATCCTACCCTCCTCACTCTTCGGGCCATGAGAATCTTATCATTATAAAAACAATTAGATTTTAAATTAGATTTCAGCCAGTGACCAGCTTTTCTGATTAGGGAGTGGGTATCTTCTTGTTTGGAGCACTCCAGGGGAGAAACATTTGAGAGAACCAAAACGTACGGATTGCAGGCAGGTGGTAAATGTAAAAAGTCTGCATGGTTAGTAAGTTTATTTGGACCTTTGTCGTGTGTCCTAGAGGAAGAAACTTCCCTTGTCGACCCTAATACAGGGTTGTCATCATGAGTTCCTTGGCCAGAGACGGCTTGTGGATCAAGCAAAGAATTACTTACACCTTGGGGTACCAAAGTAGAGGGAGGAGTGGGTTGGTGGGCTAGTTCGGGACTATAATGTATTCCCGTACATAGAGAACCTGATTTTAAAAAACTAGATAAGAACCTAGTCAAATCATTACAAAAACAATCAAGCTTCCTAGCGATTAGAGTGGTAATTTTTGCCTCTAGAGTTGCGCAAAAGGATTTGAGTGTCTGGTCAATAAAATTAGAACAATCTTCAGGAGCATCCTTATTCTGAGGGCATTCAGGGAAGGAGACCAGGGAAATTGGGGGTTGGTCACTTTGGGCCGGTAAGGTAGGTAGTTTCTTTTTGGAGCCCAGGGCCTTTTTTGTGTTTTGGGGTTTTTTCCCGGCTCTCCTCTTCTTCAATGGAGGAGAATCGGCCTGAGAGCATGAGCTTTCAAGAGGAGAAGTGGCTAAACGGGGAGAAGAATTGATTCAGTCGGTAGTGGGGAGTATATCAACGCCCAACTGGCGAAATCAGTGATAAAGGACCAGTTCTTGGAAAGGTGGAAATATGAACGATAGGTTCCAAAGGGGGGTGTTGAACGGTACTTTGAACAGCCCCAATCCTCTCTTCTACATGTTCAAGTTCTGATTCGATGGCCCCCATCACGGAAGATAAATAGCTAGTAATGGAGGACTGAAGGGAGCTGGACCCGGCTTCCCCCTTCTGAACATTAGTCTTTCTTTTCCCCATATTTAATAACAAACTCACACAGTATCTAACACAGCTCCCAGATGGAATTACCACAGGTGGAGAGAGTAGACGTTAGGGGGGGGCCCAGCCCGGCCTCTTCCGGTTGATGACGGGCGAAGGACGGGCCCGCCCTTGGCCCGGGCTTCGCCCGGGCGCCGCCCGCGCGCGTCCCGCGACGGCGGGAGCGCGAGTCAAATTTAAAGGGCTCCTGCCCTGTGTGCCGCCTCCTCCTTCCTCTAAACGCGCTTCCCGCGACGGCGGGAGCGCGAATCAGATTTAAAGGGCTCCTGCCCTGTGTGCCGCCTCCTCCTTCCTCTAAACGCGCTTCCAGTCACAGTCAAATGTTAAGACGTCAATGATCACAACGTATGGAGAGGTTTGGCTAATTGTCACCTTGGAAAATGTAAGCGTCTCACTGATGTTTAAATTAATCCATTGCATATGTCTAAAGGTATGGGATGTCCAGTGTACATAGATGCTAACGTGTTACCACCACTGTCAATATGAATCTATGTATGGAACTATCATCTCACCCCCAGTGAAGACACAGGGACACCTGTATCACAAGTCACAATGCTGGGGAGTGCACACTGTACTGCAAATCCTAAAACATACTGCTGACAACCAGTCAGCAGGCAAACACTTGTTCAGCCAAGGGAACAACCCAATGCAGATGGTACATCCTAGAAGCCTATGAAGCAACACAATAACACAAAAGAGTCACAGACAACCCACGACAACTACTGCCATGCAAGGTGATATTAATGGTGCAAGCTACATCAACATGATCCCAATCATTTTCTTTTTCAGCTGATCAGGGGTATGGGATCCAGCCATGGATTATGACACCATTTGGCAAACCAAGAACTGCAGCAGAGCATGCCTACAATGAGGCACATAGGAGGACACGCACCATAGTGGAGAAGACCTTCGGCATCCTCAAGCCGAGATTCAGGTGCCTCAACATTACTGGTGGCAGCCTCCTATATTCACCAGAAATGGTCTGTAAGATCATTTTAACATGTGCCATCCTGCACAACATTTGTATACGAAGGAACATTCCCCTATTAGAACCAGAGCCACAAATGCCTGAAGAGGAGGAAGAGGAGGATGCTGGCCTGCAACATGAGGGGGAACAACAAAACACAGCTGCTGAATTGCGTAGGCGCCAACATACTGTGAACAATTTCTTTTAAAACAACTCACCATCACCAATGTAGCAACATATGTAAATAAACACCGATAATAATCACCATATCATGGTCTAGGTAATCATTTTTGCTCACCTTTATCTCTAACTACCAGAATAACAGTGTGGCCTCATGGAGCATTGCTGATATACCGATCAGGACACAGAACATTCCAAAGCAAATGTGATGCGTATTACACATCAGTCACATACACACACACTGTAAATGACATATATCCAGTATATTTCACCTCTGAAGGGCAATAGCAGAGGACCACATCTATTTCACACATACATGTTGGCAACATGGTTCATCGCAGCATATGGCACACAACTAAGACACCATCAGTACATAAGGGAAAAAAAAGCCTCGTACATGAGGCAGTGGATGTGCTATTGCATTGGTAACAGGAATGTATGACCAGACCCTTAACAACAGTAAGTCGAACAGCACCTATCTGTGCAAGGACTATCTGTGACTAGAGTTCCATATAAGCAGAATATAGACAGCACAAGTGCCACACCTATGACAAGCATTGTGCACATGACATTCCATGTACATGTCAGCCCATTTCCTAACTCCTGACACACCCATGCTCCTGGTCTCACCCCACCTGTCTGAAGAGGTACCTGGAATGGTAATATGTGTCCCTAGATATTCCCTCCTCTCCACACACAGACTAACAATAGTAATCCAGTGTGCCTCACCCTTTCCTATGGTATGCCATTGTCATAGTACATCTGACTGCACGGACGTCAGGTCAAATAATATAGTGGCTTGTAGTTTCTAAGCCCTGTTATCACCTGTAGATTGCTTCCCATGTGAAAGGTACTGTTAACCATTTGAACTCAAATCTCACCTACAGGACTTGTGATAAACTGATGCAGTACACACCTGTGAGCACCCCCATGCAGACCACCCATTTGAACATGCACTGCCCATGCTGATGCTTGGAACAGCATAGAAGTTACCATTTTGTCGAATACACTGTTATGTATTGCTAGAAAATAAGCCGTTTAACACAGCCCTTGGGTTTAAGTGTCACCTTCCAAAACACAGGACAAACACAGTTTCCCATGTCAACTGTCTTGTTCTTCCTCCGACCAGTGTAAGTCAGACCACTGAGTATGTACCTTGTGAAATTGCTGGATCCTGATTCACCCCGCATCCTGGCAGCCTGACTGGCACCTGTCTGTGCGTTACCCTAAAGGTTCCTTGTGGCTACATATGTACCACTCTTGCTTTCCCAAACCTCACATGGCTCAGGGGGTATTTTGTCAGGTGCTTCCTCAATATATACCCAAATACATTGTATAGCATCATCTGCTTTTTAATTGTACCATAATTGTAAATTTGTCTTGGAATACCAAAATCATGGCCTATCCCTTGTCTGGGTCTCATGTATGCATGAACGACAAAGTGTGACAGTGTACCAGGGTCGTATGCAGGGATTGGGTATGGTGCCTCCAGCAGAACCAGCAACCTCTGATAATTTGCATGAAAATTCCACACGTTAGGACCCTGACAGTTCGCACGCTGAATCAGATTGCTCACAACATATTGATGGGCTGTGCGTGCTGAATAGCTGCAAGATTAATCAACACAGAGGCTATGATGTTCCCAGATGCAGTGGGAATTTTACAGGCCAACCTGTGTACAAATGTTGTAATGACACCTGCCGGAACATGTCTCCTGAGATATGATCGCGCTCAGCACACCAAGGTTGCCCTGTTGACAGTCTCATAACACGCCTGCAGTGACAGGGTGGGACTACCCCCATGTGGGTTCTTATATCCTCATTGACTTTACTTCCATTGATCTCCGAAGGATACTCAGTAGATACAGGAATAGCCACCACTGACTCATGACTAGACCTGGACGTAACTGTGACAAAATAGACCCCTAAAAATATACAGGATCAACATTGGACCACACACATGAACCAGACACCTCTGTGCAATTGATCACTGGAAATATGTGGCCACGTGCTGCCTCGTCTGCCGGTCCACCACTGCCACAGGAGAGTTGTGGGTCGGTCATATGACCACAACTGTGGGGTGATATTACAGTTGTGGGTCACCTTTGGCTTTCTGTGTCAATAACATGGTGCCCACTTAGTCTGTACATGTGCCTGACTCACAGTGGGTTCACCAACAAGTGCCTAGAAAGCAGTTTCCAAATTTCCAGGACATGTGATGGGCAAGTTTTGGACCATTGACATGAACAAGCGTCTGCCATCTATCCGGTGCATGCTCTGTTATTTGTGGTGTCTACGTTACCCAAAATCTTGGAAGTGCACAGATGTTGCTACATGTATGACTAACACATGTCCTCTGTCATTTTCACGCTGACTTGCATCTAAGGTTTGGACACATTGACTTCACATTCATACAAGCATATTTTCACTAATGCATCTTGTGATGCACACACACTGGGTCAACAACTACATTAGTAGCCAATGCACACACATTGAGCCATAGGCATTGAGGTATTGTACTTATGTGCGTCACCTTGCTATCCACTCCTGACGCCAAACATGCCCAATTTGTGCAATACATATATGTAGGCCACACATATGGCCATCTAGTGCGTCAGCCAAGAGTGAAAATCCTGTTGAGGAAGTAGCGGATCATGGTCCGCAGCAGTATGATGTCTCACATTGGCCCATACACCGTCAAGACCAAAGTGGGTGCAATCAGCCTATCTCAGCTGTGTCACAAATGTTACATAACATTAAAATGGTAAAATTACCCAAACCCAGTTAATGCCCTGAAATTTTGTCAAAAAATGACGCTTATGCCTTAAAAATGACGCATAATGCCCTGAAAACACCATTGACTCTTCCACACTGTACCTCAGAAAATTGGTGTTAGACTATTTCCAAATATATGGATGCGGGCTCATTTTTACTCCTGTGCGTCGAAAAAAATGATGCCCAGACTGTATGCATCAAAAAAGTTTGACTCATAACGATAAAAACGGTGGCCATTTTATGCAGGTAGTGATGTAATAGGATATCCTGTTTACAGATTATGTACAGTGGGTGTACTTTCACTTTGCAGTCTGTGATTCTTCTAGACTGTGTGGCTGTGTTCAGAGTTTTGTCTAGTCAAATTGTGCTTTTGTCTCCTGTGTGGTCCATTACTTGTCAGTTTGTGAATAAAATATTGTTGTTGTATCCTGTCTGAGTGTTTATTGTGTACTATTGTCCAGTATTGTATTGTCTTTGTTGTTTTTGGGAGTCTGTTGTGGGTGGTGATAGTTTGAGGATAGTTGGGCTCTTTTAGTTGTTTAGTTTACGTTTTTCTTATTCTACTTTCCCCCATTCTCCTTTGTTCTCCTTTATCCCCTATTACCCTTTTTTGTGCTAAGATGTTGGGTAGGCCACGTCTTGGCAAGATGGGTAAGGAGCAGCTTGGGGGTTTCATATGGCTGTTGTGCCATTTCCTCCCCCTTATGATTGAGGCAGGTGGGCGTGTGATGCAGGGGTATCACACCGAGGCACGGAGGCTCCAGTGGGGAAAGGTTCTGCATCACCTGCAACGTGTCAATCGGACCCCGAGGAATGACTTCCAGCTAAAGCACCGCTGGGCTGACCTCATCTCCAGGGAGCAAGATCTGCTGGACCACCTGGGAATTGTGATTGGTGGCCCTGTTGGTGAGTAAAAATCATGTAAATGTGTACGATTAAATGCTCTGTAGTGACAACAGATGATTTGTACAATATCTGCTGGCAATGTTGTTGAGTGTGTGGAATGCTTTGGAAACATACAGGGTCATTGATGGACTATGTTAAGGACCACAATTGCTAGCTGTCAGGAAGCAAGTGCTCTGCAAACTTACTGCTTAATTGAAGTTGGTGCCGCCTTTGTGTCAAACAGCAACACAAATCAGGAGCCAAATATGTATATATAGGTCACATTTGCCTGTGAGGTATAGATTTTCAAAATCATTACCAACATTTGTTGACGCAACAGCTAGACTGACTTTCGAAACACTACATGATGCTGAAAATGAGTGCAGGCTTCACGTCAATTGATGATAGCAATGTGGCCCAAACATATGTCTCATGTGTGTCTGGTGAGTGTGTAAGGCAAGCGATCATGGAAGTTCTATAAATGTTAGGGATTATTGCGGTCCTTCGTCATTTCGGATACATGTCAGATCTGGATTTGGAGATATAGGGAAAAAGTGCAAGGTGCCCTCAGCTAACATCTTAGACCGGTATTTGGTGTTTGTTGCTCCACCTTTTGTTTAGGGATGGCTGGCCAAAATATGCACATGGGTTCATATCTCTATGGGTGGTGCAACTCATCATAGCTGGGCCACATCAAATGAAGAAACTGTAACAACATGAGGGCTTACAACTGTCCCTGCCCCTCTGTACATTGTACCTGTGTGTCATAAATTTGTCATGGCCACAATGGCTGGTTGAATGGTAATGCACTCCTCAAGGAAAGTGGCTTTGGATGTCTCTCTTGGATACACATAATGAGACGAGTACACTCCATTATTATGTCTGCTCACTAATGAAGGAGCATGTTTGCCACCACATGATAGTTACGGCCACTGCATGTGTGCAGATATGTGTGTAAATTTCACTGGAGACCCATGGTATGTACATGTTAGCCGTGCTATATCGGATGCAATATCATCATGTCTGAGTGGCTTTACTTACTTATGTAATCTTACACATAGTATTTGTCTTTGGAATTGTTGGACAGTGCACAGAATTTGAGCACATTTCTTCCTTCCATGCCTTACAGGTGGGCCCGCACCATACACTGTGGGCGAGGTGGCTTCATTCGAGGACCCCGACAACTCTAGTAAGTGTTGAAATGTTTGTTATGTGTTGTGTTTGCTGGTGATGTGTGATGGACTCCAGTGTGTTGAACAAATAGCAAGGTGTGATGTGCTGGCCCATCATTTGTCTTGTTCCATGAGTGGGATTTCATTTTCTCCCCGTTTTAGAGCTGGCCAATGCTTATCCTATTGTCTTATTTAGGGATTCTAGGTCAGTCCTGTAGGCCCTCAATGTGAATGGGGATGAGTCATGTGGATAACACTTGTATCAGCAAGAGTCGCACTGGACCTAATCTGTGATTTAGTCAGCCTGTCAGACCCACATTCTCCTAGAATGGGGCTGCAAAATGCTTACCAACAGACTTCGGCTTCCCTATTCACTATTGTACTGATTAAACTGTAGGTTGAACTTCCTAGCAGCATGTTGCTCCACATGCAGTGCTACGAGTATGTGGCACTTGAGTGCAATGGCCTAGGTGTGCATGCAAATCATGGCCAGGGGTGTTCTTGCATCTCTGTGTTAGTTGTAAGTCATGGCTTTCCTGGAAGTAAATGATGTGGACAAAGGTCTGCATTACCAGACATGTGTGGCGCTGGGATTGGTCAAGGGTTTGCTATCTCCTATTTGTAGATACACCTTACATGTGGTGTGTGTGTTGAGCCAAACACATGTCCTGCTTTCATAAGCTTCCTGGGTGTCCATGTTGTTTGAAATTGTTAGTTGTTTCTCCACCCCCACCCTCAAGGCATGGGTTTGTGAATAGTGTACCTAGGACTGATGATACAAGTTTGGTACACAGACATGTAAATCAGTGATTTTTTTGTCTGAACCTAGTATACACACTCATGTTTAGCACATGAGTATTATACTAGCAAGTCCATTTACAACTTGCAGATCATGTGGCCCTAGATTTCCATCCCATACAATGACATTTGTAGCCCTGGCATTGGCGGAGGATGTGCTGCATGATTGTTAGCTGACAACTGGCAGAACTATCATGCCAGTTGTTACCCATCTTGTAGGGTTTGGATGTGCTATGCGTGATACGACCTTTGTAGGCTGGCCTGCCATGTACTTCCTCAGGGACATTCAATGATCTGTATGATGATATGAGCTGTTACAAGTACAGTAGATGTATTGTCTGATTTACTTCTTGTGCCATTTCACACAATGCAGTTCCTAATGTAATTTTCTTCATTTGTCTTCACAGCTGCTAATATGACACCCATCCAGGTACGGGAATTCCAAAGGCGGGCAATGCGGTACCAGCATATACTGCAGGTAGAGTTGCGGTACCGAAGAATGGCCCGCAGATACCGAAATGAATGGGCCTCCGGAGCCTGGAGGGCATTCCCACAGGGTGGCCCTTCTTTGCCCACCACAGCCACCACCACCACCACTACCACCCAGGTGGCACCACCAACAGCTGTGACCGTTATGGCAACAACATCAGCAAGTGCTCCAGGCCCTAGCACAGGACCACCTGCAGGGCATCCCACAGACATTGACCCTACACAGCCCCACACTTCCTCCGCTGGCACACAGACCACCCCATCTGCAACTATTGACCCTGCTGCTTTTGTGGACATGCAGCATAAAATGGACTGTGTCCTCAGAAAAATGAGTCGCCTGCGGCAGGATGTTCGCCATATTAACTGGTGGGTATGGTCCGTTAAGCGGACCCTCCGGAGGACCAACCTCTAGACATTTTGATAGACATGATTCCATCCCCTCCCTCCTCTTTCCTTATTCTTATACTTTGTGGGTTTAGGGGGCTTAGGGGTTCATTCTGACCTCGGCGGTAAAAGGCCCTTTCCGCCGGTCAGAAGTCTGCCATTATACCGCCGCGGCCGCGGTAAACCGCCACGGTCATTCTGACCTCCAACTGGCAAACCGCCAAAAACCCGACATCCACGGAAGGCCGCCTCATCAGCGGGCAGCGATAAACTGGAGATGACCAAACCTCCACCGTCACGCCAACACAAACACGCCCATGCCATTACGACCCACGAATCCACGCGGCGGTCTTACAACCGCGGTATTCCATTGGCGGTACACACCGCCGCGGTCAAAATACACACACACATACAAAACACAGCCACATTGGACAATTTGAAATACACACACCTGAGACACATACAAACACCACTCCCACACACCCATCACCATATAAAACACACACCCACACCACCCACAAACCCCCACAACCAGAAATTCAGAGACAAGGCGCAATACACAGAGAGAGAGCACAGGGAACACAAACCACAACACACACAGGAACCCAACATCATCACCCACACCAAATCTACGCACACATCACCACACACCACCACTCACATCACCACAAACAGCACCCCACACCTCATCCACACCACCCCATGGCACCCTAAAGACACCCCAGGTTCTCGGACCAAGAACTCAGGGTCATGGTGGAGGAAATAATAAGGGTAGAGCCCCAGCTCTTCGGCACACAGGTGCAGCACACCACAATAGCCAGGAAGGCGGAGCTATGGCAAAGGATCGTCGACAGGGTCAACGCTGTGGGACAGCATCCCAGAAATCGGGAAGACATCTGAAAGCGCTGGAACGACCTACGGGGGAAGGTGCGCTCGATGGTCTCAAGACACAACATCGCTGTGAAGAAGACTGGCAGCGGACCCCCACCCACTCCACCCGAATTCACAGCATGGGAGCAAGAGGTCTTCAACATCCTGCATCCTGACGGCCTCACTGGAGTAGCCGGAGGAATGGACTCTGGTAAGTCGAATCTCAACTACTTCACCCCCCCCCAACCACCAGCATGCCAACCCACACCCCCACCATCACCCCCAACCCCCCAGCACACATCCTCACTGCCAATGTCACACCAGCACAACCCACCCAACCCAACACCAAACCCTGAATGCCAACACATACCATGGACACCCATCACCTATGCATGACCACTGCACATACCCACCCCCCCCCCACAAACCACCCTCACAACTCCTCCCACAAGGGAATGCCAGCACTGGGGGACAAGGGCACCCACAAATCGCACGACATGGCACACACAATAGCAATAACCATACTCTTTTACCCCTGCAGGGCCCGAACTCCAACACACCGCCACGGAGGGTCCAAATTTGTCCATCCCACCCCCAGAACAGGCCCCCAGTGAGGACAGCAGCTCTGTCGACCTAGAACCTGATGACCAGCCCGGACCATCGGGGACCTCTGGACAGTCGGTTCCCCACACACAGACACAGGCCACAGCAGACCTAACCCCCTCTGGGAATATCAGCACAGCTCCCACCCAGCGGGCCCATGCCTCTGTCTCCAGGACGTGTCAATCAGCGGTGTGTCCGCCACTACAGGGCACCCAGGCTGACCCACCACCCCAACAACAACAGGGACCTGGGGGCAGTGGTAGTGGGCACACCGTCCAGGGGACAGAGGCCCGGGGAAACAGGGGAACTGGGAGGGCTGCTGTGCGACAGGGAGGGGAGGACAGGCCCAGGGAACCCACTCTCCAGGAGGCCCTCACCACCATCATGGGAGCATACCACCACTCCCAGGAGACGATGGCGACGGTACTGGCCAGGTTCCAGGAGATCCAGGCACAGCAGCAGGAACGGTACATGGGGTTCAGCAACGAACTCAGGATCATCGGTTCCGCTATGGGGAACATAGTCCTGGCCCTCAACCAGATAGTCACCACATTGCGGGACCATGTGGCACCACAAAGGGCCCCTGTCACTAGCCAGGACCAGGAACAGCCTACCACCTCCGCCGGCGCTAGTGGACAGGAGGCCCCCACACAACGACAGGCCACCAGAACCCCACCTCCTGCTGAAGAACAACCACCCCGCAAGAGGAACCTGAGATCACAAAAGAAGACAGAGTAGGATGCCAAGACCCCCGCCAGCATAAGATACCCCCTGATGTCATCCCACTGTCCCACATTGTCACCCTGTCCAACCTTAAACAGCCCCTGCTCCATCCTTCCACAGGCATATGGACAATGCACCTGTGAAACTGAGAACTGGACTCTGCCATGGACATTACTCCACCCCCACCCATCACGTTTTACTATCATGGACCTATATGTAGCACTAAAAAGAAATCACTAATTGCACTTCAAAAATCAGGAGTCTGCTTGTATTCTTAACAATTGTATTACACATAACGGTTCAATAATGTTCAGTTACATTGTGATGATAACATACCAATGTCAATGAGCTTTAGTCCATGGGCAAACAAAGCAGAAGTCACGCAGTTGGTCAAACAGCTCTGAAAAGGGAAGGGAAAGTCATAATTCAGTGAAAAG
Source organism: Pleurodeles waltl (assembly GCF_031143425.1). Taxonomy (NCBI): domain Eukaryota; kingdom Metazoa; phylum Chordata; class Amphibia; order Caudata; family Salamandridae; genus Pleurodeles; species Pleurodeles waltl. Next base: position 711,780,925 of record NC_090448.1, read on the forward strand.
GAAATGGTGGGGAACACAGAAAGTAGAAATGCAGGAGGCCAGAAGTAAATGTAAAATGGCGTGGGTGATTCTTACCTGTGTGCTACTGAAAATACTGTTGTATAACTGTGTCCCTGTTGTCCGTGTCGTCCCCGTCGTCTTCCTCCTCTTCACTCTCCACAGGCTCCACAGCTGCTACAACACCACCATCTGGACCATCCTCCTGCAGGAAAGGCACCTGGCGTCGCAAAGCCAGATTGTGAAGCATACAGCAGGCCACGATGATATGGCACACCTTCTTTGGTGAGTACATTAGGGATCCACCTGTCATATGCAGGCACCTGAACCTGGCCTTCAGGAGCCCGAAGGTCCTTTCTATGATCCTCCTAGTTCGCCCATGGGCCTCATTGTACCGTTCCTCTGCCCTGGTACGGGGATTCCTCACTGGGGTCAATAGCCAAGGCAGGTTGGGGTAACCAAAGTCACCTATTACCACACACGGTGTCTCTGTAGCTGTTCCATCACATAAGGGATGCTGCTATTTCGCATAACATACGCGTCATGCACTGACCCAGGGAACTTGGCATTTACATGGGAGATGTACTGGTCAGCCAAACAGACCACCTGGACATTCATCGAATGGTAATTCTTTCTGTTTCTGTACACCGGCTCATTGTCTTTTGGGGGTACTAAAGCCACATGGGTCCCATCAATGGCACCAATGATGTTGAGGATATGTTCAAGGGCATAGAAATCACCCTTCACAGTGGCCAAATCACCCTCCTCTGGGAAAACACTGTAGCTCCGCATGTATTTCATCAGGGCAGACAACACTCTGGACAAAATCTTAGAAAACATAGGCTGAGACATCCCTGATGACATGGCCACTGTTGTCTGAAAAGACCCACTTGCCAAAAAATGGAGGACTGACAGAACCTGCACCAGAGGGGGAATTCCTGTGGGTTGGCGGATGGGGGACATCAGGGCTGGCTCCAGCTGGGCACACAGTTCATGTATAGTGGCTCGGTCAAGTCGGTATCGAAGTATAATATGGCGTTCTTCCATTGTCGACAGGTCCACCAGCGGTCGGTACACGGGAGAATTCCTCCTTCTCCTTGCAAGTCCCAGCGGACGGTGCCTAGGAAGGACAACATGGAGTACAGAGTCAAGAAACCCACAGGTACGTAACCACAGCTTGCACAGTACACGAATCGCTATGCATTGAAAGGCTTGTATGAGTGGCAATGCAAGGCCTAGGCCTGTGTGACGCAGTACAAATTAAGCCATGTGGGCCCTTGAAATGGCGGCTGCCTGACCTGTGAAGTGTGACAGTGGGATGTGAGGTCAATGCGCTGGCGTGGCACACCGTGGCGGTAGGCGGTCGAAGACCGCTGTGCGAAGCCGCATTGGTTAACATTGAACCCTATGGGTTTCAGGAGCCAATGACGAGGTGCGCCGGCGGTCGCGGTACGCACCGCGGCGGCATGCACCGCCGCGGGCGTGACCGCCATCTTCTATCTGAATAATCACTTGAGACCTGATCATCCACAGGAGAGGACCTATACTGCAAGTGCTGCTGTGACCTCGGTCTGGAAGAGACAATGGCTGCTGCGACTGGGGAAAGGGCCCCTGCCTTCACTTCTGAAGAGTTGGAGAAACTTGTGGATGGGGTCCTCCCCCAGTATACGCTACTCTACGGTCCTCCAGACCAACAGGTAAGTACACTGGGTGCACGTTGAATGGGCTATGCCTGGGTTGTGTATGGTGGATGTAAGATGGTGGGGTGGGGAGAGAATGAGGAGTGCAAGGCACGACAGATGAGAGCATGTGCCACATGGCAAGGTTGGGGAGGGGGGGGCAATCACATCTAACATGCAGAAAAATGATGATATTTCCTATTCCACCCTGTACATGTCAAATAGGTCAGCGCCCATCAGAAAGTCGACATTTGGCGTGCCATCGCCAAGGAAGTCCGGGCCCTGGGGGTCCACAACAGACGGGACACCCACTGCCGCAAGAGGTGGGAGGACATCCGCCGCGGGACCAGGAAGACCGCTGAGTCTCTGCTGGGGATGGCCTCCCAACGTAGGAGGGGTGCCAGTCGTACCTTGACCCCCCTGATGTCCCGGATCCTGGCGGTGGCCTACCCTGATTTCGATGGGCGCGTCAGGACATCACAGCAGACACAAGGGGGTGAGTACCAGCACATTCTGCTATCTTTACACGCAGTGGAGTCCTCTGGGTGGGGGAGGAGGGCTGTGGGTGACATTAGGCCAGGGCGCTTTCTGTAGTGTAGTCCCCTCCTTTAGGCATGGCCCTGTGCCCCCGCCCCCCACCTCTGTAGGGTGACAAGTACAGCAATCCATGGTCCAGCATCACCCATTTGCGCATTTGTTGTCCATAGACCTGTTGGCCTAGTCACAAGTACTGAGTAGTGTACCCCGATTGCGCGGCTTAGTGCATGAGGCTCCTGTGTCTGTCCTCTCCACCAACGGTGTTGACAATGCATGCACTCAACCTGTTTTTATTTCTCCCCCCACCCTTTTTCTTTATCTTCTTGTGCATGTGTGCATTAGCATCATCAGGCGGAGGAGAATTGGCATCGGAGCACGAGGGAGCTGCGACTCACAAGGCCCCGGTGGGCCATGGTACAGACACCGAGGTCACCAGTGATACGGAGGGCGAGGGGAGCACCACAACGGGGACCCGTGGTGACACCAGCGACACCGACACATCCTCGGATGGGAGCTCCCTAGCGGTGGCGGCAACATCCGGGCCCCCCGCCTCCACAGGTACAGCCGCCACCCAGCGCACCAGCTCCGCCCTCCCAGCAGCCCCTCAGCCTTCGCTCCGTGCCCGCTCGCCCAAGAAGGTGGGCATCTCCTTCGCCCCAGGCACCTCAGGCCCTGCCCCAGTTACCCCTGCTGCCCTCAGTGAGGAGGTCATTGACCTCCTACAGACCATCATTGTTGGGCAGTCTACCCTTTTGAATGCCATCCAGGGGGTAGATAGGGAGGTGCATCGGAGCAATGCATACCTGGAGGGCATTCATTCGGGTCAGGCTGCCCATCAACGATCGTTCAATACTCTGGCCTCAGCACTGACGGCAGCCATTGTCCCTGTTTCCAGCCTCCCTCTTCTGACTGCCTCCACCCTGTCTCTGTCTCCTGTTCCTCAGCCTATCCCATCCACACCATCAGACCAGCCTGCACACACCTCAACACCCAAGGGCAGCTCATCCAGACATAAGCACCACAGATCCCACAAGCATTCACCCAAGCAACACCCAGATGCAGACATGCCAACAGTCACTACCACCTCTGTGTCCCCCTCCTCCTTGTGTCCCTCCTCCCTCCCTGTGACGTCTCCACTCACACCTGCATGCACACCACCATCAGCCAGTGCTTCCATCACCAGCACACCCTCCAGTACAGTCCGCACACGTGCAGTCACCACCCCCACTGCCATGTACTCGTCCCCTGTGTCCTCTCCCACTGTGTCTGTCACCCCCTCTTCCAAGACACACAAACGCAGGCAGCCACCCACCCAACATCCAACCACCTCACGACAGCCTACGTCACAAGCACCTGCACCCAAAGACAGCACACCTGACTCTCCTACAACCACATCCTCTTCCTCCACTCCCATTCCCACTGCACCTACCCTTTACATTGGTCCTAAAAAACTTTACCTCTCTAAACTTAACCTCTTTGCCCCACCTGACCCACCCCCTCCATCTGGTAAGAGTCCGAAGAGCACCTCAGCCACCACCAGCCCTGCTTCAAGTGTCAGCATTGTGCACGGGTTTTGGAGTCCCCCCTTTCCCAGCACTGATCCATCGGCCAGCAGCAAGGGGACAGCCAGCTCCCCCCCTGGAAAGAGGACCCGTAAAATCAAGGGCCGCCGCGAGAAGACTGACACGGCTGCCCCCAAGGAGCAAAGTCCTGGGCCGTCACCTGCCACAACATCCAGGGGAGGCAAGGGCCAGAGAGCCTCATCAAAGGAGGGCAAGGGCAGCAGGGCGGAGAAGTCAGCCAGCAGAGGCGCGGACCAGGAGGGCCCCACAAGCCCCATCCCGGGTGTGACGGAGGACACCCACGGGCCCAGGACTCCGTCACAGAAGGGTCCAGCAACTGCACGGTCGGAGGGCGACTAAGCAGGGAGTCCTGGCCAGGTCTGGCTCCCTTGAATGACTGGACAAGCACCGCTGAAGAGATCCCCGCCGTGAAGAAAGGCACCACTGAAGAGGTCCCCGCCGTGAAGAAAGGCACCGCTGAACAGGGCCCCGCCGTGAAGAAAGGCACCGCTGAACAGGGCCCCGCCGTGAAGAAAGGCACTGCTGAACAGGGCCCCGCCGTGAAGAAAGGCACTGCTGAACAGGGCCCCGCCGTGAAGAAAGGCACCGCTGAACAGGGCCCCGCCGTGAAGAAAGGCACCGCTGAAGAGGGCCCCGCCGTGAAGAAAGGCACCGCTGAAGAGGGCCCCGCCGTGAAGAAAGGCACCGCTGAACAGGGCCCCGCCGTGAAGAAAGGCACCGCTGAAGAGGGCCCCGCCGTGAAGAAAGGCACCGCTGAACAGGGCCCCGCCGTGAAGAAAGGCACCGCTGAACAGGGCCCCGCCGTGAAGAAAGGCACCGCTGAACCGCGCCCCGCCGTGAAGAAAGGCACCGCTGAACAGGGCCCCGCCGTGAAGAAAGGCACCGCTGAACAGGGCCCCTCCGTGAAGAAAGGCACCGCTGAACAGGGCCCCGCCGTGAAGAAAGGCACCGCTGAACAGGGCCCCGCCATGAAGAAAGGCAACGCTGAACAGGGCCCCGCCGTGAAGAAAGGCACCGCTGAACAGGGCCCCGCCGTCTCAAGCACCGCTCCGCTGGGCCCTTCCTGTCAAGCACCGCTCCGCTGGGCCCTTCCTGTCAAGCACTGCTCCGCTGGGCCCCGCCGTCTCAAGCACTGCTCCGCTGGGCCCCGCCGTCTCTGAACCGCTCCGCTGGGCCCTTCCTGTCAAGCACCGCTCCGCTGGGCCCCGCCGTCTCAAGCACCGCTCCGCTGGGCCCCGCCGTCTCTGAACCGCTCCGCTGGGCCCTTCCTGTCAATCACCGCTCCGCTGGGCCCTTCCTGTCAAGCACCGCTCCGCTGGGCCCTTCCTGTCAAGCACCGCTCCGCTGGGCCCCGCCGTCTCACGCACCGCTCTGCTGGGCCCCGCCGTCTCTGAACTGCTCCGCTGGGCCCTTCCTGTCAAGCACCGCTCCGCTGGGCCCTTCCTGTCAAGCACCGCTCCGCTGGGCCCCGCCGTCTCAAGCACCGCTCCGCTGGGCCCTTCCTGTCAAGCACCGCTCCGCTGGGCCCCGCCGTCTCAAGCACCGCTCCGCTGGGCCCCGCCGTCTCTGAACCGCTCCGCTGGGCCCTTCCTGTCAAGCACCGCTCCGCTGGGCCCTTCCTATCAAGCACCGCTCTGCTGGGCCCCGCCGCCTCAAGCACCGCTCCGCTGGGCCCGCTGTCTCTGAACTGCTCCGCTGGGCCCTTCCTGTCAAGCACCGCTCCGCTGGGCCCTTCCTGTCAAGCACCGCTCCTCTGGGCCCCGCCGTCTCAAGCACCGCTCCGCTGGGCCCCGCCGTCTCTGAACCGCTCTGCTGGGCCCTTCCTGTCAAGCACTGCTCCGCTGGGCCCTTCCTGTCAAGCACCGCTGGCCCATTGACAGTGCCGGTTCTGTCTCGAGCTAGTGTTCACGCTGCACTCTGGGCTCCCTGCCTCCTCCAGAACCAGTGGAGACTGTTATCCACTTGAGAGACTGTGGCTTTGCACTCCCCAGGATGTAACAGTGGGCAACCCACCCACTGTAGAGACTTGAGAGACTGTGGCTTTGCACTCCCCAGGATGGCACAGTGGGCATGGAGGCCCCTTCGTGGTTCTGGCGTCGTGGACTCATGTGGCTGAGGTGCCCCCCCTTCCCTTCCCCCTGAGGTGCCTGTCGTTTTGTCATCTGATGCCCCAGCAGTGTTCTCTCCAACGGACTCAGGTCTCCTGTGTGGGCTTTGCCCATGTGTTTGGTGGACATTGGCCCACGGACTGTGTATATTCGAAAAACTGAGCTGGACTTATTGACTTTGTACATAGCTTTCGCACTGTTCATTATTTATGGTTTGCTATTTTATTTTGTAAATTTTCCATGACTTCAATGAACCTAATTTTAACATAAATTTAACGTAACATTTGTATTATGTCTTTGCATTTTTCAGTGGGGTTTGGGGGGTGTCACTCAGTTGTTGCTCTGCATTGGTGTGTTGATGGTTGGAGGGGGGCGTATGTGTGTGCCCGTAACCTTTTCTCCTCCCCCCTCCCCTGTGTCGTAGGTGCGGTACTCACCGTTGTCTTCTGCGCCGGAGTTCGTACTCGTGGTAGATGAGCAGGTAGACAATAGCTGGTAGGATGTTTAATTTGGGCTCCATGCTGTCCTCCGTCCTCGTGGAGTGCGTAGAGGTGAGCGTTTTCCCGTTCGTAGTCTGTTTCCGCCGTGTTTTTATCGGCGGTGCTCCCGCCCCGGAAAAGGTGGCAGATTGGTGAGTTGTTATAGGGTGGGCGTTACATTGTCTGCCGCCTGCCTGTTGGCGGTGACCGCCGCGCTGTTTGTGTGTCCCGCCGTGGCGGTCGGAGTGTTAAAGTGGCGGGCTGTGTTGGCGGTTCCCGCCAGGGTCAGAATTCCATTTTTTGGACCGCCAGCCTGTTGGCGGGTTGGCCGCCGCTTTATCACCGACCGCCAGGGTTGGAATCACCCCCTTAGTGTTAGGTTAGTATAGGCTGTTAATTTAGTTAGTGTTAGTGGGTGGGGGGTCCTGATTACTTCTACTGTTTCTTTTTGAGTGTGTGGGGGGCAATGTTGGGGTTCTTGTGTGTTTTGAAAAAAAAAAAATTAAAAAAACAAATAATTTCTAAAATACAAAAATTACAAAAATAAATATATTTGTTTAGTATAGGATAGTATGTGTTTAGGTTAGTATCTGTTGTCCTCCATGTGTCCCGTTTCATAAGGGGGGTTGATGTTTAGAACATTTCGTTACATGCGATAAGTAAGTTTAGCTTAGGTTAGTTAGGGACAGTTGTGGGTAATGAGTAGTTAGGGTAGATTAGGGTAGGTAAGGCTTTTCCCCGAGTTTTCACTTCTGTTTTTACAGTTTAATAAATATGTAGTAAACCCTTTACGGTATGTGTGAAATGCTTGTAGATCAGGGCCTTGGCATGAGTGTACATGATTTCTTTTGTATTACATTTGTGTCCTATGCTACAAACAAATCCCAAATTAGCTGTAACATTAGCAGCTACCACAAAGCTACCTCGCAAAGATTTGACCATTCATTGCAACCACCAATCACAGTTACTATGGATCCCAACATGTTTTTTTCAATAAGTATGTTTTCAATGTCACATACTGTGCTTCCAGATTTGGTATTGGGGACACTGTGTTATGTCTGACTGCAGTGTGATGTTCACGGAAACCCTTATAAGCTGAGTGGTAGTAAGCACTCTTGTAGTATTGTGTTCATGACTCACATAGATCATTTGTGACACTGTTCAGCATGATTACTTTTTTGGATGTAAACTCAGACACCTACATTCATGCAGTTTGTTGACTGTTTGCTTAGATTTGTGGGCAATGTTATATGTGTTAGTATTGCATGGAGGCAACATTTTGCTGCCACTATTTTATGGCTTAGATGTCCCTTGAGGAAGCATTATTCTGTCCAACACAGCATTATGGTGTATGGTTTCTCTTTTCATCATATATTACCCTCAGGAAGGGCAGAGTATGGTGCAATCCAGGCCACTGTGCATAGTTATCAGACTACATTATTTCAGGACAGTTGTATTGACAAGCTATGTAATTTGACAGGAGGCAAAATTCAGTGATCTACTGCACGGTTGATGTGTCACATTACACAGAGACAAAGTGGTTGTGGAAGTGCTATTTATTGAAAAGTGCTATAGTGCTATATGTACATTGTCCATGATTGTGAGTCCATTATAGTGACATCTTCCATTGTGATCCTACACAAGTGCTACAGTAAAATGCATTTGACATGCTGGGGTGATGTGTCAGACAGTGCAGAGGGACAGGATTTGCCAATGAGTATGTGAGAGACAATCACAAGGCAGGCTGACAAGATAGACAGTGGTTTGCAGAACAGTCATTGAGTACAGTTTTTGCAAGACTGGCATGTTACAAAGCGCAGGACCTTGGTAATAGGTGGCCATGTGGCAGGGACTAGTGCTTCCGGGTACTTTTGCGTGTGAAGGTGATCTGTTCCATGTCTTCTTCTTCTGATGTGTGTGTTGCCTCCTCTGTTCTTGGTGGTGGTGGTTGTGAAGGGGCAACACACACCTCAGTGTTTGAAGACGTGGAGTCAGACATCCCGGTCGCTGCTACCTGTGAGGGTCTTAAGGGCAGTACTGCTGCAAGGAGGATCTGCTGGTTCTTAAGAATAGCAGCCACATCACAATGGTAGGCAGCCAGGTTGGCCCTGAGGGGGTCATGATTGCATTTGTGCATGCAGTGGAAGGTTTGGGGTGCGAGGTGTTGTGGCAACTCCCTTACTTCAGTTGTGAATTCCTTTACAGTTTGTTGTAGTCCTTGCAGGATGGATGTTAGAGCTTGCATGGCTGCTACCTGATCTGCAGATGGCATCATGCACGAACGCACCCCCTCTAGACTGGCTGCCATAGTTTGCATTCCCACCCGCACCTCATTGGCCAGCTCCCGCTGTACTCCGACTACAGTTCTCTCAAAGCCGGTGCCTGTGTCATCTGAGTCCTCAGCTGTATTGGAGCTGGCAGGTCTTACATTTGGGGTTGTGGGTGGGTCCTCTGTGATGGCTGCTTTTTCTGTGCTCCTCCTTGTGACTGAAGGTCATCTCGGAGGGTCTGGTGGCTGATGTTTGTCAGCTCGTCATCCATGTCATCAGGGTAGTCCTGGACAGGCATATCCGCAGGAGATCCATCGTCCTCTGCAATGAAATAGGGTACAATTAGTGTATCTATGTTGTGGCATTTGTGATGTGACATGCCTGCCTTGTGATGATTTTCACATTGTGATCTTGGTTACTGTTCATTGCTCCAGTCTTTCAGATGGGCATTCTCCCAGGCCTATGCCCCACCTGCACTTCACATGTATTGTGGGAAGTTTTTTGACTTGTTGGCATCATCTCCTCTATGTGCTGTTTTAGGCTAAATAGTGAATTGCCACCTTCTTGTCCCACTCAACCCTTCGTCTACATCCATTCTCATGGTGAGACCTTTTACTGGCTGTGGGTGCTCTGATGGCACTAGCAGCACACTTAACAATCTGGACCTGCCCCAGTCTCTGATCTTTCACATCCACTTATATGTAGTTGAAATGTAGCGGATCCTATGCATAGCATTGTTATGACACGATATGGATGTTAGCATTGGTAATGTGTACAGCTGATGTTGGGGAATGTATGGAAATTGGACTTCCCTGATAGTCGTTGCAGTGTCCTATTTCCTCCTCTGATTGTGCAGGTGTGTTTCAGTGACCAGTTACATGTGCCCTCCCCCTCAATGCTGTTGTCTGAGCAATATGACATTTGGGATGTTGCATTGTGACCCAGGCACAGGATGGACCCTGGCATATGCTGCATGGGTGTGACCTTAGTGCTGTGTAGCTCCTAATGTTGATGACATTGGCTGATGTTTGCGGCAACTATGGGCATTCACAATTGACAGGACTGGAACATTTGTCTTGTTTCAGGGGATTGTTAAAGTTGTCATCCTCGACCCACTAATTTAGGTGTGTATGATCCATGGGGACGTTACTGCCATTGGCTACTTGAGCTGCACACACAGCGGAGGTGGTAGTAGCAACTGTTGTCACTGTTACATTCCAGTTGTCGGTATGGCTAGAGGTTGTTAATTGGCCCTAGTTAACGTAGGGGGTATAGTGGCTGACGTGTGACAGGATGCCAGTTTGACATTGTGCTCCTGCCTCCTGGCGTGGCTTTACCTTTGCAACATCGTTGGCATGGCAGCATACCCCCATGGAACTGTTGTTGGTGTTGTGTTATGGTGTGGCCCAGCTTCTTTCTGTACAGGCCATGCCCCTGTGTCGTACCCCTTTACCCATGCCACTCCATGTACATGATGACTTCCATGCATTTTGTAGTCGGTATCCCCCCTGGTTGTAGTTGACATTAGTGCATTTTAATTCCCCATGCGACTTACCCTGCATGTGTGTTGTCTCCTGGTAGTCTGCACTGTCCTGTCCTTGAATCCCTGTGACAATCTCCTCAGGTATGACGGCTGCGACCATCTCCTCCATGTGGTCCAAGGCCTCCTGGTGTGCTGGACTCCCACCTCCAGTCTGCAGTGCTGCCTCCCTGTTCCTGGCCATCTTTTCCTTGGTCCTGCGCTTGCAGTCATGCCAACGTTTCTTGTACTCGATGACTGTTCTGCGTACTTCTGCCACACTGTTAATCTTGTCAACAATTTGTTGCCATATTGCCTCTCTCCTACTGATTGGCAACTTTGAGGTGACAAACAGTTGGTATTGGTGTTCCGTCACCTCTTTAACCAGAATTCCTTGCTCCTCTGCACTGAAGCAACACTTTCTTTTCTTCTTCAAACTGTCATGGGTCTTGTGTGGGTCCTCCTGGCTGGTTCCTGGTCTGTTGTCACCTTCCTAGGGTCTGTACAGGCATCTGGGATCCATTTTGACTCTCCTCTGCTGAAATGACTGTGTTTGCGGGGAATTTTGACGCTATTGCGTCAAAAAATGCTGCATATCCGGTTTGAGGTGTTGTAAATCGACCCACAGACATTTCCGCTGCGTTAACGTTGTTTTCCTTTACGACGTGACACTGCGTGTGCGTCAACAAAAATGACTTACATCTGTGGTTTGCGCCGCTGCACGGCGCACCGAAATTGCGTTAGCCGGCGGTAATATTTTTTACGCAAAACTTCACCGGCGCAGTTTCGCGCCAAAAGGTATAAATATGGACCTTAGTTTGCATATGTGCTGTGCACTCCCTCCCTGTCATTGCCCGTGGCCCCACCCCTTTTACATGAAAACGATAATAACATTAGTTTATTATCGTTGTCTTGTGTTTTGCAGCTGCTGGCGGGGAGCCGACCCTGCACCTACATACATTTGTGTAACATATATTGGACTTACCAGTCCCCTCAAGAGAATAGCTGTCAAAAAGGCTAAAAAAGGCTAAAGAATCCCAGGATTCAAATCTTGCTGCCAGAGGAGATCAGAACAGCACTGCAGGTGAGGAACCAGACATACTTCTTCAGTTTCACAGGCTGTTTTCCTAGTGTGACAACTTAAGGGAACCCTGAGGGGACCAAGAAGGAGAAAAATAAAACAAGCATTTGCATTACAATCGGTCTTGCATTTGTGAAAGTTAGAGCTCTTGGCATTCAAAATGGCTTTTTTTTTTTCTTTTGTGTTTTTTGTATGCAGTGGAGTGATTTGTATTTGCATAGCACTATTGCCCTTTGTTTGACCTTGTGGAAATGGAGAACCAGAAAATAAGAAATAGGTGATGAGGGAGGGGCGACAAGAGTAATACGCTGGCTGAGAAAAAAAAGTAAGTAACAACATCCTGGAGAAATCAAACACTCATAGAGAATGCAAGATTGAGTAAAGCATGTGAAACGTAAGCAAGAACAACATGGTTACGTTAAAGCTTTTACACTTATAGTATGCTGGCTGAAAAAAATCTGTAACATTTACGATTCTAATGTGCACCAAATAGGGAAAGGGTGCAGTACCATATGCTGTCCCCAAGAACCTCTTTTGGCCACATAAGATACTGCAACCTGCAATCGTGAATTGAACACATCCCCAATGACTTTTGGGCGTCCTGCTGAAAAATGAAGCGCAGCGCCCGTTTTGTAAAAAGTTTTATTCTGTGCATTAAGGTTTTGTGGGAAGGGCAGACAAGAGTAATGTGCTGGCTGAAAAAAAAAGTAACAGCATCCTGGAAAAAGCAGATACTCATAGAGAACAGAGAATGTACATTAAGTAAAGCATGTGAAATGTAAGCAAGAGCAACCTGGTTATGCTTATGCTTTTACACTTATTATATGCCGGCTGAAAAAAAACTACTGCATTTACCGTTCTAGTGTGCACGAAGCAGGGAAATGGTGCAGTACAACAGGCTGTCCCTAGTTGTCCATTGGGACCTCTTTTAGCCTCATAAGGTACTATGTTACAATAACGCCAACACAGAAAAAAAGTGTGTTTATTTTCTATTAGAATTTAACAACCAAGTGCTTTACTTTTGAAAATGCCCTGTCCCTGAAACTGTTAAATCCTAAAAAAACAACCAGTAGAGTTTATTTGCAAAGCGTGAAAAATAAAATGAAAACAGCGACAGTGTTAAAAAAAGCAATTCGGACTAAAACACCCATTCAACACAAGCAGGAAGTTCTAAGCACAGCAACATGAGTTTTTAAAAAAAGAGATAGCCTAGTGAGCTGAAAACTCCATGTAAATATTTATGAACTGAAGCTGCGCAAGAGATGGCTAAATTTCCGTCAGTGAATAGGCTGTAAACGGTGCCGGCCCTAGGGTGGTGCAACAGGTGCCACTGCACCGGGTGTTGACTTCTGAAGGGGGGCACAGATTTTTGTAACTGTATTATAGTTTTAACAGTACCTGTGGTTGGCTTTTCTTGCCACCAACTATTTTCAGGCAACCAAAAAATTTCAACACAACTTCATGATTAATGTTTTTTCTGGAGAGAGCTCGTAAATCTCTCTAGTGAAAGTTTTGACTCTATCGTAGGGACCGCAGAGGGTTAATATGCCTGCTAAAAAGAATGGCGGTGTGACCGGTACCACAACACCGGGTGTTGACTTCGGATAGGGTGCAGTTTTTCATGTGCATTAGAATTTTGCAAGCACCTGCTGTTGAGATTTCTTACCACCAGCTATTTTCAGGTATCAATAAAAATGTCAACATAACCCTGTAATTAATGTTCTTTCTGGAGAGAGATCGGAAATCATTATAATTTTAAAAGCACCTGCTTTTGGGGTTTCTTGCCACCAGCTATCTTTAGGTATCAATAAAAATGTCAACATAACTCAGTAATTAATGTTCTTTCTGGAGAGAGATGGGAAATCTGTCTAGTGGAAGTTTTAAATCTATCATAAGGGAGCAAAGAGGGTTAATATGCCTGCTGCAAAGAACAGTGGTGCAGCCAGTGCCACGTCACCAAGTGTTGACTTTTGAGTAGAGGTGCAGTTTTTACAAGTGTATTATAATTTTAAAAGCACATGCTGTTAAAGTTTCTTGCCGCCAGCTATTTTCAGGCCACAATATAAATTTCAACATAACTCCATGATTCATGTTCTTTCTGAAGAGAGATCGGAAATCTGTCTAGTGTAAGTTTTGACTCTATTGTAAGGTAGCACAGAGGGCTGACACAAAAATTATGAAATGAAGCAAATCAGTGAAAAACGTGCGCAGAAGACGATTACTGTGTCGGAATTGTAGCAACGTGAGCACCAACCGACGGGGACTTCTATCAATATAAATACAGAATCGGATAATCCCAGCAAAAAGAAAACGTTCCGAAACCAATAATAAAACTGTTTCCAAATGTGTGAATTGAGTATTTAAACAAAATAAACAATTCAAGTAAAATATGAGCCAGCGTTGGTAATCCTATGCAAAAGCAAACAGTCATGAAAGCAAATGGCTGAAAAACCCTGGCACATTTATGGTTCTAATGTGCATGAAACAGGGAAAAGGTGCAGAACCACAAGCTGTCCACAGGGACCTCTTTTGGTCACATAAGGTACTGCATCCTGCAATTGTGAATTGAACACATCCCCAATGACTTTCGGGTGCCGTGCTGAAAAATGAAGCACTGTGTCCGTTTAATGAAAAGTTTTACGCTGTGCCTTCAGGTTATGAGGGAGGGAAGGCAAGAGCAATATGCTGGCTGAAAAATGTGAACCATCAATAAGAATGCTAGATTAAGTAAAGCATGTCAAATGTAAGCAGGAACAACATGGTTATGTTAGCTGAGAGCAAAAATGCTGTGGAAATTAAAAGGGAAGCTTTGCTGATCATGAGCAGGAAATCAAGAAACAAAAGTCCCTCAAAGAACAAATAAGCACGAGAAAGAGTAATTATACAGTAGTTAGCCCATGCTCCCAAAGAGAAAAAGGAGGGACAATGAGGCAGACTGACCACTAGCAAGCAAGGATGTTTAAATGACACTGAAATGAACAAATGAAATGGCTTTAAGCCCACAGAAGTATACTAAAACTATGCAAAAGGCTATACGCTTACACTCAACCTAAAAAGTAAGAGGAATCTATGTACAAGGAAGTTGAGAGCCACTATGACATGCAATGTTACCAGGCAAAGCAGTTTTGGTGACAGTGCTTTTCATGCTGCCACTACATCGTCAACCTGAAAGATATCAATGCCTGTCGTACCATGAACAACAAAAATAAGGTGATAACAAGGAGCTCATTAGCTATACTATTTGTGGATTAATCCAACATTTATTTAATAGAACATGCATTCATAATGGCATATGCTGAATACAGACAAATATAGCAAAAAATAAAACATTTTTGATAACCAGGCGTTCAAAAACAGAAACCTTTACTAACACAACAAATGAAGAACGTAACAAATGACATACATAATCACATGTAAAAAGTATGAGGTTGTAAGGTTTCGAGCACACAACACCAGACTGTCCTGTAAAAGTTGAAAAAACAGTCCGTGGTATACGTCACTTGAGGTGTTGATCCACTTTTGCATTAAAGTATAGTTCTGTGATAGGTCAGATAGAGAGAAGGTCACTTGCATGATTACAAACACTGTCTTGTTATTAAAGATGCAGGTAGTGGAGAGACTTCGACGTCGCTATTGTACTTAATATGCAAGACCATCCTCAGGACAATGTGTGAAGTAAATCATTTAAACCCCGTTATTTTTGTAAATGCTAACTGTAAATGCTGTAGAGATTTGAACGTAAGAAAATATCCATTGTCACTTTGAAAGGGTAATCAATACTGGTTCTAAATGAATGGATTAGTCATTCCAATGTGCAGTTCGAAGGCGCTGCTTGTGGATAGTGGCATAAGTCATGTCAGCGCTGCAATTCCTCCTTCATGTTACCTTCTCAGCGAAGTCCTCCAGAGCTGCCCCATCTGGTTGCAACTGAAGGAGATCGTGCCAGAAATTTTAAGTGTTCAGGAGAAGACTGTGCTGATAACCCTGTCATTTAGCATGTTGCTGGTTAAAATGCTCAGCATGTGGCTAAGCATCCTTGTCGTTTAGACTGCAATAGTGTTTCTGCACGTGCATTAACCCAGTGTGCTATTCTACGAGCTTTGCAGAGCTATAGACAAGAAGGGCAGTCACAGGACTTCAGAGACTGGCCGTGGACAATAGACACCAACCTTGTATGACTTAGTGCCAAACTAAAACCTTGAGATTCAAGG
Source organism: Pleurodeles waltl (assembly GCF_031143425.1). Taxonomy (NCBI): domain Eukaryota; kingdom Metazoa; phylum Chordata; class Amphibia; order Caudata; family Salamandridae; genus Pleurodeles; species Pleurodeles waltl. Next base: position 711,796,389 of record NC_090448.1, read on the forward strand.
AAGTGACATGGGAATACCTTATAAACGGCCCTTTCTTTGCAAAGCATCTCTTTATTGCATTTTAAAGACAAAAAAAGAAAAGAAAAACAGCAGAAGCTGCCTTAATGTCAAATCAACGGCAAGGCTACAGTGCTGTAAAGCAGAGGTTGAATAGTAATCTCCACAGCCATTGAAACAGTGACACATATTACACACTCTACAACATGGAGACCTGATGGTGTAGGCTTTGCGGATAATTATCAGCATTTCAATACAAATTAACCCTCCCAGCAACAGCCTAAGAAGCCAGAGACAGTTATCCTCCATGATTAAACATTCCAGAGGGAAAGGGGGGTGGTTAAGGGATGGGACGGATTGCCAACATGGGTCCCAGCCAGAAGGCAATGTTCAGTCAAAAATCTGGAGGGCTTTAAGCCTTGGTGGTGTGAAGCAAGTAAATTCTAATTTGATAAATATTGTATAAGAGGTTACCAGATTCCGACATCTGGCCTTACTCCCACCATGTCCACAGGAGAGATAACGTTGATCCTGAAACCGGAAAAAGACCCGACTATCTCTGCCTCATAACGCCCCATAGCACTGTTGAACACAGACATCAAGTTATACGCCAAAATATTGGCCATCCTACTGATTTCATGCCTCCCATGGCCTAAACGAACCTGACCAGGTAGGCTTCATTCCTAAAAGGCAAGGGGCAGATAACATCAAATGCATAGCGCACGTAGTAGAGAAGGCCCATCGTCACGCTCTTCCAGCATGTCTTCGCTCAATTGACGTAGAGAAGGCCTTTGATGGAGTAAGCTGGCCTTTCCTGCAGGCAGTCCATAACAAAATAGGCCTAGGCCCTACACTGATAAATAGAATCATGGCTTCCTACACATTTCCCCAGACACGGATCCATGTTAACCGAGGCCTAGTACATCTTATTCATATCCGGAGAGGTACTAGACAGGGTTACCTCCTGTCCCCACTCCTCTCCGCCTTAGCAGCAAAAACATTGGCAGCTATCATTCATCAGTCAAAAGACATAGTGGGAATTTCATTTGGCGGGCACTCGCGCAAAGTTACCATTTTTGCAGACGATCTTTTACTAACCCTTAAACACCTTCATAGATCACTACCTGCACTAGGCCCTATTTTACGAGCCTTTGAGGAGGTCTTGGTCTTCAAAATCAACCTGTCCGAATCTCAAACCCTCAATCTGACAATCCCACTACACACTCTACCCTCCATACAAGCCCTTACTCCATTCCAATGGGCTCAGGACCACATACAATATATGGGCCTATGACTTATGCCTACTTTGTCGACTTGGTCTGCCACTGAATGGACGGTCTGTAGAAAGGACGTGCTAGATGAGCTCCGAGGGTGGAAGCCACTTCAGGTCACTTGGTTAAACCGTTTTAATGCCGTCAAAATGAGCCAACTCCCTAAAATACTATATCTGTTTCAGAGTCTTTCCACGGCTATCCCACAGGATGAGATAGTTCGTCTTCAGAGTGACATACGTTCTTTCATTTGGGGTGGGAAAAAACCCTGCTTTTCTAACTGTATTCTGATTCTACTCCGCAACAGCAGTGGACTTGTGTGCCCCAACCTTTTTTAATACTATTGGGCGGCCCACCTTCGTTTCATTTCGGAATGGGTGGTGCATGAGAGTGACAGACACTGGTTCCACAGGGACCGGGCGGTGGGACCTAGCATGGCTTTCCAAAAATGCACCACCTCGCAGTGCATACATGGCCACTCATACAAGAGAAGAACTCAAGATCTGGGACTCGCTAACACAAAAATGAGTCCTCACCACGTTCCCATCCTCAAACACACTCCTGGCACATAACCCAGACTTCTCCCCAGCCCTACAACCCAGTTCTTGGAGACACTGGCGAGAAGCGGGCTGTTGCTCCTCCCAGGACCTGTTCAATGGGGACTCTATTAAAAAGTTTACCCAATCCAGACAGGAATATAAAGTACCAAAAGCAATGAGATACAAAAATAAAAAAGTAAGACATAATGGAGAACGACACCGAGCATGCTTTATGTGACATTTATTCAAGCTTAAGCACACTTAGGCCCATATTTATATTTTTTTAGTGCCGCATTTGCGGCATTTTTTGACGCAAAAGCGGCGCAAACTTGCAAAATACAATTGTATTTTGTAAGTTTGCGCAGTTTTTGCATCAAAAAGCAGCACAAATGCGGCGCTAAAAAGCTATAAATATGGGCCTTAGTGAGGCCCCACAACAGAATATTTATTTAGCTTGTTGCACCTACAATTCTCTTCATCCTATCTCCTCCTATAACTGACAGTAACTGAAAACCTCAAACCCTACATTCCAATTCTAAATTCTACGCAGGCACACATACACCAGTATCATTCCATAATCGAATGACATTGCATCATGAAATTCCTCCCCTTTATTAAAAGAGAGAACACAAAAGAAAAGAGAGAAAATAAAATAAAAAAAGAAGGAAGAGAGAAGAAAGAAAAAACAAACCCAGTATTGTTCTAAACAGCATTTACAGTTTTCGTATTTTTTAAACAAACAGTAACAGTGTTTAATTAATCATTGTGGTTTTCTTCAAGATTCTGAAGATCTTCTAACCAGAATATCGTGCTTTTAATTATTATTAGTTTGTGTGTTTTCTGGTTCATTAGCTCTCGCTTCAAACCTTTGAAGAAGGTGTTGTTTCTTGTTACTATTCTGCTTTCATTTCGTGCTCTGATTTCTGTTAGAAAAAGCTTTGTTATTTCCAAAGGAGGAGGGTGAAATCTACTTCGTGAATTCCTTAACTGCCGCTGTTTTACCAACACCAAATCTCCCACATGATAATCTTGTCCCTGAGTATTTTTCTTGTACTCTGCATAATACTTCATATCTTCTATCTTGTTCCTGAGTATTTTTCTTGTAATCTGCACAATACTCCATATTTTCTTTAACCTCTTTATCTCTTTTCACAATTTCAGCATGGTCTTTTGGCAAATTTGTTCGGAGATGTGGTAAACGAAATTGCCGAGACTAACCAAACAGTAATTCAGAGGGGCATCTCCCTGTAGAACCATGAGGTGTATTTTGATAATAATGCAAGACTTGACATAGAGCCTGATTTATAGAAATCTTGGAAAGCTATACACTTTGTGTAGTTTTTTTAATAACGGAGATTAATATTTCCACCTTTCCATTTGATTGAGGCCGCATTGGGATTGTTTGTCTGTGTTATTCCCAAATAATTCATACAATTTTTAATTAATTTCCACTGAATGGTGGTCCATTATCTGTTTTCAACACATCCGATATTCCACAAGTAGGAAAACATCATCCAGAACAGGAAGCACAGCTGAAGTCGATGATATTACTTTTACAATTGTAAATAGAGAATGCTCATCAATTACCACCAGCAAATGATGCTCAGAATCCAAAGGTCCACAAAAATGTTCTTCCACATTAGACCATATCACATCTGGTTGCTTAGGCATGTGCATTGTGCAATTCTTCCACATTTCTTTCATTGGCAGTACATTGACATAGATGACATGTTCGAACAACTTCCTCTACTTGACTTTCTCATACGGGAATCCACTTGTTTTCTCTCAAAAAATTCTTTGTTGCTGATGCTCCTCCGTGACTTTCATGGGCTAAATCCACAACCCGCCTTCGCAAATTTAAAGGATTTAGTAAGTTATTTACTCTCAGAAGAATCCATGACGAGGCTACAGATAATTCAGACTGAATATTCTTGAGTGCAAAAATGTCACATCTTCTTCTCTTAGACTGAAATTAAGTTGCACTATTTACCAGTTTCCAGTTATTTGAAGTTATTATTTTTGAGAAACATCAATCGGTTCTTTCTTTGAAAGAACTCCTGGTACTGTTAATCTGATTATAAAACATTTGTACTCTTCGACCTCAGACTCTAGTTCGTTTAATCTCTGAGTGAGTTTCTGGACAAATAATCTGCTGGATCTAGCCCTGGCCTATGTACAATTTTAAAGTCAGAGTCCATTAATGTAATTTCCCATCTCTCAATCCGTAAAGGCATTTTTACCTTTGGACTTCCAAAAATAGAAGTCAATATCTGATGATCAGTTTTGAGAAAAGGCTTGCCACATAGGACATCGTGGTAGTGTTCACAAGCCCATACCAGTCCCAACCTTTCTTTTCTGGCTGAGAGTACTTTTTCTCAATGTCAGATAAACATTTACTAGCATCTGATATTACATGCGTAGGCATTTCTTTCCCTGTCTTGCGTTGCACTAAAATTGCACCGAGTCCCACTGGACTAGCATCCACCACTAATTCCGTGCATAGTTCTGGGTCAAAGTATTTTAAATTTGCTGCAGACGATATATCTTCCTTTATTTTTCTAAATGCATGTTCACAGTGATTATTCCATTTAAATGTCCGCGCTTTTCCGGTTAACTTCCCTGAGTCGTGCACTCATAGTGGCAAAACCTTTACTATATCTTGAACGATAACTGGCCATTCTTAAAAAATGAATGTAATTCAGATACATCCTTAGGACTGATTACAGAATTTAAGGACAGTAATTTTACTGTGTCTGGTCTCTGCCTGTCCTCGTTGCCAACTGTGTGACATTTATTTAAACATAGGTAGACTCGGCAAGGCTCCACAAAAGAATATCTGTTAAGCTAGTTGTTGCAAGTACAGCTCTCTGCGCAAGCCTCAAACCCTGCATTCCAATTTAACATTCTTCACAAGCACACACAATGTCCTTCCATAACAAAATGGCATTACATCATGACACACCTCAAAATGGAAACACTGCTAAGACTCAAAGAGCAACCGTGGAGATGGAGAGGACAGGAACACGGCGGACACAGCAATAAAGTGAGATGGGGACAAAAGCAAAGAAGGAGAAACACCACAATAAAAGCATGTCACACTACCCTGCTATACAAGACCCTCATCAGGCCAAAAGGGATGTAAGGGATTGAAGATGGAGCATGACCATGGGGAAATCAGAAAAAACAGAGAGGTGAAATGGGCGACTGGAGACATGTTCAACAAGAGGTTGTCCAGGACAGATGCTACCCAAAAAGGACATGTCCAGTAGAGGACAAAGTAGAAAAAAGGGGAGATGTTGGCAACAACCGAAGGAAACATGGATAAAATGAGAGGATTCATGCTCTAGAATGGAACAGAACCACTACAGGTATGAGAGCAGCTGGTGAGTGGTGATAAAAGAGCAATACAAGTTTTCCACAATTTAAGAGAGGCGTCAGCTGAAGTGTGGGACCATTTACAGATTCATTTATTACTTTAATTGTTTTGCTTGTATGTGGGAGAGTGGGATGTTACTTATTACAGACAGTGCCTTTTTATGCTTTATAATTCTCATTGTGTACAGTAAAGACTCAATTATCTTAAACTGGGTTGTCCAGAATTGCTAGCTAACCACAAAATATAATAGATTGTCCTAAAATATCTGAGATTCATACTGGCAGTCTCCAACAGGTAGTTATAGTTAGGGCCATGTTTCCACTGAAAAGTGTTTTTTGACTTGCCTATATCCTTCGTGCTGTTTGATGAATCGTCACAAAATTTTACAAAAAGTTGTTCCAGAGAATCGTGTTGCACATTGGAAGTTTTGGGATGATCTCTCAAGTGGGAGCTGAGAAAAAGGGAGGTGGCAGGGTTTGGGTTGGCAAAAAAAGTGTGTTTCCCATCATATTTCTCACAGGGATTTTAGATACGACTACAGCCTGAATCGCTGGACGAAAGAACACCAAAGTTGACAGAAGGGTAGCTCTTGGTCCAGAAAGAGTGCTTTTTGTTATCTGGTGTAAATCTGTTTAGTAGTTTTTGAGACATTAAAAGAAAAAGAAATCTAGTTATCTAGAGGCGCAAAGGGTTCATGAATAATAACAAGCTCATGGCGGGGGTGAGTTATGGTTACCTTAAGGCATGAGTTATAGTTACTTGAGGTAACTCTAACTATAACTGCTGAATTTCTATAGTTTTGTACACTGGAAATGTGAGCCTATCTATAACGTCCCTCTAAACTTTGTTTTTTTCAGTGAATTTCTATGTTTTTTTAACCCCTTCGCTGCCAGGCCTTTTCCCCCTCCTGTGCCAGGCCTTTTTTTGCCTATATGGGGCAGTTCGCGCTTAGGCCCTCATAACTTTTTGTCCACATAAGCTAACCAAGCCAAATTTGCGTCCTTTTTTTCCAACATCCTAGGGATTCTAGAGGTACCCAGACTTTGTGGGTTCCCTTGAAGGAGGCCAAGAAATTGGCCAAAATACAGGGAAAATTTCGTTTTTTTTAAAAAAAATGGAAAAAGTGGCTGCAGAAGAAGGCTTGTGGATTTCCCCCTGAAAATGGCATCAACAAAGGGTTTGCAGTGCTAAACTCAGCAACTTCCTAGCTTTCAGGAACAGACAGACTTGAATCAGAAAACCCAATTTTTCAACACAATTTTGGCATTTTACTGGGGCATACCCCATTTTTGCAATTTTTTGTGCTTTCAGCCTCCTTCCAGTCAGTGACAGGAATGGGCATGAAACCAATGCTGGATCCCAGAAACCTAACCATTTCTGAAAAGTAGAGAAAATTCTGAATTCAGCAAGGGGTCATTTGTGTAGATCCTACAAGGGTTTCCTACTGAAAATAACAGCTGAAAAAGAAAAATATTGAAATTGAGGTGAAAAAACCATCAATTTTTCTCTACGTTTTACTCTGTAACTTTTCCCTGCAATGTCAAATTATGGAAAGCAATATACCGTTACGTCTGCTGGACTCCTCTGGTTGCAGGGATATATAGGGCTTGTAGGTTCATCAAGAACCCGAGGAACCCAGAGCCAATAAATGAGCTGCACCCTGCAGTGCGTTTTCATTCTATACCGGGTATACAGCAATTCATTTGCTGAAATATAAAGAGTAAAAAATTGCTATCAAGAAAACCTTTGCATTTCCAAAAAGGGCACAAGATAAGGTGCTGAGGAGCAGTGGTTATTTGCACATCTCTGAATTCCGGGGTGACCATACTAGCATGTAAATTATAGGGAATTTCTCAAATAGATGTCTTTTTTACACACTCTCCTATATTTGGAAGGAAAAAATGTAGAGAAAGACAAGGGGCAATAGCACTTGTTTTGCTAATCTATGTTCCCCCAAGTCTCCCGATAAAAATGATACCTCACTTGTGTGGGTAGGCATAGCGCCCGCGTCAGGAAACGCCCTAAAACGCAACGTGGACACATCCCATTTTTTTGAAAGAAAACAGAGGTGTTTTTTGCGAAGTGCCTGTAGGAAAGTACCATCTTGCCTGGCATGTTACCCCCATTTTTCACTGTATATATGTTGTTTTAGTTGTATGTGTCACTGGGACCCTGGTAACCCAGGGCCCCAGTGCTCATAAGTGTGCCTGAATGTGTTACCTGTGTAGTGACTAACTGTCTCACTGAGGCTCTGCTAATCAGAACCTCAGTGGTTATGCTCTCTCATTTCTTTCCAAATTGTCACTAACAGGCTAGTGACCATTTTTACCAATTTACATTGGCTTACTGGAACACCCTTATAATTCCCTAGTATATGGTACTGAGGTACCCAGGGTATTGGGGTTCCAGGAGATCCCTATGGGCTGCAGCATTTCTTTTGCCACCCATAGGGAGCTCTGACAATTCTTACACAGGCCTGCCACTGCAGCCTGAGTGAAATAACGTCCACGTTATTTTACAGCCATTTTACACTGCACTTAAGTAACTTATAAGTCACCTATATGTCTAACCTTTACCTGGTAAAGGTTAGGTGCAAAGTTACTTAGTGTGAGGGCACCCTGGCACTAGCCAAGGTGCCCCCACATTGTTCAGAGCCAATTCCCTGAACTTTGTGAGTGCGGGGACACCATTACATGCGTGCACTACATATAGGTCACTACCTATATGTAGCTTCACAATGGTAACTCCGAATATGGCCATGTAACATGTCTATGATCATGGAATTGCCCCCTCTATACCATCCTGGCATAGTTGGCACAATCCCATGATCCCAGTGGTCTGTAGCACAGACCCTGGTACTGCCAAACTGCCCTTCCTGGGGTTTCACTGCAGCTGCTGCTGCTGCCAACCCCTCAGACAGGCATCTGCCCTCCTGGGGTCCAGCCAGGCCTGGCCCAGGATGGCAGAACAAAGAACTTCCTCTGAGAGAGGGTGTTACACCCTCTCCCTTTGGAAAATGGTGTGAAGGCAGGGGAGGAGTAGCCTCCCCCAGCCTCTGGAAATGCTTTGTTGGGCACAGATGTGCCCAATTCTGCATAAGCCAGTCTACACCGGTTCAGGGGACCCCTTAGCCCTGCTCTGGCGCGAAACTGGACAAAGGAAAGGGGAGTGACCACTCCCCTGACCTGCACCTCCCCTGGGAGGTGTCCAGAGCTCCTCCAGTGTGCTCCAGACCTCTGCCATCTTGGAAACAGAGGTGCTGCTGGCACACTGGACTGCTCTGAGTGCTCAGTGCCACCAGGTGACGTCAGAGACTCCTGCTGATAGGCTCCTTCAGGTGTTAGTAGCCTATCCTCTCTCCTAGGTAGCCAAACCCTCTTTTCTGGCTATTTAGGGTCTCTGTCTCTGGGGAAACTTTAGATAACGAATGCAAGAGCTCATCCGAGTTCCTCTGCATCTCTCTCTTCACCTTCTGCCAAGGAATCAACTGCTGACCGCGCTGAAAGCCTGCAAACCTGCAACATAGTAGCAAAGACCACTACTGCAACTCTGTAACGCTGATCCTGCCACCTTCTCGACTGTTTTCCTGCTTGTGCATGCTGTGGGGGTAGTCTGCCTCCTCTCTGCACCAGAAGCTCCGAAGAAATCTCCCGTGGGTCGACGGAATCTTCCCCCTGCAACCGCAGGCACCAAAAAGCTGCATTACCGGTCCCTTGGGTCTCCTCTCAGCACAACGAGCGAGGTCCCTCGACTCCAGCGACTCTGTCCAAGTGACCCCCACAGTCCAGTGACTCTTCAGTCCAAGTTTGGTGGAGGTAAGTCCTTGCCTCACCTCGCTGGGCTGCATTGCTGGGAACCGTGACTTTTGCAGCTACTCCGGCCCCTGTGCACTTCCGGCGGAAATCCTTTGTGCACAGCCAAGCCTGGGTCCACGGCACTCTAACCTGCATTGCACGACTTTCTAAGTTGGTCTCCGGCGACGTGGGACTCCTTTGTGCGACTTCGGGTGAGCACCGTTTCACGCATCCTTGTAGTGCCTGTTTCTGGCACTTCTCCGGGTGCTACCTGCTGCTGAGAGGGCTCCATGTCTTGCTCGACGTCCCGTCTCTCTCCTGGTCCAATTTGCGACCTCCTGGTCCCTCCAGGGCCACAGCAGCGTCCAAAAACGCTAACCCAACGATTTGCAGCTAGCAAGGCTTGTTGGCGTTCTTTTGGCGGGAAAACACTTCTGCACGACTCTCCGCGGCGAGAGGGATCCGTCCACCAAAGAGAAAGTCTCTAGCCCTTTTTGTTCCTGCAGAAACCTCAGCTTCTTCTGTCCAGTAGAAGCTTCTTTGCACCCGCAGCTGGCATTTCCTGGGCATTTGCCCATCTCCGACTTGCTTGTGACTTTTTGGACTTGGTCCCCTTGTTCCACAGGTACCCTAGATTGGAAATCCACAGTTGTTGCATTGTTGGTTTGTGTCTTTCCTGCATTATTCCTCTAACACGACTTCTTTGTCCTTAGGGGAACTTTAGTGCACTTTGCACTCACTTTTCAGGGTCTTGGGGAGGGTTATTTTTCTAACTCTCACTATTTTCTAATAGTCCCAGCGACCCTCTACAAGGTCACATAGGTTTGGGGTCCATTTGTGGTTCACATTCCACTTTTGGAGTATATGGTTTGTGTTGCCCCTATCCCTATGTTTCCCCATTGCATCCTATTGTAACTATACATTGTTTGCACTGTTTTCTAAGACTATACTGCATATTTTTGCTATTGTGTATATATATCTTGTGTATATTTGCTATCCTCTCACTGAGGGTACACTCTAAGATACTTTGGCATATTGTCATAAAAATAAAGTACCTTTATTTTTAGTATAACTGTGTATTGTGTTTTCTTATGATATTGTGCATATGACACTAAGTGGTACTGTAGTAGCTTCACACGTCTCCTAGTTCAGCCTAAGCTGCTCTGCTAAGCTACCATTATCTATCAGCCTAAGCTGCTAGACACCCTATACACTAATAAGGGATAACTGGGCCTGATGCAAGGTGCAAGTACCCCTTGGTACTCACTACAAGCCAGTCCAGCCTCATACATTGGTTGTGCAGCGGTGGGATGAGTGCTTTGAGACTACTTACCACTCTTGTCATTGTACTTTTCATAAGAGAAAAATATACAAAACAAGGTCAGTGTATATACACATAGCCAAAAAGTTTTGCATTTCCTCTTTTCACTCTTTTCTAAGTGCTGAAAAGTACTTCTAACTTTCTAAAAAGTTCTAAAAAGTTTTAAAAGTTTTTTTTCTCTGTCTTTCTAAAAGCTCTGACAAACTTTTTTATCTTTTACTATCACTTTAACTCTCTCTAAAAATGTCTGGCACAGGCCAAAATGTTGATCTGTCCAAACTTGCATATGATCACCTTAGCTGGAAAGGAGCAAGGAGTCTCTGCATAGAGAGAGGTTTGAGTGTAGGGAAGAATCCTTCCTTGGAATTGTTACTTAACATGCTTAGAGAACAAGATAAGGCAAGAAGTGCCCCATCTGTTGAAAAAGTAGCTAATGGTTCCCAATCTGATCCAGGGACTCCCCCAGGAAAAGATTCAGGAAAGAAACTTCCTAGCCTGCCCATTACTAGACAGTCTAGCATAGTTGGTAATGATGATGAGCCACACCATACAAATAGTGTTGTCTCACATCATAGCAAAAGCATTTATTCTCACCATACTGGTAGTGATGTTTCTGTTAGCCAAGCTGTTAGGGTGGCTTCTGTAAGGGACAGGTCTCCTTCTGTCCATTCTCACCATACTTCTGTTTCAAGGCATGTCCCTCCCACCCACCCTGATGACAGATTGTTAGAAAGGGAGCTCAATAGATTGAGAGTGGAACAAACCAGACTGAAGCTCAAGAAGCAACAGCTGGATTTGGATAGACAGACTTTAGAAGTAGAGAAGGAGAGACAGAAACTGGGTTTAGAAACCCATGGTGGCAGCAGCAGTATTCCCCATAGTCATCCTGCAAAAGAGCATGATTCCAGGAATCTGCACAAGATAGTTCCCCCTTATAAGGAGGGGGATGACATTAACAAGTGGTTTGCTGCACTTGAGAGGGCCTGTGTTGTACAGGATGTCCCTCAAAGGCAGTGGGCTGCTATCCTATGGCTATCATTTAGTGGAAAAGGTAGGGATAGGCTCCTTACTGTGGAAGAAAATGATGCTAATAATTTCCAAGTTCTTAAGAATGCACTCCTGGATGGTTATGGCTTAACCACTGAACAGTACAGGATAAAGTTCAGAGAGACCAAAAAGGAGTCTTCACAAGACTGGGTTGATTTCATTGACCATTCAGTGAAGGCCTTGGAGGGGTGGTTACATGGCAGTAAAGTTACTGATTATGACAGCCTGTATAACTTGATCCTGAGAGAGCATATTCTTAATAATTGTGTGTCTGATTTGTTGCACCAGTACTTGGTGGACTCTGATCTGACCTCTCCCCAAGAATTGGGAAAGAAGGCAGACAAATGGGTCAGAACAAGGGTGAACAGAACAGTTCATACAGGGGGTGACAAAGATGGCAACAAAAAGAAGGATGGTAAGTCTTCTGACAAGGGTGGGGACAAATCTAAAAATGAGTCTTCATCAGGCCCACAAAAACACTCTGGTGGGGGTGGTGGGCCCAAATCCTCTTTTAATCAGAACAAGGAAAAGAAACCATGGTGCTATTTCTGTAAAATAAAAGGCCATTGGACAACAGATCCCAGTTGTCCAGAGAAAGGCACCAAGCCTCCTACCACTACAACCCCTACTGCTACACCTAGTGTCCCTCCTAATAGAAGTGGTGGTGGGAGCAAACCTACTAATAGCCAATCCAAGGGAGTAGCTGGGCTCACTATTGGTAACTTAGTTGGGGTTGGCCTTGTTAGGGAGGCCACAGAGGCTGTGTTAGTCTCTGAGGGGGCTATTGATTTAGCCACCTTAGTTGCTTGTCCCCTTAATATGGATAAGTACAAGCAGCTACCCCTAATAAATGGTTTTGAGGTTCAGGCCTACAGGGACACTGGAGCCAGTGTGACTATGGTCATAGAGAAACTGGTCCACCCTGAACAACACCTACTTGGTCACCAGTACCAAGTAACCGATGCTCACAACAACACACTTAGCCACCCCATGGCTGTTGTTAATCTCAACTGGGGGGGGGGTTACTGGTCCAAAGAAAGTTGTGGTAGCTTCAGATTTACCTGTAGACTGTCAATTAGGGAATGATTTGGAGACATCAGCTTGGTCAGATGTGGAGTTGGAGGCCCATGCAGCAATGCTGGGCATCCCAGGGCATATTTTTGCTTTGACAAGGGCTCAGGCCAAAAAGCAAAAAGGACAGGGAAGCTTGGATCCTGGAACAATGGACCAAGTGCTCCCTAAAGCTAGGGCTAGTAGAAGCAAACCACTTCCTACTATCCCTCCCTCCACAGTGGATTCTACTTCTGAGGAAGAAGAATTCCCTCCCTGTGCAGAACCTACACCAGAGGAGCTGGAAGCAGACACTGCTGAGCTTTTGGGTGAAGGGGGGCCTGCCAGAGAGGAGCTGAGTGTGGCACAGCAAACCTGTCCCACATTAGAGGGTCTCAGACAGCAAGCTGTCAAACAGGCTAATGGGGATGTCAGTGACTCTCACAGAGTTTACTGGGAGGACAACCTCTTGTACACTGAGCATAGGGATCCTAAACCTGGAGCTGCCAGGAGATTAGTGATTCCTCAGGAGTACAGAAAGTTCCTCCTAACACTGGCACATGACATTCCCCTAGCTGGACACCTGGGTCAAATGAAAACTTGGGACAGACTGGTTCCATTGTTTCATTGGCCTAGGATGTCTGAGGACACAAAGGAATTTTGTAAGTCCTGTGAAACCTGTCAAGCCAGTGGCAAGACAGGTGGCACCCCAAAGGCACCCCTTATTCCACTGCCTGTGGTTGGGGTTCCCTTTGAAAGGGTAGGGGTTGACATAGTTGGCCCCCTTGACCCTCCTACTGCTTCAGGCAATAGATTTATCTTGGTGGTAGTGGACCATGCCACAAGATATCCTGAAGCTATTCCTTTAAGGACCACTACAGCACCTGCAGTGGCAAAGGCCCTCCTGGGAATATTTTCCAGGGTGGGCTTCCCAAAGGAAGTAGTATCAGACAGGGGAAGCAATTTCATGTCTGCATACTTAAAGGCCATGTGGAAGGAGTGTGGTGTAACTTACAAGTTCACAACACCCTATCATCCACAAACAAATGGACTGGTGGAGAGATTTAATAAAACTCTCAAAGGCATGATTATGGGTCTCCCTGAAAAACTCCGCAGTAGATGGGATATCCTTCTACCATGCCTCCTTTTTGCCTACAGGGAGGTACCCCAGAAAGGAGTGGGCTTCAGCCCCTTTGAACTTCTTTTTGGACACCCTGTTAGGGGTCCACTCACACTTGTAAAGGAGGGTTGGGAACAACCTTTAAAAGCTCCTAAGCAGGATATTGTGGATTATGTACTTGGCCTCAGATCAAGGATGGCTGAGACATGAAAAAGGCCAGTAAAAACCTTCAGGCCAGCCAAGAGCTCCAGAAGCAATGGCATGATCAGAAGGTTGTTTTGGTTCAGTACCAACCAGGGCAGAAAGTGTGGGTCTTGGAGCCTGTGGCCCCAAGAGCACTCCAAGATAAATGGAGTGGACCCCACACAATTGTTGAAAAGAAGGGAGAAGTCACCTATTTAGTTGACTTAGGCACTGCCAGGAGTCCCCTTAGGGTGCTCCATGTCAACCGCCTGAAACCCTACTATGACAGGGCTGATCTCACCCTGCTCATGGCAACTGATGAGGGACAGGAAGAAGACAGTGATCCGCTACCTGATCTCTTCTCTTCCACAGAACAAGATGCTCTGGTGTAAGGTGTAGTTTTGGCTGATTGTCTTACTGCTGAGCAGAAAGACAATTGCATAAACCTCCTAGATCAATTCTCTGAACTCTTCTCTACTGTGCCAGGTACCACGTCTTAGTGTGAGCACACTATAGATACTGGAGACAGTTTACCTGTCAAAAGTAAGATCTATAGGCAGCCTGACCATGTCAGGGACTGCATAAAGCAAGAGGTCCAGAAAATGTTAGAACTAGGAGTGGTTGAGCACTCTGACAGTCCATGGGCTTCTCCTGTGGTACTGGTACCAAAACCCCATTCCAAAGATGGAAAGAAGGAAATGCGGTTTTGTGTAGACTATAGAGGTCTCAACTTGGTAACCAAAACTGATGCTCACCCTATACCCAGGGCAGATGAGCTCATAGATACACTGGCATCTAACAAGTATCTAAGCACTTTTGACTTGACTGCAGGGTATTGGCAGATCAAATTGTCAGAAGATGCTAAACCTAAGACTGCATTTTCAACCATTGGAGGACATTACCAGTTTACTGTAAGGCCTTTTGGTTTGAAAAATGCACCTGCCACTTTTCAGAGGTTGGTGAACACAGCCCTGCAAGGGCTGGAAGCTTTCAGTGCAGCATATTTGGACGATATAGCTGTCTTTAGCTCCAGCTGGGATGATCACCTGGTCCACCTATGGAAAGTTTTGGAGGCCCTGCAAAAGGCAGGCCTCACTATCAAGGCTTCAAAGTGCCAGATAGGGCAGGGTAAGGTGGTTTATCTGGGACACCTTGTTGGTGGGGAACAGATTGCACCACTTCAGGGGAAAATCCAAACAATTATTGATTGGGTTCCCCCTACCACTCAGACTCAGGTGAGAGCCTTCCTAGGCCTCACTGGGTATTACAGGAGGTTCATTAAGAACTATGGCTCCATTGCAGCCCCTCTTAATGACCTCACATCCAAGAAAATGCCTAAAAAGGTATTATGGACAGCAAACTGTCAGAAAGCTTTTGAGGAGCTGAAGCAGGCCATGTGCTCTGCACCTGTCCTGAAAAGCCCTTGTTACTCTAAAAAATTCTATGTCCAAACTGATGCATCTGAATTAGGAGTAGGGGCAGTCCTATCACAACTTAATTCTGAGGGCCAGGATCAACCTGTTGCTTTTATTAGTAGGAGGTTGACCCCTAGAGAAAAGCGTTGGTCTGCCACTGAGAGGGAGGCCTTTGCTGTGGTCTGGGCTCTGAAGAAGTTGAGGCCATACCTGTTTGGCACTCACTTCATTGTTCAGACAGACCACAAACCTCTACTTTGGCTAAAACAAATGAAAGGTGAAAATCCTAAATTGTTGAGGTGGTCCATATCCCTACAGGGAATGGACTATACAGTGGAACATAGACCTGGGAGTAGCCACTCCAATGCAGATGGACTCTCCAGATATTTCCACTTAGACAATGAAGACTCATCAGGTCATGGCTAGTCTTATTGTCCTTCGTTTGGGGGGGGGGTTGTGTAGGAAAGTACCATCTTGCCTGGCATGTTACCCCCATTTTTCACTGTATATATGTTGTTTTAGTTGTATGTGTCACTGGGACCCTGGTAACCCAGGGCCCCAGTGCTCATAAGTATGCCTGAATGTGTTACCTGTGTAGTGACTAACTGTCTTACTGAGGCTCTGCTAATCAGAACCTCAGTGGTTATGCTCTCTCATTTCTTTCCAAATTGTCACTAACAGGCTAGTGACCATTTTTACCAATTTACATTGGCTTACTGGAACAGCCTTATAATTCCCTAGTATATGGTACTGAGGTACCCAGGGTATTGGGGTTCCAGGAGATCCCTATGGGCTGCAGCATTTCTTTTGCCACCCATAGGGAGCTCTGACAATTCTTACACAGGCCTGCCACTGCAGCCTGAGTGAAATAACGTCCACGTTATTTCACAGCCATTTTACACTGCACTTAAGTAACTTATAAGTCACCTATATGTCTAACCTTTACCTGGTAAAGGTTAGGTGCAAAGTTACTTAGTGTGAGGGCACCCTGGCACTAGCCAAGGTGCCCCCACATAGTTCAGAGCCAATTCCCTGAACTTTGTGAGTGCGGGGACACCATTACACACTTGCACTACATATAGGTCACTACCTATATGTAGCTTCACAATGGTAACTCCGAATATGGCCATGTAACATGTCTATGATCATGGAATTGCCCCCTCTATACCATCCTGGCATAGTTGGCACAATCGCATGATCCCAGTGGTCTGTAGCACAGACCCTGGTACTGCCAAACTGCCCTTCCTGGGGTTTCACTGCAGCTGCTGCTGCTGCCAATCCCTCAGACAGGCATCTGCCCTCCTGGGGTCCAGCCAGGCCTGGCCCAGGATGGCAGAACAAAGAACTTCCTCTGAGAGAGGGTGTTACACCCTCTCCCTTTGGAAAATGGTGTGAAGGCAGGGGAGGAGTAGCCTCCCCCAGCCTCTGGAAATGCTTTGTTGGGCACAGATGTGCCCAATTCTGCATAAGCCAGTCTACACCGGTTCAGGGGACCCCTTAGCCCTGCTCTGGCGCGAAACTGGACAAAGGAAAGGGGAGTGACCACTCCCCTGACCTGCAGCTCCCCTGGGAGGTGTCCAGAGCTCCTCCAGTGTGCTCCAGACCTCTGCCATCTTGGAAACAGAGGTGCTGCTGGCACACTGGACTGCTCTGAGTGGCCAGTGCCACCAGGTGACGTCAGAGACTCCTGCTGATAGGCTCCTTCAGGTGTTAGTAGCCTATCCTCTCTCCTAGGTAGCCAAACCCTCTTTTCTGGCTATTTAGGGTCTCTGTCTCTGGGGAAACTTTAGATAACGAATGCAAGAGCTCATCCGAGTTCCTCTGCATCTCTCTCTTCACCTTCTGCCAAGGAATCGACTGCTGACCGCGCTGGAAGCCTGCAAACCTGCAACATAGTAGCAAAGACGACTACTGCAACTCTGTAACGCTGATCCTGCCGCCTTCTCGACTGTTTTCCTGCTTGTGCATGCTGTGGGGGTAGTCTGCCTCCTCTCTGCACCAGAAGCTCAGAAGAAATCTCCCGTGGGTCGACGGAATCTTCCCCCTGCAACCGCAGGCACCAAAAAGCTGCATTACCGGTCCCTTGGGTCTCCTCTCAGCACGACGAGCGAGGTCCCTCGACTCCAGCGACTCTGTCCAAGTGACCCCCACAGTCCAGTGACTCTTCAGTCCAAGTTTGGTGGAGGTAAGTCCTTGCCTCACCTCGCTGGGCTGCATTGCTGGGAACCGCGACTTTTGCAGCTACTCCGGCCCCTGTGCACTTCCGGCGGAAATCCTTTGTGCACAGCCAAGCCTGGGTCCACGGCACTCTAACCTGCATTGCACGACTTTCTAAGTTGGTCTCCGGCGACGTGGGACTCCTTTGTGCGACTTCGGGTGAGCACTGTTTCACGCATCCTCGTAGTGCCTGTTTCTGGCACTTCTCCGGGAGCTACCTGCTGCTGAGAGGGCTCCTTGACTTGCTCGACGTCCCCTCTCTCTCCTGGTCCAATTTGCGACCTCCTGGTCCCTCCAGGGCCACAGCAGCGTCCAAAAACGCTAACCGCACGATTTGCAGCTAGCAAGGCTTGTTGGCGTTCTTTCGGCGGGAAAACACTTCTGCACAACTCTCCCCGGCGAGAGAGACCCGTCCACCAAAGGGGAAGTCTCTAGCCCTTTTCGTTCCTGCAGAAACCTCAGCTTCTTCTGTCCAGTAGAAGCTTCTTTGCACCCGCAGCTGGCATTTCCTGGGCATTTGCCCATCTCCGACTTGCTTGTGACTTTTTGGACTTGGTCCCCTTGTTCCACAGGTACCCTAGATTGGAAATCCACAGTTGTTGCATTGTTGGTTTGTGTCTTTCCTGCATTATTCCTCTAACACGACTTCTTTGTCCTTAGGGGAACTTTAGTGCACTTTGCACTCACTTTTCAGGGTCTTGGGGAGGGTTATTTTTCTAACTCTCACTATTTTCTAATAGTCCCAGCGACCCTCTACAAGGTCACATAGGTTTGGGGTCCATTTGTGGTTCGCATTCCACTTTTGGAGTATATGGTTTGTGTTGCCCCTATCCCTATGTTTCCCCATTGCATCCTATTGTAACTATACATTGTTTGCACTGTTTTCTAAGACTATACTGCATATTTTTGCTATTGTGTATATATATCTTGTGTATATTTGCTATCCTCTCACTGAGGGTACACTCTAAGATACTTTGGCATATTGTCATAAAAATAAAGTACCTTTATTTTTAGTATAACTGTGTATTGTGTTTTCTTATGATATTGTGCATATGACACTAAGTGGTACTGTAGTAGCTTCACACGTCTCCTAGTTCAGCCTAAGCTGCTCTGCTAAGCTACCATTATCTATCAGCCTAAGCTGCTAGACACCCTATACACTAATAAGGGATAACTGGGCCTGGTGCAAGGTGCAAGTACCCCTTGGTACTCACTACAAGCCAGTCCAGCCTCCTACATTGGTTGTGCAGCGGTGGGATAAGTGCTTTGAGACTACTTACCACTCTTGTCATTGTACTTTTCATAAGAGAAAAATATACAAAACAAGGTCAGTGTATATACACATAGCCAAAAAGTTTTGCATTTCCTCTTTTCACTCTTTTCTAAGTGCTGAAAAGTACTTCTAACTTTCTAAAAAGTTCTAAAAAGTTTAAAAAGTTTTTTTTCTCTGTCTTTCTAAAAGCTCTGACAAACTTTGTATCTTTTACTATCACTTTAACTCTCTCTAAAAATGTCTGGCACAGGCCAAAATGTTGATCTGTCCAAACTTGCATATGATCACCTTAGCTGGAAAGGAGCAAGGAGTCTCTGCATAGAGAGAGGTTTGAGTGTAGGGAAGAATCCTTCCTTGGAATTGTTACTTAACATGCTTAGAGAACAAGATAAGGCAAGAAGTGCCCCATCTGTTGAAAAAGTAGCTAATGGTTCCAATCTGATCCAGGGACTCCCCCAGGAAAAGATTCAGGAAAGATACTTCCTAGCCTGCCCATTACTAGACAGTCTAGCATAGTTGGTAATGATGATGAGCCACACCATACAAATAGTGTTGTCTCACATCATAGCAAAAGCATTTATTCTCACCATACTGGTAGTGATGTTTCTGTTAGCCAAGCTGTTAGGGTGGCTTCTGTAAGGGACAGGTCTCCTTCTGTCCATTCTCACCATACTTCTGTTTCAAGGCATGTCCCTCCCACCCACCCTGATGACAGATTGTTAGAAAGGGAGCTCAATAGATTGAGAGTGGAACAAACCAGACTGAAGCTCAAGAAGCAACAGCTGGATTTGGATAGACAGACTTTAGAAGTAGAGAAGGAGAGACAGAAACTGGGTTTAGAAACCCATGGTGGCAGCAGCAGTATTCCCCATAGTCATCCTGCAAAAGAGCATGATTCCAGGAATCTGCACAAGATAGTTCCCCCTTATAAGGAGGGGGATGACATTAACAAGTGGTTTGCTGCACTTGAGAGGGCCTGTGTTGTACGGGATGTCCCTCAAAGGCAGTGGGCTGCTATCCTATGGCTATCATTTAGTGGAAAAGGTAGGGATAGGTTCCTTACTGTGAAAGAAAATGATGCTAATAATTTCCAAGTTCTTAAGAATGCACTCCTGGATGGTTATGGCTTAACCACTGAACAGTACAGGATAAAGTTCAGAGAGACCAAAAAGGAGTCTTCACAAGACTGGGTTGATTTCATTGACCATTCAGTGAAGGCCTTGGAGGGGTGGTTACATGGCAGTAAAGTTACTGATTATGACAGCCTGTATAACTTGATCCTGAGAGAGCATATTCTTAATAATTGTGTGTCTGATTTGTTGCACCAGTACTTGGTGGACTCTGATCTGACCTCTCCCCAAGAATTGGGAAAGAAGGCAGACAAATGGGTCAGAACAAGGGTGAACAGAACAGTTCATACAGGGGGTGACAAAGATGGCAACAAAAAGAAGGATGGTAAGTCTTCTGACAAGCGTGGGGACAAATCTAAAAATGAGTCTTCATCAGGCCCACAAAAACACTCTGGTGGGGGTGGTGGGCCCAAATCCTCTTTTAATCAGAACAAGGAAAAGAAACCATGGTGCTATTTATGTAAAATAAAAGGGCATTGGACAACATATCCCAGTTGTCCAGAGAAAGGCACCAAGCCTCCTACCACTACAACCCCTACTGCTACACCTAGTGTCCCTACTAATAGCAGTGGTGGTGGGAGCAAACCTACTAATAGCCAATCCAAGGGAGTAGCTGGGCTCACTATTGGTAACTTAGTTGGGGTTGGCCTTGTTAGGGAGGCCACAGAGGCTGTGTTAGTCTCTGAGGGGGCTATTGATTTAGCCACCTTAGTTGCTTGTCCCCTTAATATGGATAAGTACAAGCAGCTACCCCTAATAAATGGTGTTGAGGTTCAGGCCTACAGGGACACTGGAGCCAGTGTGACTATGGTCATAGAGAAACTGGTCCACCCTGAACAACACCTACTTGGTCACCAGTACCAAGTAACCGATGCTCACAACAACACACTTAGCCACCCCATGGCTGTTGTTAATCTCAACTGGGGGGGGGTTACTGGTCCAAAGAAAGTTGTGGTAGCTTCAGATTTACCTGTAGACTGTCAATTAGGGAATGATTTGGAGACATCAGCTTGGTCAGATGTGGAGTTGGAGGCCCATGCAGCAATGCTGGGCATCCCAGGGCATATTTTTGCTTTGACAAGGGCTCAGGCCAAAAAGCAAAAAGGACAGGGAAGCTTGGATCCTGGAACAATGGACCAAGTGCTCCCTAAAGCTAGGGCTAGTAGAAGCAAACCACTTCCTACTATCCCTCCCTCCACAGTGGATTCTACTTCTGAGGAAGAAGAATTCCCTCCCTGTGCAGAACCTACACCAGAGGAGCTGGAAGCAGACACTGCTGAGCTTTTGGGTGAAGGGGGGCCTGCCAGAGAGGAGCTGAGTGTGGCACAGCAAACCTGTCCCACATTAGAGGGTCTCAGACAGCAAGCTGTCAAACAGGCTAATGGGGATGTCAGTGACTCTCACAGAGTTTACTGGGAGGACAACCTCTTGTACACTGAGCATAGGGATCCTAAACCTGGAGCTGCCAGGAGATTAGTGATTCCTCAGGAGTACAGAAAGTTCCTCCTAACACTGGCACATGACATTCCCCTAGCTGGACACCTGGGTCAAATGAAAACTTGGGACAGACTGGTTCCATTGTTTCATTGGCCTAGGATGTCTGAGGACACAAAGGAATTTTGTAAGTCCTGTGAAACCTGTCAAGCCAGTGGCAAGACAGGTGGCACCCCAAAGGCACCCCTTATTCCACTGCCTGTGGTTGGGGTTCCCTTTGAAAGGGTAGGGGTTGACATAGTTGGCCCCCTTGACCCTCCTACTGCTTCAGGCAATAGATTTATCTTGGTGGTAGTGGACCATGCCACAAGATATCCTGAAGCTATTCCTTTAAGGACCACTACAGCACCTGCAGTGGCAAAGGCCCTCCTGGGAATATTTTCCAGGGTGGGCTTCCCAAAGGAAGTAGTATCAGACAGGGGAAGCAATTTCATGTCTGCATACTTAAAGGCCATGTGGAAGGAGTGTGGTGTAACTTACAAGTTCACAACACCCTATCATCCACAAACAAATGGACTGGTGGAGAGATTTAATAAAACTCTCAAAGGCATGATTATGGGTCTCCCTGAAAAACTCCGCAGGAGATGGGATATCCTTCTACCATGCCTCCTTTTTGCCTACAGGGAGGTACCCCAGAAAGGAGTGGGCTTCAGCCCCTTTGAACTTCTTTTTGGACACCCTGTTAGGGGTCCACTCACACTTGTAAAGGAGGGTTGGGAACAACCTTTAAAAGCTCCTAAGCAGGATATTGTGGATTATGTACTTGGCCTCAGATCAAGGATGGCTGAGTACATGAAAAAGGCCAGTAAAAACCTTCAGGCCAGCCAAGAGCTCCAGAAGCAATGGCATGATCAGAAGGCTGTTTTGGTTCAGTACCAACCAGGGCAGAAAGTGTGGGTCTTGGAGCCTGTGGCCCCAAGAGCACTCCAAGATAAATGGAGTGGACCCCACACAATTGTTGAAAAGAAGGGAGAAGTCACCTATTTAGTTGACTTAGGCACTGCCAGGAGTCCCCTTAGGGTGCTCCATGTCAACCGCCTGAAACCCTACTATGACAGCGCTGATCTCACCCTGCTCATGGCAACTGATGAGGGACAGGAAGAAGACAGTGATCCGCTACCTGATCTCTTCTCTTCCACAGAACAAGATGCTCTGGTGGAAGGTGTAGTTTTGTCTGATTGTCTTACTGCTGAGCAGAAAGACAATTGCATAAACCTCCTAGATCAATTCTCTGAACTCTTCTCTACTGTGCCAGGTACCACTTCTTAGTGTGAGCACACTATAGATACTGGAGACAGTTTACCTGTCAAAAGTAAGATCTATAGGCAGCCTGACCATGTCAGGGACTGCATAAAGCAAGAGGTCCAGAAAATGTTAGAACTAGGAGTGGTTGAGCACTCTGACAGTCCATGGGCTTCTCCTGTGGTACTGGTACCAAAACCCCATTCCAAAGATGGAAAGAAGGAAATGCGGTTTTGTGTAGACTATAGAGGTCTCAACTTGGTAACCAAAACTGATGCTCACCCTATACCCAGGGCAGATGAGCTCATAGATACACTGGCATCTGCCAAGTATCTAAGCACTTTTGACTTGACTGCAGGGTATTGGCAGATCAAATTGTCAGAAGATGCTAAACCTAAGACTGCATTTTCAACCATTGGAGGACATTACCAGTTTACTGTAAGGCCTTTTGGTTTGAAAAATGCACCTGCCACTTTTCAGAGGTTGGTGAACACAGCCCTGCAAGGGCTGGAAGCTTCCAGTGCAGCATATTTGGACGATATAGCTGTCTTTAGCTCCAGCTGGGATGATCACCTGGTCCACCTATGGAAAGTTTTGGAGGCCCTGCAAAAGGCAGGCCTCACTATCAAGGCTTCAAAGTGCCAGATAGGGCAGGGTAAGGTGGTTTATCTGGGACACCTTGTTGGTGGGGAACAGATTGCACCACTTCAGGGGAAAATCCAAACAATTATTGATTGGGTTCCCCCTACCACTCAGACTCAGGTGAGAGCCTTCCTAGGCCTCACTGGGTATTACAGGAGGTTCATTAAGAACTATGGCTCCATTGCAGCCCCTCTTAATGACCTCACATCCAAGAAAATGCCTAAAAAGGTATTATGGACAGCAAACTGTCAGAAAGCTTTTGAGGAGCTGAAGCAGGCCATGTGCTCTGCACCTGTCCTGAAAAGCCCTTGTTACTCTAAAAAATTTTATGTCCAAACTGATGCATCTGAATTAGGAGTAGGGGCAGTCCTATCACAACTTAATTCTGAGGGCCAGGATCAACCTGTTGCTTTTATTAGTAGGAGGTTGACCCCTAGAGAAAAGCGTTGGTCTGCCACTGAGAGGGAGGCCTTTGCTGTGGTCTGGGCTCTGAAGAAGTTGAGGCCATACCTGTTTGGCACTCACTTCATTGTTCAGACAGACCACAAACCTCTACTTTGGCTAAAACAAATGAAAGGTGAAAATCCTAAATTGTTGAGGTGGTCCATATCCCTACAGGGAATGGACTATACAGTGGAACATAGACCTGGGAGTAGCCACTCCAATGCAGATGGACTCTCCAGATATTTCCACTTAGACAATGAAGACTCATCAGGTCATGGCTAGTCTTATTGTCCTTCGTTTGGGGGGGGGTTGTGTAGGAAAGTACCATCTTGCCTGGCACGTTACCCCCATTTTTCACTGTATATATGTTGTTTTAGTTGTATGTGTCACTGGGACCCTGGTAACCCAGGGCCCCAGTGCTCATAAGTGTGCCTGAATGTGTTACCTGTGTAGTGACTAACTGTCTCACTGAGGCTCTGCTAATCAGAACCTCAGTGGTTATGCTCTCTCATTTCTTTCCAAATTGTCACTAACAGGCTAGTGACCATTTTTACCAATTTACATTGGCTTACTGGAACACCCTTATAATTCCCTAGTATATGGTACTGAGGTACCCAGGGTATTGGGGTTCCAGGAGATCCCTATGGGCTGCAGCATTTCTTTTGCCACCCATAGGGAGCTCTGACAATTCTTACACAGGCCTGCCACTGCAGCCTGAGTGAAATAACGTCCACGTTATTTCACAGCCATTTTACACTGCACTTAAGTAACTTATAAGTCACCTATATGTCTAACCTTTACCTGGTAAAGGTTAGGTGCAAAGTTACTTAGTGTGAGGGCACCCTGGCACTAGCCAAGGTGCCCCCACATAGTTCAGAGCCAATTCCCTGAACTTTGTGAGTGCGGGGACACCATTACACACGTGCACTACATATAGGTCACTACCTATATGTAGCTTCACAATGGTAACTCCGAATATGGCCATGTAACATGTCTATGATCATGGAATTGCCCCCTCTATACCATCCTGGCATAGTTGGCACAATCCCATGATCCCAGTGGTCTGTAGCACAGACCCTGGTACTGCCAAACTGCCCTTCCTGGGGTTTCACTGCAGCTGCTGCTGCCAATCCCTCAGACAGGCATCTGCCCTCCTGGGGTCCAGCCAGGCCTGGCCCAGGATGGCAGAACAAAGAACTTCCTCTGAGAGAGGGTGTTACACCCTCTCCCTTTGGAAAATGGTGTGAAGGCAGGGGAGGAGTAGCCTCCCCCAGCCTCTGGAAATGCTTTGTTGGGCACAGATGTGCCCAATTCTGCATAAGCCAGTCTACACCGGTTCAGGGGACCCCTTAGCCCTGCTCTGGCGCGAAACTGGACAAAGGAAAGGGGAGTGACCACTCCCCTGACCTGCACCTCCCCTGGGAGGTGTCCAGAGCTCCTCCAGTGTGCTCCAGACCTCTGCCATCTTGGAAACAGAGGTGCTGCTGGCACACTGGACTGCTCTGAGTGGCCAGTGCCACCAGGTGACGTCAGAGACTCCTGCTGATAGGCTCCTTCAGGTGTTAGTAGCCTATCCTCTCTCCTAGGTAGCCAAACCCTCTTTTCTGGCTATTTAGGGTCTCTGTCTCTGGGGAAACTTTAGATAACGAATGCAAGAGCTCATCCGAGTTCCTCTGCATCTCTCTCTTCACCTTCTGCCAAGGAATCGACTGCTGACCGCGCTGGAAGCCTGCAAACCTGCAACATAGTAGCAAAGACGACTACTGCAACTCTGTAACGCTGATCCTGCCGCCTTCTCGACTGTTTTCCTGCTTGTGCATGCTGTGGGGGTAGTCTGCCTCCTCTCTGCACCAGAAGCTCCGAAGAAATCTCCCGTGGGTCGACGGAATCTTCCCCCTGCAACCGCAGGCACCAAAAAGCTGCATTACCGGTCCCTTGGGTCTCCTCTCAGCACGACGAGCGAGGTCCCTCGACTCCAGCGACTCTGTCCAAGTGACCCCCACAGTCCAGTGACTCTTCAGTCCAAGTTTGGTGGAGGTAAGTCCTTGCCTCACCTCGCTGGGCTGCATTGCTGTGAACCGCGACTTTTGCAGCTACTCCGGCCCCTGTGCACTTCTGGTGGAAATCCTTTGTGCACAGCCAAGCCTGGGTCCACGGCACTCTAACCTGCATTGCACGACTTTCTAAGTTGGTCTCCGGCGACGTGGGACTCCTTTGTGCGACTTCGGGTGAGCACCGTTTCACGCATCCTCGTAGTGCCTGTTTCTGGCACTTCTCCGGGTGCTACCTGCTGCTGAGAGGGCTCCTTGTCTTGCTCGACGTCCCCTCTCTCTCCTGGTCCAATTTGCAACCTCCTGGTCCCTCCAGGGCCACAGCAGCATCCAAAAACGCTAACCACACGATTTGCAGCTAGCAAGGCTTGTTGGCGTTCTTTCGGCGGGAAAACACTTCTGCACAACTCTCCACGGCGACCAAAGGGGAAGTCTCTAGCCCTTTTTGTTCCTGCAGAAACCTCAGCTTCTTCTGTCCAGTAGAAGCTTCTTTGCACCCGCAGCTGGCATTTCCTGGGCATTTGCCCATCTCCGACTTGCTTGTGACTTTTTGGACTTGGTCCCCTTGTTCCACAGGTACCCTAGATTGGAAATCCACAGTTGTTGCATTGTTGGTTTGTGTCTTTCCTGCATTATTCCTCTAACACGACTTCTTTGTCCTTAGGGGAACTTTAGTGCACTTTGCACTCACTTTTCAGGGTCTTAGGGAGGGTTATTTTTCTAACTCTCACTATTTTCTAATAGTCCCAGCGACCCTCTACAAGGTCACATAGGTTTGGGGTCCATTTGTGGTTCGCATTCCACTTTTGGAGTATATGGTTTGTGTTGCCCCTATCCCTATGTTTCCCCATTGCATCCTATTGTAACTATACATTGTTTGCACTGTTTTCTAAGACTATACTGCATATTTTTGCTATTGTGTATATATATCTTGTGTATATTTGCTATCCTCTCACTGAGGGTACACTCTAAGATACTTTGGCATATTGTCATAAAAATAAAGTACCTTTATTTTTAGTATAACTGTGTATTGTGTTTTCTTATGATATTGTGCATATGACACTAAGTGGTACTGTAGTAGCTTCACACGTCTCCTAGTTCAGCCTAAGCTGCTCTGCTAAGCTACCATTATCTATCAGCCTAAGCTGCTAGACACCCTATACACTAATAAGGGATAACTGGGCCTGGTGCAAGGTGCAAGTACCCCTTGGTACTCACTACAAGCCAGTCCAGCCTCCTACATTGGTTGTGCAGCGGTGGGATAAGTGCTTTGAGACTACTTACCACTCTTGTCATTGTACTTTTCATAAGAGAAAAATATACAAAACAAGGTCAGTGTATATACACATAGCCAAAAAGTTTTGCATTTCCTCTTTTCACTCTTTTCTAAGTGCTGGAAAGTACTTCTAACTTTCTAAAAAGTTCTAAAAAGTTTTAAAAGTTTTTTTTCTCTGTCTTTCTAAAAGCTCTGACAAACTTTGTATCTTTTACTATCACTTTAACTCTCTCTAAAAATGTCTGGCACAGGCCAAAATGTTGATCTGTCCAAACTTGCATATGATCACCTTAGCTGGAAAGGAGCAAGGAGTCTCTGCATAGAGAGAGGTTTGAGTGTAGGGAAGAATCCTTCCTTGGAATTGTTACTTAACATGCTTAGAGAACAAGATAAGGCAAGAAGTGCCCCATCTGTTGAAAAAGTAGCTAATGGTTCCCAATCTGATCCAGGGACTCCCCCAGGAAAAGATTCAGGAAAGAAACTTCCTAGCCTGCCCATTACTAGACAGTCTAGCATAGTTGGTAATGATGATGAGCCACACCATACAAATAGTGTTGTCTCACATCATAGCAAAAGCATTTATTCTCACCATACTGGTAGTGATGTTTCTGTTAGCCAAGCTGTTAGGGTGGCTTCTGTAAGGGACAGGTCTCCTTCTGTCCATTCTCACCATACTTCTGTTTCAAGGCATGTCCCTCCCACCCACCCTGATGACAGATTGTTAGAAAGAGAGCTCAATAGATTGAGAGTGGAACAAACCAGACTGAAGCTCAAGAAGCAACAGCTGGATTTGGATAGACAGACTTTAGAAGTAGAGAAGGAGAGACAGAAACTGGGTTTAGAAACCCATGGTGGCAGCAGCAGTATTCCCCATAGTCATCCTGCAAAAGAGCATGATTCCAGGAACCTGCACAAGATAGTTCCCCCTTATAAGGAGGGGGATGACATTAACAAGTGGTTTGCTGCACTTGAGAGGGCCTGTGTTGTACGGGATGTCCCTCAAAGGCAGTGGGCTGCTATCCTATGGCTATCATTTAGTGGAAAAGGTAGGGATAGGCTCCTTACTGTGAAAGAAAATGATGCTAATAATTTCCAAGTTCTTAAGAATGCACTCCTGGATGGTTATGGCTTAACCACTGAACAGTACAGGATAAAGTTCAGAGAGACCAAAAAGGAGTCTTCACAAGACTGGGTTGATTTCATTGACCATTCAGTGAAGGCCTTGGAGGGGTGGTTACATGGCAGTAAAGTTACTGATTATGACAGCCTGTATAACTTGATCCTGAGAGAGCATATTCTTAATAATTGTGTGTCTGATTTGTTGCACCAGTACTTGGTGGACTCTGATCTGACCTCTCCCCAAGAATTGGGAAAGAAGGCAGACAAATGGGTCAGAACAAGGGTGAACAGAACAGTTCATACAGGGGGTGACAAAGATGGCAACAAAAAGAAGGATGGTAAGTCTTCTGACAAGGGTGGGGACAAATCTAAAAATGAGTCTTCATCAGGCCCACAAAAACACTCTGGTGGGGGTGGTGGGCCCAAATCCTCTTTTAATCAGAACAAGGAAAAGAAACCATGGTGCTATTTATGTAAAATAAAAGGCCATTGGACAACATATCCCAGTTGTCCAGAGAAAGGCACCAAGCCTCCTACCACTACAACCCCTACTGCTACACCTAGTGTCCCTACTAATAGCAGTGGTGGTGGGAGCAAACCTACTAATAGCCAATCCAAGGGAGTAGCTGGGCTCACTATTGGTAACTTAGTTGGGGTTGGCCTTGTTAGGGAGGCCACAGAGGCTGTGTTAGTCTCTGAGGGGGCTATTGATTTAGCCACCTTAGTTGCTTGTCCCCTTAATATGGATAAGTACAAGCAGCTACCCCTAATAAATGGTGTTGAGGTTCAGGCCTACAGGGACACTGGAGCCAGTGTGACTATGGTCATAGAGAAACTGGTCCACCCTGAACAACACCTACTTGGTCACCAGTACCAAGTAACCGATGCTCACAACAACACACTTAGCCACCCCATGGCTGTTGTTAATCTCAACTGGGGGGGGGTTACTGGTCCAAAGAAAGTTGTGGTAGCTTCAGATTTACCTGTAGACTGTCTATTAGGGAATGATTTGGAGACATCAGCTTGGTCAGATGTGGAGTTGGAGGCCCATGAAGCAATGCTGGGCATCCCAGGGCATATTTTTGCTTTGACAAGGGCTCAGGCCAAAAAGCAAAAAGGACAGGGAAGCTTGGATCCTGGAACAATGGACCAAGTGCTCCCTAAAGCTAGGGCTAGTAGAAGCAAACCACTTCCTACTATCCCTCCCTCCACAGTGGATTCTACTTCTGAGGAAGAAGAATTCCCTCCCTGTGCAGAACCTACACCAGAGGAGCTGGAAGCAGACACTGCTGAGCTTTTGGGTGAAGGGGGGCCTGCCAGAGAGGAGCTGAGTGTGGCACAGCAAACCTGTCCCACATTAGAGGGTCTCAGACAGCAAGCTGTCAAACAGGCTAATGGGGATGTCAGTGACTCTCACAGAGTTTACTGGGAGGACAACCTCTTGTACACTGAGCATAGGGATCCTAAACCTGGAGCTGCCAGGGGATTAGTGATTCCTCAGGAGTACAGAAAGTTCCTCCTAACACTGGCACATGACATTCCCCTAGCTGGACACCTGGGTCAAATGAAAACTTGGGACAGACTGGTTCCATTGTTTCATTGGCCTAGGATGTCTGAGGACACAAAGGAATTTTGTAAGTCCTGTGAAACCTGTCAAGCCAGTGGCAAGACAGGTGGCACCCCAAAGGCACCCCTTATTCCACTGCCTGTGGTTGGGGTTCCCTTTGAAAGGGTAGGGGTTGACATAGTTGGCCCCCTTGACCCTCCTACTGCTTCAGGCAATAGATTTATCTTGGTGGTAGTGGACCATGCCACAAGATATCCTGAAGCTATTCCTTTAAGGACCACTACAGCACCTGCAGTGGCAAAGGCCCTCCTGGGAATATTTTCCAGGGTGGGCTTCCCAAAGGAAGTAGTATCAGACAGGGGAAGCAATTTCATGTCTGCATACTTAAAGGCCATGTGGAAGGAGTGTGGTGTAACTTACAAGTTCACAACACCCTATCATCCACAAACAAATGGACTGGTGGAGAGATTTAATAAAACTCTCAAAGGCATGATTATGGGTCTCCCTGAAAAACTCCGCAGGAGATGGGATATCCTTCTACCATGCCTCCTTTTTGCCTACAGGGAGGTACCCCAGAAAGGAGTGGGCTTCAGCCCCTTTGAACTTCTTTTTGGACACCCTGTTAGGGGTCCACTCACACTTGTAAAGGAGGGTTGGGAACAACCTTTAAAAGCTCCTAAGCAGGATATTGTGGATTATGTACTTGGCCTCAGATCAAGGATGGCTGAGTACATGAAAAAGGCCAGTAAAAACCTTCAGGCCAGCCAAGAGCTCCAGAAGCAATGGCATGATCAGAAGGCTGTTTTGGTTCAGTACCAACCAGGGCAGAAAGTGTGGGTCTTGGAGCCTGTGGCCCCAAGAGCACTCCAAGATAAATGGAGTGGACCCCACACAATTGTTGAAAAGAAGGGAGAAGTCACCTATTTAGTTGACTTAGGCACTGCCAGGAGTCCCCTTAGGGTGCTCCATGTCAACCGCCTGAAACCCTACTATGACAGGGCTGATCTCACCCTGCTCATGGCAACTGATGAGGGACAGGAAGAAGACAGTGATCCTCTACCTGATCTCTTCTCTTCCACAGAACAAGATGCTCTGGTGGAAGGTGTAGTTTTGGCTGATTGTCTTACTGCTGAGCAGAAAGACAATTGCATAAACCTCCTAGATCAATTCTCTGAACTCTTCTCTACTGTGCCAGGTACCACTTCTTGGTGTGAGCACACTATAGATACTGGAGACAGTTTACCTGTCAAAAGTAAGATCTATAGGCAGCCTGACCATGTCAGGGACTGCATAAAGCAAGAGGTCCAGAAAATGTTAGAACTAGGAGTGGTTGAGCACTCTGACAGTCCATGGGCTTCTCCTGTGGTACTGGTACCAAAACCCCATTCCAAAGATGGAAAGAAGGAAATGCGGTTTTGTGTAGACTATAGAGGTCTCAACTTGGTAACCAAAACTGATGCTCACCCTATACCCAGGGCAGATGAGCTCATAGATACACTGGCATCTGCCA
The DNA here is from genome assembly GCF_031143425.1 of Pleurodeles waltl. Lineage (NCBI taxonomy): Eukaryota > Metazoa > Chordata > Amphibia > Caudata > Salamandridae > Pleurodeles > Pleurodeles waltl. Next base: position 711,827,467 of record NC_090448.1, read on the forward strand.
AGTATCTAAGTACTTTTGACTTGACTGCAGGGTATTGGCAGATCAAATTGTCAGAAGATGCTAAACCTAAGACTGCATTTTCAACCATTGGAGGACATTACCAGTTTACTGTAAGGTCTTTTGGTTTGAAAAATGCAACTGCCACTTTTCAGAGGTTGGTGAACACAGTCCTGCAAGGGCTGGAAGCTTTCAGTGCAGCATATTTGGACGATATAGCTGTCTTTAGCTCCAGCTGGGATGATCACCTGGTCCACCTATGGAAAGTTTTGGAGGCCCTGCAAAAGGCAGGCCTCACTATCAAGGCTTCAAAGTGCCAGATAGGGCAGGGTAAGGTGGTTTATCTGGGACACCTTGTTGGTGGGGAACAGATTGCACCACTTCAAGGGAAAATCCAAACAATTATTGATTGGGTTCCCCCTACCACTCAGACTCAGGTGAGAGCCTTCCTAGGCCTCACTGGGTATTACAGGAGGTTCATTAAGAACTATGGCTCCATTGCAGCCCCTCTTAATGACCTCACATCCAAGAAAATGCCTAAAAAGGTATTATGGACAGCAAACTGTCAGAAAGCTTTTGAGGAGCTGAAGCAGGCCATGTGCTCTGCACCTGTCCTGAAAAGCCCTTGTTACTCTAAAAAATTCTATGTCCAAACTGATGCATCTGAATTAGGAGTAGGGGCAGTCCTATCACAACTTAATTCTGAGGGCCAGGATCAACCTGTTGCTTTTATTAGTAGGAGGTTGACCCCTAGAGAAAAGCGTTGGTCTGCCATTGAGAGGGAGGCCTTTGCTGTGGTCTGGGCTCTGAAGAAGTTGAGGCCATACCTGTTTGGCACTCACTTCATTGTTCAGACAGACCACAAACCTCTACTTTGGCTAAAACAAATGAAAGGTGAAAATCCTAAATTGTTGAGGTGGTCCATATCCCTACAGGGAATGGACTATACAGTGGAACATAGACCTGGGAGTAGCCACTCCAATGCAGATGGACTCTCCAGATATTTCCACTTAGACAATGAAGACTCATCAGGTCATGGCTAGTCTTATTGTCCTTCGTTTGGAGGGGGGTTGTGTAGGAAAGTACCATCTTGCCTGGCATGTTACCCCCATTTTTCACTGTATATATGTTGTTTTAGTTGTATGTGTCACTGGGACCCTGGTAACCCAGGGCCCCAGTGCTCATAAGTGTGCCTGAATGTGTTACCTGTGTAGTGACTAACTGTCTCACTGAGGCTCTGCTAATCGGAACCTCAGTGGTTATGCTCTCTCATTTCTTTCCAAATTGTCACTAACAGGCTAGTGACCATTTTTACCAATTTACATTGGTTTACTGGAACACCCTTATAATTCCCTAGTATATGGTACTGAGGTACCCAGGGTATTGGGGTTCCAGGAGATCCCTATGGGCTGCAGCATTTCTTTTGCCACCCATAGGGAGCTCTGACAATTCTTACACAGGCCTGCCACTGCAGCCTGAGTGAAATAACGTCCACGTTATTTCACAGCCATTTTACACTGCACTTAAGTAACTTATAAGTCACCTATATGTCTAACCTTTACCTGGTAAAGGTTAGGTGCAAAGTTACTTAGTGTGAGGGCACCCTGGCACTAGCCAAGGTGCCCCCACATTGTTCAGAGCCAATTCCCTGAACTTTGTGAGTGCGGGGACACCATTACACGCGTGCACTACATATAGGTCACTACCTATATGTAGCTTCACAATGGTAACTCCGAATATGGCCATGTAACATGTCTATGATCATGGATTTGCCCCCTCTATACCATCCTGGCATAGTTGGCACAATCCCATGATCCCAGTGGTCTGTAGCACAGACCCTGGTACTGCCAAACTGCCCTTCCTGGGGTTTCACTGCAGCTGCTGCTGCTGCCAACCCCTCAGACAGGCATCTGCCCTCCTGGGGTCCAGCCAGGCCTGGCCCAGGATGGCAGAACAAAGAACTTCCTCTGAGAGAGGGTGTTACACCCTCTCCCTTTGGAAAATGGTGTGAAGGCAGGGGAGGAGTAGCCTCCCCCAGCCTCTGGAAATGCTTTGTTGGGCACAGATGTGCCCAATTCTGCATAAGCCAGTCTACACCAGTTCAGGGGACCCCTTAGCCCTGCTCTGGCGCGAAACTGGACAAAGGAAAGGGGAGTGACCACTCCCCTGACCTGCACCTCCCCTGGGAGGTGTCCAGAGCTCCTCCAGTGTGCTCCAGACCTCTGCCATCTTGGAAACAGAGGTGCTGCTGGCACACTGGACTGCTCTGAGTGGCCAGTGCCACCAGGTGACGTCAGAGACTCCTGCTGATAGGCTCCTTCAGGTGTTAGTAGCCTATCCTCTCTCCTAGGTAGCCAAACCCTCTTTTCTGGCTATTTAGGGTCTCTGTCTCTGGGGAAACTTTAGATAACGAATGCAAGAGCTCATCCGAGTTCCTCTGCATCTCTCTCTTCACCTTCTGCCAAGGAATCGACTGCTGACCGCGCTGGAAGCCTGCAAACCTGCAACATAGTAGCAAAGACGACTACTGCAACTCTGTAACGCTGATCCTGCCGCCTTCTCGACTGTTTTCCTGCTTGTGCATGCTGTGGGGGTAGTCTGCCTCCTCTCTGCACCAGAAGCTCCGAAGAAATCTCCCGTGGGTCGACGGAATCTTCCCCCTGCAACCGCAGGCACCAAAAAGCTGCATTACTGGTCCCTTGGGTCTCCTCTCAGCACGACGAGCGAGGTCCCTCGACTCCAGCGACTCTGTCCAAGTGACCCCCACAGTCCAGTGACTCTTCAGTCCAAGTTTGGTGGAGGTAAGTCCTTGCCTCACCTCGCTGGGCTGCATTGCTGGGAACCGCGACTTTTGCAGCTACTCCGGCCCCTGTGCACTTCCGGCGGAAATCCTTTGTGCACAGCCAAGCCTGGGTCCACGGCACTCTAACCTGCATTGCACGACTTTCTAAGTTGGTCTCCGGCGACGTGGGACTCCTTTGTGCGACATCGGGTGAGCACCGTTTCACGCATCCTCGTAGTGCCTGTTTCTGGCACTTCTCTGGGTGCTACCTGCTGCTGAGAGGGCTCCTTGTCTTGCTCGACGTCCCCTCTCTCTCCTGGTCCAATTTGCGACCTCCTGGTCCCTCCAGGGCCACAGCAGCGTCCAAAAACGCTAACCGCACGATTTGCAGCTAGCAAGGCTTGTTGGCGTTCTCTTGGCGGGAAAACACTTCTGCACGACTCTCCTCGGCAAGAGGGATCCGTCCACCAAAGAGGAAGTCTCTAGCCCTTTTCGTTCTTGCAGAAACCTCAGCTTCTTCTGTCCAGTAGAAGCTTCTTTGCACCCGCAGCTGGCATTTCCTGGGCATTTGCCCATCTCCGACTTGCTTGTGACTTTTTGGACTTGGTCCCCTTGTTCCACAGGTACCCTAGATTGGAAATCCACAGTTGTTGCATTGTTGGTTTGTGTCTTTCCTGCATTATTCCTCTAACACGACTTCTTTGTCCTTAGGGGAACTTTAGTGCACTTTGCACTCACTTTTCAGGGTCTTGGGGAGGGTTATTTTTCTAACTCTCACTATTTTCTAATAGTCCCAGCGACCCTCTACAAGGTCACATAGGTTTGGGGTCCATTTGTGGTTCGCATTCCACTTTTGGAGTATATGGTTTGTGTTGCCCCTATCCCTATGTTTCCCCATTGCATCCTATTGTAACTATACATTGTTTGCACTGTTTTCTAAGACTATACTGCATATTTTTGCTATTGTGTATATATATCTTGTGTATATTTGCTATCCTCTCACTGAGGGTACACTCTAAGATACTTTGGCATATTGTCATAAAAATAAAGTACCTTTATTTTTAGTATAACTGTGTATTGTGTTTTCTTATGATATTGTGCATATGACACTAAGTGGTACTGTAGTAGCTTCACACGTCTCCTAGTTCAGCCTAAACTGCTCTGCTAAGCTACCATTATCTATCAGCCTAAGCTGCTAGACACCCTATACACTAATAAGGGATAACTGGGCCTGGTGCAAGGTGCAAGTACCCCTTGGTACTCACTACAAGCCAGTCCAGCCTCATACATTGGTTGTGCAGCGGTGGGATAAGTGCTTTGAGACTACTTACCACTCTTGTCATTGTACTTTTCATAAGAGAAAAATATACAAAACAAGGTCAGTGTATATACACATAGCCAAAAAGTTTTGCATTTCCTCTTTTCACTCTTTTCTAAGTGCTGAAAAGTACTTCTAACTTTCTAAAAAGTTCTAAAAAGTTTTAAAAGTTTTTTTCTCTGTCTTTCTAAAAGCTCTGACAAACTTTTTATCTTTTACTATCACTTTAACTCTCTCTAAAAATGTCTGGCACAGGCCAAAATGTTGATCTGTCCAAACTTGCATATGATCACCTTAGCTGGAAAGGAGCAAGGAGTCTCTGCATAGAGAGAGGTTTGAGTGTAGGGAAGAATCCTTCCTTGGAATTGTTACTTAACATGCTTAGAGAACAAGATAAGGCAAGAAGTGCCCCATCTGTTGAAAAAGTAGCTAATGGTTCCCAATCTGATCCAGGGACTCCCCCAGGAAAAGATTCAGGAAAGAAACTTCCTAGCCTGCCCATTACTAGACAGTCTAGCATAGTTGGTAATGATGATGAGCCACACCATACAAATAGTGTTGTCTCACATCATAGCAAAAGCATTTATTCTCACCATACTGGTAGTGATGTTTCTGTTAGCCAAGCTGTTAGGGTGGCTTCTGTAAGGGACAGGTCTCCTTCTGTCCATTCTCACCATACTTCTGTTTCAAGGCATGTCCCTCCCACCCACCCTGATGACAGATTGTTAGAAAGGGAGCTCAATAGATTGAGAGTGGAACAAACCAGACTGAAGCTCAAGAAGCAACAGCTGGATTTGGATAGACAGACTTTAGAAGTAGAGAAGGAGAGACAGAAACTGGGTTTAGAAACCCATGGTGGAGGCAGCAGTATTCCCCATAGTCATCCTGCAAAAGAGCATGATTCCAGGAATCTGCACAAGATAGTTCCCCCTTATAAGGAGGGGGATGACATTAACAAGTGGTTTGCTGCACTTGAGAGGGCCTGTGTTGTACAGGATGTCCCTCAAAGGCAGTGGGCTGCTATCCTATGGCTATCATTTAGTGGAAAAGGTAGGGATAGGCTCCTTACTGTGGAAGAAAATGATGCTAATAATTTCCAAGTTCTTAAGAATGCACTCCTGGATGGTTATGGCTTAACCACTGAACAGTACAGGATAAAGTTCAGAGAGACCAAAAAGGAGTCTTCACAAGACTGGGTTGATTTCATTGACCATTCAGTGAAGGCCATGGAGGGGTGGTTACATGGCAGTAAAGTTACTGATTATGACAGCCTGTATAACTTGATCCTGAGAGAGCATATTCTTAATCATTGTGTGTCTGATTTGTTGCACCAGTACTTGGTGGACTCTGATCTGACCTCTCCCCAAGAATTGGGAAAGAAGGCAGACAAATGGGTCAGAACAAGGGTGAACAGAAAAGTTCATACAGGGGGTGACAAAGATGGCAACAAAAAGAAGGATGGTAAGTCTTCTGACAAGGGTGGGGACAAATCTAAAAATGAGTCTTCATCAGGCCCACAAAAACACTCTGGTGGGGGTGGTGGGCCCAAATCCTCTTTTAATCAGAACAAGGAAAAGAAACCATGGTGCTATTTATGTAAAATAAAAGGCCATTGGACAACAGATCCCAGTTGTCCAAAGAAAGGCACCAAGCCTCCTACCACTACAACCCCTACTGCTACACCTAGTGTCCCTACTAATAGCAGTGGTGGTGGGAGCAAACCTACTAATAGCCAATCCAAGGGAGTAGCTGGGCTCACTATTGGTAACTTAGTTGGGGTTGGCCTTGTTAGGGAGGCCACAGAGGCTGTGTTAGTCTCTGAGGGGGCTATTGATTTAGCCACCTTAGTTGCTTGTCCCCTTAATATGGATAAGTACAAGCAGCTACCCCTAATAAATGGTGTTGAGGTTCAGGCCTACAGGGACACTGGAGCCAGTGTGACTATGGTCATAGAGAAACTGGTCCACCCTGAACAACACCTACTTGGTCACCAGTACCAAGTAACCGATGCTCACAACAACACACTTAGCCACCCCATGGCTGTTGTTAATCTCAACTGGGGGGGGGGGTTACTGGTCCAAAGAAAGTTGTGGTAGCTTCAGATTTACCTGTAGACTGTCAATTAGGGAATGATTTGGAGACATCAGCTTGGTCAGATGTGGAGTTGGAGGCCCATGCAGCAATACTGGGCATCCCAGGGCATATTTTTGCTTTGACAAGGGCTCAGGCCAAAAAGCAAAAAGGACAGGGAAGCTTGGATCCTGGAACAATGGACCAAGTGCTCCCTAAAGCTAGGGCTAGTAGAAGCAAACCACTTCCTACTATCCCTCCCTCCACAGTGGATTCTACTTCTGAGGAAGAAGAATTCCCTCCCTGTGCAGAACCTACACCAGAGGAGCTGGAAGCAGACACTGCTGAGCTTTTGGGTGAAGGGGGGCCTGACAGAGAGGAGCTGAGTGTGGCACAGCAAACCTGTCCCACATTAGAGGGTCTCAGACAGCAAGCTGTCAAACAGGCTAATGGGGATGTCAGTGACTCTCACAGAGTTTACTGGGAGGACAACCTCTTGTACACTGAGCATAGGGATCCTAAACCTGGAGCTGCCAGGAGATTAGTGATTCCTCAGGAGTACAGAAAGTTCCTCCTAACACTGGCACATGACATTCCCCTAGCTGGACACCTGGGTCAAATGAAAACTTGGGACAGACTGGTTCCATTGTTTCATTGGCCTAGGATGTCTGAGGACACAAAGGAATTTTGTAAGTCCTGTGAAACCTGTCAAGCCAGTGGCAAGACAGGTGGCACCCCAAAGGCACCCCTTATTCCACTGCCTGTGGTTGGGGTTCCCTTTGAAAGGGTAGGGGTTGACATAGTTGGCCCCCTTGACCCTCCTACTGCTTCAGGCAATAGATTTATCTTGGTGGTAGTGGACCATGCCACAAGATATCCTGAAGCTATTCCTTTAAGGACCACTACAGCACCTGCAGTGGCAAAGGCCCTCCTGGGAATATTTTCCAGGGTGGGCTTCCCAAAGGAAGTAGTATCAGACAGGGGAAGCAATTTCATGTCTGCATACTTAAAGGCCATGTGGAAGGAGTGTGGTGTAACTTACAAGTTCACAACACCCTATCATCCACAAACAAATGGACTGGTGGAGAGATTTAATAAAACTCTCAAAGGCATGATTATGGGTCTCCCTGAAAAACTCTGCAGGAGATGGGATATCCTTCTACCATGCCTCCTTTTTGCCTACAGGGAGGTACCCCAGAAAGGAGTGGGCTTCAGCCCCTTTGAACTTCTTTTTGGACACCCTGTTAGGGGTCCACTCACACTTGTAAAGGAGGGTTGGGAACAACCTTTAAAAGCTCCTAAGCAGGATATTGTGGATTATGTACTTGGCCTCAGATCAAGGATGGCTGAGTACATGAAAAAGGCCAGTAAAAACCTTCAGGCCAGCCAAGAGCTCCAGAAGCAATAGCATGATCAGAAGGCTGTTTTGGTTCAGTACCAACCAGGGCAGAAAGTGTGGGTCTTGGAGCCTGTGGCCCCAAGAGCACTCCAAGATAAATGGAGTGGACCCCACACAATTGTTGAAAAGAAGGGAGAAGTCACCTATTTAGTTGACTTAGGCACTGCCAGGAGTCCCCTTAGGGTGCTCCATGTCAACCGCCTGAAACCCTACTATGACAGGGCTGATCTCACCCTGCTCATGGCAACTGATGAGGGACAGGAAGAAGACAGTGATCCGCTACCTGATCTCTTCTCTTCCACAGAACAAGATGCTCTGGTGGAAGGTGTAGTTTTGTCTGATTGTCTTACTGCTGAGCAGAAAGACAATTGCATAAACCTCCTAGATCAATTCTCTGAACTCTTCTCTACTGTGCCAGGTACCACTTCTTAGTGTGAGCACACTATAGATACTGGAGACAGTTTACCTGTCAAAAGTAAGATCTATAGGCAGCCTGACCATGTCAGGGACTGCATAAAGCAAGAGGTCCAGAAAATGTTAGAACTAGGAGTGGTTGAGCACTCTGACAGTCCATGGGCTTCTCCTGTGGTACTGGTACCAAAACCCCATTCCAAAGATGGAAAGAAGGAAATGCGGTTTTGTGTAGACTATAGAGGTCTCAACTTGGTAACCAAAACTGATGCTCACCCTATACCCAGGGCAGATGAGCTCATAGATACACTGGCATCTGCCAAGTATCTAAGCACTTTTGACTTGACTGCAGGGTATTGGCAGATCAAATTGTCAGAAGATGCTAAACCTAAGACTGCATTTTCAACCATTGGAGGACATTACCAGTTTACTGTAAGGCCTTTTGGTTTGAAAAATGCACCTGCCACTTTTCAGAGGTTGGCGAACACAGCCCTGCAAGGGCTGGAAGCTTTCAGTGCAGCATATTTGGACGATATGGCTGTCTTTAGCTCCAGCTGGGATGATCACCTGGTCCACCTATGGAAAGTTTTGGAGGCCCTGCAAAAGGCAGGCCTCACTATCAAGGCTTCAAAGTGCCAGATAGGGCAGGGTAAGGTGGTTTATCTGGGACACCTTGTTGGTGGGGAACAGATTGCACCACTTCAGGGGAAAATCCAAACAATTATTGATTGGGTTCCCCCTACCACTCAGACTCAGGTGAGAGCCTTCCTAGGCCTCACTGGGTATTACAGGAGGTTCATTAAGAACTATGGCTCCATTGCAGCCCCTCTTAATGACCTCACATCCAAGAAAATGCCTAAAAAGGTATTATGGACAGCAAACTGTCAGAAAGCTTTTGAGGAGCTGAAGCAGGCCATGTGCTCTGCACCTGTCCTGAAAAGCCCTTGTTACTCTAAAAAATTCTATGTCCAAACTGATGCATCTGAATTAGGAGTAGGGGCAGTCCTATCACAACTTAATTCTGAGGGCCAGGATCAACCTGTTGCTTTTATTAGTAGGAGGTTGACCCCTAGAGAAAAGCGTTGGTCTGCCACTGAGAGGGAGGCCTTTGCTGTGGTCTGGGCTCTGAAGAAGTTGAGGCCATACCTGTTTGGCACTCACTTCATTGTTCAGACAGACCACAAACCTCTACTTTGGCTAAAACAAATGAAAGGTGAAAATCCTAAATTGTTGAGGTGGTCCATATCCCTACAGGGAATGGACTATACAGTGGAACATAGACCTGGGAGTAGCCACTCCAATGCAGATGGACTCTCCAGATATTTCCACTTAGACAATGAAGACTCATCAGGTCATGGCTAGTCTTATTGTCCTTCGTTTGGGGGGGGGTTGTGTAGGAAAGTACCATCTTGCCTGGCATGTTACCCCCATTTTTCACTGTATATATGTTGTTTTAGTTGTATGTGTCACTGGGACCCTGGTAACCCAGGGCCCCAGTGCTCATAAGTGTGCCTGAATGTGTTACCTGTGTAGTGACTAACTGTCTCACTGAGGCTCTGCTAATCAGAACCTCAGTGGTTATGCTCTCTCATTTCTTTCCAAATTGTCACTAACAGGCTAGTGACCATTTTTACCAATTTACATTGGCTTACTGGAACACCCTTATAATTCCCTAGTATATGGTACTGAGGTACCCAGGGTATTGGGGTTCCAGGAGATCCCTATGGGCTGCAGCATTTCTTTTGCCACCCATAGGGAGCTCTGACAATTCTTACACAGGCCTGCCACTGCAGCCTGAGTGAAATAACGTCCACGTTATTTCACATCTATTTTACACTGCACTTAAGTAACTTATAAGTCACCTATATGTCTAACCTTTACCTGGTAAAGGTTAGGTGCAAAGTTACTTAGTGTGAGGGCACCCTGGCACTAGCCAAGGTGCCCCCACATAGTTCAGAGCCAATTCCCTGAACTTTGTGAGTGCGGGGACACCATTACACACGTGCACTACATATAGGTCACTACCTATATGTAGCTTCACAATGGTAACTCCGAATATGGCCATGTAACATGTCTATGATCATGGAATTGCCCCCTCTATACCATCCTGGCATAGTTGGCACAATCCCATGATCCCAGTGGTCTGTAGCACAGACCCTGGTACTGCCAAACTGCCCTTCCTGGGGTTTCACTGCAGCTGCTGCTGCTGCCAATCCCTCAGACAGGCATCTGCCCTCCTGGGGTCCAGCCAGGCCTGGCCCAGGATGGCAGAACAAAGAACTTCCTCTGAGAGAGGGTGTTACACCCTCTCCCTTTGGAAAATGGTGTGAAGGCAGGGGAGGAGTAGCCTCCCCCAGCCTCTGGAAATGCTTTGTTGGGCACAGATGTGCCCAATTCTGCATAAGCCAGTCTACACCGGTTCAGGGGACCCCTTAGCCCTGCTCTGGCGCGAAACTGGACAAAGGAAAGGGGAGTGACCACTCCCCTGACCTGCACCTCCCCTGGGAGGTGTCCAGAGCTCCTCCAGTGTGCTCCAGACCTCTGCCATCTTGGAAACAGAGGTGCTGCTGGCACACTGGACTGCTCTGAGTGGCCAGTGCCAACAGGTGACGTCAGAGACTCCTGCTGATAGGCTCCTTCAGGTGTTAGTAGCCTATCCTCTCTCCTAGGTAGCCAAACCCTCTTTTCTGGCTATTTAGGGTCTCTGTCTCTGGGGAAACTTTAGATAACGAATGCAAGAGCTCATCCGAGTTCCTCTGCATCTCTCTCTTCACCTTCTGCCAAGGAATCGACTGCTGACCGCGCTGGAAGCCTGCAAACCTGCAACATAGTAGCAAAGACGACTACTGCAACTCTGTAACGCTGATCCTGCCGCCTTCTCGACTGTTTTCCTGCTTGTGCATGCTGTGGGGGTAGTCTGCCTCCTCTCTGCACCAGAAGCTCCGAAGAAATCTCCCGTGGGTCGACGGAATCTTCCCCCTGCAACCGCAGGCACCAAAAAGCTGCATTACCGGTCCCTTGGGTCTCCTCTCAGCACGACGAGCGAGGTCCCTCGACTCCAGCGACTCTGTCCAAGTGACCCCCACAGTCCAGTGACTCTTCATTCCAAGTTTGGTGGAGGTAAGTCCTTGCCTCACCTCGCTGGGCTGCATTGCTGGGAATCGCGACTTTTGCAGCTACTCCGGCCCCTGTGCACTTCTGGCGGAAATCCTTTGTGCACAGCCAAGCCTGGGTCCACGGCACTCTAACCTGCATTGCACGACTTTCTAAGTTGGTCTCCGGCGACGTGGGACTCCTTTGTGCGACTTCGGGTGAGCACCATTTCACGCATCCTCGTAGTGCCTGTTTCTGGCACTTCTCCGGGTGCTACCTGCTGCTGAGAGGGCTCCTTGTCTTGCTCGACGTCCCCTCTCTCTCCTGGTCCAATTTGCGACCTCCTGGTCCCTCCAGGGCCACAGCAGTGTCCAAAAACGCTAACCGCACGATTTGCAGCTAGCAAGGCTTGTTGGCGTTCTTTCGGCGGAAAAACACTTCTGCACAACTCTCCACGGCAAGAGAGATCCGTCCTCCAAAGGGGAAGTCTCTAGCCCTTTTTGTTCCTGCAGAAACCTCAGCTTCTTCTGTCCAGTAGAAGCTTCTTTGCACCCGCAGCTGGCATTTCCTGGGCATTTGCCCATCTCCGACTTGCTTGTGACTTTTTGGACTTGGTCCCCTTGTTCCACAGGTACCCTAGATTGGAAATCCACAGTTGTTGCATTGTTGGTTTGTGTCTTTCCTGCATTATTCCTCTAACACGACTTCTTTGTCCTTAGGGGAACTTTAGTGCACTTTGCACTCACTTTTCAGGGTCTTGGGGAGGGTTATTTTTCTAACTCTCACTATTTTCTAATAGTCCCAGCGACCCTCTACAAGGTCACATAGGTTTGGGGTCCATTTGTGGTTCGCATTCCACTTTTGGAGTATATGGTTTGTGTTGCCCCTATCCCTATGTTTCCCCATTGCATCCTATTGTAACTATACATTGTTTGCACTGTTTTCTAAGACTATACTGCATATTTTTGCTATTGTGTATATATATCTTGTGTATATTTGCTATCCTCTCACTGAGGGTACACTCTAAGATACTTTGGCATATTGTCATAAAAATAAAGTACCTTTATTTTTAGTATAACTGTGTATTGTGTTTTCTTATGATATTGTGCATATGACACTAAGTGGTACTGTAGTAGCTTCACACGTCTCCTAGTTCAGCCTAAGCTGCTCTGCTAAGCTACCATTATCTATCAGCCTAAGCTGCTAGACACCCTATACACTAATAAGGGATAACTGGGCCTGGTGCAAGGTGCAAGTACCCCTTGGTACTCACTACAAGCCAGTCCAGCCTCATACATTGGTTGTGCAGCGGTGGGATAAGTGCTTTGAGACTACTTACCACTCTTGTCATTGTACTTTTCATAAGAGAAAAATATACAAAACAAGGTCAGTGTATATACACATAGCCAAAAAGTTTTGCATTTCCTCTTTTCACTCTTTTCTAAGTGCTGAAAAGTACTTCTAACTTTCTAAAAAGTTCTAAAAAGTTTTAAAAGTTTTTTTTCTCTGTCTTTGTAAAAGCTCTGACAAACTTTTTATCTTTTACTATCACTTTAACTCTCTCTAAAAATGTCTGGCACAGGCCAAAATGTTGATCTGTCCAAACTTGCATATGATCACCTTAGCTGGAAAGGAGCAAGGAGTCTCTGCATAGAGAGAGGTTTGAGTGTAGGGAAGAATCCTTCCTTGGAATTGTTACTTAACATGCTTAGAGAACAAGATAAGGCAAGAAGTGCCCCATCTGTTGAAAAAGTAGCTAATGGTTCCCAATCTGATCCAGGGACTCCCCCAGGAAAAGATTCAGGAAAGAAACTTCCTAGCCTGCCCATTACTAGACAGTCTAGCATAGTTGGTAATGATGATGAGCCACACCATACAAATAGTGTTGTCTCACATCATAGCAAAAGCATTTATTCTCACCATACTGGTAGTGATGTTTCTGTTAGCCAAGCTGTTAGGGTGGCTTCTGTAAGGGACAGGTCTCCTTCTGTCCATTCTCACCATACTTCTGTTTCAAGGCATGTCCCTCCCACCCACCCTGATGACAGATTGTTAGAAAGGGAGCTCAATAGATTGAGAGTGGAACAAACCAGACTGAAGCTCAAGAAGCAACAGCTGGATTTGGATAGACAGACTTTAGAAGTAGAGAAGGAGAGACAGAAACTGGGTTTAGAAACCCATGGTGGCAGCAGCAGTATTCCCCATAGTCATCCTGCAAAAGAGCATGATTCCAGGAATCTGCACAAGATAGTTCCCCCTTATAAGGATGGGGATGACATTAACAAGTGGTTTGCTGCACTTGAGAGGGCCTGTGTTGTACGGGATGTCCCTCAAAGGCAGTGGGCTGCTATCCTATGGCTATCATTTAGTGGAAAAGGTAGGGATAGGCTCCTTACTGTGGAAGAAAATGATGCTAATAATTTCCAAGTTCTTAAGAATGCACTCCTGGATGGTTATGGCTTAACCACTGAACAGTACAGGATAAAGTTCAGAGAGACCAAAAAGGAGTCTTCACAAGACTGGGTTGATTTCATTGACCATTCAGTGAAGGTCTTGGAGGGGTGGTTACATGGCAGTAAAGTTACTGATTATGACAGCCTGTATAACTTGATCCTGAGAGAGCATATTCTTAATCATTGTGTGTCTGATTTGTTGCACCAGTACTTGGTGGACTCTGATCTGACCTCTCCCCAAGAATTGGGAAAGAAGGCAGACAAATGGGTCAGAACAAGGGTGAACAGAAAAGTTCATACAGGGGGTGACAAAGATGGCAACAAAAAGAAGGATGGTAAGTCTTCTGACAAGGGTGGGGACAAATCTAAAAATGAGTCTTCATCAGGCCCACAAAAACACTCTGGTGGGGGTGGTGGGCCCAAATCCTCTTTTAATCAGAACAAGGAAAAGAAACCATGGTGCTATTTATGTAAAATAAAAGGCCATTGGACAACAGATCCCAGTTGTCCAAAGAAAGGCACCAAGCCTCCTACCACTACAACCCCTACTGCTACACCTAGTGTCCCTACTAATAGCAGTGGTGGTGGGAGCAAACCTACTAATAGCCAATCCAAGGGAGTAGCTGGGCTCACTATTGGTAACTTAGTTGGGGTTGGCCTTGTTAGGGAGGCCACAGAGGCTGTGTTAGTCTCTGAGGGGGCTATTGATTTAGCCACCTTAGTTGCTTGTCCCCTTAATATGGATAAGTACAAGCAGCTACCCCTAATAAATGGTGTTGAGGTTCAGGCCTACAGGGACACTGGAGCCAGTGTGACTATGGTCATAGAGAAACTGGTCCACCCTGAACAACACCTACTTGGTCACCAGTACCAAGTAACCGATGCTCACAACAACACACTTAGCCACCCCATGGCTGTTGTTAATCTCAACTGGGGGGGGGGTTACTGGTCCAAAGAAAGTTGTGGTAGCTTCAGATTTACCTGTAGACTGTCAATTAGGGAATGATTTGGAGACATCAGCTTGGTCAGATGTGGAGTTGGAGGCCCATGCAGCAATGCTGGGCATCCCAGGGCATATTTTTGCTTTGACAAGGGCTCAGGCCAAAAAGCAAAAAGGACAGGGAAGCTTGGATCCTGGAACAATGGACCAAGTGCTCCCTAAAGCTAGGGCTAGTAGAAGCAAACCACTTCCTACTATCCCTCCCTCCACAGTGGATTCTACTTCTGAGGAAGAAGAATTCCCTCCCTGTGCAGAACCTACACCAGAGGAGCTGGAAGCAGACACTGCTGAGCTTTTGGGTGAAGGGGGGCCTGCCAGAGAGGAGCTGAGTGTGGCACAGCAAACCTGTCCCACATTAGAGGGTCTCAGACAGCAAGCTGTCAAACAGGCTAATGGGGATGTCAGTGACTCTCACAGAGTTTACTGGGAGGACAACCTCTTGTACACTGAGCATAGGGATCCTAAACCTGGAGCTGCCAGGAGATTAGTGATTCCTCAGGAGTACAGAAAGTTCCTCCTAACACTGGCACATGACATTCCCCTAGCTGGACACCTGGGTCAAATGAAAACTTGGGACAGACTGGTTCCATTGTTTCATTGGCCTAGGATGTCTGAGGACACAAAGGAATTTTGTAAGTCCTGTGAAACCTGTCAAGCCAGTGGCAAGACAGGTGGCACCCCAAAGGCACCCCTTATTCCACTGCCTGTGGTAGGGGTTCCCTTTGAAAGGGTAGGGGTTGACATAGTTGGCCCCCTTGACCCTCCTACTGCTTCAGGCAATAGATTTATCTTGGTGGTAGTGGACCATGCCACAAGATATCCTGAAGCTATTCCTTTAAGGACCACTACAGCACCTGCAGTGGCAAAGGCCCTCCTGGGAATATTTTCCAGGGTGGGCTTCCCAAAGGAAGTAGTATCAGACAGGGGAAGCAATTTCATGTCTGCATACTTAAAGGCCATGTGGAAGGAGTGTGGTGTAACTTACAAGTTCACAACACCCTATCATCCACAAACAAATGGACTGGTGGAGAGATTTAATAAAACTCTCAAAGGCATGATTATGGGTCTCCCTGAAAAACTCCGCAGGAGATGGGATATCCTTCTACCATGCCTCCTTTTTGCCTACAGGGAGGTACCCCAGAAAGGAGTGGGCTTCAGCCCCTTTGAACTTCTTTTTGGACACCCTGTTAGGGGTCCACTCACACTTGTAAAGGAGGGTTGGGAACAACCTTTAAAAGCTCCTAAGCAGGATATTGTGGATTATGTACTTGGCCTCAGATCAAGGATGGCTGAGTACATGAAAAAGGCCAGTAAAAACCTTCAGGCCAGCCAAGAGCTCCAGAAGCAATGGCATGATCAGAAGGCTGTTTTGGTTCAGTACCAACCAGGGCAGAAAGTGTGGGTCTTGGAGCCTGTGGCCCCAAGAGCACTCCAAGATAAATGGAGTGGACCCCACACAATTGTTGAAAAGAAGGGAGAAGTCACCTATTTAGTTGACTTAGGCACTGCCAGGAGTCCCCTTAGGGTGCTCCATGTCAACCGCCTGAAACCCTACTATGACAGGGCTGATCTCACCCTGCTCATGGCAACTGATGAGGGACAGGAAGAAGACAGTGATCCGCTACCTGATCTCTTCTCTTCCACAGAACAAGATGCTCTGGTGGAAGGTGTAGTTTTGGCTGATTGTCTTACTGCTGAGCAGAAAGACAATTGCATAAACCTCCTAGATCAATTCTCTGAACTCTTCTCTACTGTGCCAGGTACCACTTCTTAGTGTGAGCACACTATAGATACTGGAGACAGTTTACCTGTCAAAAGTAAGATCTATAGGCAGCCTGACCATGTCAGGGACTGCATAAAGCAAGAGGTCCAGAAAATGTTAGAACTAGGAGTGGTTGAGCACTCTGACAGTCCATGGGCTTCTCCTGTGGTACTGGTACCAAAACCCCATTCCAAAGATGGAAAGAAGGAAATGCGGTTTTGTGTAGACTATAGAGGTCTCAACTTGGTAACCAAAACTGATGCTCACCCTATACCCAGGGCAGATGAGCTCATAGATACACTGGCATCTGCCAAGTATCTAAGCACTTTTGACTTGACTGCAGGGTATTGGCAGATCAAATTGTCAGAAGATGCTAAACCTAAGACTGCATTTTCAACCATTGGAGGACATTACCAGTTTACTGTAAGGCCTTTTGGTTTGAAAAATGCACCTGCCACTTTTCAGAGGTTGGTGAACACAGCCCTGCAAGGGCTGGAAGCTTTCAGTGCAGCATATTTGGACGATATAGCTGTCTTTAGCTCCAGCTGGGATGATCACCTGGTCCACCTATGGAAAGTTTTGGAGGCCCTGCAAAAGGCAGGCCTCACTATCAAGGCTTCAAAGTGCCAGATAGGGCAGGGTAAGGTGGTTTATCTGGGACACCTTGTTGGTGGGGAACAGATTGCACCACTTCAGGGGAAAATCCAAACAATTATTGATTGGGTTCCCCCTACCACTCAGACTCAGGTGAGAGCCTTCCTAGGCCTCACTGGGTATTACAGGAGGTTCATTAAGAACTATGGCTCCATTGCAGCCCCTCTTAATGACCTCACATCCAAGAAAATGCCTAAAAAGGTATTATGGACAGCAAACTGTCAGAAAGCTTTTGAGGAGCTGAAGCAGGCCATGTGCTCTGCACCTGTCCTGAAAAGCCCTTGTTACTCTAAAAAATTCTATGTCCAAACTGATGCATCTGAATTAGGAGTAGGGGCAGTCCTATCACAACTTAATTCTGAGGGCCAGGATCAACCTGTTGCTTTTATTAGTAGGAGGTTGACCCCTAGAGAAAAGCGTTGGTCTGCCACTGAGAGGGAGGCCTTTGCTGTGGTCTGGGCTCTGAAGAAGTTGAGGCCATACCTGTTTGGCACTCACTTCATTGTTCAGACAGACCACAAACCTCTACTTTGGCTAAAACAAATGAAAGGTGAAAATCCTAAATTGTTGAGGTGGTCCATATCCCTACAGGGAATGGACTATACAGTGAAACATAGACCTGGGAGTAGCCACTCCAATGCAGATGGACTCTCCAGATA
This sequence comes from Pleurodeles waltl, assembly GCF_031143425.1. Taxonomy (NCBI): domain Eukaryota; kingdom Metazoa; phylum Chordata; class Amphibia; order Caudata; family Salamandridae; genus Pleurodeles; species Pleurodeles waltl. The sequence continues at coordinate 711,845,065 of NC_090448.1, forward strand.
TTTCCACTTAGACAATGAAGACTCATCAGGTCATGGCTAGTCTTATTGTCCTTCGTTTGGGGGGGGGTTGTGTAGGAAAGTACCATCTTGCCTGGCATGTTACCCCCATTTTTCACTGTATATATGTTGTTTTAGTTGTATGTGTCACTGGGACCCTGGTAACCCAGGGCCCCAGTGCTCATAAGTGTGCCTGAATGTGTTACCTGTGTAGTGACTAACTGTCTCACTGAGGCTCTGCTAATCAGAACCTCAGTGGTTATGCTCTCTCATTTCTTTCCAAATTGTCACTAACAGGCTAGTGACCATTTTTACCAATTTACATTGGCTTACTAGAACACCCTTATAATTCCCTAGTATATGGTACTGAGGTACCCAGGGTATTGTGGTTCCAGGAGATCCCTATGGGCTGCAGCATTTCTTTTGCCACCCATAGGGAGCTCTGACAATTCTTACACAGGCCTGCCACTGCAGCCTGAGTGAAATAACGTCCACGTTATTTCACAGCCATTTTACACTGCACTTAAGTAACTTATAAGTCACCTATATGTCTAACCTTTACCTGGTAAAGGTTAGGTGCAAAGTTACTTAGTGTGAGGGCACCCTGGCACTAGCCAAGGTGCCCCCACATTGTTCAGAGCCAATTCCCTGAACTTTGTGAGTGCGGGGACACCATTACACGCGTGCACTACATATAGGTCACTACCTATATGTAGCTTCACAATGGTAACTCCGAATATGGCCATGTAACATGTCTATGATCATGGAATTGCCCCCTCTATACCATCCTGGCATAGTTGGCACAATCCCATGATCCCAGTGGTCTGTAGCACAGACCCTGGTACTGCCAAACTGCCCTTCCTGGGGTTTCACTGCAGCTGCTGCTGCTGCCAACCCCTCAGACAGGCATCTGCCCTCCTGGGGTCCAGCCAGGCCTGGCCCAGGATGGCAGAACAAAGAACTTCCTCTGAGAGAGGGTGTTACACCCTCTCCCTTTGGAAAATGGTGTGAAGGCAGGGGAGGAGTAGCCTCCCCCAGCCTCTGGAAATGCTTTGTTGGGCACAGATGTGCCCAATTCTGCATAAGCCAGTCTACACCAGTTCAGGGGACCCCTTAGCCCTGCTCTGGCGCGAAACTGGACAAAGGAAAGGGGAGTGACCACTCCCCTGACCTGCACCTCCCCTGGGAGGTGTCCAGAGCTCCTCCAGTGTGCTCCAGACCTCTGCCATCTTGGAAACAGAGGTGCTGCTGGCACACTGGACTGCTCTGAGTGGCCAGTGCCACCAGGTGACGTCAGAGACTCCTGCTGATAGGCTCCTTCAGGTGTTAGTAGCCTATCCTCTCTCCTAGGTAGCCAAACCCTCTTTTCTGGCTATTTAGGGTCTCTGTCTCTGGGGAAACTTTAGATAACGAATGCAAGAGCTCATCCGAGTTCCTCTGCATCTCTCTCTTCACCTTCTGCCAAGGAATCGACTGCTGACCGCGCTGGAAGCCTGCAAACCTGCAACATAGTAGCAAAGACGACTACTGCAACTCTGTAACGCTGATCCTGCCGCCTTCTCGACTGTTTTCCTGCTTGTGCATGCTGTGGGGGTAGTCTGCCTCCTCTCTGCACCAGAAGCTCCGAAGAAATCTCCCGTGGGTCAACGGAATCATCCCCCTGCAACCGCAGGCACCAAAAAGCTGCATTACCGGTCCCTTGGGTCTCCTCTCAGCACGACGAGCGAGGTCCCTTGACTCCAGCGACTCTGTCCAAGTGACCCCCACAGTCCAGTGACTCTTCAGTCCAAGTTTGGTGGAGGTAAGTCCTTGCCTCACCTCGCTGGGCTGCATTGCTGGGAACCGCGACTTTTGCAGCTACTCCGGCCCCTGTGCACTTCCGGCGGAAATCCTTTGTGCACAGCCAAGCCTGGGTCCACGGCACTCTAACCTGCATTGCACGACTTTCTAAGTTGGTCTCCGGCGACGTGGGACTCCTTTGTGCGACTTCGGGTGAGCACCGTTTCACGCATCCTCGTAGTGCCTGTTTCTGGCACTTCTCCGGGTGCTACCTGCTGCTGAGAGGGCTCCTTTTCTTGCTCGACGTCCCGTCTCTCTCCTGGTCCAATTTGCGACCTCCTGGTCCCTCCAGGGCCACAGCAGCGTCCAAAAATGCTAACCGCACGATTTGCAGCTAGCCAGGCTTGTTGGCGTTCTTTTGGCGGGAAAACACGTCTGCACAACTCTCCGCGGCGAGAGAGATCCGTCCACCAAAGAAGAAGTCTCTAGCCCTTTTCGTTCCTGCAGAAACCTCAGCTTCTTCTGTCCAGTAGAAGCTTCTTTGCACCCGCAGCTGGCATTTCCTGGGCATTTGCCCATCTCCGACTTGCTTGTGACTTTTTGGACTTGGTCCCCTTGTTCCACAGGTACCCTAGATTGGAAATCCACAGTTGTTGCATTGTTGGTTTGTGTCTTTCCTGCATTATTCCTCTAACACGACTTCTTTGTCCTTAGGGGAACTTTAGTGCACTTTGCACTCACTTTTCAGGGTCTTGGGGAGGGTTATTTTTCTAACTCTCACTATTTTCTAATAGTCCCAGCGACCCTCTACAAGGTCACATAGGTTTGGGGTCCATTTGTGGTTCGCATTCCACTTTTGGAGTATATGGCTTGTGTTGCCCCTATCCCTATGTTTCCCCATTGCATCCTATTGTAACTATACATTGTTTGCACTGTTTTCTAAGACTATACTGCATATTTTTGCTATTGTGTATATATATCTTGTGTATATTTGCTATCCTCTCACTGAGGGTACACTCTAAGATACTTTGGTATATTGTCATAAAAATAAAGTACCTTTATTTTTAGTATAACTGTGTATTGTGTTTTCTTATGATATTGTGCATATGACACTAAGTGGTACTGTAGTAGCTTCACACGTCTCCTAGTTCAGCCTAAGCTGCTCTGCTAAGCTACCATTATCTATCAGCCTAAGCTGCTAGACACCCTATACACTAATAAGGGATAACTGGGCCTGGTGCAAGGTGCAAGTACCCCTTGGTACTCACGACAAGCCAGTCCAGCCTCCTACAGTGCCTACCTGTAGATTTTGGCTTCTAGCTCAGCCGGCACCTAGGGAAACCTACCAAACCTGTGCATTTCTGAAAACTAGAGACCTAGGGGAATCCAAGATGGGGTGACTTGCGGGGCTCGGACCAGGTTCTGTTACCCAGAATCCTTTGCAAACCTCAAAATCTGGCTAAAAAAACACATGTTCCTCACATTTCTGTGGCAGAAAGTTCTGGAATCTGAGAGGAGCCACAAATTTCCTTCCACCCAGCGTTCCCCCAAGTCTCCAGATAAAAATGATACCTCACTTGTGTGGGTAGGCCTAGCACCCGCGACAGGAAACACCCCAAAGCGCAACGTGGACACATCCAAAATTTTGGAAGAAAACAAAGGTGTTTTTTGCGAAGTGCCTACCTGTAGATTTTGGCCTCTAGCTCAGCCGGCACCTAGGGAAACCTACCAAACCTGTGCATTTCTGAAAACTAGAGACCTAGGGGAATCCAAGATGGGGTGACTTGCGGGGCTCCGACCAGGTTCTGTTACCCAGAATCCTTTGCAAACCTCAAAATATGGCTAAAAAAACACATGTTCCTCACATTTCTGTGGCAGAAAGTTCTGGAATCTGAGAGGAGCCACAAATTTCCTTCCACCCAGCGTTCCCCCAAGTCTCCCGATAAAAATGATACCTCACTTGTGTGGGTAGGCCTAGCGCCCGCGACAGGAAACACCCCAAAGCGCAACGTGGACACATCCAAAATTTTGGAAGAAACCAGAGGTGTTTTTTACGAAGTGCCTACCTGTAGATTTTGGCCTCTAGCTCAGCCGGCACCTAGGGAAACCTTCCAAACCTGTGCATTTCTGAAAACTAGAGACCTAGGGGAATCCAAGATGGGGTGACTTGCGGGGCTCGGACCAGGTTCTGTTACCCAGAATCCTTTGCAAACCTCAAAATTTGGCTACAAAAACACATGTTCCTCATATTTCTGTGGCAGAAAGTTCTGGAATCTGAGAGGAGCCACAAATTTCCTTCCACCCAGCGTTCCCCCAAGTCTCCCGATAAAAATGATACCTCACTTGTGTGGGTAGGCCTAGCGCCCGCGACAGGAAACACCCCAAAGCGCAACGTGGACACATCCAAAATTTTGGAAGAAACCAGAGGTGTTTTTTACGAAGTGCCTATCTGTAGATTTTGGCCTCTAGCTCACCCGGCACCTAGGGAAACCTACCAAACCTGTGCATTTCTGAAAACTAGAGACCTAGGGGAATCCAAGATGGGGTGACTTGCGGGGCTCGGACCAGGTTCTGTTACCCAGAATCCTTTGCAAACCTCAAAATTTGGCTGAAAAAACCCATGTTCCTCATATTTCTGTGGCAGAAAGTTCTGGAATCTGAGAGGAGCCACAAATTTCCTTCCACCCAGCGTTCCCCCAAGTCTCCCGATAGAAATGATACCTCACTTGCGTGGGTAGGCCTAGCGCCCGTGACAGGAAACACCCCAAAGCGCAACGTGGACACGTCCAAAATTTTGGAAGAAAACAGAGGTGTTTTTTGCGAAGTGCCTACCTGTAGATTTTGGCCTCTAGCTCAGCCGGCACCTAGGGAAACCTACCAAACCTGTGCATTTCTGAAAACTAGAGACCTAGGGGAATCCAAGATGGGGTGACTTGCGGGGCTCGGACCAGGTTCTGTTACCCAGAATCCTTTGCAAACCTCAAAATTTGGCTAAAAAAACACATGTTCCTCACATTTCTGTGGCATAAAGTTCTGGAATCTGAGAGGAGCCACAAATTTCCTTCCACCCAGCGTTCCCCCAAGTCTCCCGATAAAAATGATACCTCACTTGCGTGGGTAGGCCTAGCGCCGGCGACAGGAAACACCCCAAAGCGCAACTTGGACACATCCTAAATTTTGGAAGAAAACAGAGGTGTTTTTTGCGAAGTGCCTACCTGTAGATATTGGCCTCTAGCTCAGCCGGCACCTAGGGAAACCTACCAAACCTGTGCATTTCTGAAAACTAGAGACCTAGGGGAATCCAAGGAGGGGTGACTTGCGGGGCTCGGACCAGGTTCTGTTACCCAGAATCCTTTGCAAACCTCAAAATTTGGCTAAAAAAACACATGTTCCTCACATTTCTGTGGCAGAAAGTTCTGGAATCTGAGAGGAGCTACAAATTTCCTTCCACCCAGCGTTCCCCCAAGTCTCCCGATAAAAATGATACCTCACTTGCGTGGGTAGGCCTAGCGCCGGCGACAGGAAACACCCCAAAGCGCAACGTGGACACATCCTAAATTTTGGAAGAAAACAGAGGTGTTTTTTGCGAAGTGCCTACCTGTAGATTTTGGCCTCTAGCTCAGCCGGCACCTAGGGAAACCTACCAAACCTGTGCATTTCTGAAAACAAGAGACCTAGGGGAATCCAAGGAGGGGTGACTTGCGGGGCTCGGACCAGGTTCTGTTACCCAGAATCCTTTGCAAACCTCAAAATTTGGCTAAAAAAACACATGTTCCTCACATTTCTGTGGCAGAAAGTTCTGGAATCTGAGAGGAGCTACAAATTTCCTTCCACACAGCGTTCCCCCAAGTCTCCTGATAAAAATGATACCTCACTTGCGTGGGTAGGCCTAGCGCCGGCGACAGGAAACACCCCAAAGCGCAACGTGGACACATCCAAAATTTTGGGAGAAAACAGAGGTGTTTTTTGCGAAGTGCCTACCTGTAGATTTTGGCCTCTAGCTCAGCCGGCACCTAGGGAAACCTACCAAACCTGTGCATTTCTGAAAACTAGAGACCTAGGGGAATCCAAGGAGGGGTGACTTGCGGGGCTAGGACCAGGTTCTGTTACCCAGAATCCTTTGCAAACCTCAAAATTTGACTAAAAAAACACATGTTCCTCACATTTCTGTGGCAGAAAGTTCTGGAATCTGAGAGGAGCTACAAATTTCCTTCGGCCCAGCGTTCCCCCAAGTCTCCCGATAAAAATGATACCTCACTTGCGTGGGTAGGCCTAGCGCCAGCGACAGGAAACACCCCAAAGCGCAACGTGGACACATCCTAAATTTTGGAAGAAAACAGAGGTGTTTTTTGCGAAGTGCCTACCTGTAGATTTTGGCCTCTAGCTCAGCCGGCACCTAGGGAAACCTACCAAACCTGTGCATTTCTGAAAACTAGAGACCTAGGGGAATCCAAGGAGGGGTGACTTGCGGGGCTCGGACCAGGTTCTGTTACCCAGAATCCTTTGCAAACCTCAAAATTTGGCTAAAAAAACACATGTTCCTCACATTTCTGTGGCAGAAAGTTCTGGAATCTCAGAGGAGCTACAAATTTCCTTCCACCCAGCGTTCCCCCAAGTCTCCCAATAAAAATGATACCTCACTTGCGTGGGTAGGCCTAGCGCCGGCGACAGGAAATACCCCAAAGCGCAACGTGGACACATCCAAAATTTTTGGAGAAAACAGAGGTGTTTTTTTGCGAAGTGCCTACCTGTAGATTTTGGCCTCTAGCTCAGCCAGCACCTAGGGAAACCTACCAAACCTGTGCATTTCTGAAAACTAGAGACCTAGGGGAATCCAAGGAGGGGTGACTTGCGGGGCTCGGACCAGGTTCTGTTACCCAGAATCCTTTGCAAACCTCAAAATTTGGCTAAAAAAACACATGTTCCTCACATTTCTGTGGCAGAAAGTTCTGGAATCTGAGAGGAGCTACAAATTTCCTTCCACCCAGCGTTCCCCCAAGTCTCCCGATAAAAATGATACCTCACTTGCGTGGGTAGGCCTCGCGCCGGCGACAGGAAACACCCCAAAGCGCAACGTGGACACATCCAAAATTTTGGGAGAAAACAGAGGTGTTTTTTGCGAAGTGCCTACCTGTAGATTTTGGCCTCTAGCTCAGCTGGCACCTAGGGAAACCTACCAAACCTGTGCATTTCTGAAAACTAGAGACCTAGGGGAATCCAAGGAGGGGTGACTTGCGGGGCTCGGACCAGGTTCTGTTACCCAGAATCCTTTGCAAACCTAAAAATTTGGCTAAAAAAACACATATTCCTCACATTTCTGTGGCAGAAAGTTCTGGAATCTGAGAGGAGCCACAAATTTCCTTCCACCCAGCGTTCCCCCAAGTCTCCCGATAAAAATGATACCTCACTTGCGTGGGTAGGCCTAGCGCCCGCAACAGGAAACGCCCCAAAACGCAACGTGGACACATCCCATTTTTTGAAAGAAAACAGTGCCTACCTGTGGATTTTGGCCTGTAGCTCAGCCAGCACCTAGGGAAACCTACCAAACCTTTGCATTTCTGAAAACTAGAGACCTAGGGGAATCCAAGATGGGGTGACTTGCGGGGCTCGGACCAGGTTCTGTTACCCAGAATCCTTTGCAAACCTCAAAATGTGGCTAAAAAAACACATGTTCCTCAAATTTCTGTGGCAGAAAGTTCTGGAATCTGAGAGGAGCCACAAATTTCCTTCCACCCAACGTTCCCCCAAGTCTCCCGATAAAAATGATACCTCACTTGTGTGGGTGGGCCAGGTGCCTGCAACAGAATAAGGCCCAAAACCTGAAGGGATAGAAGGGATAGCACAGCAAGTTTATAAGGGGATATTCTTTTATACATCTTTAGACGGACTCTGCTTTGGGGACCCACATAAGTGAGGTGTCATTTTACTTGGGACACTGAGGGGAAAACTCGGGAGTAGGAATTTTGTGCTGGAGCGGTGATCCTACTAAGAAAAATCAGGAAAATATGCTTTTTTAATGCAAATTTTGAGGTTTACAGAGGAGTCTGGGTAAGAAAATGTTGGGGGAGCCACGCAAGCCACACCTCCCTGGACTCCTTGGGGTGCCTATTTTTAAAAAGTTTCTGGGTTTTGTAGGTTTCCCTACATGACGGCCGCACCCTGGACCAAAAACATAGGTGGGCCCTCCCCCCCCCAAACACAGGTATTTTTGGAATATATCACTTTGATGTGTGCACATACGTCCGTGATGTGCCAAACACTAAAATTGTGAAAAGAAACACACTTAGGTTATGTGAAGAAGACCCCTCACCCACCAACCAAGTTGGTGGCATGCTTCTTTATCGGGGTCCCACCCGAGGCACCTAGCGTGTCACAGGTGTGCTGCGACGCCTGATTACAGCGGAGCAGGTTTTGTCTTTTTTTACAACACATACTGGTTGGATTTGGCACGAGGGTGAGTGATGGTTCAGTGGATCAAATTTAATTAACAAGAGATTTCACAAAAATGAAATGCACTGCTAATAACTGAAAGGCAAAAAAGTGAACCAATGACTCACAGCTCGTGAGCTGTAAAGCCGCGACAAGGCACCAACCGCTTTACAGGCCATTCACACACCTTTCATACATGACACGCACAAGACCATTCACACCGCCAGCCACGGGCCCAGCACATTACAACACTCACATCGACAGACCGCGCCACTCAAGGGCCCATCACTTACATATGCCCACATGCCTGATACAAGAATCACACCAGCTGATGGGAGTGTGGACTGCCGTTTGGCTGGCACTGCCAGCCAAGCGCCACCCCACGCACACCGCCAGCCAAGCGCCACCCCACGCACACCGCCAGCCAAGCGCCACCCCAAGCACACCGCCAGCCAAGCACCACCCCAAGCACACCGCCAGCCAAGCGCCACCCCACGCACACCGCCAGCCAAGCGCCACCCCACGCACACCGCCAGCCAAGCGCCACCCCACGCACACCGCCAGCCAAGCGCCACCCCACGCACACCGCAATCACTTTTTTTTATTTATAAACAACAAAGAAAATACTAATTATAAAATAAGCACATAACTACAAACACAAAAGCTCTAACTAAATACACGACAGATGCCAACCGTGAAACATATGAAAATATAAAACAGACAGCTTACGCTCACGGTATTTCCCAAAAGTTTTTCCTTGTGTGGTAACTTCTAAAACAGCTGGGCACACACAGCCCAGGCTTTGAAGGGCATTCGGGGCAGTACATCCAGCTCTCCCTCCGGATTGATCTCCGGGCACATACTCTACATTTCTTTGTGGGCATGTCTTTTTTGGGAGTGGGAGGAATGTGATCTGGAAAGTGCCAATCTTTCAATCTAGCCACATCCTCCACCACTTCTACTCTAGCAACTCTTGCCGGTTCCACCACAATAAGGCTTTCTATCACCGACTCCTGAAATTTAACAAATGTCATCCTTGACTCGGATGAACAATCCTTGTATACAATAAAGGCATTAAAAGTTGCCAAATGAAATAAATGTGGGGCCAACTTTTTATACCACACATATGACTTACGAAGAGCAGTGTAAGGTTCTAACCTCTGATCTACTCTATCAACACCACCCATTTGCCTATTGTAGTCCAAAATGCACGCAGGTTTGCGCACTTCCGCAACCTGACCCCAAACAGCCACAGGGGAAGTACTCTCATCATGGATGGTCGATAGCATGTACACATCCCTCCTGTCTGAAAATTTCAGAGCTAGCAGCTCATTATTCCGCAAGGCACTGCACTGTCCCCTCTCAAGTTTTTTACAGACAAGCTCCCTTGGATAGCCTTTCCGGTTAGAACGGATTGTGCCACAAGCAACAGTGTCCACCCTAAACAACTCCTTGAACAACTGCACTCCAGTGTAGAAATTATCTACGTACAAATGGTGACCTTTGTTAAACAGCCGTCTAGCAAGTTCCCACACAATGTTTTCGCTAACTCCAAAAGTGGCCGGACAACCAGGAGGGTCAATACTGGAATCCCTACCAGTGTAGACCCGGAAATTATACACATATCCTGTACTGCTTTCTGACAGCAGATACAATTTATTCCCATACCGTGCCCTCTTACTAGGTATGTACTGCTTAAAAACTAAACGCCCCTTGAAAAGGACCAAAGACTCGTCCACACTTATCTCTTTGCCTGGAACATAGACATCTGAAAACCGATCCACAAAATGATCAAGGACAGGCCTAATCTTAAAAAGGTGGTCACAATCAGGGTGATCTCGTGGCAAGGCTAAAGCATTGTCTACAAAATGCAGCATACGAAGAAGAAGCAAATACCGATTACGTGTCATAGTTGCAGGAAATATAGCAGTTGCCATCAAGGGACTAGTAGACCAATAGGAAGCCAGTGACGGCTTCCTGATCAACCCCATCAAAAAAGACAAACCTAAAAACCTTTTCATCTCTTCCAGATATGTGGGAACCCAATGAGTAGCTCTAGACTGAGGCTTAAGTCTGGCAGCGTTGTCCCGCAAATATTGCTCTGCATACACATTTGTCTGCTCCACAATCTCTTCCAAAAATACATCGTCCATAAACAAGTGAAAGAAATGGACAGGCAGAAAGTTTTCTGTATTAACTCTACACCCTGGGAGACCAGTAAATGCAGGTAACTGTGGCTGCTCCATGTTTGGGGCAATCCAGGTGTCAGGTCTTCCAATGGGAAACCCTGCAGCCCCAGGCTGCTGCACTCTTGGCACATCAATGTCCTCCTCTAACACAGGCCCTTCATCTGCACTGAGAGTAGCTTCCTCATCAGAAGAATACTCTTGGACAGAAAACTCACTTCCAGAATCTCCTGCTTCCTCCTTTGCCTCAGATGCAGAGTCAGTGTCGTAATCATGGTCTGAAGACGACTCAAAGAGCATGCGAACAACCTGCTGAGCGGTCACTTTGCGGCTAGCCATGATCATAACAACAAATGGATTGCCAACAACAACTAGCACTAAAATAAGTAATAAACAAAGTGTAGCTTTATCACAAAGAGTTATGTACTACAAAAAACTATACCACTCAGTTGCCTGAAATAGCTACTCACCAAGCAACTACTCTGCACAGACAGCAATCACCAATGATATCCCACTAAAAAGAAAAAAGAAAAAAGAAAATTAGACATATGACAACACAAACATCACTGTGCTCAAATCTAAGGACAATGTCAAACACACAATACTGCATTTAGTACACCACCTACAAACATGTCAACAATACTCCTTTGGAGTAAATTGCTTTCACTTACCTAAAACATGCAACTATGCAAACCACAGGACAACTACTGCCAAAACCGCAAAGATCCACAGCAAAGGAAGCAAAAGCGTTGAACTAGAAGAAAAAGAAGAAATAAATTGTTATAATCACAAATACAAATACTTTGCCAGTTGACAAACACCCCACCACCAAGAACTTAGAAGTTGTCCCTGGTACCTAAGTGGATCCTGCCCCCCTCGGGGGTAGATGGGCGTAACAAAATTGGCCAATCTGCCCCCAAGGGGGGCAGAAATGGGCAACACCTCTGTGCCCCCTTTCAGGGGGCGACCCTTCCCAAAGGGGGCACCCCCAGCACAACACAAAACAAAAAAATCCCTGCCGTATTGGTGGTTTCTGCCCTCCTTGGGGGCAGATGGGCCTACAAAATTACGGGCAGAGATGGCCAATACAAATGTTCCCCACCTTAGGGGGGCGACCGTTGCCCAAGGGGTGCCCCCAAACACACACCACACACACCACAATCCCTGGCGCCTAGTGTGCTTCCACCCCCCCCCCAAAATAAACAATAAAAACAAAATCCCTGGTGACTAGTGGTTTTCGCTCCCCCCCCACCCCCGGGGGCAGATCAGCCCAAAAATTGGCTGATCTGCCCCGGGGGGGGGGGAATACCAAAATAAATTGCCCCCGGGGGGGTGGACCCTTGCCCAAGGGGTCGCCCCCAAAATACACAAATAAAAATATCCCTGGTGTCTAGTGGTTTTCGCCCCCCCCTGGGGGCTGATCCGCCGAAAAATCAGCGGATCTGCCCCCAGGGGGGGGCGAAATACAAAACAAAATGGCCCCCGGGGGGGGGCCACCCTTGCCCAAGGGGTCGCCCCCAAAATAATTATAAATAACAATATCCCTGGTGTCTAGTGGTTTTCGCCCCCCCCTGGGGGCAGATCCGCCGAAAAATCGGCGAATCTGCCCCCGGGGGGGGGGGGGCGAAATACAAAAATAAATTGCCCACGGGGGGGCGACCCTTGCACAAGGGGTCGCCCCCAAAACAAACATAAATAAACATCCTTGGTGTCTAGTGGTTTTCGCCCCCCCCGGGGGCAGATCCGCCGAAAAATCGGCGGATCTGCCCCCGGGGGGGGGGGCCAAATACAAATAAAAATTGCCCCCGGGGGGGCGACCCTTGCCCAAGGGGTCGCCCCCAAAATTACTAAAAAAGAAAATCCCTGGTGGCTAGTGGAGATTCCCGCGATCGTGGAGCAGGAATCTTGTGAAAACAGACACAGGGGGAAAGGAAAAACCCTTTCCTTTCCCCGTGTCTGTTTTCACCACCCCCCGCCCCCCAAAAAAAGGAGAGGACTCACCTTTAGCGTCCTTCTCCTAGACGCGCTGGAAGCAAATGGCTTCCAGCGCGCCCGGCACCACTAGATGACGTCAGCGCGCTGTGCGCGCGCTGACGTCATCGGATTGCCGTGGGGGGGGGGGGCGGGGGTGGAAGGGGAAGGTCTTCCCCTTCCATCCCCACCTGGGGGGGGAGGGGGGTGCACGGGGGGCGCGCTAGCGCTCCCCCAAGTTCCCCTGTGCCTAGGACGAGATGATCTCGTCCAAGGCACAGGGGAACTGTAGCCTTGGACGAGATCATCTCGTCCAAGGCACAGAAGGAGTTAAATCTGTTTCCTAACTACTGGGCGCCACCATCACAAAAGGCTGTGACGAGGGGTATGTGGCAAGGTGAGGAAATGGTGTATCTTTTTTTGTTTTTTTTCAGTGTCTTCAGAGAATCTGCTGATTGAGGAAAGAAGTGAAGGTAAGGTGGCTGACATTTACTGTTGGGCACATCACACACACACAGACCCACCAGAAAATTTGTGATCATATCTGCCTTCTCCGTAGGCTAATGTTTAAGAGGGACAGTTTAGCCGGTAGCAGAGATGGCGACTTGTTGGATGACTGCTGTGGAAGCCGTAACTCAGGTTATGGAGGACAGCTCTGAGGAAGGATCAGAGACTGAGACAGCAGATACTCAGACAGCATCTGAGGGGAAGGACAATGTAATAGAATCAGGAAGTGATTTTTCAGTTGGCGGAGTCCCATTGAATGACTCCTCTTCCTGTGATTCTGAGGGAGACGATGAGGACAGTCGTGTTGTCCCTTCTCAAGCACAGTCTGTGCAGTGGGACAACAGAGGGTTAGCCCAACACAGAGAGCAGGTGCATGTGGTGGCAAGCAGAGACAGAGCGATCTCTTGGCAGCGCCCAATTTAGTTCAGCCCCAAATTCCACCTTTTACTGGTGACGGATGTAAAGTCAATACATGCAACTTTTTGCCAGTCGACTAGGCCCACCTCTTTTTGGATGCTGACTTCCTTCAGAAAATTGTGCGGCAAACAAATATGGTTGCTGAACAATTTCTAAGGGAGCATGGAGGCAATCTAGGGCCCGTTCTAGGGCACGCCAGAGGACTCCCACTTCACTGGCGGGGTTGATGATATTTTTGGGCCTTATGCTCAAAATGGGGTTAGTGCAGAAACCCACCTTGCAGTCCCACTGGACGGCTTGCACAGTTTGGTTAACCCCCCTCTTCGCACCGTACATCAGCAGAGATTGTTTTTTGCTATTACAGCACATGCTGCATTTCAGTGACAATTTTGCTGCATTGCCCCAGGACCATCCAGACCTTGACACGTTGTTCAAAATTCAGTCTGTTGAGGAACATATGTCTGCCAGATTTCCAGAGATCTATACTCTTGGGAAGAATATAGCAGTTGATGAGGCCTTCATCCTGTACAAAAGGCGGCTACTGTTTAGGCAGTACAACGTGAGCAAAAGAGCTCACTGTTGCATCAAGCTGTACATGCTGTGTGAGAGCTCTACTGGCTATGAGTACAGCTTGAGAGTGTATACAAGGGAGGCCTCCATGCTAAACCCTGTAGGTTGCCCTCCCATGTTAGGGGTCACAGGGAAGATTGACGGGATCTTATCCAGCCACTCCTTCACAAAAGTTATAACCTTAATCTGGACAATTACTATACAAGAGTAGAGCTGTTCAGTGAGCTCTACAAAGCTGGCACTGTGGCCTGCGGTACAGTTTTTTCTAACCACAGGAGCTTGTTTGCAAGAAGCTCCAGAAATTACAGAGTACTGCATTACGTTCCAACAAACTGCTTGCAGTCAAGTTCTTGGATAGGCATGATGTATACCTGCTCACTACAGTTCATGATGAGAGCACTTCCCGATCACAGTTTGGAGCGAAATGGCCAAAGTCCAGAAGCCCACCTGTATACTTGATTACAATAGGTACATGGGCGGAGTGGACGAGAACAACTAGGTTCTTCAACCATACAATGCATGTCGTAAAACTTGCATTTGGTACAAGAAACTGTTTACCCACCTGATCCAGATGGCAACATACAATGCGTATGTTGTTTATTGTCAGACAACCAAAGGAAGACTCATGTCTTTCCTTGACTTCCAGTTGTCTGTGATTGAAAGCCTCACTGCTGCTACAGAAGCAGTAGCCTTCACTTCATATGTTCTGGAGAAGGTGGCAAGGCTGCAGGAGCGACACTTTGCTGATCACATTCCTAAAACACCCAAAAAGGATCATCCATGTCGTCGCTGTAAAGTGTGCCTGATGCATGGAAAGTTACTGGAGAGTCATTATTACTGTCTCTATTGCCCATCTAAGTCAGGCCTCTGTTTGCCTACTTGCTTTACGTTGTATCATACAAAAGTAAAGTTCTGGGAAATCGTCTGAGCTGCAGTTGGGTAAACCTTTCAGTGGCTGTGCATGGATACCAAATGTCCAAGGGCTACTGTTTCGTTAGGCAAGCAGCTTAGAAGTTTAGCTCATCTACTTCAGGAAATCATGGATTTCCTTATGACCTGCTTGACACCTTTATCCTCTGTCAGAACGTGGTAGGTGTTCTGTTCGATTAATGTACATTATAGTCCTCAAACTGCACATACTAGTGGACAGAACAAATGCCACATTGTCACAGAGTACCCTGTGTGGCAAAATGTTAAAGGTGTGACCTGAATTTTGAAGTGCTTGTTAGGGAACTTGTGTATGCTACACAAGGACCACTCTGATTGCCAATGAGAACCAAAGTGTAATAAGTCAAACAAATATTCTGTGGGACATACTGACTAACATTTCTACTTGTTTGAAAGTGTGCAAACTCAATTTGTAGCTTTCCTTTCAAAGCAAAAGTAGAAGTGTTGGTGAATGAATCCCATAGGATATTTGTTTGGCTTTTTACATCAGAGACCTAAGGTAGTATTCACCATCATGTCTGCCTTAGTTTCAACTGTAGATATGCTCGCTCAGTTCTAGAAAAAGGCTTTGCAAGGCATACTTGGACACCCACAACTTGCATCCACAATCTGGAAAGAGTTGGATTTAGCACAGAAAGTGCGCTGATGGCGCATGAAATACATGTTTTCTTGACCTTTAAGTAGCTAGGAATGGAAGGCAATAGTACAGGTTCAATTGGCAATTATACAGGATTAGTCAGAACTCTGGTGAAGGCAGGGACATGAACGGGTAAGAAAAGTTGACTACACGTGTGCTTTCCGAGGGATATTGCACACGTTGAAGGCAGATACTAAAGGTAGTACAGATGCTCATCATCTACTATGAATTCAAACCCACTGGTTCCATGCTGACACTGGAGTACAATGACACATATGGGTCACTGTTTGACCTGCTTTCCATGTTCATCCTCCATCCGAACTTAGTAGATGTTCAATTTGCTGTATAATAAGTGCATTACAGTCACAGCACTGCACATAACGGTTGCTAAGACATATGCTACGTTCGCATGGATTACCCTGTGTGCCAAACACTACCCTTCTTCATAGTTTATCACATTCTCTTTAGGGAACTTTGCAAAAATTCCCCAGCATGTCTGCCTTAGTTTCAAAGATATATATATACTTGCTCAGTTCAAGGCATAGGCCTCACAAGGCATAATAAGAATGTCCCAACTTGCATCCACAAACTTGAAGAAGTTGGATTTAGCACAGTGAGTGCACTAAATGTGCATGAAACATATGTCTTCCTGAGCCTCATGTGGTTGTCATGGGAATCATTAATAAAGGTTCCTTAAGCATGCCTTCGGTAATGTTCGGGAAGAAGGAGGCAGTTACTTGACAGATGGTAAAATGTAGTCAAACGTATTCCGTCTTGTGGCGTTTGAATGTGATGGGCCCTTGCCTGCGGCGGAAAGTTGATGTGAGTGCAAAGATCGGTTGGATTGGGCCAGTGTCCGGCAATATGAAAGTGTTGTGTGCTGTGCGTGAATGGGGTGTGAATGGACCATAAAGTGGTTGGTGTCGTGAAGAGGCTTTATGGTTCACCTTCAGAAGGCTTGGTTTCAGTATTCAGATACTCTGATAAGCATTTATGCTTTGAAACCAAAATTTCTGGAGGTGCCAAAACCAACCAGTGTGAGTGGTGGATTAACTTTAACATATTAGTACAAGGGTAGTACAAGGGTGCGGGGCTTGTGTGGCTCTAACTTGTTTTCCTTCAATCCCCTGCAAATCACCAACTTGGCTTAAAAAACACATTTTCCTTGCATTTCCGTGAGTGAAAGTCCTGGAATCTGTAGGTAGCCACAAATTTCCTACCACCCAGCATTCCCCTAAGACTCTAGAGAAAAACGTTTCCTCACTTGTGTGGGTAGGCAAGAGGCCGCAACAGAGAAGGGCCAAAAACATACTGTGGAGACATCAGAATTACCTATCACAAAACGGTCTTGTTTTGTAAGATGGTCCCCTGCGTCTTTGGTCCTGGGCTCAGCGGGCATATAGGGAAACCTACCGAACCCAAACGTTTTTGAAAACTACACACCCAGGGCAGTCCACAGAGGTGTGGTGTGTGTGGATCCCACAAAGTTTTCTCACCCAGAAAACCCTGCAAATGTCGATTAAAAACACAATTTTTCTTTGCTTTTCTGTCATGTAAACTACAGGATTGTGCAGGGATCTACAAAATTCCTACCACCCAGTGCTTTGCCACTTGTCCTGATAAAAGCACTACCCATCTTGTGTGCCTGTGCCTAGTGCCAGCATCAAGAATAGATCACTCCAGGGTCAACAGTAGCCCTCATGCAAGGACTACCTTTGACCCTTGTGTGATCCATTCCTGTCAGGGGCACTAGGCCCAGGCACACCAGGGGGTAGCGTTTTTATCGGGACAAGTTATTGGGAGCTCTAGGTGGTAAGATGTTTGTGGATCCATGCATATTCCTGTAGTTTACTTCACAGAAGTGCAAGGAAAAATAGTATTTTTATTCAACGTTTCACTTTAGCAGGGTATTCTTGGTAAAAAAAAACTTTAGGGAATCCACACAATCCACACCTCCATGGACTCCCCTCGGTATCTAGTTTTCAGAAATGTCTGGGTCTAGTAGGTTTCCCTAAATGGTTCCCGAACCCAGGACTAATTAGTACATTCACCTCAGTTATCATTATCACCACAATATGTTTTGGGCCCTTCCCTGTTCCAGGCACTTAGCCTACCCACACAAGTGAGGTGCCATTTTTATCGGGTGACTTGGTGGAATGCTGGGTGGAAGGAAATTTGTGCCTCCCCTCAGATTGCAGATCTTTGCAGCACCAAAATGTGAGGAAATGTGTTTTTTAGCCAAATTCTGAGGTTTGCAGAGGATTCTGCGTGACAGAACCTGGTGAGACCCCACAAGTCACCCCATCCTGGATTCCCCTAGGTGTCTGGTTTTGGAAAATATGGGCTTGGTAGGTTTGCCTAAGTGCCGGCTGAGCTAGTGCACAAAATCCACAGCTAGGGACTTTGCAAAAACTTGTCAGTTTTCAGTGTAAAAATGTGAAGCGTCCACATTACGTTTTGAGGCGTTTCCTGTTGCGGGCAATAGACCTACTCACACAAATGAGGTACCATTTTAATCGGGAGAGTTGGGGGAATGCTGGATGGTAGGAAGTTTGTAGCTCTTCTCAGATTCCACAACTTTGCAGCACTGAAATGTGCAGAAAATTTGTTTTTTAGATAGACTTTGAAGTTTGAAAAGGATTCTTGGTGGCAGAACCTGGTGAGATCTCCACAAGTCACGCCATTCTGGATTTCTGTAGGTGTTTAGTTCTCAAAAATATACAGGGTTGCTAGGTTTCCCTAGGTGCTGGCTGAGCTAGCGAACAAAATCGACAGCTAAGCACTTTGCACAAAATGCATTGGTTTTCAGTGGAAAAATGTGATATGTCCATGCTGCGTTTTGGGGCATTTCTTGTGGCGGGCAGTAGGACTACTCACACAAGTGAGGTACCATTTTAATCGGGACACTTGAGGGAATCCTAGATGGAAGAAAGTTTGTGGCTCCCCTCGGATTCAATAACTTTGCAGCACTAAAATGTGAGGAAAAGGTGCTTTTTAGACAGAACTTGAAGTTTGCAAAGGATCCTAGGTGACAGAACCTGGTGAGAGCCTCAGAAGTGACCCCATTCTGGATTCCCCTACGTGACTAGTTTTTAAAAATGTATAGGTGTGCTAGGTTTCCCAAGGTGCCGACTGAGCTAGAGCCTGAAATCCACAGCTAGGCACTTTGCAAAAAACGTGCCTATTTTCATTGGAAAAATATGATGTGTCCATGTGGTGTTTTGGGTTGTTTCCTGTCACAGGCACTAAGTCTACCATCCAAGTGAGGAAATATTTTTATCTGTAGACTTGGTGGAATGCTGGGTGGAAGTAAGTTTGTGGCTCCCCTCAGATTCCATAACTTTGCAGCACTAAAATGTGAGGAAAATATGTTTTTAGACAAAATTTAAAGTTTGCAATGGATCCGGGGTGACAGAACCTGGCGAGAGCCCCAGAAGTGATCCAATTCTGGATTCTCCTATGTGTCTAGTTTTTAAAAATGGATAGGTGTGCTAGGTTTCCCTAGGTGCTGGCTGAGGTAGAGCCCAAAATCCACAGCGAGGCACTTTCCAAAAAAACTCCTCTGTTTTAATTGGAAAAATGTGATCTATCCACATTGTGTTTTGGGGCATTATCTGTTGCGGGCACTAGGCCTACCCACACAAGTGAGGTACCATTTTTATCAGAAGACTTAGGGGAATGCCGGGTGGCAGGAAGTTTGTGGCTCCCCTCAGATTCCAGCACTTTGCTTCGCTGAAATGTGTAGAAAATGTGTTTTTTAGACAAATGTAAAGGTTTGTAAAGGATTCTGGGGACAGAACCTAGTGAGATCCCTACAAGTCACCCCATTCTAGATTCCCCTAATTGTCTAGTTTAAAAAATGTGTAGGTCTGCTAGGTTTCCCTTGGTGCCAGCTGAGCTAGAGACCAAAATCCACAGCTAAGCACTTTGCAAAAAACGTGTATGTTTTCATTTGAAAAATGTGATGTGGCCACGTTGTGTTTTAAGGCGTTTCCTGTTGCTTGCACTAGGCCTACCCAATCAAGGGAAGTACCACTTCAATCGGTAGACTTGGAGGAACACAGAATAGAAGAGCAAGTATTATTACCAATTGTCTTTCTCTACATTTCTGCCTTCCAAATGTAAGACAGTGTGTAAGAAAGGAGTCATTTTGAGAAATGCCCTGTAATTAACACCCCGACTTCAGAGATGTGCAAATAACCACTGCTTCTAAACCCAGTATGTTGGGCCCATTTTGGAAATACAAAGATTTCCTTGATGCCTTTTTTTAACTAAATGAATTGTTGTATACCCGTTATACAATGAAAACCCATTGCAAGGGGCAGCTGATTTATTGGCTCTAGGTACATTGGGTTCTTGATGAACCTAAAACCGCTATATATCCCCACAAGCAGAAGGGTCCAGCAGATGTAACTGTAAATTGCTTTTAAAAATCTACCATAGCTGGAAAAAGTTACAGAAGAAAACGTAGACAGAAATGGTTGGGTTTTTTTCAATTCAATTTCTATATTTTTTTATTTCAACTGTTACTTTCAATAGAAAACCTTTATGGATCTACATAAATGACCCCTTTATGAATTCAGAATGTTGTCCCCTTTTCAGAAATATGTTTAGCTGTCTGGGATCCCCGATTGGTTCCACACCCATTTCTGTCACTAACTGGTAGGAGGCTGAAACCACAAAAATAGTAAAAATGGGATATGTCCCAGTAAAATGCCAAAACTGTGTTGAAAATTTAGTTTTCTGATTCAAGCCTGCCTGTTCGTGAAAGCTGGGAAGATGGTGATCTTAGCAAAGCACCCCCTTTGTTGATCCCACTGCAGGGAAAAAAACAGATTCTTTCTTCTGCAGCACCTTTTTCCCATTTTTCACCAAAAAAAAAACTTTTGCAGTATTTTGGCCAATTTCTCAGTCTTTTCCAGGGGAATCCACAAATTCTGGGTACCTTTAGAATCCCCAGGATGTTGGAAAAAAAAGGATGCAACTTTGGCGTGGATTGCTTATGTGGACAAAACATTATGGAGGCTAGGCGCGAAGTATCCCAAATAGCCAAAAAGGGCTCAGCACTGGGGTAGGGCGGGGAGGCCCAGCAGCTAAAGGGTTAATTGACAAATACATTTTTCTTTTCAATTTGTCCAGTAATATATCATTCTAAGTATATCATTGATCAAAGCCTAAAAAACGGTCTCTTTCTCCCTTGTCACTCTCTCGCTCAATTTGTCTCTTTCAAACTCTTTCTCCCACTTACACACCCACTCAAACCCTTACGGACCCACTCACAGACCCACTGAAACACTGACGCACCCACTCACAGACCCACTCAGACTCTGAAGCACCCACTCACAGACCCACTCAGACACTGACACACCCACTCACAAACCACGCCGACCCTCACACACCCACTCACAGACCCACTCAGATCCTTACACACCCACTCACAGATCCACTCAGATGCTCATGCACCCACTCACAGACCTACTCAGACCCTCACGCTTCCACTCACAGAGCCACTCACTCATGCACCCACTCACAGACCCACTCAGACCCTCACGCACCCACTCACAGAACCACTGAAACACTGACACACCCACTCACATATTCACTTAGACACACTCATACCATCACACATAGAACTATTCAGACCCTCACAACCTCACTCTCACACCCAAACAGACACTTTCACACACAGAGACACCCTTTCACACCAGTTCTCACTATACAGACAGACCCTTCGGCCGTGCACCACGGAGTTGAGTGGTTATAGCAAGTTAGCTGAAGCGCAGCGGTTGTTGGATTAATGTATAGTAATTAAAATGACTTTACTTTAAAAAAAAACTCATAGAAATTCACTGAAAACAACAAAGGTTACAGGGATGTTATAGTTAGGAAATAGAATTAAAAAAGCATGGGAATTAACTTAAAAAAAAAAGGTAACAGGGATGTCATAGTTAGGACCTGAATTTACTCTTATAAAACCTTAAAAATTCAGTAGTTATAGTTAGAGTTATTTCAAGTAACTATAACTTATGCCTTAATGTAATAACTTGTGCCCTCGCCATGCACTGCTAATTAAACCCAGATATTACAGCAATCATGACAACGTTTCTAAGGACTTTAAAAATATAAATGAAGCACTAGCAGTCAAATTAATGAAGAAAAAACTGTGCGTGGTGGGGTGTGAGTTATAGTTACCTTAGGGTGTGAGTTATAGTTACTTGAAATAACTAACTATAACTGCTGAATTTCTAAGGTTTTGTACGAGTAAATTTAGAACCTAACTATAAAGTCCCTGTAACCTTTGGTTTTGTAAGTAAATATATATATTACTTATATTATTATTATTATACATATTACTCTGAAACGTTTAAACTCAAAACAGGGGACACACACAATATAGAGAATAAACAATGAGTACTTCTAATGTCACTCTTCAAAACATGTCTTTAAAAGGAGCCTTATCTGTTTACACATACACAAATCATTGTTACTGAAAAGGAGAAGTTATTTTGTGTGGCCAGCCTTTGTTTACATGGCAGGATGGGAGGTTGGGTCTGCAGCTGGGAAGGTGCCATGCAATAAGCAGTGCTCTGGCAACACATTCATCACCTGGAATTTCAATTTTCATTAGGATTCGACCACTGTATTATCTTACTGATGTGACCACTTCCCGTACAAATATGACCAAAATATAAACAATGAAAGGTAATAAAAACAGGAACACTCTGGATTTGGGGAGTGGCTTATTTAGACAAATAAACCACAGTTATTTTCATGCAAGTGGTTAAGGATCATTGGTGGTACAGTACAAACTGTGCTAGGCTTTAAGGGTTGTGGAGAGGATCAACACACCATCATCACACTAGTAGCTTTATTGTAGAAGAACTGTACAGTTGAATGTTATATTATGTCATGTTATTTTAAGTTTTGTTACATGTCACATGTATTTTTATAGGGCACTATAACTCGTGATATTCTGCAAGAGTGTGGGGCTAGCCATGTGGAGACTTAATTGAAGAACCAAGTTTTCTGCTTCTTGCAATATAAATATTCAAAACAAGAGGAGGCTCTGATGTGGTGTGTGAGGTCATCCCACACCTTAGTAGGAATGTATGCGAAGGCTCAACTTTCTCTTCAGTGATTGTGTATGTGTCTGATGTGTGCCAGTAAGAGTAAGGAGGAAGAGGTGCCTGGAGGTTTGGTGGAAGTGTATGCAGCTTTTCAGGTAGGCTGTACTTGTGTTGTGCAGTGCTTTGTGTGGTTGAGGAGTATGAATTATGCATGCATGTGTATGCAGAGCTTATGGAGTTCTCTAAACTAGATGGGATGTAGGACCTGCGTGGGAGGTTAAGTAAAAGCCAGGCCACTGTGTCTTGGACAGCCTTTAGTCTTTTGTGAGTTACTTGGTGATTCCTGCGTAGTGTGAGTTCCTGTTGTCAAGTCTGCTGGTGATGAGGGCTTGGGTGATACTCTTTCTAGAATTGGTAGATTGTTCTCCCCTCAGACTATGGAAGCAGGATGTGGCAACAGAGTTAACCTGGGGGGAAATGTTTAGCTTGTTGATGATGATGATTCTGAGGTTTTGTGGTTGGGAGTTGGGGGAGGGATGGGTCCTAGGTCTGTAGGTCACCAGACTGAGTCCGATAGCAAGTTGTCTTTTCCAGAAATTGCACCTTCTGTCTTGTCAGTGCTCAGCTTGAGGAAACTGGACTTCATCCAGATGGCCAGTGGTCAGTCAAGCAGGAGTTAAAGTTGTTATTTGTGCTGAGTGTTTTGTTCGAGAGGGACAGTGTCATTTGTATGTTGTCAGCATAGGTGACTATGTTGCTGTTGCATGCTTCGATGATGTCAACCATTGGGGTCATATAAAAGTTGAAGAAGGTCAGTATGAGCAAGGAGTCTGGAGGAACTCCACAAATGAGGTCTTGGACTTTCGAAGAGTAAGGCAGCATGTTGACTGTCTGGATTCTTCCATTAAGGAATGTGCAGATCCATTTGGAGGGTGGTTTCTCGGATGCCAGTCTTGTGCAGTCATTTTCTCAGGATGAGGGTGGGAGACCTTTGTTGAAATCTCTGAGAGGTCGAGTAAGATGTCCAGGATCATATTGATGTTGTCTGTTTCTGCGGTGTTGAGTCTCAATCCTGCTTGCAGTATTGCTTGGTGTTCTGCTTTCCTTCTTATCTCGTTTTCAGAGCTTACAGAACATATCAAGAATGCACTTCTGAGTTCAAAGAAGACTTTTATTGTTGTTAATTCTTCCCCACCCACAAGTTCGTAAGAGACGAATTATTAGATTTCAAGCACACGTTCAATGAAAACAAAATATATTTGCAATGTACACAGCAGGTTATATTTATAAGATATTGAATGCAAAGCAAAACAAATACTTCACCGTGTGAGAAACTATTTACAGCTTCATCTTTCTAGGGTCTGCAAGTTGATGACTCCAGTCAACTGCGAGAAAGAGATAATCTACCCACACGGGAGACTGGCAACTGGTGCCAAGTTCCAGTCCGAAGTCAGGCAGATTCGAATCTAATTCTCTGAAGCCTGTGTCATCCGTTACAAAAGCGTTCCCCCTCCTCTCAGACCCGGGAAAACTACGCAAGCCTTTGGAGACTGGCCAGATCTCCTAGACTGCTCCTCTTCCCAAGCTTGAGCATGAAGGAAAAACACCAAATGTACTCTCTCTTATCAGGTCTAGTCTAGTGTGAGAAGAAAACAGCTTGTTTCATCTTGTGGCAAAACACAGCTTGGAAAAATACAGCTTGGATTCTCAACTGAAATGTCTAACTCCACGTTAAAGGCAATAGGCAGCTAACCTAAATATCAAATGCAATGTCTAATGTCATGTCAAAGCCAATAGGCAGCTGAGCTGAATAC
This sequence comes from Pleurodeles waltl, assembly GCF_031143425.1. Lineage (NCBI taxonomy): Eukaryota > Metazoa > Chordata > Amphibia > Caudata > Salamandridae > Pleurodeles > Pleurodeles waltl. Next base: position 711,869,387 of record NC_090448.1, read on the forward strand.
AAAATGCAATGTCTAATATCATGTCAAAGCCAATAGGCAGCTAAGCTGGATACAGAAAGTAATATCTAATAGCATGTCAAAGCCAATAGGCAGCTAAACTGAACAAAACATACAATGTGCTACTGGTGAACACTGAGCAACTAAATGCGCAGTGGTGAAACACAAAGTCATTGGTCAAACATAATCCATATCATCACACTTGGTAATTGTTAGACCTGGCACCCTTGGGTTAGTCTTACCCCAGACGTTTTGCCTTTACTTCCTATCTTGTTGCTGCATCATTTTGTTGGCCTTAGAACTCTCATCATTTTACCAATGCTAACCAGTGCTAAAGTGCATGTCCTTCTTCCCTAAATAGAGTAACATGTGTGTATCCACAATTGGTATATTTAATTTCCCTGTAAGTCCCTTGTAAAGTGGTATAACATATACCCATGGCCTGTAAATTAAATCCTGCTGGTGGGCTTGCACCACTGACTGTGCCACCCACTTAAGTAGCTCTGTAAGCATGTCTCAGTCCTGCCAATGCAGAGCATCTGTGTGCAGTCTCACCTCCACCCTGGCTTGGCACCCAAAACCTCTTGGCAAGCCTAGAACTTCCCTTTTCTTACATATACTCCCAAAGTCGTTATTCATTACTGTGTGGCCTACCCCTCTCATAGGCCAGCGATGAAAATTCCTTATAATTCCTTTGGGCGGGAATTTCTGATCTGAGAGGAGTAGCTGCATAGTGCTTAGTACAATCGGAATAGTAATAATAAATCCTCTTTACTGGTAAAGTTGGTTTTATTATTAATAATTTAGAAATGTCACTTTTAGAAAGTGGGCATTTCTCTGCACTCACTGTCCTGTGTGCCCACATCCAGTCTCCAATACAGGTCTACAACCCTAAGCTGAGTGACAGCTACACTCGTGTATTCCCTCCAGACACCCACAACACAGGATACTCAACTGTATCTGCATACTAATGGGCCTTCCTGAGGAGGAGTTTGGAAAGGGCTCACACTTACACCTCAATGAGTAGTGACCAGAGTCCACAAAAAGGGGTTGATCACCTCCCACTGATAGTCTGGAGCCAAGGCTGACCTGAAAGGGGGACCTGTGCACTTCACAAGAACTCCTTGTAATCATCCCCCACTTTCTAGTATAAGTACTGGGTCCCTGACCCACTCAAATCAATACACTTCTGGACCCAAGGAAACGCTACTGGAGTAAAGATGGATGTGTGCCAGGATTGGCACTCTGCCAGGATTGACTGCTCCCAGGAACTGCTGCCCTGCCTTGCTGTGCAGCCCTGCTGCCTGCTGATCTCTGCTCTGTAGCCCAAAACTAATCCACCATACCCAGAATGACTCTGAGCGGCTTTTGCTTTACTTTGCCACTCACTTTCTCCAAACATCCCAAGTGGCTTTGCTGGACGTTGCTGCTCACTTCCTTCAATCATCTGGAGTGGCTCTGCTAACCTTCGTTGTCCGCTTTCATCAATCACCCCGAGCGGCTTTCCTAGGCTTTGCTGCTTGCTTCCTTCAATCATCTGGAGCAGCTCCACTAACTTTCGCCGCTGCTTCCTTCAAAAACTCAGAGCAGCCTTGCTGGACATTGCTGCTTGCTTTCTTCAATCTCCCGAAGTGGCTCTGCCAACCTTCACCACCCACTTTCTTCAAGCACGCTAAGCGGCCTTAATCGGCTGCCTCATAGTTCCCCCGTGGTCCCTACCTGCATTCCTAGTGAACACCACAGGGAACCACTCATCAGCTCCCCAAGGGGGCCGTACCAGGAACATTACCGCATGTTTGTGGAATCAACGCACACTAGTGCGAGGAGTCCCCTGCACTACCTCTTCTATCCCATCATTGGTTATCAACCTTCTTTTAATTAATCCTGCAAAGTGAATATTTAGCCATTGATTAATTGGATCTGTATTGTTTGGATATCGATTTTTTAAGATAAACAAGCTTTATTTTTCTACACCTGTGTGGAGTCTTTCTGAGGTGAACCTACTGTGATTATTGCATGTGCATTGCACAAATACTTTACACATTGCCTTCTCACTTAAACCTGCCTGCTCTGTGCCAAGCCACCTGATGCTGAGCACAGGTTAATTTAGGTTGTGTATTTTGACTTAACCTGACTAGGATTTTGATGCCTACAGGGACAGGGTGCCCACTGCTGCCAACTAGAGAGCCAACTTCTAACAGTCATTCTGAGTCCTCTTGTGTACCAGCCAGTCTGCATTCATAGTCTTGCTGACTGGTTTCATTTGCGAGGGGTCAGGGAATTGGCACATGGCTTCTATGTGAAAGTTGAGGTCTCCTAGGAGGGTGTAAGTGCTGGGTTGATGACTAGTAGAGTGATGAAGTCTGTAATGTTGTTGGTGAAGTCTGAGCAGGATCCTGGGTGTGTTGGCAGACCAGGGTTCTGCTCAGAGTTAAGTTAGCTGTGATTCACAGATTAAAGTTGCGGTGTTCCATGTAGTTGGTTCTGGTTTCTGTGAAGGTGGTACAGGTGATGGAGTCCTTGAAGATGATGGCTGTTCCTCCCCGGGTTCTGTGTTGGTGGTCTTGCCTGACAATCTTGTATCGGTGGGACTGGCCGAGGTGATATCTGGTGTTAATGCCGGAGTCCTCCATATTTCTGTGAGGAAAAGGAGGTTCAGGGCAGTGTTATCCAATAAGTCCCAGATTTACGTGGTGTGTTAGCTGAGTAAGTATTGAGGATCAAGCATGATAGCAAGCAGGTGAATTTTCCTTCTGTGTTGCGTAGTGTGGCACAGCAGCAATACTGCGACTGATGGCCAGGGATGAGGGATCAGAGGAACACAGCAGGTTAGTGGTTATGCTGGGAAGGACCAGGGATCCTGGTGCTGGATGTGATCCAGGAACAGATAGGTGCAGACCGTCTTACCTTTGGTGCACAACCTGCACACCTGCTGCATGTTGGCACTGCAGCTGTCATTAAGCAGATCCTGAGAGCAGGATGGAGCACATGGGGTGGTTGGCAGTGCTGGGAGACTCATGGGAAGTAGACAGAGGCACAGGGAGCAGATAAGGGGGCATGAGGAGGAGGTAGGGGAAGCAGAGAATGCAGGAAAGGGAGTATAGGAAGAGGCAGGGGGCAAAGGCACAACAAGAACCACAGCACACAGTCAAGGGCACAAAGAAAAACAACAATGCCACATTCATTGGCAAAATAAAGACAACAATGGCACAATCATGGGGAAAGGAAAGACAACAATGACACAATCACAGGCCAAAAGAAACACAACAATGGCACAATTACTGGCAAATAATAAAGAAAGAAACAATTACTCTCACAAAGAACAATGACCCAGTCACGGACTAAAGAGAAAAACAAATAGCACAATAAAAACAATGGCTCAGTCAAGGCGCAGAGGAAAACCAGTGGCACAATGAAAGGCACCAGCAGATTAAATAACAGTGGAAAGAGAAGAGTTGAGAGGGAGCGAGTGAGCAACAGACTGCAAGAGGAAGAGGGAGGAGAGGGATAGGAAAAAGGTCCTTTGCTGGTTTGAGGACTGGTCACAGGTAAGTCCTAGTGGGGTTGGGGCTGGGACTACCACCTGTTTAAGCTCTCATTAAAATGCTTAAAAGGTTGACACTCTCACAATGGGACAGTTGGTGGCCCTATTCTTTTTAAAGATGAAAATCCCTACTCAATATTCTCCATATGTTATGTTCAAGGTCCAAACATAAATATAGCCCATGTTTTCTTTAACCACTGGAGGCATCAAAGGGCATAATGGTGCTCCCTGTTGCACAATAGTAATGATAAGATTTTTAGAGAGGTTCTCCCAGTAACCAGATATTTTTGCTTTGAATTGGAGACAAGGCAAATTTTGAAGTCAGGGTGTCTTTAGTGATTCTCCTTCCAGTTTATTTAGGTGCCTTAGTACCCTAGAACTCTCCTATCTCTGGATTTTCTTTCTCATGTTCAACAGTGTTAATGGAACAAGTCAAATTCACATATTTGGGCCAGCTCATGTTGAGCCCCTCTATTTGCGTCGATCTGCTATGTGTCCCCAATGGAACTTTGATGACTTTGGGCCCCTTGATGAAATCATTCAGGAAGGCATTGGCATTTCTTATGGGTAACTACCAAATGATCCAAGCTTGTCCTATTCGCCAGGGAGGATGCTGTACCTTCAGCAGAGGCGACTTGGCAAGACAGTTAAAATGGTGCACACAAACTGGAGTTTTTCTCTTACAGCTATTACCAAGGTTTGTCTTTTCCTATTTTTGAGGTTATGCAAGTGCAGTTTCCTGTGGGGTAGTTAGGATTTTGAAGCTGCAGTATAATAGAATCAGTGAGATCCCACTCTTTTCTGCTGAGGCCAAGCTGCCCAGTCAGTATTGGGATTTTGTGCATGCAGAGGTGTTCTTTGTTGGTTCTATCTATTAGACAGGTCTTGATGAAGAAAGCTCTCCTTGAGAGGGTAGACTGAGGCAGGGCAGTTCTCTCTTGGTCCTTTTTAAATCTATACATCCTCAGTCACCCTCCACTATGAGAGCCCTGGCTCCAGGCCTTGCTTCCTTTGTGCCAGTCTGTAGGTGTAGAATATGAAGGAAAACCTGGAGGTTGGAGTAGGGAGTGGGCGTGGCCAGGATATAATGAGAAAAAAAGGGGGAGGTCTAGCTTTACTTGAATGGCTCTATGGAGTAAAGGGAGGTGTGCCAGCTTCCCTCCTTTCAACTTATAAATTCCATTTCCCCTTCCACCCATTTTCGTCTGCTACAGCACATGCTCAATATTTCATGCCTCCGACTTCTGTGGCTGGGGAATATGGGGGTGGAGGAAACCGTGCGGTTTCCAGGAAGCTGAAAGACAGAATCCTGTTTCCAAATACTGTGATAAACCTACTAGACTTGTTGAGCTCGCTGTGCTTAATGTGAGTTAAGCTACTTTCTATTTTAACTCCCTAAGTGGAGCCACAAGATGATGTCAGCAGGGCTCTCAACATTCTTTTTTATTATATTTTTATTAGATTTTGTGGGTTGTACATCACAATTCAACTATGCATACATAGAGCAATGATAAGTAATTAAAACTCAAGAGATTGCACTGAAAATGAAACCCCCCTCCCCTTCGGTACCTTTCCTTATTTTAGCATTGTCTGTGAGGATCTTTTACTGTGGGCAATCAACAACTGAACCTTTCTGTTTACGCAGTCCCTTCCGTGACTCTGGATTGTCTCTTTGACCCTCATCTTTCAATTTTCTCATATTCATTTTCTTAACCTCTGTCCCGGTATCCCTCCCTTTCCACTATTTGACATCTGTCCAGGCCCTCCCGCCATTCATCATGGCCTGGTGGTGTCCCTGATCCACACTTTCTGGCAATGTCTCTTTTAGCAATCATAAAACCGAGATTGATCAGTAGCTTTTGGTACCTGGTGTGATCGTTTTGGCTCCACGATTTTTCGCTTACAGGCAGCAAGCCCAGATAAACAACTCTGGAATGTATTATTGGCATTGTTATCCTAGGAAAGAGGTGCCCGTATGTGCCACGTGTACCACTCTGAACAAGGGTTTATCAGCAGATTTGACCAGAACCCTCATACCCACACAAGACCAGGTATAGGAGGCTAGCAATCCAAATTGAAACCTGGACTTGCAAATTCAAGTATACATTCAAGCAACTGCAAAGGCATAGGGTAGCAAAATATAGGGTAACATAGTGATTGCAGGAGATTGTCGTGACATGCTGTTACCAAGTAAAAAGATGAAAGGATTAAGACTGGAGACATTATACCTTTACCACTGTTTGACAATATGAAAATCCAGAAAAGCAATCTGCCCAAATGTCATCAACCAGCCAGGACAGAGACCTGCAGATACCTAAAATCTCCAGCATTTGGGGTTCCATTCAAATAGGAATACTAAATTGAGACTCCACTGTACATCCTTGCCGGTCTACCAGCGCTCAAGATGTTCAGTTTAAGGACCCTTGTTGGTACAATAGCACAGACACCAGTTGCTTCACTGCAAGAATGGCTGCAATGGAATGGTGTTACACCACCCTTTTTATTGCAATATCCCATGGCGGTTAAGTTGTTTTTGAGCAAAACAAACCCATTTCTCCTTGGTCTGGAGGAACACATTCAGTGCTAGGTGAGTTGTTAACAACTCCAACATGTTAATGTAGAGCAAAGCCTCTGCCAGAGACCAGAGTCCTGTGATCTCCACCTCTCCCAAATGACCTCCCCAAACCAGCAAAGATGCATCCGTTATAACCATTAGCTCCGGGTGGGGTAGGGAGAGGGGTGTTCTGTCCGTCCATTTGATGTCAAGCAACAGTCTCCTTTGACACATGTATGTACTCCCACAAGCCCCCTGGTGCTAAGCCCACTGAGACTTCAGATCCCACTGCAGAGTCTGCATGGGCCACTAAGCATTGTCCACAAGCAAGATACAGGAAGCCCAGAAGCCTCACAGCCGCTCTCACTGAGACCCAGGCCAACGGCTGAAACACTGGGATCATAGCCCAAATAACTCTTGCAGTGGAGAAAAAGCTCGGAACAACACTGGGTCCAGGATGGCTAACATGAAAGGGATCCTCTTTGAAGGAATTCAGTACGCTGATGGAAAACCCCAATGATGTCAACAGATTGGCCATCATCTGGAAGGTGAGGCCACCTTCAGGAGCCAGTCCTCAAGGAATGGGAAGACTGGTATTCCCAACCTCCTCAAGATGAGCTGCAACCACCACCTTTGTGAACACCCGAGGTGTGCAGGTCTAGTCGAATAGGAGCACAGAGAAATGAAAATGCTTGTGGTCTAACTGAAACCACAATTGACATCTGTGGGTCGGCAGGACCTTGATGTGAAAGCATGTGTCATGTAGATCCAGCGGTATCATCAAGTCTCCAGGATCCAAGGCAGACACAATCTGGGCCAGAGTGAGCATTTTTATATTGTCCTTTGGAGAAAGCAGTTCAGAGGGAGAAGGTTGAGAATGGTGTGAAGGCCACCATCCTTCTTCGATACCAGAAAACAAAAGAGTAACAGCCAGTCCTGATCTCTGATACCGACAGCCTCTCTTTTACTCCCTTGACCAAGACAGTTAGAACTTCTCCGTGGGTATGGATAAGTAATCCTGTGGGACATTTTGAGGTGTAGGTGGCAGATCTGAGGGATAGGACAGGGAAGACAGGGAGTATCCTTGCTCTACGGTCTGGAGCACCCATTGATATGTAGTGATGCTCCTCCAGTCGGGTAGGTAAAAAGCGACCCAACCTCCTACTGAGTGATCTGTGCTCCCTAGGCCAAATTAGAGTTGTTTTACAGTGGTTGCAGGAGGAAGGGTTAAAGTCTGTCTTGCAGTGTCAGCAGCTATGTTTTAAAAGTGGTGGGGCTCATAAAAAATTACATTAAAGATAAAAATAAACCTACCTGCTTGAGCTTCTGCAGCACATGTACAACCAAAGTTCCTCCTACCTCTCACTGCTTGCTGGACAACGGCATCCAAGCCAATGCAAACGCTGCTCTCTTGCTGCCTACAATACTAAACAGCATAAGAACAGTACTAGTATTGGCTGGAGTAGGCATTGGAAATTGGACATCTACGAGGCTGTTCCTCTGCTTCGCAGCTGCCTTTCAGCTGTTAATTGCAGAAGCCTAAACTGCGTATGTCAGGCTGGCCACAGTGAAAACACTAGCCAATCTGAAATGTGCAGTTCAGTTAACACAGACTCAGGTTGTTCCACTGAATTGTTGTGATGCAGTAGGGAGGTCAAGGGATCAACACCCCCACGTCCCTATGGACGAACCACCCCTGCTGGCTAGAATGTTGCACCTTGGGGCCTGGATACTGTCGGACGGATCCCCAGCCTTGCCCTCTAAAGACCTGGGAAGCCTGTTGCTGCTAAGGCCTGTATTAGCATTGCTACTGGTAAAGCCTCCTGAAGCCTTGAAACAGGTGCCGCTGTTGGGGAAACTGCTGGTCCATCATGAGCTAAGCCTAGAGAACAGGCAGTAGCGTTAATCTCCTTGAAACTTTCTATGGCCAAGACTGTCTTTGCTCCAAACAGCTGAGAGCTTTCGAAGGCATGTACATTCAAGATTGTTAGACATTAAAGAGGATGCCCATGGACTAAATCCAGACGTGGCGCCTGAGCACCACACTTGGTCTGATTGCCCTGTCCAGGTACTCAGTAGTGTCTAGGCCAGATCAAAACGAAACTTGTCCATACAAAATGAAGCCTTGCAGGGTTGGCCAAAGTTCTTCAGTGACATCCGGCAAGATGCCAGCTACCTTATCCCAAAGTGCATGTGACTATAGCCTCAAAGAGACATGATGTGCTAATTGACCTAAGGGGAAGGCTAGCTGAGAAGAAAACTTTCTTGACAAATGTTCCATCCACTTTGACTCTCTATCAGGAGGCATGATGGGGAATGTCTTAAGGGTTCATCTGACTCATAGAGGCTTGAAATACTAGATTCTCTGGAATTGGATGCTATAGAATAATGCCTTAATCTCAGGGGACAAGTCTATGTCACCTTACCACTTGTCTGTTGGCTGCCGGACAAGATTCTGGTTTGGCCCGGGTGCCCATCAGGTTATCAGTAAGAGCATAGTTAAATGGAAATAGGGGTTCTTGGCTTGCTTGTCCAGGGTTCAGAACCTCTGTGAGTAGGTTTGAGTTTACTTCCTGTGTATAGAGTCAAGTAGACGACTTCTGCTGCACTCCTTATGACAGTGGCAATGAGGCCTATTCCTCTAAAGCAAGTGCTGGGGTGGGCAAGAAGAGACCCCTATCAGAGGAAGAGTGCAGACCACTTGCATCTTGAAGATCATCAAATCATTGTATTATCTGTGGAACCCACCTTCGTCGTCCTCCCCAAAATAGTGGTGCTAAGTTGGCTTTGTGATCTCAGATAGCATTTTTATTCATTTGTTCACTGCTTTCACATGACATTGAGTCGTGTTTGGTGCCAAGGCACCAAAGATAGTCATGAAAGTGTCAGTAACTGACATCTGTCAGTTACAGGACCTACAGGGCTTGAACCTGGTTGTTTTAAGTGGAGACATTCTGTAAACTTTTCGAAACATTTGATGGAAATTTCTGACAGAATGACAAGATGAAGAGTTCAGGATCTGCATCAGTAGTCACAGAAAGAAAGAAACGAACATCAGCGCATGCATGTGGCACTCTTACAGTGGCCTGATGTCATATTTGAATAGACTGACCTGATGCAGAGCCGACAACGCCACCTGTTGATGCGTCAGTTAATTGCTTGAAAGTTTTTGGATTCAGTCTGGTGCCTTGGGAAAATTCTCTATCAGTAATGCTGTATACATTTTGTTTGTATTAATATTATCATTATAGTCATTTTTAAAACAAGAATCAAATCAATGTAATGTGTCTTCTTGTGCTGCACATCTAGGACATTTCCCACTGGCATCGACCATCAGATGATAGTAACAGAAGTGTAGCAAAATTCAAAAATTTATTTTGAACTGAGGGACAGTGTCTTTTGTAGCCATAAGTAATATATGAAGATCTAATAGTGCTTTTATTGAACTCTGGTGAGATTTGAGGTCCAGTTCATTTGCTTCCTTTAAGCAATCAGCCCATGGTGAAACATCGTCAATTTAAAAAGAGTGATCAGGAACTGAGATACACACTTTCAATTGCCGCATCCAAAGAGAAAACAACAGGCTGTCAAAGGCATTATATTTTTGTTTTTCAAAAACAAACTCCCCCTGTAGGAGTTTGGTTTTGAAAAGCAAAATAGGTTGCTGAGCAGGTGCATGAAACATGATGGCCACTCTGCAAACCTACAGTGCCTTCAGAGGAGTCATCGTTGAGTCGGCTTCTTTAAAGGCACAGATAAGTACACCAGAGAGGTAAAGCTGCCAAGTCCGGCTTCCTCATGTGTGATGTTTCTATGGTTTTAGTTGCCACTTTGAGTGACACTGTGTTGCAAGTAAATTAAAGCAATGATCAGTATTTGGGTGCCTCTCTGCGAGTTTTCTTTTTCTTCATCCTGACATATCTCACAGCAATAAACATATGCCTGAAAGAAGCCAGAACTATTGAATTTGCCAGTGTGTGTTAGTATCAGATTAATAAGTAATGACAATTGCTCTGTTGTTAACAGAATTGAAAATGTTACAATTCTAAGAATTTTAGACTGTGATTCAAATAATAATAGGCCCATGGAAGGAGCAGTGGCGTTCAATCCCTCCTGTTCTTTCCATCACACCCTTTTCATCTGCAGTCTCTCACTCTATTGGACACCCTACACCCCTGTGTTTTTTATTTTATTGTGAAATCTTTTATCCATAAATCTCGCACAGATCACACCTGCTTTTAAACCACCCCGAGTGCAGAAAAACAAAAATGAGCAATATCAGCAGAATTGTGCTTAGCGGCCCTGATACTTCAACAGCTGGCACTTGCATGCGGGTTGAGGTGCCTCAACGGAGCTCAGCCCAAGCAGTGTTCAGAGGCACTGACTTTTGGAAAGCTGGTGCCAGCATGAGTCTTGAGGTGCCTCAATAGAGCTAGGTACAAGCAATGTTTGGAGACACTGACCCTGATACTTGAACAACTGGCACTAGCATGAGGGTTGAGGTGCCTCAACGGAGCTCAGCCCAAGCAGTGTTTAGAGGCACTGACTTTTGGAAAGCTGGCGCCAGCATGAGGGTTGAGGTGCCTCAATAGAGCTAGGTACAAGCAACGTTTAGAGACACTGACCCTTGAACAGCCTCAATAGCGCTGGTCACAAGCAGTGTGTAGAGGCTCTGATGCTTGAAAAGCTGGCACTGGTATGAGGGTTGAGTACCTTAAAAGAGGAGTTTCCTTGTGCAGTAGAACATTTAGCAGATGGCCCACCACTTAATATTGGGAACTTTAGAGGGAATAACTGATCACAGTTTAGCTGTGATCTGTGGGGGGTTGAGTAGTTATTAGAAAAGGTGCGAATAAAAGCTATAATAATGTTCAATGTGTTCTTCATTCAGACACAGAACCACAAAATAATAATATGACCAACTTCTGGTGTTCAAGAGGGACAAAATAAGGAAAGTGACACATGACTTCTGCGCAAAGCAGAACCTGAACAAGGTAGAAGTGTAATCTCGAAAACATGTCACTGTATCCCTAACTCCCTAAATATCTTAGAACTGTAAGAAATTGTTAATTCAGAACTATTAATTCACAAAAATGTTGCTCTAAATAACTTACAGAGCTGCCAAAGGTTTTACTTTGTGGTATTGTAGTGTTTACTAACAGTTCTAAACATTAGTTTCTCCATCAAAAAATACATGAATAAAAACACTATAAACAAAGTTCAGGTTTAAAACAATTCAAAATAAGAATACATTTAAAAAAATCAGATGCGACAATTCATCAAGCAGTTATAATGACGTTTAGAAAAGAACCGAGCAGGGGTTCATCTGAGGGTTGGCTTTTATACAGTAGCTAAAAAGATGTGACCAAGCTATGTAAAGAAATTTCGAAACACTCACCACCATGATCGAGGAGGTGTTACTTTTACATATTCTGTAGGCTTCTCCTGGATTTATTAAACTAAGGGATCTGCACTAGGGAACAATCCATTTGCTTCTAGGTTTAGCATAAAGGGGGGAAATAAACAGCACATGTTCCTCACTTTCTGATTCATTTTTACAGTGAAAACAGTAATCAGATCTATGAGTGGTCCCTCAGTAGATGGTAAAAGTTGGTACTTGGAGTACCCCATACCGGAATTGGAGGTGCAATGACTGAGCACATGCTGGACAGATAAAATCCTCAAATTCCTCAGCCTTTCTTATAGATTTATGGAGTAGGAAGGCACTTGTTAATCTCCCCAGAGAGGATGAGTGGTCCCTACGGCTGATAGCTTTCTCCTGGGCCATTTATTTGACTTTAGGTGTGCCACCTCTGCACATGGAATGGGGCTCACTCCAGAATTTTCCTAGACCCAGTTCGATCCAGACCTTTTTGATTGGTCCTAGCCGCCTGACTTTCCCCATCCCATTGGCCATGATGACTTCCTGCAAGCCCTCCCTAAAATGGCGCAGTTCATGAGTGCTCCAAATACGGATCCAGAACAATAGGGATCTAGATGCTATGAGTGATGATATCTTGTGAATATCAAGGTCCAAGCACAGTGAAACCAATGACGTACCCTTGCCTCAGAAGAAATTATTTTCTGCTACACTCAGAGAGCTGGTGTTACAATGGCCCCACAGTTCCACCCCGTAGAGAGCAGCCCCTATAGCTTGGGCTTCATCGATTTCAACTGCTGGGTGTACAGGGGACCAGCCTGCTTTTTTGGCAAATTTATGTATGGCTGTAGTTCTGTGCTTGACTACTTTGCGATCTGCGAGTCCCAGGATCCAGTTTCATCCCACCAAATACCCAGATAATCGAACTCCCAGACGCTTTCCGAGGTTTCAGATCCCAACTTGGTGACCCCTTTCACCCTGCCTCTGTTGGTATAGGTCATGTATTTGGTCTTGGAAGTGTTCATTTAAAAACCAAAGTCTTTGCAATACTGGTTAAAGGTATCAGTCAGATTTTGCAGGCCCCTCCTAGTTTTGGACAACAACAGTGTGTCATCAGCAAAGAGGAGTGCCGGTATTTTTCCCCTGCCAGGGTAGGGTAATCATTGACTCAGTTCAGTAAGTAGGCACTACAGTTGTCTATGCATAACAGGAAAAGGGTCGGGGCAAGGACACAATCCTGTTGCACACCTTGGTCTACAATCAAATAGTCAAACATTTACAGAAAGCAGCAAATCACATGTGAGGGTCTCGAGGCACTCCAGGGAAGGCCTCGGATAGTTTGCCATTCACACCACACCTAACTTTGGCAACATTCTGCTCATGGAGCAGTCAAATTGAGTGCAAAAGACTTGTGGAATCCCATTCCATGGAGTACCTCCCACATTTTCCCGCTGGGCACCAGGTCGAATGAGGCATGAAGATCGATCCACTTAAAGCTTGCCTTTGGCCAAGTCTACCATCTTCCATTTAACCAAGAGGAACCAGAAGGCTTGACCAATGGTGGTGATTTTGTGCCTAAATCCTGCTTGCAGACCCAAAAGGATGTGATTTTCCTCTCACCAGTCCAACAACCGCTCTCAAACCTGCATGCAAAAGATCTTTTGCAGATTAGCCATTAAACTAATAAGGCAGTAGTTGGAGGGAATGCTAGGATGCCCCTTTTTAAAAATCTGTATAATCTCGGTCCCCCTCCACAATGATGGATTGCCTCTTCCACTGAGATGGCATTTGATGATGTTGATGTATTAGGATTCATAGAGCATGCAGATACTCAGAGAGCGCCCTCACGCTATACAGTGCAACAAGAGAAAATAGAAGCAGAGCTACTAAACAAAAAAACATTTTTTTGCATTTTCCTGAACAACCCTTCATCCTCTGTCTGATGAAGTTCTAAAGCACATTTTTCAAGCTCACTTGTCCCAAGAAACAAAAAAAAGCCCGCCGGCCGCAATCCCAGCTCACATGGGTCACAGGGAGCAGGGTGGCGCACAGGGGAGGTGGTGGGGGAACATTATTATTATTTTTATTTAAATAAAATATAAAAGACTTACCTCCGCTCCGTTGCGCCACTCCTCTCCTCCGTCGCTGCAGGTACATGCTCCCAGCCTGCCCTATGGTCAATCCTGACGCTGCTTAGAACAGCAGCAGGATTGTCTGTGAGTGCCCAGCCAGGGCACTCCCAGGCAGACTGGGAGCCTGTGCAGGCTCTCTCCAGCCCAGCAACTGTATTGCATGGCTGGAGAGAGCCTACTGCGCATGTGTGTTTGGCCGGCCTGAGACAACTGGCCAAACATACATGCGCAGTGAGGGGAGTGCACATGGCCCTCCCCTCCCTCTCCCTCACTACTCTAATAAACATGGTCCTTTCCTTGTTAAAGGACTTGCAGCGGTTACTGCTGGCAGGGAGGGTGACGCTCCTCCGCCCTAGCGGAGGAGCTGCCACTAGCCAGCCGTATCCTGGTGAATTTTAGGAACTGTGGCCAGAAAACTATTAGTGGATTTAAAGTTTCTCAAAGGGATGTACTAGGAGATCCCAGAGGACAGGCAATTAGGTCCAAACTAATGACGAATTCTGTGCATCAGGACGGGCGTCTTGAATAAGATCCACTTATTCACTGGAAACCAGTGTAAATATTGAAAAGGTGGTAAGATATGGTCCCTTCTGGGCAGACTGAGAGTAAGCCTAGCAATGGCATTCTGTACAGTCTGTAGTTTCCTCACTAGACACTGCGGCAGGTCTGCATTTAGAGCATTAGCATAGTTCAGCCGGGACATCACTAAGGCTGAGACCACAGTGATCTTTATCAGGACTGAGAGAAAGCGCAGGAACCTTTTTGCCATTCACAGAATGCCAAATCACAAGCCCACTACAGAGTTGATATTAGTTTTTACTACTTTTGCTCGGGTATTAGGTTGGGAGACTTCTTCTGGCAGTGTACTTCCAAACTAAGATCAAAATTGTGTCCTACGCTGAGAACCTCCATTTTTTCAGTGTTGCACCTCACCTGATTGAGGCTCATCCAGCGAAAGACAGCGACCAGACCACGTTAATGTAGGATAACCACACCATAAGATCCAATTTAAAAACATCTGCAGGGATTTTTTTCAAAAACCAGAGATTTCCCTAGGCTTGAACGAGATCACACCTTACTCAGTTTCCTCTAGGACAAAAACTACTAGGGGCACTTGTTGCACTTACGGGCCCCCACACTTTTAGCCAACTCCAGTGGCAGTAGGAGGGGAGTACAGGCTTCTAAATTGGGAGACCTAGTTGCAGAGTAAAATAGATGTTTCTGGGAGATTACCTGATCTCCCATCGCTCATACTGACTAAAGACCAGAAATTCTTCTGGTTGTCTGCTACAGCTACGTCCAATGGGTCAGATCATATACCATCTTCCCAGGCTGTTTTTGCATCTCTTAAACAAACCCAGTAGATGGCCCTGCATTACTTAATGAAGGGTGAGTCCACCCCACCACTTTTATGGCTTTTAACAGGTTGGCCTTGGCCTTTTTGCACAGACCGTAAAAACCAAACTGTGTCTTGGCATACTCTGCATCTACCTGCCGTGGGAGGATCATTGATTCTTTCTGATTGAGTGACAAAGGATTGTGGTCACTCTCCTCTCTCTCTATCACCACTATATCATCAAGCTTGCTCCACAATCTTACATCCAGGAGGATATAATCAACTGTACTATGGTACGAGCCTCGTCTAAACGCCGGGGAACGTGATTTGTCAGACGGGGCACGGCCATTGCATGCCCAAATTCCATGCATTAAGGTAAGGTCCACAACAGGGAGTGCTGTTCTAGAAAGGTGCTTTCTAATAGGATAAGCAAGATCCGGGACACCCCAGATTGAGTTCTCATCTCTGAACAGATCACGGACCAGCCGATTCCACCCCACTCCCGGCGATGCCACTCTACGCCACTCCACTCTATGCCACTGCACTCTACAACACTGCACTCCACAATTCTCTGCCACTGAACCACTGAACTCTGCTCCCCTCTACTTAACTCTAAAACACTCTACAGCTCCCTGCTGTACAAGGCAGCTCCCCCCTCGCTGCCTGGCACAGCAGGTCCACTGCCTTTCCTTGTTTCCCCACCTGTTTTCCTGACTGTCGCGCCACAATGCTTCTATTTCGCATGTCTCCCTCTGTTTGCTTGCACTATTTGTTTTCTCCTTATTGTAACATTTTGCTTTACTTAGTATCTGCATGTGTTATTTTAAGCATTGTGTGGTTATTGGATGTGCACACTGCACATCACTATGGCATAGCTGTCAAATTTTCAGTTTGCCCATGTGTGACATTTTCATGTTTTATGCAAGCCTATGTGTGACATTTTACTGCATTCTTTGTGGCACGGTGAGTTACACTTTGCTGTAGCACAGGGGAAGAAAACAATGACAAGGAGAGACAAAACATATAGACATAGAGCGCAGAAATGGCACTGATCGAATTGGACAAAGATATAGAGGCAGAGCCCAGAAAGGCGTGGGGGCCTTAGTGACATTGAGCAAAAAGCAGGTTGGATTTGAAGGAAAGGTCAGAAAGCTGAGAAAGGAGATAGAACTGGAGGCAGAGAGCGCGGGTGGTATAATCTATGAGATCAGTGAGCACTGACTCAGATAAGAAGGGTAGAGAGTACAGGGGGAGGAAATGATGGGAGTGGAGTTCATGGAGAAGACTTACCTCACTTACTATGTCTCTGAAGTCACCCTGTGCCATTGCAACTTCCTCTTTGGTGCTCCAAATTCTGCTGCAACCTTGGTGCTCCTGGTTGCTCTTAGCCCTGCCAGGCAGTGGGACCGGCTGAATCAGGGCCATGAGAGCAGACAGGGCAGAAGGACTGAGCTCCCCGTACAATGAAACCCCCTTGCAATGTCAGCTTTTTAGAAGGCTATCAAATGCTGGCAGTTCACAGAGTAAGTGCTACACTGAACAAAAAATCACCAAGTGTGAGGTTTAAGTTATTTGCTACCTTCGCCTTCAGTTTTGTGTTCCAGTCAGGTTACTTTGGAAGCCCTTCAACTCTGGCAAAGTCCAGACTCTGATGTCTCCATGGCAACCTGACTGTAGTGTCCTGCTGGACACGTTCTAATGTTTCACCAGCCATTCGGTTCAGGGCTGGCTTTACACACACACACACATCCCACATCTATCCAACACAGGCGTCACCGATCAGGTGACCCTGCCAATAAAAAGGGCCAGGCGCATGTTCCAAGGCCAGTTAACAGAACCCATACTGTGTGTAAGTGTCACCTTATTTAGTAGCATGAGGGCCTAGGGCACCCAACACTACAATGGCAATGAGTAGGTCTGACCCCACGTGGCAGCAGGCAGCAACTTCGACATTGGTTGTGGGGGGAAGAGTAGCTTTGGAATGAAGCACCCCTGTGACCACTGCCAGCACGATGGATGTCCAGCACAGGCACAGGCGCCCTCAACGAGGCGCCTGGCAGCCGCCTGCCTACCATGACCCCGAAAGACAGAATGCAGCTGAGAACACTGCCCGACACTCTGCCTGGCATGAGGTGAGCTTATGGGCAGAACAGAATAAAGCGGAGCCCTGCAAGGTGGGGGTGAAAAAGGGGGTGAAGGAGGGTGATGCGTCCAACGCCTGAAGCAGAAGTCTTCTGCACCACCCAGAGAAATATGTCCCCCCGCAACAAGGAGAAGACTGCCCGTGATGGCTAGCATGGCCCGCAGCACTGCCAGGATGGCTGCGGGCACATGTAGGGTGGCGCGACAGTGCTGCCAGGCACAGAGGAACAAGAGAAGTGCCCAAGAACTCCCCCTTCACAGCAAAAATGGTCCGCAGTGTGAGGGAAAGCTGCTGTGGCTGCAAGAAGAGGGAGCTGTGATGGTGCTGTCCACACACTGAACAATCAGGGGAGAAGTGCCCAGGGCCGCCACCCGCCTCCCAAAAATGCCATGAGACCAGCCCGCAGCGTGAAGGAAATCTGCTGCGGCCACAAGGACACCAGCGTGACGGTGCACCAGAGAAAAATAAATGAAAACTGACCAGAGGTTCCCCACAAGCGATAAGTGCCTGCCTCTTCACACGAGGCTGTGTCTTTGGTTAAAATAAAAAATAAAAAAAAGAAGAAGAAAGAAGATAAATAAAATGGCACTTATCTGTAGAACCAGAAGCCTTCACCAGCCTGAGGAAGTCCTACCGGAAAGCATGGCTCCTCACCGCTGTATGTTTCAATCGATGAGGCCCGGTAAAAGGAAAGACTGTTGTGATCTGAAAAGTTGTGCCACAGTGGCATCTAGTGTCTAAAGAAAGGTACTGCACCCTTTTCTGTGTCAAAAGGGAAACAAGCATTGGGGAAGGCAAAGCTGACAGCAGCGCCCCCTGAAGAGTGACTGCGCAATACCAGTAGTGTGCCCACAGACTGAAACGGTGCAGAAGAGGAAGCGGCGTGTGCAACTGATGCACAGCGGACAAGAAGACTGCAGCTTCCCCAGCCAAGCTGCAAAAGTAGGAAACGGACACAAGTGGACCGTGAGGTACTAGGAGAGCGTGCAGAGCCTGCGCAGCCCCTTGCAGCCGTCCGCCGCAGCCAACAGGGAAAGAGCGCCACATGCCCCAGCAGTGATGGATATCACTGCAAGATAGGAGAGGGACATGCCAGGCATCAACAAAGGACGCCCAGAAGGAAAAGAGACAATGTCAGAGGTGCACAGAGGGCTTCGCACCCGCACCTGACAACACGGGCAGGAAGGGAATAAAAAGGACAGACCCCCCCAAGAGCGTGGCGGAACGCCCGGGCGATGAGGTTGTGTCAGCCGGCCACAGCGTGACACAAGATGGCCACAGTTGGCCCATCATACAGCAGGTCGAGAGAAGCAACCAACCCTGCAAAGCACACCCAGGTTCAAGCAGGACCTTCTGCCGAGATGGAACTGCCTTGAGGCACAAGCACGGCGCCCTCATGTGAAGAGGAGGCAGGAAAGGAAGTGTCCTCCCCCATGCTTTCTCAAGATGGAGTCGGCAGTGACTCACAACAGGCAAGAGGAGAGTCGTACACCCTGAGTGGCAAACTGCCACCACTGCAACACTGAGAAGACGCCTAGTCCTTGGACAGAATAGGACCTTCGAAAGGTCCACACAAAAGGAAGATAGATGGACAGTCACCACAGCAACGGAGAAGAGAGAATGGCGCGACAACACTCCGTAAGGAAGGAAAGAGAAGAGAGGAGATTGTGTGAAAACATCTGTCACACTGCAACACCTGACGACTGCAGAAGTACAAGAGCGGAAGATCACAGGGTGGAGAGATGGAGAACTCATTCCACAAGGGAAGAGTGTACCCACATACAAGACAGCCACTGGGGTGCAACGACGCCACTGGAGACAGCTCGTCGGGCGTACCAAATGTAAGACGCCTGCATGTGTGAACTGTGAACTTACCCCACGCTTCGCAGTGCGACCGTCCAAGCCACCTATCACCGGCTGCTTGAAGCAGATGGCATCACTGCTAGCATCTGCATATGAGGAAAAGAAAGACTGCACTAGCTATGGCGAAATCCCTCCAGTCACCCTTCCTCCAGCATCAACACTCGTCCTCCGGGTCACCGAATGGCAAGCACCATCACTGCCATGAGCATCACTGTATCCATCAAAGGAGCAGTTAAACAACCAGACTGGAGTCCTACACCATTGCTATGATGGTCTGAGGAACCAATCGACCAATGACCACCTGCTCACCCTGCCTGTATCCTGTCCTTGGTGGCAAGAGCGAGCTGTGATCTGGACCCATCTACCCCTGTGATTGCATCAGCGACTAGGCAGTGGCTCCTCGGAGGACTTGCAGCTGCCAGGCGTGGCACACAAGCAGCCCAAGCACAGACCACAAGCAGTCCCATGGCAACCTAAACAAGGGGCCTCCCCAAGCGCGAGAGAGGGACTTGGCATTGCCCCTCCAATGAAGTTGAGGTGAGAGCAGCGCAGTGCAATGGAGACTCCAACAGGTCACAGCACACCAAGACTGTCTTCAGTGAATTAATACAATACCAACTTGACACTGTCCTGGCAACGTGAGAGACAACTGCCCTTAGACCGTCTGAAAGCCCACCTACACCTGGTCCATGTTGGCAAGCGCACTGATTTCAAAACATTCATCCTTGCGTTTGCACAAATGACTTGACCGTGGCTCCTGTCTGAGAGCCTGCAGCGGCCCGCAGATGGCCCACACGTAGCCCAGCACAGTCCACGCTGGTCCTGTGGCAAACACATTGAAGGGGCCTCAAGGAAGTTTCTGAGTGAAGAATCCACAAACACAAGGTGGTCTGGAAGCTGCTCCACCGACAAAGTATCAGGATGTGCCAAGGCTTCAGAGGAGGACTTCACACCATCACAGATGCCATCAGACTTCAAGGGATTGGCCTTCATGAAGCCAGGATGTCTCAAGAAGCATATTCGTAACAGGCTCCACCAACGCTCCTGATGCACCCAATTTGAACAAAGTGCACTGTATACACCAACAGCCTCGCCACGAGTGCCACAGGACTGACCCACAGTGCATGAGTGGACACTAAACCAAACCATCCGACTGTTACAAAGTCCGGACTTCATCTACACAGTGTTCATGCCCAGCTGCACCTGGTTAAATCATGGACTCGTGCAGAGGTGTCTGGGTGCTCCCAGCTGCACCCATCCACTGCAATACTGCAGCCTGCCTTTTCGATGCTGAGAGACTGATGGTGGTGTTTAGTTATTGTGTTTTCTTACAGGTTGGACTTTGTTTTATTCCTCAATAAAGTTTGGGAGGAATGTAGTGTCCTGCTGGACATGTTCTAGTGTTCCACCAGCCACTCGGCTGAGGACTGGCTTTACAAACACACCCCACACCCATCTAACACAGGAGTCACTGGTCAGGTGACTCTGCCAAGAAAAAGGTCTGGGTACACATGCCCTAGGGCAGTTAAGAGAGCCCATACTGTGTCACCTCTAGCATGAGGGCCAAAGCCCCCCAACACTACACTGACCTCTCCACGAACCCAGTCTCTGCCCTGGCACCCATCGGCATCAAGTTGTTTTTCCACACATTCTATGAAAAGCACCTCAAGCTTTAGAAATTGTGAGAGAAGCTTGAATTGCATGGCTAATGTATTTCAGTGCGGCGATGCGGGACAAGTACTGAACGTTAGTCTAACCCGAGTTGCATGGCACTTGGCAGGGCAAAGGCAGATGTCTACATATGGTAGTCATCTGTCAGGGCGGTGAGGGTTCGAACTGCCGCCTCCCGGCCGACAGGGAGACGTTAAATCACCCCCTCATTTCTAGCACACTTCACGATAAGTTCTTTGCTTATATTTGGTTTACAATTAATTGGGACTGACAAATGCCTAAATATGTTGACCTTGCCACTACAGAGTTATGGAAATGCCTTTTCCACTTCAGTAACACCAAAGCCAGCTTTGAAGTCCAATTCATAGCTGGCTTTGGTGTTACTGAAGTGGAAAAGGCTTTTTCAAAAGCGACAACCTGAATTGTCGAGGTTGCAGGAGCTGTAGTGACCAGCCCGAAGCACGTTTTATGGAGCTGCTACTTTACTTAACCATGAAACTGCACTGTACAACTTTATTCCTGAAGGCAAGCAGTGTCACCTGGCGCCGGTGAATGCACATTGCTGCACGTGTTAGGAGTCTGTGCTGGGTCCACATTTTGGCTAAGTAAAAACAATTATTCTGAATAAAGTATGCAGTCTGTCTGTGCCCGTCATCATTTTAGAACAAGACAGACAAAAGATAATGTTTGAGTAGTTAGAATTTGTTTATAAACTGTTGTTGAAAAATATATACATTGCACATACTGTATTTCTGAATACAGTAGTTGTTCACAGAATCACATGACTGTTAGGTCAAGTGTTAAAACCAGAGTTAGAACTCAGCGCTATAACTTAACCACTAGAGGCGCCTGTCATTTGGAAGGAAAGACATCCTAATACTTTTCCCCTTGCTCACAATTTGTGATTATGGAGGAACTGGATATACGCCCTGTAGTATAGTATGCCTAAATGCTAGTATTTATATTATCGAGAAGCACAGTTTATAAGGTTGTAAAGTGAACTCTACTAACGGAATAAATACATGTCGAAATCAGGCTTTACCAATAATAGTCATGCCACTCATCCTTCTCATATTTTCCCTAACTTACCTTTCGCATATGCCTTCCGCCACTTTGGAATCTCAACTTAGGCCCTGATTTAGGGCTTGACGGAGGGGGTTACTCCGTCACAGACGTGACGGATATCTGGTCCATCATATTACAATTACATTATAGCCAATGGAACTTGTAACATGGTGAATGAGATATCAGTCACGTTTATGACGGAGTAACCAAGCGGCGGCGGCTCCGCTAAGGCAGAGGAGCGTCGCCCCACTGCTCTGAGCAGTGCAAAAAATAAAAATAAAATGATAATAACACAATGATATTATCATATTGTTCAGTGCAGAGCCAGGTTAGGGCGGGTGGGGCGGGGCTGGGCTGTGTCACAGGGAGGAGGAGTGGTATGTGCTCCATAAGTGTGCTTGACGGTTTGGCTGACTGTCTTGGGCCGGCCAAATAGACATTTACACAGCCGGGTGGAGAACAGGTGCCCATTCCCTGTGTAAGTGAAGAACCAGGCTGCTCAGACCAATCACAACACTACTGTCTTGCTGGTGACAGCACCGTTGCGATTGGCTTAGGGGAGTCTGGGAGCATGGGTGCTTCAATGCTGCTAGGACTAGAAGAAGACAGAGGAGAGGCAGTGCCTGTTCACAGGTAAGGAATAGTTTCTTACCTGAAACTCCAGTTCTCTCGTAGGGGTATTTCCATGATAGTCATAAGCACTGAATAGTTCTGCACGCCTGCAGGGACCCCAGAGCACTGTTCTGAAGTGTGTTCTTAAGTGTAGATGTTCGCCTTTCTTGAAGAAGGCCTGCAAAGTCACTTAAGAATGTCAATGTGCAGCCTAGAGGAAAAGCTACAAAGGCCAAACTGTAGTATAGATATACATTTAAAAACATATTTATTCTAGAGATGAAGTAGAAAACATCTTTCCAACCTTTTTTATAACTTCAAAATAAAGATGAAACAATGCAGGGCAGTGTAGCCCATAGGCTGCCATTATACAGAATGTAAATAGAGCTGTGCCTTTAAGAAGAGAAAGTCTTCCTGTATCCCATCATGCACAGCAAAAGGCAGTTGCCTCAGTTCTTTTTGTAGGCTTGTAATATGACATGAAGAAGTCTGAATATCTCTTTCATTATTAATATTATTATTATTATAATTATTATCATGTCAACTTCACCGGGGAGGAGGGAGGGTTACTTATGACTATCATGGAAATACCCCTACGAGACAACTGGAGTTACAGGTAAGAAACTATTCCTTCTCTTGTAGGGGATTTCCATGTATAGTCATAAGCACTGAATAGATTAGCAAGCCCATCCCAATAACCGCGGTGGAGTAGACAGAACAATAAAGAAACAATAAATCACACAAAGAGATACTTAAGAGAGGCCTGTCCAACCTGAGCATCTGTCCTAGCATCCGAATCAAGACAGTAATGCTTTAAAGGTGTGGACAGATCTCCATGTAGCCGCTTTGCATATTTCTGCTAACGGAATGTTTCTCAGCAAAGCAGCAGTTGCTGCTTTGCCCCTAGTGGAATGGGCCTTAGGCCTGTCATCGAGGGATTTATTTGCTAACTGATAACAGAATAAGATACATGAGACAATCCACCTGGATAAGGATTGTTTGGAGGTGGCCAGACCTGTTCTAACTGGGCCATAGTTAATAAACAGCTGTTGTGATTTGCGCAATGATTTTGTTATATCCAAGTAAAATTTTAAAACCCTCTTTACATCGAGAGAATGTAGGGTTCTCTCAGCAGGAGTAGATGGATTTTGGAAGAAAGTTGGTAAGGAGATGGTCTGGTTTACGTGAAAATCTGAAATGACTTTAGGTAGAAATTCAGGATGTGTTCTCATTACTACTTTTGAGGAATGAAAAACAGTATAAGGTTCTTGAGCACAAAGGGCCTGGATCTCACTAACCCTGCGAGCTGAAGTGATTGCTACCAGAAATGCAGTTTCCAGGTAAGATGCTGGAGGGATGTTTTATGTATTGGTTCAAAAGGGTGTAGCATCAGACGCAAAAGGACTATATTAAGCTCCCATGGAGGAGATGGACGTCTAATAGGAGGGAAACCTTTTTTAAACCTTCTAGGAAATCTTTTATGATTGGAATCTTAAAGAAAGAGGTTTGGGAAGGACTTTTCCTATATGCTGTTAGTGCTGCCAGTTGTACTCTGATTGATGACAACTGTAAGCCAGACTTCGCCAGGCGTAACAAATATGGAAGAATAGCTTCTTCTCGGCACGTCTTTGGGTCAAAGTTCTTGTCCGAACACCACATGCAGAACTTTTTCCTTTTCAAGGCATAAGCTGTTCTTGTGGAAGGGCGTTTTGCCTCCCTTAGAATCTCCATGCAGTCCTGAGGAAGATTAAGGCGACCATACTGCACTAGCTCAGGAGCCATGCTGCCAAATTCAAAGACGAGAGGTTGGGATGTCTCATCTGGCCTCGAAACTTCATGAGAAGGTCGGTGCGGCAAGGTAATCTGATATGTCGACTGAGTGATCGGTGATTAGGTCTGGAAACCACCACTGGCGTGGCCACTCCGGGGCGATGAGAATCATCTTGGCGTTGGAGTGGGACAACTTGAGGAGGACTGTCGGTATCAGGGGAAGTGGTGGAAAGGCGTAAAGAAATATTCCTGACCCGTTTATCCACAGGGCATTCCCCAATGTTCCTGGATGGTAGTACCTGGAGGCGAAGTCTTGGCATTTTTTGTTTTCTGAGGTTGCGAATAGGTCTATAGAAGGGGTACCCCACATGGAAAAGATGGAGTGGACGACGTCGTGGTGCACAACCCACTCGTGGTTTTTGTCCATTGCTCGGCTGAGGGCATCCGCTTGGACATTCTGTATGCCCGGAAGGTGAGTTGCCACTATTGTTAGGTTCCTGGCTAGAAGCCAGTGCCAAATTGTTTGGGCCTCCGTAGACAAAGTCCTGGATCTGGTACTCCCTTGTTTGTTCAAGTAATACATGGTGGCCATGTTGTCTGTTTGGAGAAGCAGAGTTTTCGCAGTCAATGCGGGGAGGAAGGCCTTGAGCGCAAGATGGACTGCACGTAACTCTAGGAGATTGATGTGATATAGTCTTTCTCTCCGCGACCAAGAGCCTTGAATCTGAAGGTGATCCATATGCGCTCCCCATCCGAGCAGCGATGCATCCGTGACTATGGTCTGAGTTGGAGGCTGTTGGTGGAACTGCATCCCTTTCAGAAGATTGTTCGGAGAATACCACCACTTGAGGGATTGAATGGCATGGGGAGAAAGAAGGATGCTGTTCTCCCAATCGTCTACTAGTTGAATCCATTGATTTTCTAGGTATTCCTGTAAAGGTCTCATTTGGAGGCGAGCGTTGGGAGTGAGATAGATGCAAGACGCCATCGACCCCAGGAGAGAGGATATCGCTCTTGCAGTGGCCTGAGGGATTTTCTCGTGCAGCTGGCACTTCTGGAGGATTGATAAACATCGTTCCTCCGAAGGAAACACCTTTGCATGAGTGGTGTCGATGATGGCGCCTAAGTAGTGCAACCTCTGTACAGGTGTTGCCATGGACTTGGAGAGATTGACCTGAAGACCCAGTCTCTGGAGTAGTTGGTGGGTCCAACTGAAGTGTTGTTGGGCCTCTAGGTATGTGGATGCTTTTATGAGCCAATCGTCTAGATAAGGATAGACAAAGATCCGATGTTTCCTCAAATGGGCTGCCACCACCGCCCTGCTTTTTAAAAACGTCCTCGGTGCTGTCTTGAGGCCGAAGGGTAGCACTGTATATTGGTAATGGCTTTTTCCAACGAGAAATCTTAAGAACTTCCGAAGCTTTTTGACCACGGGGATGTGGAAGTAAGCGTCGCGGAGATCTATTGAACAGAGCCAATCGCCTTGATGAAGTTGGGGATAGATTTGGTGTAAGGATAGCATTCTGAACTTTTCTCTGCGAATCCATTTGTTGGCTATTCTTAGATCGATAATGGGTCGGAACTCGTGCTTGTCTTTCTTTGGCACCAGGAAGTACCTCGAGTAGATTCCCTTTCCCTGCTGGTTCATAGGAAAAGGTTCTATCGCCTTCTTTTGTAATAGGGTTCTTACCTCCACTTTGAGAGCGTCAAGATGGTATTTCACCGGTTTGGGTGGAACAGAAGGTGGGGGGTTTATGAACCTGAGACAATAGCCATTCTGTACAATATTCAAAACCCAGGCGTCTGATGTTATGTGTTGACACTCTTTCAGATGATGCAAAATACTTACCGGAGTGGGTAACGGAGGAGGGGGAAGTGAGGATTCAGGGTTTAGACACCGATGTTTGACGACCTGTTTGGGTGGTTTGTGGTGTGGATCGACCCCTTGTTTGTTTTTCGCTAGGTCGAAAAGGGTCTCTGGTGTTGCTGGGATCTCGGAGGCATCCACTGCGGTGTTTGAAGCCTTTGAGCGAAGAATCTACGTTGGTCGGGACGGAATGTTTTCCGTTGTTCTCTTGGCTTCTCGATGCCCACTGCCTTCAGAGTGTCTAATTCTGTTTTCATCCTTGACATTTCGTCGTCAGCATGAGAACCAAACAAAGTGGAACCTGAAAAAGGAAGGTTCTGTATTCTCTGTTGCGCCTCTGGCTTAAGTGAAGTAAGGCGTAGCCAGGAATGTCTTCTTAAGGATATGCCATGAGAATAACTATGTGCAGATAACACGGAGGAGTCTGCAGCCGCGCTTATCACTTGGTTGGAGACCATGGCGCCTTCATTTACAATCTCCAAGAAATCCTCTTTTTTGTCTTTAGGAAGGTAATCTGCAAATTGTAGCACAGAATCCCAAAGGGCGCGATCATACCTGCCCAACAGGGCAGTGGCACTAGCCGCTTTCATGGTGATGGCTGAGGTTGAGCAAACTTTGCGGCATCAATTTTTCTACTGTCCTTGTCTGGTGGAGAAGAAGACGACGGAGATGTTGAATGCAACTTCTTAGCAGCCACGATTACCACTGAATCGGGCACTGGATACGCTCTCAGAAATAAAGGGTCCTGCTCCGGAGGACGATATTTCTTTATGAGTCTGGAAGGAGCAGTCTTGGTTGTGGACGGTGTTAGGAAAATGGCCATTGCCGGTTCAAGTAACCCTGGGACCAGCGGTAGTAATGGTCTAGCGGAAGATCGCTGGTGTAATGTCTCAAATATGAGAGGTTGTTGGAGTGGGTACTGCCAGAGGGATGTTCAGCTTGGTAGCACCGCAAATTAGTACCTCTTGGAAAGTGTTCACATCATCTATGGGAGAAACTCTCGGTGACGGGGAGTCCGATAACGTCGGAGAGTAATCTCTTGTGGATGAAGAGAAGTGTCTATGGTGGGAACGAGGAGACCTGTGATCCGAGTCATGCCGATGATGGTGTCTAGACGCAGAGGAGCTTCTCGAAGAATGACAAGATTGCCTTGTGGATTCTGCAGGAGTCACTGGGGCGGCCTCTGAAAGAGGTACCGGTGGAGGAGCTGTAGGTGCCAGAGGTGTCGGTGGTAGAGGAGATGGTTGAGGAGAAGGCTGATGCAAAGGTGGCAAGAGAATCAGAGAAGCCGAGGATTCTGGGGTGGTATAAACTCTCCTTGGTCTCTTTGAATGCCTTCTTGACGCCGACAAGCTTCTCAACATCGAAGTACGACGCCGACGAGTACCTCTCGAGTACGTTGACTCCTCTCGCCGTTGAGAGCCCCTTGTCGGTGATCTCCCTCGACGTCGGTGGGATGACGCGATCGTCTCTGATGGCGAGTACTGTCTACCGACGTCGATCTTCCCCTTCGCGTCGACGGTGACCTGGACCGGGAACTTCTCGACGGCGAATGTCTATGCCGTCTCATCGTTGATAACGCTCTCGATGGCGAGCGATGCCTCTTCCTCGATGGCGAGCTGGTTCTCGATGGCGAGCATGTTGGTGCCGTTCCTTGTCTCGACGTCGATGCCCTCGACGTCGTCGGGGACCTGTGACGGTTCTGAGCAGATCTGGAGGCTGCTTCAGAGTTCAAAGTGAGAGCCCTGGTAGAAGACTGACCTTCTCCTCGCTCTGTGGTAGATTGTGCTCTCTGTCTACTGTCCTCCTTGGCTTGAAGACAGATTTTCTCCCTGTCACGAAGGGTGCACCTGGAGAAGGTTTTACAAATGTCACAGGCATCAGGTTTCTGAGATGACGGCAGGCAAATAATACAGACTTGATGTGAGTCTGTTTTGGCCTTTTTCCTGCCACAGCTAGGGCACTTATCAAAAAGAGAAGGCATGCTGGTGGAAAAAAGCCTCATATTTGTGTCAGAATTTGACAAAAAAAGCCAGAAAACATTCACTCTGGTTGAAAAACGTTGAGTGAAAATGAAATCCAAAGGATTTTTGTTGAATTCTAGTAAAAAAACCTTTAAATAGGTGGAGCTCAATGCTTCAGGGTCCTGTCAGAAGATGCCGGAAAAAAGAACTGAGGCAACTGCCTTTTGCTGTGCATGATGGGATACAGGAAGACTTTCTCTTCTTAAAGGCACAGCTCTATTTACATTCTGTATAATGGCAGCCTATGGGCTACACTGCCCTGCATTGTTTCATCTTTATTTTGAAGTTGTAAAAAAAGTTGGAAAGGATGTTTTCTACTTCATCTCTAGAATAAATATGTTTTTAAATGTATATCTATACTACAGTTTCATTTTTTTTTCAACCAAAAGAATTAACAATTTGGCCTTTGTAGCTTTTCCTCTAGGCTGCACATTGACATTCTTAAGTGACTTTGCAGGCCTTCTTCAAGAAAGGCGAACATCTACACTTAAGAACACACTTCAGAACAGTGCTACGGGGTCCCCGCAGGCGTGCAGATCTATTCAGTGCTTATGACTATACATGGAAATCCCCTTTGAGAGAAGTGAACTTTTATTTTTTCTATTTTTTTAATCAAGCTCCCCTGCCCTACCACTACTTTTCAATAATGGCCGCCACTGCAGTAACCCCTCTGCCAAACTCTAAATGAGGCCCTAAAAAAAACCAAAAAAAAACAGCGAAGTGCTTTCCACATCATAACGTGCACATACGTGTGGTGACTTGTGTGCTTTTTTACTTTTTGCAAATGTTCTTCTGCATCCGCAAAATCCTTGACTAAAGCACGGCTAATGTCTTTTAGAGATGAAACACATTAACCCTGACAATGCCTGTTATTCATTATTTTTTGAGCGTTTTGCATATGTTTTTAAGACTTCTGGTCGAAAAACGTATTCATTGATAAATTATAAGACAATGGCGTGTACATTTTTTGAGCTTGGAAGTCAAACAAAGCTTTTTAGCAGAATATAAGGGATTTGTCTGGCTTAAGGGATACTCTAGTCTGGAGGATTGAATATACATTACACAATCTAAAGTAATCCCATCCACAATATGGTTTATAATTATTTTGACTTTCTTAGGAAAACGAACATTATGAATTGACTTAATATAACTGTCTGTGTTATAATTGTTAGAATGTAAGTAAGAGTAAGCGATATATAATTCAATAGCTAGACTACCCCTTCTGTTAGACTTGCACAGCAATGCAAAAACACTTTATCTGTGTTTTAAAAAGATTTCAATTAAAAACATTACTTACAAATCTAGCGTACCCTTCACCATGCCCATTCAGACAAGTTTGAAACCTCTTGTAACCAGGCATCGTCTTCTTGCTAAAAAAAAGCATATATATGATAAGCCTTACTTTTCATGTTATTTTTGGGGTGCCTTTCGCTAATCACAGGGTAGAATTTTATGAACTGCCAATCGTTTACATACAATGTATAATTCAGCAACTTGATCACATATATGTTTGAGCAGTGTACAAGTTGGGACTTTTCAACATGGACTTCAAGAGAATCAGCATAACATCTAAAGTACGAGGCCACAGAAGACAATAACACTCGATGTGTGTTTATACGTCAAGTTGATAATAAGTGCAACATGCTTGTCGAAAGACTGCTTCATTGCTTTTTTAGAAATAATGTACTTGGTGTTCTCAGTGAAATTTGTAAGTAGTTTCAATTTACTGTACAGCTTGGTTGCTTGTTCGTGGGATAGTAATATACTGTATACTAAAAGAATGCATTTGTTCAGTTAAGCATAAGACCGTTCCCCAATTTGCTTTCATTTGAACTTGTCATAAAACTTGCTACTCCTGTCTACATTTAGCAAATGAAATTCTGTCATATATTTATTTAGATATTGTTATTGTTTCCACTGTTACCACCAAGAAGCAATGCACCCGGTCGTTGTTATCTGTGGAAGTGGAATACACACTCCATCGCCCCCCTTGTGTCTAGGTCGAAGCTTAAAAAACTACATAAAAAAACAATATGAGTTACACCACCAATATGACTGCCTGGAAATTCACTGAAGTAAGTACAGGTCAGCTGAATGTTTTTCAGGTGCTCACAACTTCATCATGTCTTCTGCAGATGTAAAGACAACGAACACACAAACCATAAATCTCTGTAAGTACTGGGCTCGCTTAGGAAATGAACCAGCTCAATCCGTTAAAGTCTTTGATGAGGGATAGAATTTAAGCAAACTTGTGTGATTTGCATATGCCCAAACAGGCAAATCTCAGGACTGGGGCTCTGCTTTGGTCTTCCTTCTGAATTTAGCCCAAGTATTTATAAAACAAATGTCTCGGAAATCAGTAGCGTTCTGAGGATAAAATCTGAGGGAAAAGCTGGGACAAAAGGAAAGTCTATTTTAATTGAGGATAGGGGAGGACAAATTCTCAGTTCGCACAGGATAGTACTCACCCAATATCCTGACCATAGCCCAGAGAAGTGGACAGATGCACAACACTTGGCATGTCCCCAGTACCGATTGTATGCTTCTCCTGCAGAGGATTTTCCCTTTAAATCCTCATTTGTTTTCCTCATCCCTGTCCCTACAGGTTGAGGTTTCCCTCATAACATTTAAATATTCCACCCAGTATTTATAAAAGGTCCCCAATCTAGGTTCCAGCCATGACTGCCTTCGACAGATCTTATTAATACCCTTCCCAAACCTATATTGAGTGTTCTTATCTTTTGACCGTGTCCTCTGTCTTGCTATGCCACCCCAGTTGTGCTGTATCCAGCACAAAATCCGCTTCTCCATTCTGGATGTGGGTTGCATAATTGCCAAATTGGGACTTGATGGAAGCACTGATGCAGAGACAGCAGTCATTGCTGTGGCTCTCATGGTCCCCGGCCACTTCCATGCTTTGATATTTTTTGCGTTGTAGTCTGGAGCATTACTCACCTTTCAGGATGGAGGCTTGGGTGCTGGGATTGAGGGACGCCAAGGCATTTGAGTGGTGTGCTTCTCATGGAAAAGTGTGCATGAGTGGATGGTGACTCACTTCCCTCCTGTGCAGAAGAAAATGTTTGCTGCAGTGCTGACAGACTGCGTCCTTGTTCTGCTCTCGGGTCTCACAGCCATAGCCTGTGCCTGAGCTTGGGGATCACAAAGATCCCATGCCATAGATTCCAGGAAACACAGGAATCATCTGAGGGATCTCTTGCTTAGTCTTAGAGAGGAAACTGCTAGTGGCTTAGATGTCACCTTCTTCTGCTTATGCGGTTTAAAATGCCCCCTCCCAAAGAACCCAGAAGGGCAGAGCAGTGTAGCCAGGAGGAGCGGGATCATCAAGGGTGATATGTACAGTGGATTGCCTTGACTGAAGTCCTACAGCATCTCAGAGTGAACCTGTCCTTCCCAGATCCACTACCACCTCCAGATGAGCAGTAGCCGAGAAAGGAACCCAGCAGTTTACTCTTCATGGTCCAGTTCACTAATACCATAATATGGGAATGCAAGACAGGGGACGCTTAGTGGTTTTCTCAAATTGTTGATGAAGGGCTATCTGCTTTTCCAGTGCAGTGAGGATTTCCCCTCAATAGTTAGGATAGACCTTTGATGGCAGGTCTTTTCTCACACAGGACTACATTTCTGAGGTTGCC
Organism: Pleurodeles waltl; assembly: GCF_031143425.1. Taxonomy (NCBI): domain Eukaryota; kingdom Metazoa; phylum Chordata; class Amphibia; order Caudata; family Salamandridae; genus Pleurodeles; species Pleurodeles waltl. Next base: position 711,901,001 of record NC_090448.1, read on the forward strand.
TCTGCAGTGGACAAGTAAGAGAGCACTGCTCTCAAGCACTCTAGCTCAGCCTCCAATTTTATGAGTAAACAATACATATACTACTAATGATACATAGGATTCTGTAATCCCTGTATAAATGGCAGTCACTAATTTCTTTATAATCAATGACGTGTGCCTCACCAATTTGCTGATTATGAAGAAAATATATCAGAACTAGACTATTATAAAGTTATTGCAGTCGAGTTCTGAAGTAACAATGCCTACTGCCAGAGCCAGCAGCTGAGGTGAACGGCAGGTCACGGAGCATAATTGAAGCAGCTGTTTAAAGCAACATATGGAATGTTGTTTTCCTGTGTTCTGGCCTATTTTAATAGCTTACAATGACAAGCAGAGAGAATGTGTTGATTTTTGTACTCCTTAGATAGAGAAAAGCTAGAATCCTTCTGCATGTTTCTACATTTTCCGAGCGTTTTTTTTTTTAAACTGACTTGTGTTGAACTGTTTCTAATATCTTTTTGCAACAAATAACTAACAGGTTTTTGATGTGTTTTTTTGCACTTAGGGCCAGATTTACAAGAAAGTGGTGCATCAGCTGTTATGCGCCACTTTTCTTGCACCCCATTACCAGCATCTAATGACACCATGGTAGCACCATATTTACAACACGACGCACCATGGTGCACGTTAGGACAATAGTTTCATCATTTATTAAGCTATTGTGGTACTTTCCAGGATTAGCGCCATAAATAATGGTGCTAATCCTGCAAAGTGAAGGGAGGCCCATTGAAAGTAATGGGTGTGTGATTATAACGCCTGCTCTGAGCAGGCATTAAAAATGACACAAAAATGGCGCAGTGAAATGTTGTAAATTTCACTGCATTATTTTTATGGGCCTCCCACCGCCAGAATGCTGCCCACCCTGCATACAATATGCCTGGCGCAGGCATAATGTCGCACAAGGGCTCACAAAGTGGCACAATGCAAGCATAGCGCAACTTTGTAAATATGGCGATGGAGAATGGCCTCCTTAACACCACAGTAGCATAAAGAAATGATGCTAGTATTGTGCTGAGAAGCCGTAGGGCCTTGTAAATCTGACCTTAATGGTTTTATTTTTATTCTTTGTGTTAGCTAACATGTCCACTCTTTTATATGAAAGACGTACGCCCGAAGGCTTTAGGTGGTTTGTGGGAAAGGTGATTGTGTGACCATGTCTTATCTGGGATAAATTATCCACTTGCGTACACAATAATGACATTGCAAGTCACCTCGGCGTTTCATAACCTTATAAAGATTATATGGTTAAGGAACTCCTCGGTGACTTGCAAAATCCTTATATTGTACGACTGGGGGTCCTTTATCCCTGATATAATGTATAATGTATAATCTCTCCTGAAGGACTTTCAGGTCTTGATGGAGAAGATGCAAAAGGGGATATTAATGCACATTACACTTCTACATGATTGACTATCTGTTTTTGTCAGATATTACATTTGATTGCCTCTGTGGTACACCTGCTGCTGCTAGTTCCTACGTAACTGCCAACTGACATGGCAGTGGTTGGATTAATGTACAGTAATTAAAATTACTTTACGTTAAATAAACTCAGAAAAATTCACTGAAAACAACAAAGGATACAGGGATGTTATAGTTAGGAAAAAGAATTTAAAAAGCCTAGGAATTTACTTTAAAAAAACAAAGGTCACAGGGATGTCATAGTTAGGTCCTGAATTTACTCCTATAAAACCTTAAAAATTCAGTAGTTAGAGTTATTTCTAGTAACTATAACTTACGGCCTAAAGTAATAACTGGTGCCCTCACCATGCACTGCTAATTAAACCCAGATATTACAGCAATCATGACAACTTTTATAAGGACTTTAAAAATATAAATGAAGCACTAGCAGTCAAATTAATGAAGAAAAAACGGTGTGAGTTATAGTTACCTTAGGGTGTGAGTTATAGTTTCTTGAAATAACTAACTATAACTGCTGAATTTCTACGGTTTTGTCCGAGAAAATTTAGATCCTAACTATAACGTCCCTGTAACCTTTGGTTTTGTAAGTGAATATATATATATATATATATATATATATATATATATGTACATATTACTCTGAAACTTTTAAACTCAACACAGCAGACACACACAAAATAGAGAATAAAAAATGAGTACTTTTAATGTCACTCTTCAAAACATGTCTTTAAAAGGAGCCTTATCTGTTTACACATACACAAATCATTGTTACTGAAAAGAAGAAGTTATTATGTGTGGCTAGCATTTGTTTAAGTGGCAGAATGGGAGGTTGGGACTGCAGCTGCGAAGGTGCCATGCAATAAGCAGTGTTCTGGCAACACATTCATCACCTTGAATTTCAATTTTCATTTGCATGCGACCACTGTATTCTCTTTTCCTACTGATGTGACCACTTTCCGTACAAATATGACCAAAATATAAACAATGAAAGGTAATAAAAACAGGAACACTCTGGATTTGGGGAGTGGCTTATTTAGACAAATAAACCACAGTTATTTTCATATAAGTGGTTAAGGATCATTGGTGGTACAGTACAAACTGGGCTAGGCTTTAAGGGTTGTGGAGAGGATCAACACACCATCATCACACTAGTAGCTTTATTATAGAAGAACTGTACTTTTGTAATGCTATATTATACCATGTTATTTTAAGTTTTGTTACATGTTACATGTATTTTTATAGAGCACTATAACTCGTGAGGGTATCCTGGTATTCTGCAAGAGTGTGAGGCTAGCCATGTGGAGACTTAATTGAAGAGCCAAGTTTTCTGGTTCTTGCAATATAAATATTCAAAACAAGAGGAGGAGGCTTTAACCCCTTCGCTGCCAGGCCTTTTCCCCCTCCTGTGCCAGGCCTTTTTTTGCCTATTTGGAATAGTTCTCGCTTAGGCCCTCATAACTTTTTGTCCACATAAGCTACCCACGCCAAATTTGCTTCCTTTTCTTCCAACATCCTAGGGATTGTAGAGGTACCCAGACTTTGTGGGTTACCCTGAAGGAGGCCAAGAAATTAGCCAAAATACAGTGTAAATTTCGTTTTTTTTTTTTAAATGGGAAAAAGGGGCTGCTGAAGAAGGCTTGTGTTTTGTTCCCTGAAAATGGCATCAACAAAGGGTTTGCAGTGCTAAAATCACCAGCTTCCCAGATTTCAGGAACAGGCAGACTTGAATCAGAAAACCCAATTTTTCAACACAATTTTAGCATCTTACTGGGACATACCCCATTTTTACGATTTTTTGCGATTTCAGCCTCCTTCCAGTCAGTGACAGAAATGAAACTAATGCTGGATCCCAGAAACCTAAACATTTCTGAAAAGTAGACAAAATTCTGTATTCAGCAAGGGGTAATTTGTGTAGATCCTACAAAGGTTTCCTACAGAAAATAACAACTGAAAAAAGAAATATTGAAATTGAGGTGAAAAAAACAGCAACTTTTCTCTACGTTTTACTCTGTAACTTTTTCCTGCAATGTCAGATTCTTTAAAGCAATATACCGTTACATCTGCTGGACTCTTCTGGTTGCGGGGATATATAGGGCTTGTAGGTTCATCAAGAACCCTAGGTACCCAGAGCCAATAAATGAGCTGCACCCTGCAGTGGGTTTTCATTCTATACCGGGTATTCAGCAATTCATTTGCTGAAATATAAAGAGTGAAAAATAGCTATCAAGAAAACCTTTGTATTTCCGAAATGGGCACAAGATAAGGTGTTGAGGTGCAGTGGTTATTTGCACATCTCTGAATTCCGGGGTCCCCATACTAGCATGTGAATTACAGGGCATTTCTCAAATAGACTTATTTTTTACACACTCTCTTATATTTGGAAGGAAAAAATGTAAAGAAAGACAAGGGGCAATAACACTTGTTTTGCTATTCTATGTTCCCCGAAGTCTCCCGATAAAAATTATACCTCACTTGTGTGGGTATGCCTAGCGACCGCGACAGGAAATGCCCCAAAACACAACTTGGACACATCCCATTTTTTGACAGAAAACAGAAGTGTTTTTTGTAAAGTGCCTACCTGTAGATTTTGGCCTCTAGTCAGCCGGCACCTAGGGAAACCTACCAAACCTGTGCATTTTTTAAAACTAGAGACCTAGGGGAATCCAAGATGGGGTGACTTGTGGGGCTCTGACCAGGTTCTGTTACTCAGAATCCCTTGCAAACCTCAAAATGAGGCTAAAAAAACATGTTTACCTCACATTTCGGTGACAGAAAGTTCTGGAATCTGAGAGGAGCCACAAATTTCCTTCCACGCAGCGTTCCCCTAAGTCTCCGGATAAAAATGATACCTCACTTGTGTGGGTGGGCCTAGCGCCCGCGACAGAAATGCCCCAAAACACAACATAGACACATCACATTTTTTGTCAGAAAACAGAGGTGTTTTTTGCAAAGTGCCTACCTGTGGATTTTGGCCTCTAGCTGAGCCGGCACCTGGGGAAACCTAACAAACCAGCACATTTTAGAAAACTAGACACCTAGGGGAATCCAAGATGGGGTGACTTGTGGGGCTCTGACCAGGTTCTGTTATCCAGAATCCTTTGCAAACCTCAAAATTTAGCCAAAACAACACTTTTTCCTCTCATTTCGGTGACAGAAAGTTCTGGAATCAGAGAGGAGCCACAAATTTCCTTCCATCCAGCATTCCCCCAAGCCTCCCGATAAAAATGGTACCTCACTTGTTTGGGTAGGCCTAGCGCCCACGAAAGGAAATGGCTCAAAACACAACGTGGACACATCAAAATAATCAAATACAAAACTACCTGTTTTTGCAGGGTGGCGCCTGCATTTTTGGTCCTGGGCTCAGCAGCCTTCTAGGGAAACCTACCAAACCCAGACATTTCTGAAAACGAGACACCCAAGGGAGTCCAGTGAGGTGTGACTTGCGTGGATCCCCCAATGTTTTCTTACCCAGAATCCTCAGCAAACCTCAAATTTAGCTAAAAAAAAAATTTGCCCCACATTTCTGTGTGGGATCACCGCACTGCGACACATTTCATGCTACCCAATGTTCCCCCCAGTCTCCCGGTAAAAATGATACCTCATTTGTGTAGGTGGGCCAAGTGCTTGTGAAAGGGAAGAGCCAAAAACATGTCGATATTGAGGGGAAACAAAGGGGGTCCAAAAGGGAAGTTTGCAAAAAAACATTTTTAGGCTGACAAGTGCAGCAGAATTGTTATCAGTATAGATGAGACAAGCTGGGTGGTAGGAAATGTGTGAATTTCTGCAGATTCTGGAAGGTTCCATCACAAAAATGTGGGAAAAATGTGTGATTTCCAGCAAAGTTGGAGGTTTGCAGAGGATTGTGGGTACAAAAATGGTGCGGGGTGCATGTGAAACACACCAATCTGGAATCACCCAGATGTTTAGTTTTCAAATGTGTCTAGGTCTTGTGGATTTTTCTACAAGGCAGCGTCCCAAAGTCCATAAAGTGCAGCCCTCACCATTCCAAGTGAGACGATTTTGAGAGTAAGCCAAGTTCTCATGGCCCAAATGTAAAACTAAAGCCCCAAATAATCAAATGCCTTCTTGCTTGCTGTGGGATAAGACGTTTTAGAGTGCAGGGGAGAGCTGAATGACTGTTACCCCCTTCAGTTGAGGTGGGGGCATGACCAGGCCCACACTGGTTGGTAGCCGCCACCCCAATATTTTTTTTTAGTTTTTTAAATTCCCTGGCATCTAGTAGACTTTCTGCCCCCCCGGGGTATGGATCAGGGGTAATTGCCCCATCTGCCCACTAGTGGGCAGAAGAACTTTGGCCCATTTATTTGGGGTGGGGCGGCTATGGCTATACCCCCACCCTCTTATTTTTGGAGAAAAAAACTTCCCTGGACTCTGGTGGGCTTTCTGCCCCCCCTTGGGGCAGATGGCCTCCAACAGTGATGTGCTCCCATGGGGAGCAACCCTTACCCAAGGGGCTGCCTCCCTAAAGAAAACACACGCATACACACACACCAATACCTGGTGCCTAAGTGGTTTCTGCCCCCATGGGGGCAGATTGGCCTAACAAAAATTGGCCGACACGCCCCCAAGGGGGGCAGAAATGGTCTGAATACAATTTGCCCTCCAGGGGAGCGACCCTTGTCTAATGGGTCGCTCTCCATCTCTAAAAAAACAAACAAACAAAAAAAAAAACACAAAAAAAAAATTTGCCCTGGCGCCTAGAGGTTTTTGCCTCCCCTGGGGGCAGATCGGCCTAATAACAATAGGCCGACCTGCCCCCAGGGGGGCAGAAATGGCCTAAAATAAATTTGCCCCCCCAACCCCCCTGGGAGCGACCCTTGCCTACAAGGTCGCTCCCCTTGCGTGACATTGGCGCAAAAATAAAATCCCTGGTGCCTAGTTGTTTCAGCCCCCCTTGGAGGGCAGATTGACCTAAAATTGGCCGATCTGCCCCCAAGGGGGTAGGAATGGTCTAAATACAATTCCCCCCCCCCCCCAGGGGAGCGACCCTTGCCTAATGGGTCGCTCCCCATCTCTAAATAAACAAACAAACAAAAAAAAAAACACAAATCTTTTTTTGCCTTGGCGCCTAGAGGTTTCTGCCCCCCCTGGGGGCAGATTGGCCTAATAACAATAGGCCGACCTGGCCCCAGGGGGGGCAGAAATGGCCTAAAATGAATTTGGCCCACACCCCACCAAGGCCCCCCGGGAGCGACCCTTGCCTATGGGGTCGCTCCCGTTGCGTGACATTGGCGCAAAAAAAAAGATCCCCGGTGCCTAGTGGTTTCTGCCCCCTTTGGGGGCAGATTGACCTAAAATCGGCCGATCTGCCTCCAAAAGCGGCATAAATGGACAAAATACAATTTGCCCCTCCAGGGGAGCGACCCTTGCCTAAGGGGTCGCTCACCATCTTAAAACAACAACAACAAAAATCCCCGGTGCCTAGTGGTTTTTGCCCCCCTTGGGGGCAGATCGGCCTAAATAAAATAGGCTGATCTGCCCCCCAGGGGGGCAGAAATGGCCTAAAATAAATTTGCTCCCAGTATTGCTTCGTCATTATTAGACCTGGCACCCTCAGGTTAGTCTTACCCCAGACATTTTGCCTTTACTTACTATATTGTTACTGTATCCTTTTGTTAGCCTTTAGGACTCTCATCATTTTACCACTGCTAACCAGTGCTAAAGTGCATGTCCTCACCTAAACACAGCCACATTTGTGTATCCACAATTGGTATTTTTAATTTCCCTGTAAGTCCCTTGTAAAGTGGTATAACATATACCCAGGGCCTGTAAATTAAATCCTACTAGTGGGCCTGCACCACTGACTGTGCCACCCACTTAAGTAGCTCTGTAAACATGTCTCAGACCTGCCAATGCAGAGCCTATGTGTGCAGTCTCACTGCCAAACCGGCTTGGCACCTAAAACTTCTTGGCACGCCTAGAACTTCCCTTTTCTTACATATACTCCCAAAGTCATTATTCATTACTGTGTTGCCTACCCCTCTCATAGGCCAGCACTGAAAAATCCTTATAATACCTTTGGGCTGTAATTTCTATTATTTCTTTTATTATTAATAATTTAGAATTGTCACTTTAAGAAAGTGAACATTTCTCTGCACTCACTGCCCTGTGTGCCCACAGCCTGTCTCCAATACAGGTCTACAACCCTAAGCTGAGTGACAGCTACACTCGAGCATTCAATCCAGACACCCACAACACAGAATACTCAACTGCATCTGAATACTAATGGGTCTTCCTGAGGAGGAGTTTGGGAAGGGCTCACACACCTCAAAGAGTAGTCCACACAAAGGGGCTGATTACCTCCCACTGATAGTCTGGAGCCAAGGCTGACCTGAAAGGGGGACCTGTGCACTTCAATAGAACTCCTTGTAATCATCCCCCACACAAAAGTCACTTTCTAGTATAAGTAGTGGGTCCCTGACCCACTCAAATCAGTACACTTCTGGACCCAAGGAAACGCTACTAGAGTAAAGACTGATGTGTGCAAGGATTGGCCCTCTGACAGGATTGACTGCTCCCAAGAACTTCTGCCCTTCCTTGCTGTGCCACCCTGCTGCCTGCTGATCTCTGCTCCATAGCCCAAAACTCATCCACCATACCTAGAATGATTCTGAGTGGCTTTTGCTTTACTTTGCCACTCACTTTCTCCAAACACCCCGAGCGGCTTTGCTGGACGTTGCTGCTCGCTTTCTTCAATCATCTGGAGCGGCTCTGCTAACCTTCGCCATCCTCTTTCATCAATCACCCGAGCGGCTTTGTTAGACTTTGCTGCTTGCTTTCTTCAATCATCTGTAGCAGCTCCACTAACTTTCGCCACCCGCTTCCTTCAAACACCCCAAGCAGCCTTGCTGGACATTGCAGCTCGCTTTCTTCAATTGCCCCGAAGCGGCTCTGCCAACCTTCACCACCCACTTTCTTCAAGCGCCCTGAGCGGCCTTGATGAAATCAGCCGCTTCATAGTTCCCTGTGGTCCCTACCTTCTTTCCTGGTGAACACCACAGGGAACCACTCATCGGCTCCCCAAGGGGAGCGTACCATGAACATTACCGCGATTTGTGGAATCAACGCACACTAGTGCCGAGGAGTCCCCGGCACTACCTCTTCTATCCCATCATTTGTTATCAACCTTGCTTTACTTAATCCTACAAAGTGAATATTTAGCCATTGATGAATTGGATCTGTATTGTTCGGATATTGATTTATCCAGATAAACAAGCTTTATTTTTCTACACCTGTGTGGAGTCTTTTTGTGGTGAACCTCCTGTGATTATTGCGTGTGAATTGCACAAACACTTAACACATTGCCTTCTCATTTAAGCCTGCCTGCTCTATGCCAAGTCACCTGAGGGTGAGCACAGGTTAATTTAGGTTGTGTATTTTGAATTAACCTCACTAGGATTGTGATGCCTGCAGGGACAGGGTGCATACTGCTGCCAACTGGAGAGCCAATTTCTAACAGTCATTCTGAGCCCTCTTGTGTACCAGCCAGTCTGCATTAATGTTCTTGCTGACTGATTTCATTTGTGAGGGGCCAGGGTATTGGCACAGGTCTTCTATGTGAAAGTTGAGGTCTCCAAGGAGGGTGTAAGTGCTGGGTTAACGGCTAGAAGAGTGATGAAGTCTGGAATGTTGGTGGTGAAGTCTGAGCAGAGTCCTGGGGGTGTTGGCAGACCAGGGATCTGCTCAGAGTTAGGTTAGCTGTGATTCACAGATTAAAGTTGAGGTGTTCCATGTAGTTGGTTCTGGTTTCTGTGAAGGTGGTAGAGGTGTTGGAGTCCTTGAAGATGATGGCTGTTCCTCCCCGTGTTCTATGTTGGTGGTCTTGCCTGACAATCTTGTATCGGTGGGACTGGCCGAGGTGATATCTGGTGTTGATGCCGAAGTCCTCCATATTTCTGTGAGGAAAAGGAGGTTCGGTGTGTTAGCTAAGTGAGTATTGAGGATCATGCATGATAGCAAGCAGGTGCATTTTTCTTTTGTGTTGTGTAGTGTGGCACAGCAGCAATACTGCGACTGATGGCCAGGGATGAGAGATCAGAGGAACACAGCAGGTTAGTGGTTATGCTGGGAAGGACCAGGGTTCCTGGTGCTGGATGTGATCCAAGAACAGATAGGGGCAGACAGGATTACCTTTGGTGCACAACCTGCACACCTGCTGCATGTTAGCCCTGCAGCTGTCATTAAGCAAATCCTGAGAGGAGGATGGAGAACAGCTGGTGGTTGGCAGAGCTAGGAGAGTCATGGGAAGTAGACAGAGGCACAGGGAGAAGATAAGGGGCCATGAGGAGGAGGTAGGGGAAGCAGAGAAGGCATGAAAGGGAGTATAGGAAGAGGCAGGGGGCAAGGGCACAACAAGAACCACAGCACACAGTCAAGGGCACAAAGAAAAACAATGCCACATTCGTGGGCAAAAGAAAGACAACAATGGCACAATCATGGGGAAAGGAATGACAACAATGACACACTCACAAACCAAAAGAAACACAACAAGGGCACAAATAATGGCAAAAAATAAAGAAACAATTATTCTCACAAAGAACAATGACCCAGTCATGGGCCAAAGAGAAAAACAAACAGCACAATAAAAACAATGGCTCAGTCAAGGCGTAGAGAAAAAACAGTGGCACAATCAAAGGCAACAGCAGAGTAAATAACAGTGGAAAGAGAAGAGTGGAGAGAGCGAGTGAGCAACAGAATGCAAGATAGAGAGGGGGGAGAGGGATGGGAACCTAGAGGCTCTGGAGCCAGGTCCAAAAGGTCCTTTACTGGTTTGAGGACTGGTCACAGGTAAGTCCTAGTGGGATTGAGGCTAGGGCTACCACGTGTTTAAGATGTCATTAAAACACTTAAAAGGTTGACGCTCTCACAATGGGACAGTTGGTGGCCCTGTCCTTTTTAAAGATGATAATTCCTACTTTTACTATTTTGAAGTCAGGGTGTCTTTAGTGATTCTCCTTCCAGTTTATTTAGGTTTCTTAGTACCCTAGAACTCTCCTATCTCTGGATTTTCTTTCTCGTGTTCAACAGTGTTAATGGTACAAGTCAAATTCACGTATTTGGGCCAGTTCATGTTGAGCCCCTCTATTTGTGTGGATCTGCTATGTGTTACCAATGGAACTTTGATGACTTTGGGCCCCTTGAATAAATCATTCAGGAAGGCATTGGCATTTCTTATGGGTAACTACCAAATGATCCAAGCTTGTCCTATTTGCCAGGGAAGATGATGTACCATCAGCAGAGGCGACTTGGCAAGACAGCTAAAATGGTGCACACAAACTGGATTTTTTCTCTTACAGCTATTACCAAGGTTTGTCATTTCCTGTTTTTGACGGTTCTGCAAGTGCAGTTTCCTGTGAGGTAGCTAGGATTTTGAAGTTGCAGTATAATAGAATCAGTGAGATCGCACTCTCTTCTGCTGCGGCCAAGCTGCCCAGTCAGTATTGGGATTTTGAGCATGCAAATGTGTTTTTTGTTGGCTCTATCTATTAGACCAGTCTTGATGAAGAAATACCTCCTTGAGAGGGTAGACTGAGGTAGGGCAATTCTCTCCCGGTCCTTTTTGGATCTATACAACCTCAGTCCCCTCCCCTATGAGAGCCCTGGCTCCAGGCCTTGCTTCCTTTGTGCCAGTATTTAGGTGTAGATTATGAAGGAAAATTTGGAGGTTGGAGTAGGGAGTGGGCATGGCCAGGATAATATGAGAACAACAGGAGGAGGTCTAGCTTTACTTGAATGTCTCTATGGAGTAAGGGGAGGTGTGCCAGCTTCCCTCCTTTCAACTTATAACTTCCATTTCCCCTTCCACCCATTTTCTTCTGCTAGAGCACATGCCCAATATTTCGTTCCTCTGACTGCTATGGCTGGGGGATACGGGGGTGGAGGAGAATGACAGCTCCCTTTGCGGTTGCCAGGAAGCTGAAATACAGAATCCTGTTTCAAAATACTGTGTTAAACCTACTAGGCATGTTGAGCTTGCTGTGCTTAATGTGAGTTAAGCTATTTTCTATTTTAACTCCCTAGGTGGAGCTAAAAGATGATGTCAGCAGGGCTCCCAGCCTTCTTTATTATATTTTTATTAGATTTTGTGGGTTGTACATCACAATTCAACTATGCATACATAGAGCAATGATAAGTAATTAAAACTCTAGAGATTGAACTGAAACTGAAACACCCCCCTCTCCTTCGGTACCTTTCCTTATTTTAGCATTGTCTTATTTATACCAGCGAGGGTCTCGCACTGTGGGCAATCAAAAACTGAACCCTTCTATTTATGCAGTCCCTTCCATGACCCTAGATTGTCTCTTTGGCCCTCATCTCTCCATTTGTGTCTGGAGTCGTGCACCAAAGCCTAGGTCTTACTCGAGTTTCAATTTTGTGCCTATCCCACCTCCCATCCACCCCATATTTTCTCATATTCATTTTCTTTACGTCCGTCCCAGTATACCTCCCTTTCCACTATTCAACATCTGTCCATGCCCTCCCACCATTCATCATGGCCTAGTGGTGTCCCTGATCTCCACTTTCTGTCAGTGTCTCTTTTAGCAATCATAAAACCAAGATTGATCAGTAACTTTTGGTAACTGGTGTGATCGGTTTGGCCCCATGATTTTTCGCTTACAGGCAGCAAGCCCAGATAAACAACTCTGGAATGTGTTATTAGCATTGTTTTCCTAGGAAAGAAGTGCCTGCAGGTGCCACGTGCACCACTCTGAAAAAGAGTTTATCAGAAGATTTGACCAGAACCCTCATACCCATACAAGACCAGGTCACTTCAGGTAGGCAACTGTCAAACCAGGTGCTTATGATAAAAACACAATATAGGAGGCTAGCAATCCACAATGAAACCTGTACTTGCAAATTCAAGTACACATTCAAGCAACTGCAAAGGCACAGGTTAGCAAAAGATAGGGCAAAGTAGTGATTGCAGGAGATTGTCGTGTCATGCTATTACTCAGTAAAAAGATGTAGGGATCAAGACTGGAGACATTATACCTTTACCACCTTTTGACCATATGAAAATCCAGAAAAGCAATCTGCCCAAATGTCATCTACCAGCCAGGACAGAGACTTGCAGATACCTAAAGTCTCCAGCATTTGGGGTTCCATTCAAATAGGAATACTAAATTGAGACTCCACTTTACATCCCTGCTGGTCTACCAGCACTCAAGATGTTCAGTTGAAGGACACTTGTTGGTACATTAGCACAGACACCAGTTGCTTCACTGAAAGAATGGCTGCAATGGAATGGTATTACATCACCCTTTTTATTGCAATATCCCATGGTGATCGAGATGTCTTTGAGCAAAACAAACCCATTCCTCCTTGGTCTAGAGGAACACCTTCAGTGCTAGGTGAGTTGTTAATAACTCCAAGATGTTAATGTAGAACAAAGCCTCTGCCTGAAACCAGAGTCCTCTCATCTCCACCTCTCCCAAATGACCTCCCCAAACCAGCAAAGGTGCATCCGTTACAACCATTAGCTCCGGGTGGGGTAGGGAGAGGGGTCTTCTGTCCGTCCATTTTCTGTCAAGCAATAGTCTCCTTTGACACATGTATGTACTCCCACAAGCCCCCTGGTGCTAAGCCCACCGAGACTTCAGATCTCACTACAGAGTCTGCATGTGCCACCGAGCACTGTCCACAAGCAAGATGCAGGAAGCCCAGAAGCCTCACAGCCGCTCTCACTGAGATCCAGGCTAACGGCTGAAACATTGGGATCATAGCACAAATACCTCTTGTGGTGGAGGAAAAGCTCTGAACAACACTGGGTCGAGGATGGCTAAAATGAAAGGGATCCTCTTTGAAGGAATCAGGTGTGACTTCAGTACACTGATGGAAAAACTCAATGATGTCCACAGATTGGCCATCATCTGGAAGGCGAGGCCACCTTCAGGAGCCTGTCTTCAAGGAATGGGAAGACTGGTATTCCCAACCTCAAGTTGAGCTGCAACCATCACCTTTGTGAACACCCGAGGTGTGCAGGTTTAGTCGAATAGGAGCACAGAGAAATTAAAGTGCTTGTGGTCTAAATGAAACCACATTTAACATCTGTGGGTCGGCAGGACCTGGATGTGAAAGCATGCGTCATGTAGATCCAGCGCTATCATCAAGTCTCCAGGATCCAAGGCAGACACCATCTGGGCCAGAGTAAGCATTTTGATATTGTCCTTCTGAGAAAGAAGTTCAGAGGGAGAAGGTTGAGAATTGTGTGAAGGCCACCATCCTTCTTCGATACCAGAAACAAAAGAGTAACAGCCAGTCCTGATCTCTGATACCGGCAGCCTCTCTTTTACTCCCTTGCCCAAGACAGTGAGAACCTCTTCGTGGGTATGGATAAGTAATCCTGTGGGACAGTTTGAGGTGTGGGTGACGGGTCTGAGGAATAGGACAGGGAAGACAGGGAGTTTTCTTGCTCTAGGATATGGAGCACCCGTTGATATGTAGTGATGCTCCTCCAGTCGGGTAGGTAAAAAGCGACCCAACCTCCTACTGGACGATCTGTGCTCCCTAGGCCAAATTAGAGGGGTTTTACTGTGGTTGCAGGAGGAAGGGTTAAAGTCTGGCTTGCAGTGTCAGCAGCTATGTTTTAAAAGTGGTGGGGTACATAAACGATTACATTAAACATAAAAATTAACTAACTTGCTTGATCTTCTGCAGCACATGTACAACCGAAGTTCCTCCTACCTCTCACTGCTTGCTGGAAAATGGCATCCAAGCCAGTGCAAGCGCTGCTCTCTTGCTTCTTATAATACTAAACAGCATAAGAACAGTGCTAGTATTGGCTGGAGCAGGCATTGGACATTAGACATCTACTAGGCTGTGCCTCTGCTTCTCAGCTGCCTTTCAGCTGTTGATTGCAGAAACCTGAACTGCGCATGTCAGGCTGGCCACAGTAAAAACACTATCCAATCTGACATGTGCAGTTCAGTTAACACAGCCTCAGGTTGTTCCACTGAATTGCTGTGATGCAGCAGGGAGGTCAGGGGATCATCACCTCCACATCCCTATGGACGAACCACCCCTGCTGACTAGAATGTTGCACCTTGGGGCCTGGATGCTGTTGCTGGATCCCCAGCCTCGCCGTTTAAAGAACTGGGAGGCCTGTTGCTGTTGAGGCCTGTATTGGCATTGCTGCTGGTAAAGCCTCCTGAAGCCTTGAAACGGGTGCCGCTGTTGGGGAAACTGCTGGTCCATCATGAGCTAAGCCTAGAGAACAGGCAGTAGCATTAATCTCCTTGAAACTTTCTATGGCCAAGTATGTCTTTGCTCCAAACAGCCGAGAGCTTTCAAAGGCATGTACATTCTAGATTATTAGACATTAAAGAGGATGCCCATGAACTAAATCCAGACGTGGCGCCTGAACACCACACTTGTTCTGATTGCCCTGTCCAGGCACTCAGTAGTGTCTAGGCAAATCAAAACTAAACTTGTCCATACAAAATGAGGCCGTGCAAGGTTGACCAAAGTTCTTCAGTGACATCTGGCAAGATGCCAGCTACCTTATCCCAAAGTGCATGTGACTATAGCCTCAAGAGGCATGATGTGCTAAATGACCTAAGGGGAAGGGTAGTTGAGGAGAAAACTTTCTTGTCAAATGTTCCATCCACTTTGACTCTCTATCGGGGGGCATGGTAGGGAAAGTGTTAGGGTTCATCTGACTCATAGAGGCTTGAAATACTAGATACTCTGGAATTGGATGCTGTAGAATAATGTCTTAATCTCTGGGGACAAGTCCATGTCACCTTACCACTTGTCTGTTGGCCGCCGGAAAAGATTCTGATTTGGACCAGGTGCCCATCAGGTTATCAGTAAGAGCATAGTTACATGGAAATAGGGGTTCTTGGCTTGCTTGTCCAGAGTTCAGAACCTCTGTGAGTAGGGTTGAGTTTACTTCCTATATATAGAGTCAAGTAGATGACTTCTGCTGCACTCCTTATGACAGTGGCAATGAGGCCTATTCCTCTGAAGCAAGAGCTGGGGTGGGCAGGAAGAGATCCCTATCAGAGGAAGAGTGCAGACCACTTGCATCTTGAAGATCATCAAAACATTGTATTATCTGTGGAAACCACCTTCGTCGTCCTCCCCAAAATAGTGGTGCTAACTTGGCTTTGTGATCTCAGATGGCATTTTTATTCATTTTTTCACTGCTTTCACATGACATTGAGTCATGTTTGGTGCCAAGGCACCAAAGACAGTCTTGATAAGTGTCAGTAACTGACATCTGTCAGTTACAGGACCTACAGGACTTGAACCTGGTTGTTTTAAGTGGAGACATTCTGTACACTTTTCGAAAAATTTGATGGAAATTTCTGACAGAATGACAAGATGAAGAGTTCAGGATCTGCATCAGTAGTCACAGAAAGAAAGAAACGAACGTCAGTGCATGCATGTGGCACTCTTACAGTGGCCTGATGTCATATCTGAATAGACTGACCTGATGCAGAGCCGACAACGCCCCCTGTTGAGGCATGAGGGAATTGCTTGAAAGTTTTTGGATTCAGTCTGGTGCCTGGGGAAAGTTCACAAGGCAAGGAATCTTCAGTTAGAAGTCTCTATCAGTAACGCTGTATAAAATATGTTTGTATTATTATTATCGTTATTATTATAGGCATTTTTACAACAGGAATCAAATCAATGTAATGTGTCTTCTTTTGTTATGTTATGTTATGTTAACCCCTTCTGTGCCGAGGACGTAGTGGTTACGTCCTTCGGCACAGTGCTGCTGTGCCGAGGACGTAACCACTACGTCCTCGGCACACAGCCCAGAGGGAGCGCTCTCGCTCCCTCTGTGTGCTTCCCCCCACCCACCAAAGTCAGGGATGGAAGGGGAAGCCCTTCCCCTTCCACCCCCGAACCCCCCATAATGACGTCAGCGCGAAATCGCGCGCTGACTTCATTATGGGGATCTCGCCGCAAGGGGAAGCCATTTGCTTCCTGTGCGGCGAGTGGAGAAGAGGTGAGTACCTCTTCCCGGTGGGTGGGGGGTTTGGGCTAAAGAGGCACTGGGAGAAAGGAAAGGCTTTTCCTTTCCCCCGGTGTCTCTTTGAGCATTCCTGCTGCCCGATCGCATTGTGACCGGGCAGCAGAAATGCCCACTAGACACCAGGGATTTTATTTTTTTATTTGTTTAGTGTTTGTGACTTGCGGGGAGTGGCCCCTTGGGCAAGGGTTGCTCCCCTTGTGGGGGCAATTATTGACGGCCATTTCTGCCCCTCTTGGGGGCAGATTGGCCTACTTTGTAGGCAGATCTGCCCCCAAGGGGGGCAGAAAACACTAGATCACCAGGGATTTTTATATATTTGTTTATTTATGTGGGGGGGTGCCCCCTTGGGCAAGGGGCGGCCCCCCCAAGGAGGCATAGAACTGTTGGCCTTTTCTGCCCCCCTTGGGGGCAGATCGGCCTATTTTTTTTTAGGTCCATCTGCCCCCAAAGGGGGCAGAAGCCACTTAGACACCAGGGATAGTGTTTGTGTGTGTGTGTGTTAGTGGATGGGGGGGCCTTGGGCAAGGGTCGCTCCCCTTTGGGGGGCATGTCTTTTACGGCCATTTCTGCCTCCCTTGGGGACAGATCAGCCTATTATTTTTAGGCTGATCTTCCCCAAGGGGGGCAGAAACCACTAGAACGCCAGGGATTTTTTTTTATGTGTTTATTTTTGTGGGGGGGCGTCCCCTTGGGCACGGGGCGCCCCCCCAAGGGGGGCATTGACCTGTTGCCCATTTCTGCCCCCCTTGGGGGCAGATGGGCCTATTTATTTAGGCCCACCTGCCCCCAAGGGGGGCAGAAGCCACTTAGACACCAGGGATAGTGTGTGTGTGTGTTTGTTAGTGGATAGGGTGGGGGGGCATGGGCATGGGTCGCCCCCCACTTTGGGGGCACATGTACCCAGGCCATTTCTGCACCCCTTGGAGACAGATCAGCCTATTATTTTTAGGCTGATCTGCCCCCAAGGGGGGCAGAAACCACTAGAACACCAGGGATTATTTTAATTTGTTTATTTTTGTGGGGGGGCGTCCCCTTGGTCATGGGGCGCCCCCTCCAAGGGGGGCATTGACCTGTTGGCCATTTCTGCCCCCTTGGGGGCAGATGGGCCTATTTGTTTAGGCCCACATGCCCCCAAGGGGGGCAGAAGCCACTTAGTTAGACACCAGGGATAGTGTGTGTGTGTATGTGTGTGTGTGTTAGTGGATGGGGGGGGCCTTGGACAAGGGTCGCCCCCCACTTTGGGGGCACATGTACCCAGGCCATTTCTGCACCCCTTGGAGACAGATCAGCCTATTATTTTTAGGCTGATCTGCCCCCATGGGGGGCAGAAACCACTAGAACACCAGGGATTTTTTAAATTTGTTTATTTTTGTGGGGGGGCGCCCCTTGGTCACGGGGTGACCCCCCCCCAAGGGGGGCATCGACCTGTTGGCCATTTCTGCCCCCCTTGGGGGCAGATGGGCCTATTTTTTTAGGCCCACCTGCCCCCAAGGGGGGCAGAAGCCACTTAGACACCAGGGATAGTGTGTGTGTGTGTGTTAGTGGATGGGGGGGGGGCCTTGGGCAAGGGTTGCCCCCCACTTTGGGGGCACATGTACCCAGGTCATTTCTGCACCCCTTGGAGACAGATCAGCCTGGTATTTTTAGGCTGATCTGCCCCCAAGGGGGGCAGAAACCACTAGAACGCCAGGGATTTTTTTAATTTGTTTATTTTTGTGAGGGGTGTCCCCTTGGTCACGTGGCACCCCCCCCAAGGGGGGCATTGACCTGTTGGCCATTTCTGCCCCCCTTGGGGGCAGATGGGCCTATTTTTTTAGGCCCACCTGCCCCCAAGGAGGGCAGAAGCCACTTAGACACCAGGGATAGTGTGTGTGGGTGTGTGTGTGTTAGTGGATTGGGGGGGCCTTGGGCAAGTGTCGCCCCTGCACTTTGGGGGCACATGTACCCAGGCCATTTCTGCACCCCTTGGAGACAGATCAGCCTATTATTTTTAGGCTGATCTGCCCCCAAGGGGGGCAGAAGCCACTTAGGCACCAGGGATAGTGTTGTGTGTGTTTTTATTTTTTTATTTTTTGAGGGCTGTCCCCTTTGGCAAGGGTCGCTCTCCACGGGGACACACTACTAAAGGTATTTTCTGGCTTCCTTGGGGCAGACAGGCCTATTTTTTGAGTAGGCCCATCTGCCTCTATGGCAGAATCCACTTAGGCACTAATTTCTAAATGTTTGATGGTGGGGTGTTTGTCAACTGATGAAGTCTTTGCATTTGTGATAAAAAAAATTCTCCTTTTTGTTCTAATTCAGAGCTTTTGCTTTATTTGCTGTGGCTCCTTGCGGTTTTGGCGGTGGTTGACCTGCAGTTTGCACAGTTGCATGTTTTAGGTAAGTAAAAACAATTTACTCCAAAGGAGTATTGTTGCCATGCATGAATGACATGTTTGTAGGGGGTGTACTAAATGCAGGATTGTGTGTGAAATTGTCCTTAGGTTTGTGCACAATGATATTTGTTTTGTCTTATCTCTAATTTGCCTTTCTTTCTTTCTTTTTAGTGGGATGTCATTGGTGATTGCTGTGTAGTTGCTGGTGAATCAAGCTTTTTCAGGCAAGTGAGCAGTATAGTTTTTGAGTTTATAACTCTTACTAACAAAGCTACACTTTGTTACTTGTCTTACACAGTGCTGGTTGTTGGTGGTGAATTTGTCCAGTTAATTTTAACAGGAGACATCATGGCTAGCCGCAGGATGACCGCTCAGCAGGTGGTTGGTATGCTTTTTGAGTCACAGTCTGATCATGACTATGAGACGGACTCTGCATCTGAGGCAGAGGAGGAAGTCAGAGATTCTTGCAGTGATGTTTCTGTTGGAGGGGAATATTCTGATGATGAAGCCACACTCAGTGCAGATGAAGGGCCAGTTTTAGAGGAGGACAATGATGTGCCAATAGTGCAGCAACCTGGGGCTGAAAGGTTTCCCGTTATAAGACCTGATGTCTGGGTTGCCCCAAACATGGAGCAGCCAGAGTTGCCTGCCTTTACTGGTCTCCCGGGGTGTAACGCCAATACAGAGAACTTTTTGCCTATCAATTTCTTTGAGTTATTCATGGATGATATGTTTCTGGAAGAGATTGTTGAGCAGACTAATTTGTTTGCGGAGCAGCATTTGAGGGACAACGCTGCTAGACTTAGGCCACACTCTAGAGCTGCCCAGTGGATTCCCACAAATTTGGAGGAGATAAAAAAGTTTTTGGGTTTGACTTTTTTGATGGGGTTGATAAGGAAGCCGTCACTGGCTTCTTATTGGTCTACTAGTCCCTTGATGGCAACAGCTATATTTCCTGCGACCATGAGTCGTAATCGGTATTTGCTTCTTCTTAGGATGCTGTATTTTGTTGACAATGCATTAGCCTTGCCACGAGATCACCCAGATTGTGACCGTCTTTTTAAGATTAGGCCTGTCCTTGATCATTTTGTAGATCGGTTTTCGGAGGTCAATGTTCCAGGCAAAGAGTTAAGTGTGGACGAGTCTTTAGTCCTCTTCAAGGGTCGTTTGTTTTTTTGGCAGTACATTCCTAGCAAAAGGGCGCGATATGGAATTAAATTGTATATGCTGTCTGAAAGTAGGACAGGATATGTGTATAGTTTCCGTGGGTACACTGGTAGGGATTCCAATATTGACCCCCCTGGTTGTCCTCCCACTTTTGGAGTTACTGAGAAAATTGTGTGGGATCTTGGTAGACGACTGTTCAACAAAGGTCACCACTTGTATGTAGATAACTTCTACACTGGTGTGCAGTTGTTCAAGGAATTGTTTAGAGTGGGCACAGTTGCTTGTGGCACAATACGTTCTAACCGGAAAGGCTATCCAAGGGAGCTTGTCTGTAAAAACCTTGAGAGGGGACAGTGCTGTGCCTTGCGGAACGAGGAGCTGCTAGCTTTGAAATTTTCAGACAAGAGGGATATCTACATGCTAAGTACCATCCATGATGAGAGTACTTCCCCCGTGACTGTTTGGTGCCAGGTTGCTGAAGTGCGCAAACCTGTGTGCATTTTAGATTATAATAAGCACATGGGAGGTGTAGATAGAGTTGACCAGAGGTTGGAACCTTATACTGCTATTCGTAAGTCTTACGTTTGGTATAAGAAGTTAGCACTTCACCTCTTCCACTTAGCAACCTTCAATGCTTTTATTGTGTTTAGGGGTAGGTCTCCAGAGTCAAAGATGACATTTGTGAAATTTCAGGAGTCAGTGATAGAGAGCCTTATTGTGGTGGAACAGGCTAGAGAAGCAGTGGTGGAGGATGTGGCTAGATTGAGAGATCACCACTTTGCTGAGCACATTCCTCCCACACCCAAAAAAGACTTTCCAGCTAAGAAATGTAGAGTGTGTTTTCGAAGAGGTATCTGGAGGGAGACTCAAATGTACTGCCCAGATTGTCCTTCAAAGCCTGGGCTGTGTGTCGGTGGTTGTTTTAAGAATTACCACACCCAGAAGAATTTCTGGGAACAACCATGAGTGTAAACTCATGTCTGTTTTGTATTTTCATGTGTTCAGTTTCATGGTTAGCATTTCTGTCATTTTCTTAGTTAGAGCTTTTGTGTTTGTAGTTTTGTAATTCTTTCTACTTAGTTAGGGGTTCCTCTGAAAATGAAAATTATGCCATTGTGTGTGGAGTGGGGCTTAGCTGAGAGTGTACATATTGACTTGCTGTTGGCTACTGCAACACACTGCCAGCCAAACACCAGTCCACACACTCCCATCAGCTGGTGTGATTGTTGTATCAGGCATGTGGGCGTATGTAAGTGATGGGCCCTTGAGTGGCGCTGTCTGTCGATGTGAGTGTTGTAATGTGCTGGGCCCTTGGCTGGCGGTGTGAATGGTCTTGTGTGTGTCATGTATGAAAGTTGTGTGAATGGACTGTAAAGCGGTTGGTGCCTTGTCGCGGCTTTACAGCTCACGAGCTGTGAGTCATTGGTTCAGTTTTTTGCCTTTCAGTTATTAACAGTGCATTTCATTTTTGTGAAAGCTCTTGTTAGTAAAATTTGATCCACTGAACCATCACTCACCCTCGTGCCAAATCCAACCAGTATGTGTGGTAAAAATGACAAAACCTGCTCCGCTGTAATCAGGCGTCGCAGCACACCTGTGACACACTAGGTGCCTCAGGTGGGAACCCGATGATGAAGCATGCCACCAACTTGGTTGGTGGGTGAGGGGTCTTTTTCACATAACCTAAGTGCGTTTTCTTTTCAAAATGTTAGTGTTTGGCACATCACGGATGTATGTGGACACATCAAAACGATATATTACAAAACTACCTGTGTTTGGGGGGGAGAGGGCACCTATGTTTTTGGTCCTGTGTGCGGCCTTCATCTAGGGAAACCTACCAAACCCAGACTTTTTTTAAAACTAGACACCCCAAGGAGTCCAGGGAGGTGTGGCTTGCGTGGATCCCCCAACATTTTCTTACCCAGACTCCTCTGTAAACCTAAAAATTTGCTTAAAAAAGCATATTTTCCTGACTTTTCTTCGTAGGATCACTACTCCAGCACAAAATTCCTACTCCCCAGTGTTCCCCTCAGTCTCCCAAGTAAAATGACACCTCACTTATGTGGGTCCCCAAAGCAGAGTCAGTCTAAAGATGTATAAAAGGAATATGTCCTTATAAACTCGCTGTGCTATCCCCTCTATCTCTACAAGTTTTGGGCCTTATTCTGTTGCAGGCACCTGGCCCACCCACACAAGTGAGGTATCGTTTTTATTGGGAGACTTGAGGGAACGCTGGGTGGAAGGAAATTTGTGGCTCCTCTCACATTCCAGAACTTTCTGTCACCGAAATGTGTGGAAAATGCATTTTTTTTGCCAAAATTTGAGGTTTGCAAAGGATTCTGGGTAACAGAACCTGGTCCGAGCCACACAAGTCACCCCATCTTGGATTCCCCTAGGTCTCTAGTTTTCAGAAATGCACAGGTTTGGTAGGTTTCCATAGGTGCCGGCTGAGCTAGAGGCCAAAATCTACAGGTAGGCACTGTTTTCAATGAAAAAATGTGATGTGTCCACGTTGTGTTTTGGGGTGTCTCCTGTTGCGGCCGCTAGGCCTACCCACACAAGTGAGGTATAATTTCGATGTGTCCAGATAGTGTTTTGGGGCATTTTCTTTCGCGGGCAGTAGTCCCACCCACACAAGTGAGGTACCATTTTTATCGGGAGACTTGGGGGAACGCTGGGTGGAAGGAAATTTGTGGCTCCTCTCAGATTCTAGAACTTTCTGTCACCGAAATGTGTGGAAAATGCGTTTTTTTAGCCAAATTTTGAGGTTTGCAAAGGATTCTGGGTAACAGAACCTAGTCCGAGCCACACAAGTCACCCCATCTTGGATTCCCCTAGGTCTATAGTTGTCAGAAATGCACAGGTTTGGTAGGTTTCCCTAGGTGCCGGCGGAGTTACAGGCCAAAATCTACAGGTAGGCACTTTGCAAAAAACAGCTCTGTTTTCTTTCAAAAAATGGGATGTGTCCACGTTGCGTTTTGGGGTGTCTTCTGTCGCGGGCGCTAGGCCTACCCACACAAGTGAGGTATCATTTTTATCAGGAGACTTGGGGGAACGCTGGGTGGGAGGAAATTTGTGGCTCCTCTCAGATTCCAGAACTTTCTGCCACAGAAATGTGAGGAACGTGTGTTTTTTTAGCCAAATTTTGAGGTTTGCAAAGGATTCTGGGTAACAGAACCTGGTCCAAGCCACATAAGTCACCCCATCTTGGATTCCCTTAGGTCTATAGTTTTCGGAAATGCACAGGTTTGGTAGGTTTCCCTAGGTGCCGGCGGAGCTAGAGGCCAAAATCTACAGGTAGGCACTTTGCAAAAAACAGCTCTGTTTTCTTTCAAAAAATGGGATGTGTCCACGTTGCGTTTTGGGGTGTCTCCTGTCGTGGCCGCTAGGCCTACCCACACAAGTGAGGTATAATTTTTATCGGGAGACTTGGGGGAACACTGGGTGGAAGGAAATTTGTGGCTCCTCTCAGATTCCAGAACTTTCTGCCACAGAAATGTGAGGAACGTGTGTTTTTTTAGCCAAATTATGAGGTTTGCAAAGGATTCTGGGTAACAGAACCCGGTCCGAGCCACACAAGTCACCCCATCTTGGATTCCCCTAGGTCTCTAGTTTTCAGAAATGCACAGGTTTGGTAGGTTTCCCTAGGTGCCGGCTGAGCTAGATGCCAAAATCTACAGGTAGGCACTTTGCTAAAAACAGCTCTGTTTTCTGTGGTGTGTCCACGTTGTGTTTTGGGGCATATCCTGTCGCGGGCGCTAGGCCTACCCACACAAGTGAGGTATCATTTTTATCAGGAGACTTGGGGGAACATAGAATAGCAAAACAAGTGTTATTGACCCTTGTCTTTCTCTACATGTTTCCCTTCCAAATGTAAGACAGTGTGTAAAAAAGACGTCTATTTGAGAAATGCCCTGTAATTCACATGCTAGTATGGTCACCCCGGAATTCAGAGATGTGCAAATAACCACTGCTTCTCAACACCTTATCTTGTGCCCATTTCGGAAATACAAATGTTTTCTTGATAGCTATTTTTTACTCTTTATATTTCAGCAAATGAATTGCTGTATACCCGGCATAGAATGAAAACCCACTGCAGGGTGCAGGTCATTTATTGGCTCTGGGTACCTAGAGTTCTTGATGAACCTACAAGCCCTATATATCCCCGCAACCAGAAGAGCCCAGCAGACGTAACAGTATATTGCTTTCGAAAATCTGACATTGCAGGAAAAAGTTACAGAGTAAAACGTAGAGAAAAATTTATGTTTTTTTCACCTCAATTTCAATATTTTTATTTTTCAGTTGTTATTTTCTGTAGGAAACCCTTGTAGGATCTACACAAATTACCCCTTGCTGAATTTAGAATTATGTCTACTTTTTAGAAATGTTGCGGTTTCTGGGATCCAGCGTTGGTTTCATGCCCATTTCTGTCACTAACTGGAAGGAGGCTGAAAGCACAAAAAAAACATAAAAATGGGGTATGTCCCAGTAAAATGACAAAATTGTGTTGAAAAATTGGGTTTTCTGATTTAAGTCTGCCTGTTCCTGAAAGCTGGGAAGCTGGTGATTTTAGCACCACAAACCCTTTGTTGATGCCCTTTTCAGGGAAAAAACCACAAGCCTTCTTCTGCAGCCACTTTTTCCCATTTGTTTGAAAAAAAACGAAATTTTCACTGTATTTTGGCTAATTTCTTGGCCTCCTTTTGGGGAACCCACAAAGTCTGGGTACCTCTAGAATCCCTAGGATGTTGGAAAAAAAGGACGCAAATTTGGCGTGGGTAGCTTATGTGAACAAAAAGTTATTAGGGCCTAAGCGTGAACTGCTCCAAATAGCCAAAAAAAGGCTCGGCACAGGAGGGGGAAAAGGCCTGGCAGCGAAGGGGTTAAAGAATTTATATAGCGCATAGCTACTCGAGGGCCTCCCAGCGCTTTCTCAAATCCTCCACAACACTTTGATAGGAAGAAATCAGTAGAGCCATGTTTTCAGTAGCCGTCTGAAGATTAGTTCCTGGTCAGTTTGCCATAAGGAAAGAGGTAGCGAGTTCCACAGCTTAGCGCCAAGATGTGACAGGGATCTTCCAGCCCATCTGGCCTTTTTTACTGAAAGGATTTCCACAAAGGCTGCTGACGATGACCTAAGATGTCGCGAGGGCTTATAGAAAGTGGCCAAAAAGCGCAGTTGTGGAGGCCCTTTAGCATGTAAGGACCTATGTATATAGCATAAAGCCTTGAATTTTATTCGCAATTTTAAATGCAGATTTGACTGATACGTGTTTAGGAATATTAAAAAGCAGTCTAGCTGCAGTATTCTGCACCAGTTAAGTCTCTTTTTCACATAATTTGGGGACCCGAGAAAAAGGGAGTTCCCATAATCAAGGCGTGAACTGATCAATGCCTGTATGATTAATCTCTTTGCCATAAACGGAAGGATTTTGAACACCTTCCTGAGGAGTCTGACTATGTCAAAGCAAATGGCCAAAATTTTCTTTGCCTGCTGATCCATGGATAACCACGGATCAAGCCGGATTCCAAGACTCTTAATATGCTCCTTGGGAGCTAGAAGATCTCCAAGAAGAGACAGGACAAAGGGACACAAATTTAAAGGGGCTTGAGAGCCCAAAAACATAACCTCTGTTTTATCTGCATTAAGTTTAAGTTTACAGTCTGACATCTAGTTAGATATTGCCCATAAGCAAGGGCCGAGTGAAGATTCCAATGAGTTGTGTCCTGAAGTCAAGGAGAACACCAATTGTGTATTGTCTGCATATGATATCAAGGAGAGGCCAAAGGGTTCCACGACCTTAGCAAGAGGCAACATATAGATATTAAACAATGAAGGGCTGAGAGAAGACCCTGAGGTACTCTCCATCTACTATTAAAACACCTTGAATAAAAAGATCGATCAAGTACCTGGAATGATTGTGTGTTTAAAAACTCACTTAACCAACTTAGCGCAGTCCGTGTAACTCTTCTCTCCCACATCGTCCGGAGTAAGATACTATGATATACTGTATCGAATGCCGTGCTGAGGTCAAGCAGCATGCTCAAGCAGATATGCTGCACATCTAGGACAATTCCCATTGGCATCACCCACCAGAGGATAGTATCAGAAGTGTAGCAAAATTCAAAAATGTATTTTGAACTGAGGGACAGTGTATTTTGTAGCCATAGGTACTATATGAAGATCTATTAGTGCTTTTATTGAACTCTGGTGAGATTTGAGGACCAGTTCATTTGCTTCCTTTATGCAATCAGCCCATGGTGAAATATCGTCAATTTAAATGAGTGAGCAAGAACTGAGATACACACTTCTGATTGCAACATCCTAAGAGAAAACAAGAGGCTGTCAAAGCCATTATTTTTTCATTTTTCAAAATCAAATTCCCCCTGTAGGAGTTTGGTTTTGAAAAGCAAAATAGTTACTGAGCAGGTGCATGAAACATGATGGCCACTTCGCAAACCTACAGTGCCTTCCGAGGAGTCGTCGTTGAGTCGGCTTCTTTAAAGGCACAGATAAGTCCACCAGAGCGGTATAACTGCCAAGTCCGACTTCCTCATGTGTGATGTTTCTATGGTTTTAGTTGCCACTTTGAGTGACACTTTCTTGCAAGTAAATTAAAGCAATGATCTGTATTTGGGTGCCTCTCTGCGAGTTTTCTTTTTCTTCATCCTGACATATCTCACAGCAATAAACATATGCCTGAAACAAGCCAGACATTTTGGATTTGCCAGTGTGTGTTAGTATCAGAATCATTATGTGTTTTTGATGTAATTGTGAAATCTTCTATCCGTAAATCTCGCACAGATCATCCCCTGCTTCTAAACCACACCGAGTGCAGAAAAACAAAAGTGCGCAGCATCAGATTTGTGCTTAGCGGCCCTGATACTTGAACAGCTGGTACTAGCATGAGGGTTGCGGTGCCTCAATGGAGCTCAGCACAAGCAGTGTTTAGAGGCACTGACCTTTGGAAAGCTGGTGCCAGCATGAGTCTTGAGGTGCCTCAATAGAGCTAGGTACAAGGAATGTTCAGAGACACTGACCCTTGAACAGCTGGCATGAGGGTTGAGGTGCCTCAATAGAGCTAGATACAAGCAATGTTTAGAGACACTGACCCTTGAACAGCTGGCATGAGCGTTGAGGTGCCTCAATAGCACTGGTCACAAGCAGTGCGTAGAGGCACTGATGCTTGAAAAGCTGGCACTGGTATGAGGGTTGAGGTACCTTAAAAGAGAAGTTCCCTTGTGCAGTAGAACATTTTGCAGATGGCCCACCATTTAATATTGGGAATAACGGGTCAGTTTAGCTGTGATCTGTGGGGGGTTAAGTAGTTATTAAAAAAGGTGCGAATGAAAGCTATAATAATGTTCAATGTGCTCTTCATTCAGACACAGAACCACAAAATACTCAATAATGTGATCAACGTCTGGTGTTCAAGAGGGACAAAACAAAGGAAGTGACTCATGACCTCTGCGCAAAGCAGAACCTGAACAAGGTAGAAGTGTAATCTCGAACACATATCTCACTGTGTCCCTAAATATCTTAGAACTGTAAGAAATGATTAATTCAGAACTATTAATTCACAAAAATGTTACTCTAAATAGCGTACAGAGATGCCAAAGTTTTTACTCTGGTATTGTATTGTTTACTGACAGTTCTAAACATTAGTTTCTCCATCAAAAAATACATGAATAAAACACTAACAAAGTGCAGGTTTAAAACAATTCAAAATAAAAATACATTTAAAAAAATCTGATGCGACAATTCATCAAGCACTTATAATCACGTTTAGAACAGAACCGAGCAGGGGTTCATCTGAGGGATGGCTTTTATAGAGTAACTAAAAAGTTGTGTCCAAGCTATGTAAAGAAATTTTGAAACAATCACCACCATGATCGAGGAGGTGTCACTTGTACATATTCTGTAGGCTTCTCCTCGATTTATTAAACTAAGGGATCTGCACTAGAGAACAATCCATTTGCTTCTAGGTTTAGTATAAAGGGGGAAAAAACAGCACATGCTCCTCACTTTCTGATGCATTTTTACAGTGAAAACAGTAATCAGATCCATGAGTCGTTCCTCAGTAGAAGGTAAAAGTTGGTACTTAGAGTACCCCATACCTGAATTGGAGGTACAATGACTGAGCACATGCCGGACAGATAAAATCCCAAAATTTCTCAGCCTTGCTTACAGATTTGTAGAGTAGGAAGGCACTTGTTAATCTACCCAGAGAGGATGAGTGGCCCCTACAGCTGATAGCTTTCTCCTGTACCATTTATTTTACTTTAGGTGTGCCGCCTCTGCAAACGGAATGGGGCTCACTCCAGAATTTTCCTGGACCCAATTTGATCCAGACCGTTTTGATCAGTCCTAGCCGTCTGAATTTCCTCATCCATTGGCCATGATGACTTCCTGCAAGCCCTCCCTAGGATGGCGCAGTTTATGAGTGCTCCAAATACAGATCCAGAACAATAGGGATCTAGATGCTATGAGTGATGATATCTTGTGAATATCAAGGTCCAAGCGCAGTGAAACCAATGACGCACCCTTACCCCAGAAGAAATTATTTTCTGCAACACTCAGAGAGCTAGTGTTTCAATTGCCCCACAGTTCTGCCATGTAGAGAGCAGCCCCTCTAGCTTGGGCTTCATAGACTTCAACTGCTGGGTGTACAGGGGACCAGCCTTCTTTTTTGGCAAATTTATGTATGGCTCCAGTTCTGTGCTTGACTACCAGGGTGCTCTTTGAGATCTGCGAGTCCCAGGACCCAGCTTCATCCCACCGAATACCCAGATAATCGAACTCCCAGACTCATTCCAAGGTTTCAGATCCCACCTTGGTGAACCCTTTCACCCTGCCTTTGTTGGTATAGGTCATGTATTTGGGCCTGGAAGTGTTAATTTAAAAACCAAAGTCTCTGCAATACTGGCTGAAGCTATCAGTCAGATTTTGCAGGCCCCTCCTAGTTTTGGACAACAACAGTGTGTCATCGACAAAGAGGAGTGCCAGTATTTTTCCCCTGACAGGGTAGGAGAATCAGTGACACAGTTAAGTAAGTAGGCAATACAGTTATCTAAGCATAAGAGGAAAGGGGTTGGGGCAAGGACACAATCCTGTTGCACACCTTGGTCTACAATCAATGGTGTGTATGACCACTAAAGTAATACAGAATAGTAATGAATGTTTATCTTCTTGTTCAGGTATTGACCATTGGATTCATTTCTGGCTGCTGTCTTTTCTATCCCTTAATCTTTCCCCTGAGGGTCTCTGTACTCTAACATAGTTATTGGAGGTTGAAACTCAATGAGGCAAGGCTTGAATATTCTTCATCAGTCCATGGTATCCTTGTGGTGGAATTCAGGATAGTCTCTATACTGTAGATGTGACAGATTGGGAAGCATAAATTATAAACCACCACCTGGGTATAAAAGAAGCTGAAGGTTTCACCCTAGGTGGCATGGGGAAACTATTACAGAGAATATAAAAGGATTTCATAGACCTTTCCCATAGAGTTCATAGGCTACATCCCTCCTAACAGGCTCTTCCTGGTTCATCTTCAGTAGCAGGGCAAGACAGATCTAGTGGTACCAGCATAGGGGCAGGCATTTTTACAATAGTTATGTCAGCTACTCCCATTCCTTTGGCCCGACCACAGAAGTATGGAGGGGATCCCCATAAATTAGATGCCTTTTTGACACAATATAGTTTGCATTTTATTTGTAGACCTACACTATTCCCCACTTCAAAGTCTAACATTGCATTAATTCTCTTTTGCGGCGTTGTGGTGCCTTTAGTCTCTCAAGACAGCCATCTGTTTTACAATTATAATGTCTTCTGCAAAGAAATGAAGGAAATAATTGACAGAAAAACACTAACTCAATCTGTTGATAGTAAATTATTGGATTGAAGACAGGGAAATAAATATTTATTACATTATTTGACCCAATTTAACAGTTTAAAGATTGAGGCACACTCAACTGTTCTACTGTGGGTTGACTGCGGAATGAAAAGATTTGTTATCTCAGGTTTCAAACAGACCTACTGAATTTGAAGAATTAGTGGGTTTTGTTCTCCAGATTGAGGGTAGGCACAATGAAAGAAAGGCGGAGAAAAGACTAAGCAAGTTTAAGACATTTTATCGAACACCAGAAAAGACTGATCCCAAATCTAGGTTAGCTTCCCCAGAAGCAATGCAAATTGAAGCTATAAGGAACCCTCTGAGCCAGGAAGGAAGAAAAAGAAGATGTAAGAATCACTTTATTGCAAAATTGTACAAATAAAACAATAAGAAAGTGGTCGAGAAACAAGACTGCCCAACATGGAAAGTGCTGGGTGCTATTTCCGAGATTCCTCATGATGTTATAGCGTTATCAACTACACAGATTGATACAACACATTTGTCCTTAACTGGAGTTACAGGAGTATTTGCAGATTGGGGGTTGGCTAAGAAAATGGGGTGCTCTGAAATAAAGAAAGAGCAGTTGAAGGTAAAGAACTAACATTTGGACCTACCCTTCATTGTTCATCCCAGTTTACAATGGTGTGTATGAGTGGTCATGAAGAGCGCATTAGTGTTGATTTCATTGATGCACTTCAATATCAACTTATTTTAGGACTACCATGGTTAAAACAGCACAATCCAGACACAGACTGGGAAACAAATTTGTGACTTTTACATCAAGTTTCTTAAAATCTGTATGTTTGGCAGAGAAAGGACAGGAACAAGAAGAAAGATTAGTCGATTCCCATACTGTATTTTCAGAGATCTCTCTTACTCACTCCCACGATCTTTTACATATTTCTTCACATTGTTGGGATTTTTCTGATGTATTTAGTATGAAGGGGGCTGAAATCTTACTGTCGTACTGCACATATGATTGTTGAATAGATCTGATACTGGGGCCTCCATTGCCATATTGTCGCAGTTACGCACTCACTGAAAAATAAACTATATACCTATATAAATACCTAGATGAATATCTGGCTAACATTTATATCTGTTCTTTTAACATTTTTATCTGGCTATCTAGCTCTCCAGTAGCACCACCTATTTTCTTTATACCTAAAAATTAGGTGGGGTAAGACCATGCATAGACTACTGTGCACTAAATGCAATAACAGTCAAAACAGTTACCCTATTCCATTAATTCCTGTCTTGCTGGTTCAAGTAAAAGGGGTTAAAATCTTCACAAACTCAATTTGAGAGGGCCTAACATTTGGTCAGGATAAGATGTGTGATGAGTGGAAGACCAAGTTTGGTCTCAATGAATATCATGTAATAACCTTTGGGCTGTGTAATGCTCCAGCTTCTTTCCAGTGGTTTCTTATCAATGATGTGTTATACGAGGTTTTGGACAAATTTGCCACTTTATATCTTGACAATATCTTACTGTATTCCACAGCATATCAGGAACTTCAACAGGATGTGAGAACAATATTAGAACTATTGAGACAAAGGTGCTCATTACAACCCTGGAGGACGGTGTTAAAGTGGCAGTAAGACCGCCAACAGGCCAGCGGTAAAAAATTAGCAATGACGACCGTGGCGGAAACCGCCAACAAAGACAGCCCCTTTAACACTCCGACCGCCACGGCGGTACAAACAAACAGCGCGGCGGTCACCGCCAACAGACAGGCGGGAGACAATGTACCACCCACACTATTACAACCCACCAATCCGCCACCTTTTCCGGGGCGGATTCACCGCGGATAAAAACACGGCGGAAACGGGAATTCCGAAGGGAAAACGCTCACCTCTACACACCCCGCGAGGACACCATGGACCCAGAACTCCAAATTCTACCTGCAATAGTCTTCCTGCTTCTCTACCAGGAGCACGAACGCCGGCGGCGAAGACCACAGTGAGTACTGCACCTACGACACAGGGGAGGGGGGAGGGAAAAAACAGGGACACACACACGCAACACCCCCACCCTCACCCACTACAACACACACACTAATGCATATTAATACATCACAGTTACACCCCCCAACCCCCAGGAAGAATGCAAATAGAAAATGAGTGTAACCATTGTAATATATTAAAATTAAGTAGGCAAAAATATATATATATACACCATTTACAAAATATATACCAAGCATACTAGTCCAGGTAGTGCTCCAATTAAGGCAGTTGAACACTGGGCCCACACGGTATGGGCGAGGCCTACACAAGATCCCCCACCATGACGGAGAGAACACTGCAGGGGCATCAGAGAGCAACTAAACAGGCACCTCAGGGGGAGGGAAAGGGGGGGCACCTCAGCCGG
The DNA here is from genome assembly GCF_031143425.1 of Pleurodeles waltl. NCBI lineage: Eukaryota > Metazoa > Chordata > Amphibia > Caudata > Salamandridae > Pleurodeles > Pleurodeles waltl. The sequence goes on from NC_090448.1 coordinate 711,933,272, forward strand.
TTGAGTGCACAATGCCAAATCCACGAAGGGGCCACATGCCCACTGTTCAATCCTGGGGAGTGCAAAGCCACAGTCTCTCAAGTCTATACAGTGGGTGGGTTGCCCACTGTTCCATCCTGGGGAGTGCAAAGCCACAGTCTCTCAAGTCTCTACAGTGGGTGGGTTGCCCACTGTTTCATCCTGGGGAGTGCAAAGCCACAGTCTCTCAAGTCTCTACAGTGGGTGGGTTGCCCACTGTTCAATCCTGGGGAGTGCAAAGCCACAGTCTCTCAAGTGGATAACAGTCTCCACTGGTTCTGGAGGGGGCATGGTGCCCAGAGTGCTTCATCCTGCTAAGGACAGAGGTAGTGGATGGATCTCTCCACTGGTTCTGGAGGAGGCATGGTGCCCAGAGTGCTTCATTCTGCCCGTGACGGAGTCGGTAGCGTCAGTGCCCTTGGCGCTCATGGTCCAGCAGTGCTTGAGGCGGCGGTGCCCTGTTCAGCGGTGCTTGAGGCGGCGGTGCCCTGTTCAGCGGTGGCTGTGCCCTGTTCAGTGGTGCTTGAGGCGGCGGAGCCCTGTTCAGCGGTGCTTGAGGCGGCGGTGCCCTGTTTAGCAGTGCTTGAGGTGGCGGTGCCTTGTTCAGCGGTGCTTGAGACGGCGGTGCCCTGTTCAGCGGTGCTTGAGATGGCGGTGCCCTGTTCAGCGGTGCTTGAGACGTGGTGCCCTGTTCAGCGGTGCTTGAGGTGGCAGTGCCCTGTTCAGCGGTGCTTGAGACGGCGGTGCCCTGTTCAGCGGTGCTTGAAGCGGCGGTGCCTTGTTCAGCGGTGCTTGAGACGGCGGTGCCCTGTTCAGCGGTGCTTGAGACGGCGGTGCCCTGTTCAGGGGTGCTTGAGACGCGGTGCCCTGTTCAGTGGTGCTTGAGGCGGCAGTGCCCTGTTCAGCGGTGCTTGAGACGGCGGTGCCTTGTTCAGCGGTGCTTGAGGCGAAGGTGCCCTGTTCAGCGGTGCTTGAGAAGTCGGTCTCCATTGCAGGGACTCAGTTGCTGGCGGACCTTCATGGCCCAGCGTGGCTTTTGCTGGTGGTCCTTCATGGCCCAGCAGTGCTTTTGCTGGCGGTCCTTCATGGCCCAGCGGGGCTTTTGCTGGGGGTCCTTCGTTGCCCAGCGAGGCTTTTGCTGGTGGTCCTTCATGGCCCAGCGGGGCTTGTGCTGGAGGTGGCCTCCTGGGCAGCTGGGCTGGTGCTTGCCTCCTGGGCAGCTGGGCTTATGCTGGCAGTGGCCTCCTGGGCAGCTGGGCTTGTGCTGGCGGTGGCCTACTGGGCGGCTGGGCTTGTGCTGGCGGTGGCCTCCTGGGCAGCTGGGCTTGTGCTGGCGCTGGGCTTGTGCTGGCGGTGGCCTCCTGGGCGGCTGGGCTGGTGCTGGCGGTGGCCTCCTGGGCAGCGGGGATGATGGCGGTCTTCTCCGCCGTGCTGCTCTTCCCAGACTTGCCAGGTTTCTTGTGGCCCTTCCCCACCTTGGAAGGTGTCGCAGCTGACTGCACACTCCCACCTGGACCCCTGGGAGCGGCTTTGGTGGCTGGAGTCTTCCCCTTCTCCCGCCGGGCACTGGCCAACTTCTGATGCTTCACAGGTGGGAGACTGTCTGTGCTGTGGCTCCGTGCCACACTGGCTGCCCTGGTGTCCGGTGCACTCCAGATTCTGGTGACTACAGGCACCACTGGTCCCGGAGATGTTGTTGCTGAGGTGCTAGTTCGGGACCTATGAGACGGACGGGGTGGGGGAGGTGTGGGAAAGAGGTCAAGGTTGGACAGGAAAAGTTTTTTTGACACACTGGGACAGGTAGCTGGAGGGGGTTTGGGAGTGGAGGAAGAGCTTGTGTTTGTAGGAGGTGTTCGTTTGCTGACTTTGGGTGAAGGTGCATGGGCTGGAGGCTGTCGTGAGGTGGATGGCTGTTGTGTGGGTGTTTGCCTGCGTCTGTGTATCTTCGGAGGGGGGATCACAGACACACTGGGAGAGGGCACAGGGGACGTGTGAATGGTAGTGGGGTGGTGACTGCATGTGAGCGGGTGTGGTGGTAGGTGTGCTGGAGAGAGACGTAGTGGTTGTAGAGGTAGTGCATGCAGGTGTGAGTGTAGATGAGACAGGGAGGGAGGAGGGAGAAGAGGAGGAGGGGGACACAGTGGAGGCAGTGGATGTTAGTGTGTCTGCATGTGTGTGATGCTTGCGTGAGTGCCTGTGTGATGTGTGGTGCTTATGTTTGCCTGAGCTTCCCTTGTGTGTTGACGTGTGTGCATGCTGGTCTGTAGGTGTGCTTGGGATAGGCTGAGGTAAAGGGGATTGGGTCGGGGTGGAGGAAGTTGGAGGGGGGAGGCTAGACACAGGGACAATGGCTGCCATCGGTGCTGAGGCCAGAGTCTGAAAAGCTCGCTGAAGGGCCACCTGACCAGAATGAATTCCCTCCAGGAATGCATTGGTTTGTTGCAACTGCCTTTCTACACCCTGGATGGCATTCAAAATGGTAGACTGCCCAACAGTGAGGGACCTGAGGAGGTCAATGGCCTCCTCACTGAGGGCAGCAGGGGTGACTGGGACAGGGCTTGAGGTGCCTGGGGCGAAGGTGATGCCCACCCTCCCGGGTAAGCGGGCACGGGGCGAAGGGTGAGGGGCTGCTGGGAGGGTGGTGCTGGAAGGGGGGGTGGCGGCTGTACCTGTAGATGGGGGGGCACAGATGTTGCCGCCACCACAAGGGAGCTCCCATCAGAGGACGAGTCCGTGTCACTGGTCTCAGCTCCTGTCCCCGCCGTGGAGCTCCCCTCGCCCTCCGTCCCACTGGTGAAGTCCGATTCCGTAGTGTGGCCCTCCATGGCCATGTGGGATGCAGCCCCCTGGTGCTCCGGTGCCACTGCTCCTCCGCCTGATGATGCTAATGCACACAAGAACAGGGAGACCACAAAAAGGGGGGGACGACAGAAGAAAGACATGTTGAGTGCATGCATTACCGCTACTGTTGGCGAACACGACAGACACAGAAGCCCCCTGCACTACGCCGCGCTCTTGGGCTCCACTGTTCAATTCCTGGGAAATGGCCTACAAGGCTATGGATGACATCTGCACACATAGATGACACAGAGGCATGACTAGGTGTAGTTGTTGGTGGGCCGGGGTGCCACATGCCCTGCCTTATGAAGGGACCTTGCCTACGGAAATCGCCCTGGTCTAGGGAAACCCACAGCCCACCTCCCCCACCCAGACTCCTCCACTGCGCGCAAAGTCAGCAGAATGCGAGTGTACTCACCCCCTTGTGGCTGCTGTGATGTCCTCAAGCACCCATCCAACTCCAGGTACGCCACCGCCAGGATCCTGAACATCAGGGGGGTCATGGTGCGACGGGCACCCCTCCCACGTTGGGAGGCCATCCCCAGCTGAGCCTCCGCTGTCTTCTTGCTCCAGCGGCGACTGTCCTCCCATCTTTTCCGGCAGTGGGTGCTCCGATTGTGGTAGACCACCAGGGTCCGGACATCCTTGGCGATGGCACGCCAAATATCTTTTTTCTGGTGGGCACTGACCTACATGATTTGTACAGGGGGAAGAGAAACTTATTACCAACTGCACCGTCAAACTGATGGGCCCCCATCCCTACCCTTGCCATGTGGCACATGCACTCACAGTCGTTTCATACACGCCGCACTCTCCCCCCTTCCTTCTTACATCCACCCCTCTCCACACAGGCATAGCCCTTACATCATGCTCCCAGTGTACTTACCTGTTTGTCTGGAGGACCGTAGAGTAGCGTGTACTGGGGGAGGACCCCGTCCACGAGTTTCTCCAACTCCTCCGATGTGAAGGCAGGGGCCCTTTCCCCAGACACTCGAGCCATTGTCTCTTCCATACCGAGGTCACAGCAGCACTTGCAGTGTAGGTCCTCTCCTGTCGAAGATCAGGTATTGAGTGATTGAACAGATAGAAAATGGCAGTCACGTCCGCGGCGGTGCGTACCATCACCGCTGGCGTACATCGTCATTGGCTCCTGGGACCCATAGGGTCCAATGTTAACCAATGTAGCATTGCGCTGCGGTCTTTGACTGCCTACCGCGATGTGTACAACGCCAGCGCAGTTACCTCACATCCCATTGTCCCACTTTAGAGGTCAAGCAGCCGCCATTTCAGGGGCCCACATGGCTTCATTTTCAACTGCGTCACACATATCTAGGCCTAGACTCAACACACATACAGGCCACTTTTTGAGTATGAATGGTGTTCTGTGTAAGCTGCGGGTACGTACCTCAGAGTTGTTTGACTCTGTGCTCGCTGTTGTCCTTCATAGGCACCGTCCGCTGGGACATGTGAGGAGATGGCGGCATCCTCCGGTGTTCCGACCGTTGGTGGTCCTGTTGACAATGGAGGAAAGACATGTGATAATCACATACAGGCTTGACCGTGCCACAATCCAGGAACTGTGTACCTAGTTGGAGCCAGACCTGATGTCAGCTGTCTGCCATCCCACAGGAATCCCCCCTCAAATGCAGGTGCTGTCAGTGCTCCATTTCCTTGCAAGTGGGTCATTTCAAACAACAGTGGCCATAGCATCAAGGATGTCCCAGCCTATGTTTTCCAAAGTGTTGTCCAGAGTGTTGTCTGCCCTGCTGAAACACATGCGGAGCTACATCGTTTCCCCTCAGGTGGAGGATTTGCCTACAGTGAAAGGTGATTTCTATGCCCTGGGAAATATCCCCAACATCATAGGTGCCACTGATGGGACACATGTGGCTTTGGTACCCCCCCACGGGAGTGAACAGGTGTATAGAAGCCGGAAGAGTTATCATTCGATGAATGTACAGATGGTATGTTTGGCAGACCAGTACATCTCCCATGTGAATGCCATGTTCCCTGGCTCAGTGCATGACGCTTACATCCTGCGGAATAGCAGCATCCCTTATGTGATGGGTCAACTCCAGAGGCACTGTGTGTGGCTATTAGGTGAGCACCTGGAAGCTAGTCAGTAGGAATGGTTATCTGGGTCTGGGGACATCCCTCTAGGTTAGTGTGTGTCTAACAGTTGTCCCTTGTCATTTGCAGGTGACTCTGGTTACCCCGACCTGTCACGGCTACTGACCCCAGTGAGGAATCCCAGGACAAGGGCAGAGGAATGCTACAATGAGGCCCATGGGCGAACTAGAAGGGTGATCGAGCGGACCTTTGGCCTCCTGAAGGCCAGGTTCAGGTGCCTCCATATGACAGGTGGATCCCTATTCTACTCACCAAAGAAGGTGTTCACAACTTGGCTTTGCGACGACAGGTGCCTTTTCTGCAGGAGGATGGTCGAGATGGCGGTGTGTTGCAGCTGTGGAGCCTGTGGAGAGTGAAGAAGAGGAAGCAGAGGAAGAAGACATGGACAACAGGGACTCAGTGATCCAGCAATATTTCCAGTGACACACAGGTAAGAATACAAACCTGCCTACTACATGTACTTAAACACTACTACCTCTCTTCTGTCTGTCGTTTTCACCCAGTGTATGGTAACTGAGTTGTCACTTTCCCTTACGATTTCACAGATGTGGGTCCCACTGTGTGACATCTGCTTTGATTCCTCATGGACTAGAGCTGTGTGACATAGGTATGTTGCCATTACCAATGAAAAAGCTTTTTTGCCACAGTTATTGCTAATACAGTATTCCGAAATCACAGACAGACTCCAGATTTTTTTTAGCTTTAAGGGTGTTTATTTAAGTGCTCAATATTGGAGGGGGTTGTACAATGGTGAGGGGTGATGGCGGAGGAATGCCCCTGGCAGAGTCCAGTCTATTAGTCTCACAGGTGCATTACCCAAATGGGCATAGGAAGTGGAGCTAGGGCAGTTTGAGGATGGACAGTGTGACAAAGTGGGACTGTAGGATGACTATCAGGGTGGTCTCATTTCTTGGCGGGGGTCTTGGCATCGTTCTCTGTCTTTGTCCTGGATCTCAGGGACCGTTTGCGAGGTGGTTCTCCATCTGCAGGGGGTGGGGTGCTGGTTTGGTGGTCCTGTGGTGGTGCCTCCTGTCCACTAACGCCGGCAGAGGTGGTGGGCAGTTCATCGTCCAGGCTAGTGTCAGGGGCCCCTTGTAGTGCCACAGTGTCCCTCCTGGCGTTGAGTACTTCCTTCAGCACCCCTACGATGGTGCCAAGGGTGGAATTGATGGTTCTGAGTTCCTCCCTGAAGCCCATATACTGTTCCTCCTGCAGGCGCTGGGTCTCCTGAAACTTGGCCAGTACCGTTGCCATAGTCTCCTGGGATTGGTGGTAGGCTCCCATGATGGAGGAGAGGGCCTCGTGGAGAGTGGGTTCCCTGGGCCTGTCAACCCCCTGTCGCACTGCAGGCCTCCCAGTTCCCCTGTCTTCCTGGGCCTCCGTCCCCTGGACCGTGTGCCCACTACCACTGCCCCCAGGTCCCTGTTGTTGTTGGGGTGGTGGGTTAGCCTGGGTTCCCTGTAGTGGTGGACACACTGCTGATTAACGTGTCCTGGGGATGGAGGTATGGGCCTGCTGGGTGGGTGCTGTGCTGGTGTTTCCAGAGGGGGGAAGCTCTGTAGTGGCCTGTGACTGGGTGTGGGGAACCGACTGTCCCGAGGTCCCCGATGGGCCGGGCTGGTCATCTAGATCCAGTTGGTCAGAGCTGCTGTCATCATTGTAGCCCTCTTTTGTTGGTGGTGTGGACATGCTTGGACCCTCCTGTCCAGTGACATTGGGTAGGGGTCATGCAGGGGTATAAAAGCATGATTATTGCATCTGTGTGTGTCAAGGTGTGCAATGGGTGGGTGACCGTGTACCCCAGTGCTAGCATTCCTATGTGGGACCTTGTGTGATGATGGTTTAGGGGGGTGAATGGGTATGTGCAGTGGGCATGCTTTAGTGATGAGTGTCCATGCTTTGTTGTTGCATTCAGGGCTTGGTGTTGGGATGGGTGGTTTGTGATAGTGGGACATTTGTGAGGAGTAGGAGTGATGGGGGTGAGTGTGAGGATGGGGGTATGTGCTGGCATGCAGGTAGGGTGGGGGATGTAATAGTAAAGCTTTGGCTTACCAGAGTACATTCCTCCACCTACTCCTGCGAGGCCCTCAGGATGCAGAATCGGCAAGACCTGCTCCTCCCATGTTGTTAGTTGTGGGGAGGAGGTGGGGGTCCGCCGCCAGTCTGCTGAACTGCCAGGTGGTGTCTGGAGACCACGTAATGCACCTTCCCCCGTAGGTCGTTCCACCTCTTCCTGATGTCCTCCTGATTTCTTGGGTGTTGTCCCACTACGTTGACCCTGTCCACTATTCTTCGCCAGAGCTCCATCTTCCTTGCAACGGAGGTGTGCTGCACCTGTGATCCGAATAGCTGTGTCTCTACCAGGACGATTTCCTCCACCATGACCCTGAGCTCCTCTTCCGAGAACCTGGGGTGTCTTTGCCGTGCCATGGGGTGGTGTAGGTGATGTGTGGGGTGATAAGTGTGCTGATATGTAGTGGTGTGTTGTGTAGATGTGTGTGTATTTTGAGCATGGCGGTGTGTACCGCCGATGGAATACCGCGGTTGAAAGACCACCGCGTGGATTCGTGGGTCATGATAGTGTGGGCGTATTTCTGTTGGAGTGACGGTGGACATTTTGTTATCGCCAGTTTATCACTGACCTTTGGTGTGGCGGACTTGTGTGGGTGCCTGAATTTGGGAGGATTCCGCACTGTGGGTCATAATAGCTGTGGCGGAATTCCACAGCGGTGTGGTGTCGGTCTTCTGCACGGCGGTAAGTGGCTTTTACCGCCAATGTCATAATGAGGGCCAAAAATGTTTTTACGCTAAAGCCAAGAAGTGTTATTTTCATTAAGATAAAGTTGAATTTCTAGGGTTTATCATATCTGTCTCAGTAATCCAAATGGATACTCAGAACGTTGAAGCTTTCTTAGCTTGACCATCACCCACTTCCGTGAAGGACTTACAGAGATTCCTGGGATTTGCCAATTTTTATTGGTGTGTTATTCAGAGGTTTTCACACATAGTCACCCCTATTACTAGGACCACCAGGAAGAGATCTGTGTTTTCCTCGACACCAAAAGGCAGAGGTAGCATTTCAAGAACTAAAGAAGATATTCACTGCAGCCCCTTTACTGAGACATCCTGACACCACACCTTCTTTTTATGTGCAAACTGATGCATCAGACACTGCTTCAGGAGTGTTATGTCACGGAGGCACCCTGAGACGGTAATTACATCCTATCGCCTATTAATCTGAGACAAATAGCACAGATGAATTGAATTACATCATTACTGAAATGGAAGTGTTGACCCATAAGAGGGCTTTCGAAATATGGCGGCATTATTTAATGGGTGCTAAGGAACCAGTAACTGTGTACACTGATCATAAAAATCTAACTTTATTGAAGTCCGCAAGAGTCACGGCACCTAGGTAATTATGATGGTTGGTATTTTTTTCAGAATATGAATTCCTTTTGACATACAGACCTGGCAAGAAGAATGGGAAGGCAGATACCTTGTCACGTCTAAATGGAAAAGAGAGAACAACCTCCCCAGTTCCTATAATTGCACCAGAGATTATAGCTCTTACTACATACCTGTGCAGAAAGCGAAATGTACAATGTCTATACAGGACATGCTTGATTGGTTGTCGCAAAGCGAAAATAGGAAGTGTAATAAGGACTTATCTTACTCTAAAACTGCCTTGTATTTACCAATTGCTTCCTTGCGTATCAAGGCTTTAGAAGAAACTCAAGACTCTTGTCTGGCAAAATATTATGAAATTAAGAACACTTTTGATCTATTGCAACATACCTACTGGTGAAATAATATGGCTAATGATGAAATGAAGTATGTCAAAACCTATACAAGCTGTGCATAATCAAAGAATGATAAAACAATGTCTGGTGGGTATTACAAATAACTGACATTCGTTCATTGCCGTGGAGAATGGTCACCATGGATTTATTACAGACATGCCAGAAAGCAAAGATAATAACACTATTTATGTAATAGTTGATGCTTTAACTAAGATAGCTCATTTTGTTCCAGTTTAAGGATTACCTACTGCCAAGACTACAAGTCAGTTATTCTTGCACCATATAGTTCGACTTCATTGGTTACCCTGTAAGCTGATTTGAGATTGGGTGGGGGGAAGTTTGTGAATCTCTTTGTATCAAGGTGAATATGTCTTCTGATGGCTAGACAGAACAAATTACTCAAGAGCTAGAAAAGTATCTTCATTGCTATGTTACTAATCAAAGTAGTTGGGTACAACATCTCCGGCTTTCAGAATTCAGTTATAATAATTCTCTTCACAGCACTTCTTGACAGACACCATTCTTTATCATGCAGGGATATTACCACAGAATACAAACTAATTTGTTTCCTATACCAATAGAGAATCCCACCATTACAAAGAGACTCTAACATCTCCAAGGAGAAGGAGAATGGAAACATTTAAAGCAACATCTACAGAATGCTAAACACCAAAATAAACTGCAAGCTGATAAGAAGAGAAAAGAAAGCCCAAAATAGGTCTATGGTGTGGCTTTCAACGAAATATCTTCATCAGCATGGCAAATGTAAGGTGTTGCCCTGGTTAACAGGTCCTTTTATGGTACAGAAACTTGCTAATCCAGTGGCGGTTAGGTTGGCGCTCCTTTCTCCATTATATGTGCACCCTGTATTTCAAGTCTCCCTTTTAAAACCTGCTGTTCAGGACACAAGGTTTCAGAACACACCACAACAGTTATAGTAGAATATGAACCTGAATATGAGATAAAGGCTAATCTAGATGCTCGTGCTGTCTGGAGCAAATTGCAACATGTATTGGATTGGAGGGAATATGATCCAGAGGTGAGATCATGGGGGTCTGCTTCTCAAGTCCATGCTTCTCACCTGATTACAACATTTCAGTGTCATTATCCATTGAAGCCTGGCCCTGGGACAGGGTTTTTCAGAGGGCTGCTGTCAGGACTCAGAAGCAATATGTATGATTATTGGTGAAATACACCATTACTGACAATCAGAGACATGACGAAAAAGGGTGGAATCACAGATGGTTGTTGCCTTAATATGTTTCTCCAAATTCGCTTCCTCCAATTACTGCTGTAAACATTCACACACAACAAAGGGTAAGTATAATTGAACTTCTAAACATGCATAGCAGACATGCTGTGTGTAATTTTGGATTACGGTCTAGTGGTTCAGTGGGCAGTCATGTGTTACATTGCAGTGACTATTTAAACAGAGTTGGAACAGAAGTTTGGACATCCCAACTGATGTTGTAATGCCAGCTGCTGAAGGAGGCTGTTCTAATCTCTTCCTTTCCTGATATTTTGCTTCAAGTACTCTTGTCTGGAAGATAACAGATTTTGTTTTTCTGCCAATTATGCAAGAATTACTTCAGGATGCCATATCCTTTGTGTTTATCTTGTGTGATTTAAAGAGACTGGAACTCAAGAAGTGTTGCTAAGTACTTAGAGGATTGATGTAGCTTGCCAAAGCAGATATTCTTTGTGTTTATCTTTCATGATTTATGGATCAAATCTGTTTATTGGCATTTAAACATGAAGAACAATACAGAGCACTGCAATGATCCTCCATCATTTAATAATGACAAGCCCCATAGCCCTGCGCATACGCGTCTTGTCCCACAGCCAACCCAGTCTTCAAATTAGGGGAACATCTTCCCAGTCTCATATGGCTCATATCAGCCTCAGGGCCGGAGGACATTCAAAGCCGGATCTCACAGTGCTCACACTCAAACGAACATGAGAAAAAGAAAAAAAAGGAACAAACAATCGCGCTTCTGCGCCTGTATGCTCCGCCTCCCTCTCACCTGAACTCCTCATCACTCCAGTTGTATGGTCATCTCTGCCACTCTCACAGCCCAATCCCCATCATCCCACTAAACCTCTCGGGTCAACCCCAGTACTCTTAGATATGCTGGGCACGTCAGCTCGGTAAATTCTGTAGACAGGATCTGAAGGAAAGGTCTCCATAACACACTGATGTCGCTTACCCTCTGCTTGGATGCCAAAGTCAGCTTTTCCATCGCCAAAATAAACCATAATTTCTGGAGCCAGGACCCATATGTTGGCGACCTATCCATGCCCCATAGAGCAAGGATTGTCTTAAGGGCAGCATTAAGAGCCAGTGCCATCTGCTGTTCCCTTAACGAGCATAGAGGAAACGTAATAGGGTTGGGTAAGCCCAGCAAGACATATGAGGGGAATCTAGCGATCTCTGTTTGAAACACCTTATCAATGTCATCTAATATACTCGTCCAATATCGCTGTAGTTTGGGGCAATGCCAAAGAAGATGTACTAGCGTGCCCGTGTTACCGCACCCCCTCCAGCAAAGGCCAGACTTAGCCGGGCCCCATGCGTTTATTCTTGCTGGAGTGAAGTACCAGTAGGAAGTTATCTTGTAGGCCGTCTCTGTCCTGGCAGCACTATGGGCTGTGTGATGAGTTCTGTAATAGAAATTATCCCATTCCTCCTCCGTGAACTCTCTCTCCAACTCTTTCTCCCACCTCCGTTGACCCCTCATCCTAGGCGGTCGCCCCCCACCCTGCAGGAACCGGGAAAGCTCCGATATCACTCGTTTGTCATCCTTATTTGTGAAAATCCACCTCTCAAACGGGGTGAGTGGTCTATCTATCGAAGCCCTATTCACGGGCATAAGGGCCCAATGTCGTACTTGATAATACAATAGTCTGTCCGCCTCAGTCAGCTGATATGTCTCCTGCATCTGCTCAAAAGGGATCACTCCACTCTCGTCAAAAAGACTCCCCACCCTCTTACAGCCCCCATCATACCATCGGCGGAAGCACTCTACCTGTAGGCCTGGTGGGAAGTCAGGGTTCTCTCCGATTGGTGACATAGGGGATGGAAACATTGTGAGCCCCTGCTGACTCGCCACAGCGTCCCACACACGCATCGTCACTCCCGTGACCGGGGAGGAATACAATCCGTCTGCCCTGTGCCATCGTAGGAGCCAAAGCTCCTTCCAAATATGAGACTCCGCCACCGTCTAGTCCATAAAGCACCAGTGTTTCTCAGCAAGCGGCCTGCTCCACTCTAAAAGAAAGCGCAGCTGGACTGCCTGAAAATACCGCAACAGACAGGGGACGGCAAACCGCCCTCCCCCCTAGGGCGGTATAGAACGTTCCGCGAGATCCGCGCCGGCCGACCATCCCAAATAAACTTCAAAATCGCGACCTGTAGGGTCGCTATCGTGCGAGGCGGAGGAGTCAGAGGGAGTGCTTGAAAGAAATAGAGTATGCGCGGAAGCACCGTAATTTTCACCGCCGCAACCCTGCCCAGCCAAGAGAGGTTATGCTTTCCCCAGCTCCCAAGGTCTCGCAGGACCTCTCAAGTTAATGTTGCAGAGTTCACGCTCGCCGTCTTTACTGCCGAGATCTCCAGTTCGATACCCAAGTAGGTTACCTGCGATGTCGACCATACAAAGGGATAGCGGGCCCTCAGGGCTTCTACATGATCAGTAGAGATGGACAGGCTGAGGACCTGCGACTTCTGCATATTCACACAGAATCCAGAGACCTGCCCAAACTCCTCCATAGCTACCATCAAAGCCGAAAGCGATACCATTAGCTCTGCGAGGGTGAGGATAACATCATCCGCATAGAGACTAATAAGGTGATGTTCGCCCCCAAATTTGACGCCATTGACTAGGGGATTATCGCGGAGGCGCTGCGCAAAGGGTTCCATGTACAGCGCAAATAGCAGCGGGGAGAGTAGGACATTCCTGCCGTGTTCCACGTCCAACAGAGAATGGCAAGGACAGGGTTCCATTGACGCGTACCGCAGCCTTGGGTGCATGATAGATGCACTGGATCCAGGTCCTGAACCCCGGGCCCAACCCAAAGCGCTCTAACACTTGGAGGAGATAGGGCCAATGCACTCTATCAAACGCCTTCTCCACATCAATAGAAAGGAGGAGCGCCTCTCTGCGTGATCTACCAGTTTTGTCTATTAAATGCAGAAGGCGCTTTGTGTTATCTCCACACTGTTGGTGGGGTATAAAGTCCGCCTGGTCTGGGTCGAAAAGGCCTGGCATATAGGGATTGAGGCGGTGAGCTAGGATACCCGTAAACAACTTGGCATCAATATTCAGAAGCGAAATAGGCCTATATGAGGCACAGTCTTCCGGATCTTTCCAGGAATTATGAATAACAGTAATGGTAGCCTCCAGCATGCTAGGAGTGAGAGCCCCGGATACCCGAAAGGAGTTGAAGAGCCTTGCCAAGACCGGAGCCAACTCTGGGCAGAACGTTTTATAAAAGAGTGCCGTAAAGCCATTGGGGCCAGGCGACTTCCCGTTCTTTAGACGTGCTATTGCAGAGATAACCTCATCTATTCTTATGGGCTGATCCAACGAGAACGCTTCGTGTTCCCCAAGCGGAGTGATTGTACTATCCGCCAAAAATGCAGTCGGGTCCACACATCTATCATCCACTGAACATAACCCTTTATAACACTTAGCATACACCTCTGCCATTTGATCGTCAGTGTGTACTTCCCCCCTAGAGGGGGAGCGTATCATTTTTATGGCCGCTGCGGAGCGCTGCGCCCTAAGCCGGTGTGCTAGAAGCTTCACACACCTGTTACTTCTGATGTAGTACTTATGTTTGAGCCTTGCTATCGCGTATTCAGCCCTGTCCCAGTCTAGCCGTTTCAGCTGCTGTCGCTCTCTTTCCAGCTCCCGCCATACTTTAGGTGCACCAGTACATTTATGTGAACGCTCCAGAGCCGCCACCTTTTGCTCAAGCGCTGATCTCAGTTCCTTCCATGCTTTAGGGCCTCATTACAACCCTGGCGGTCCAAGACCGCCAGGGCTGTTTTGACGGAAGCACCGCCAACAGGCTGGCGGTGCTTCCTGGTGTATTACGACCGCGGCGGTAGCGCCGCAGTCGCACCGCTGGGTCAGCGGTTTTCCGCCACAATGGCCCTGGCAGTTGCAGCGCTGACCAGGGGATTACGAGTCCCCGACCGCCAGCCTTTTTCTGGCGGTATGAACCGCCAGGAAAAGGCTGGCGGTACGGGGAGTCATGGGGCCCCTGGGGGCCCCTGCACTGCCCATGCCACTGGCATGGGCAGTGCAGGGGCCCCCTGACAGGGCCCCATGCGGCTTTTCACTGTCTGCTGTGCAGACAGTGAAAAGCGCGACGGGTGCAACTGCACCCGTCACACGGCTGCAACTGCACCCGTCACACGGCTGCAACACCGCTGGCTCCATTTGGAGGCAGCTCCCATGTTGCGGCCCACATCCCCGCTGGGCCAGCGGGTGGAAACTTGGTTTCCGCCCGCCGGCCCAGCGGGGATGCCAAAAATGGGCACCACGGGAGTGCGGCCGCATTGGCGGCCGCCCGTCGGTTACAGCTTGTCTTTAGCCGCCAGTGATATCACCTCCCTCTGCACCACCGCTTTCAGGGCCTCCCATACGGTCTCTATGCTAACTCCGCCATCATCATTAATGCTAAGGTAATCCACTATCACGTGTCTCAGCGTCTCCTCCGCTACTCTACTCTGCAAAATGGTGTCTCTAAAGCGCCAGCTGGGGCTTCCCACAACACCTCATATCCAGACTCGCCTCCAGGGTGATAGGTGCGTGATCTGTCAAGGCACGAGCTTCAATGGTGGTCTGCCGGATTCAAGAGATGAACGCCGCGGAGGCCAGGAAAAAAATCAATACATGTATATGTTTTGGTGGCCGCAGAATAAAAGGAATAGTCCCTAAGCTTAGGATGCTCCCTTCTCCAAACATCCTCCAGACCACACTCAGCCAGCCACTGCCTCCCGCCTGCTGTCAGCGCACCAGTCTGCCCATAACGATGCCCAGATCTATCCACCTCATTATCCATTACCAGGTTGAAGTCTCCCCCCCCACTAGAATGGCACTGTCAGGGGTGGTGAGCGCCGGTGAAATGGCCTAGCTCATAAATGTTTCTTGTTGCGTGTTAGCTGCATATATTGTTGCACTAGTGAAGTGGAAGGTCACCACCTGCACCCTGAGCGCCAGGAACCTCCCCTGTACCTCATGAAGCTTACCAATTACCTCACTAGGGAAGGACTTTGACAAAAGTATTGCCACCCCTGCATGTTTTGTAGGGGCTGATGACCAGAATTGCCTAGGGAACCATTTTGACCGCATTCTATACGTATCCTTGGCCACCAGGTGTGTTTCCTGTAAGAGACGGACATGACTCCCTGACTGCTCTAGACCAGACAAAATCGCCAATCTCTTTGCTGGACTATTAAGTCCCCGGACATTCAGGCTTAAACACGTAAAGGGCATATGTCAGACCAGTTACATTCTTCTGCAAGCACAACAAACATCGGACCCATACCAGGTTCTCTATTGGAGCAGACTTCCATACAGTGAGCGCAGGCAAGGATGGGCGCTATCGAAATTCCCGTAGAAGCACTCCCATACTCAACCTTAATGCACAGCAGGTGCTTAGAACAAATAAGTCCTCTAGTACACAAGTCTAAAGAGGTAAAGTCTCGTTGGGCCATTAGATCCGTCCGGATTCGTCACCATTGGTCCAGCGATTCAGCGAAGCCCCCTCCCGGGCCCCTCCAGAATGATCAAAGACCCCCTTCAAAGCTCGCACGACCCCAAATCTCAGAGGCATTTCCCAGTAACCCATCAGCTAGTCATTAGTCCCAGTGGTCAGCCTGCTCAATGAGGATTGTCTTTCCAGCGCCTGTTCTGTCGTGGTAGGCCGTCGTTGCCTTCTCTTCCTCTCCTTCCGCCGCCACCGCGGGCGACCGTCACCATTCCCCTCCACAGCCATCCCGGGCTCTCCGCTAGTCTCCTCCAGCTGCAGTATCCTTCTTGCCTCCGGCACCAACCTCACCTGATGCCACTGGTCCTCCCACCAGAACATAAGACGGAAGGGGTGACCCCAGGAGTAGGATGTTGCATGGGCCCACAAATGTTCTGTTATAGGTCTAAAGTCTCTTTGCCTTTGCAATGTCCGCAGCGAGAGATCCTGAAATAGCTGCAGCTTATGCTCCCGGAATTGTACATGTGACAGGTTTCGGGTTCTCTGTAGGATGGTTTAATTTTAATCCATAGTTGTAAACACATGCCAAAATATCAGGCGGCCGACCTCCAGGCTCCCCGGAGCGGCCCACCCGATGGACGCGGTCCAGCATAATCTCTCTTGATTCGTCTGAACCCAAGACTGAGCGGAACAACTCCGTGACGAACTCCCAAATATCCTCTTTCTCAGCTCCCATTGGGGCCCCTCTAATGCGTTTGTTATGCCGCCGTGACCGATTCTCCAAATCTTCCTCCGTGATCTGAAGAAGGTCCTGTTGATCGCGAAGATGTAGCATCTCCTGTTGCATGCGTTCCACCTCCTCCCCTTGAGAAATCTCACCATCCTCTACGCTCGCCACTCTATCCCCTAGGGACGTGATCTCCGTGCGTAGTTCCTTCATCTCCTGGGAGATGTCCCTCCGAAGCTCCTGCAGGTCGCTTCGTAGTGAATCAAACAGGGAAGAGAGAAAGCCTTCAGTGACTGGGGCCTCACCGTCATTGTCCACCTCCTCTCGGTCATCACAGCCCCTTGTGGCCGCTGCTCCTTCAGTAGGGCCACTTTTCGCCGGCTGGGATCTAGTCAGCATATCCCTCACCGATTGCTCCCGCCGGTTTTTAGAGGACGCCATGACACTGCCTCTCCTGTACTGGCCGTCAGCCTCAGACCCCAACCACTCCGTCCCAAGCTGGTCCAGCCGCCCAGCACATCTCTTTAGCCAGTGACCTCCTCAGACTATTCGCCCCCTCTCCAGCCAGGTAAACAAAGCGTCTTATGGCACCTTCTACTTCATGCCACTGACTCACATTGCTGTCTTCCTGCCTGTTCACCAGGCCGACTGGGCATCTTCCTTCTCCTCCGCCCCTGAGGAGTACAGTGCCGGCCGATTATGCCACCGACCGGGGCCCGCTCTAACCAAGCCGGGCCCCCCCACCGAGGCCAGCGACAGGGCGTCCTCTCTGCTCCGCCGCCAGCTCCGCGATCAGGGCTCCATCACAGGCCCAGGCCCAAAACGGACCACCTAGGCCTCCCGGCCCTCCATCCCCGGGTCCGCTCCTCTCTCTTACCAGGTCCGCCGGGCCTCCTCCAATGCTGCAAGTGGCCCACCCGGTCCGTCTCCGGATCTCCGGCCTTCTGGGCCTCCCCGTGAGGCCCGGCTCTCCTCGCTCCTCGCACGGCAGCGTGCGCCGGCCCAGGCGCAGCCTGACACCGTCGGCCCCGCAAGCCCACAGGCGAGCCTCGGGTCTTTTTTCCCGTGCGCCCGCTGTCTCCGCTCGCCCCTCTACAAACTGGGGCATCCAGGAGGCAGTATGCAGGGGTCACAATGCTTTTAGTGAGGCCCGGGCGGCGGAGCTCACGGAAACGTTTCTGCTCACGCCACCATCTTGGCCACGCCCCATCTTTCATGATTTAAAGATATTGGAACTCAGAAAATGTTTTCTCATGAAGAGTCAACATTGCCATTTAGTGACCAAAGCAGGACTGTTCTAATAATTTAGTTTCATAAACTTAAATATCAGTATTTGGTCCTATTTTGTTTGAAGGAAGAAATCTATAGCAGAGTGTGAAGTAACAGTTCTGCAATTAGTGTGGACATAAAAGAAATGTCACGGACATAGATCATTATATTCTAATCACCAGGTAACATACTCAAGAGTTCTTGCACACATGATTTGGATGCATATATTAAAGTCATTCTCACATTCTAGGTTTATAATTCCTAATGAAGTTTGTTCTCTAGATATAAACCTGTTTATATACATATCTTTACAGACAGCCAAGAAATAGTGTGTTAACCAATAGGTGGGTTTCATTCTAGGTGTGTATGAGTACTAGAGTAATACAGAAGTAGTAATGAGTGTTCATCTTCTTGATTAGGTAGCGACTATTGGATCCAATACTGGCTGCTGTCTTCTCTATTCCCCAACCTGCCCCTTCCCCTGGGGGTTTCTGCACTCCAACAAAATTATCAGAGATTGAGAGTCAGTGGTTCAAGGTGTGAATATTCTTCAGAAGTCCATGATATCACTGCAGTGGAATTCAGGTATGATAGTGTTTATAAAGGTGACACCATCCCCATGAACCACCCTGGTTTAAGTCACCCTCTTCACCAGATAGGTGCAGTCACGGCTGCAGTCACGGCTGGCGACTTGAACAAGTGGCGGGGCTAGGGCAATAAAACAAAAATAAACAATAAAAAAAAGTTGCTGAACGTCGCCACCGCTCTCCGCTGCACTGCAGGCACAGGCAAAGAACAGCATTATGATTGGCAGGAACGCCGCTGCTGGGTGCTCCAGCACAGACTGGGAGCCTGTGCAGGCTCTCTCCAACTCAGCAACATAGTGCCGGGTTGGAGAGAGCCCTTGAGCGCATGTGTGTTTGGCCATCCCAAGACGGCCGGCCAAACATACATGTGCACTGAGGGGAGTGCTCTGTGCATTCCCCTCACTGCTTGTCACCCCATGGCCCGCCCCGTTAGAAATAAAAGGATAATAAACCAGTTATTATCCTTTTACTTTTAAAGATTTGCAGCTCCTGCTGGCGGGGGGGGCAAAGCTCCTCCGCCCAAGCGGAGGAGCTGCCCCTGGATGGACGGCCATGGGAACCACAACTTTCTAGCAAACGCCGCCCCCCACCTCCATGGGAACATTTTGTGAGGACCACACTGCTGACTGGAACCCCTAGGGGTGTCACTACCCCTAGGAAAACCTTCTGCCCCACCCTTCCAGTGGTTTTGGCCAGTGCCATTGGTGGGAAATCTCTGTGGAGATACTGGCTCTCTCTTTCCAAGCATGCCCTGCACTTGACAGGCACAGGAGTTTTCTGGAAACCCCTTATCACTTCCCACACCCCAAGACCCCTACCCATACACCCCACATCTTTGGTATGGGTACCAGTTGTTTTCCTTAAACCTCTAGAGAAGAACCCTCTTCCTACAGGCCTAGTGTGTATAGTGCTGGGGTTCAAAAGGACACTATGGCCTGGAACAGTTTCATGGAAACAGTCTTTGAAAGCCCCACCCAGCCCTTACTTCATTTGTAAATGCAAACCGGTCATAACAACATAGTGTAAACATTAAACCTCAATGTCTTCAGCTGACATATATGTGTGAAGGGACTTTCCTTTCCTATACCTTTAGTTCGCATAACCAAACCTTTGAGCCTCTCTTAGAGCCTTACACTCTATTTGCTCGTTAGTGCATGAGTAATGCATGGCAAATTTGGACTTATCAAGTGTTATCAATGCCGGATACTATGTACCCCACTGCTGCCACCAATGTAAGGAAACAGGCCATTAGTTGTGTGGCCTGCACAAGTAATTGGTCCACAATCTCCCATACTGAAAACCAAACATTTTATTGTATCGCTTGACTCTGTCAGGGTAGCGGAGCAGAGCAGTCAAAGGCCTACTCAAGGGTCTTGGTGTGGGCTAATAATCACCATTCGGTGGCACGCAGTGATAACACTAAATAAATAATTGTCCAGTCTGTGCTTTTTCTTTTGAAAAGGGAAAAGTACATTTATTAATCACACACTACTCAATACTGTGCAGTAATCTTCAAATATACGTAGGACTGGTGGAAATACCTCTGATGACATTGCGTAATAACCTCTGACCCCCTAAAGGGGTCAAGATCAACAAACCACATGTCAAAAACATCATCATTTTAAGAGTAAATGCAATAACAACTATGGTTGATGTTGCTAAAGCATCTCCAACTCAATCAGTAATCTCTTTAAAGCATTTACAAATGAACTTCATATGTGTCTATGAGCTTTTTATATACTTTGAACCATTAAAAATGAAATTATAAAAACAGCCACTAGAGGGCATTACATTATGATCACACAATAGGTAACCACATGAAATCCACAAGAAAGAATGGGATGGTCCTCTTTTTCTGGACCCTGCAAACTTAAGGTCAGTACCTCATTTAAATAATTTGGGGCAAGCTGCTGTCGTTGGGCCACCACCAGCCACACAAATGTGTTTGCCAATTCTAGGCCCCATATGGCATTATGGGGAGCATAAATAACTAATGTGCGGCTCTCCTGCTGTGCAGAGGAGAGCCGCTACCATTCCTTTTCTTTGTTTTTGCCCCACACAGCCTTCTGTTTGTATTTGGGCCTTGGGGGGTTACCCGGTCCCACCCGGGCACTCTGAAAGTTGCACTTTGTTGGGGGCAGTCTGGGGTGGGCTCCCCACATGGACGTCACTCCTGCGTGCAAACGTGGGAGCAGCAGTCTCCCCTTCCCTGTCTGCTCCTGCATACAGGGTGCAGCTTCCTGTGGTGGGATGCCCACTCCCCCCTCCCAGACATGGATACAGGGAGTGGGACTGCACACCACTACTGGGGGGGATGCAGCGATACCTTCCCTGCACCTGCCATGGGTGGGAGCCCAGAGTGGGATCCCTGGCCCCTTCCACTATGTTGAAGGAGTGCAACAGCGATCCTGCCTTCTTCTTCTGGAGTTGGGGATTTCTGCCCCCTTTGAGGAAAGCCAGCCTGAGGGCTAGAATCCTCAGGCCCTCTTATCTCTGGAGAAGTGGCCCATTAACCCCCCCCCCCCAAGGTAAGCCAGACTTTGACTATTACTTGCAGGGACTCTCAATCAGCGGAGCCCAATGTGCTCTGGGTCTCGCTGGAGGGGTCAAAGGTCAAATAATTTGCTCGGTCTTATCTTGGGCCCCAGTGGACCAATTTTCTTCATCTTGGGCTAATTCTGCTCATAGTGGCAAGGCAACCCCGAGCCACGGGAACACTTTCCTCATGCCTCCCTGCCGCCCCATTGGTGTAGAAGTCCGGTTCTTACCCCCAACTAGCCTTCAGGAGGTTTAAGGGACCAGCTTCCCTGGTCCCAGGGAGATCCCCACTGGTCCTGGGGGCAACTGTAGTCAGAGTCCTTAGTCTTGATGGATATCAGGGCATTCCTCCTTCCAGTTGTCTATGACTGATGCCTCAACTTCCAGTGTCCAGAAGAAAATCACAACCAAGAGAGAGTTCTTCCCCTTGGGCAAGACCTTTTAAGTGGAAGCAGAAGGTTCCAGAAGGAAGACATCTCTGGCCTATCCTGGGGTGCCACATCATAGGCACAGCCAGCTGGGACATTTCAAAATGGCATCACACAGGAGTCACTGCTACAACTGCTCTGGTGGTCTCAGCTCAGCCCCTTGCTGCCATCACTGCCAGGGGAGTGATTGAGGCAGGTCTTTTATCCCCACTGGTTTCTTCCACACAAGCTGAGTGAAGCACTGTTAATTGCTTCCTTTGTGTGTGGAAGCCTTTTTTCCTGCTGCTGGAGAGAAATGTAATTAAGATGTCACTGCATGGTGACAAATGGTCTGGGCTCTGATCCTAAGGAGAGCCAGAGAATTATGACAGCCCCAGATAACCCATTAGCTGTAAAGACATCATCCTGGAAACCTCATATTTGGGTCTGGCATACAGATTACACTTCACTTCGATACGGTTGTAGACTCTTGCTTTGGTAATGAGACTGCTGGATTTTTGGGCCGCAGCACCACGAGCATGGGGGACTGGTCTAATCCCACGCCGTGTGACAGCTGTCTGCCTAACCCATTCCGGCTAGCTAGTAGTACCTCACAAGTACCAGAGGGTAGAAGTGATTTGTGGCAGCCTATCGCATGACACTCAGACCCCTCAGGGGAGTCTTGGTGGAGCGGATCCCATCCCTTTCTCTGAGACATATGAGTCTCACACATACATAGTCAGAACTGAAGCAGGGTTTTGGTTCAATAAATTTTATTGAACCAACTGCATTCTACGTAGGAGGGCTTGAATAGTGATTATAAGGATAATGAAACACAATGTCAGGACAGCGGTAATCACAAAAGTGAAACACAAGAAAAGTCCCACCATGCTGTCATAATAGTGCACCTAGTATTCCTACCTGCACTACTGAGTTCCTACATGAGAGCAAGTAGCAGTGTTAGCTCTAATCCACCCTTCTGTTCCCGGGAAGGCAACTCAATCCCCATACCTGCGCTGAGGTTAGAAGAGGTTTGTTAGTCTGCTGGGAATCCTTCCAAGTAGTTGAAGAGGAACCAAAAGGTATCGGCAGAAACTGCAACGACGTGCATCACAGGATGGCAAACAGGCTGGAACTTAGACCTGGGCGGAGTTCACGGAGTCCCTCTACACTGAACTCCGGGAAGTGCCAAAAAACTCTGCTGCGCTAAGCAGAGTTCTATAAGTAGTGGAGTTTTGGGTAAGGCGTGCTCTTTGCACTGATTTTCAGCACAGAAGTTTCTCCCGTGCTGTAAAATCAGTGCCCAGGACATTACACTGAGCACCAGAAGGTGCTAACTTCTTTTTGCAGATCCAGTAGATTGTCTAATCGCTTTTATTAATCTTGCTTGCCAATTTAGTGAAAAACTCCACTCTGCGTCACTTCGCAGAGTTTTTTGGAACTCCGCATGAAATGTGGAAAGCTCTGCAGACTCCGCCGCTGGAGTGGAATTCTTTGCCCACCGCTACTGGACCATCCCCTCTAAGATGTTGTGGGCAGTATGATGTTTTATAATAAAATATCTGTTATTCTAAGAACTTGCCCTGACGTGAAAATACGTATTTTCCGTGTAAGGTGGACAGTTTTCCCTTCAGATTGGCAATAAAAGGTAATCATTGTGGGAAGCCCTGGGTTCAGCACAATATGAGAAATGTCGTGCAAAGAAATGAATAACAGTTTTTGTAAAGCAGGACAACTGAAAAAAATAATAAAACACATCTCCACTAAAATGAAGCGTTGCTAACATAATAAAAGGAATAAAGGTGGAATGTAACTGGTTAAAAGGATACAGGCCTCAGGACCAGAGCTAAATAATATGCCTGTTTAAAAACGCAAAAAATGTCCTCACAACACCATCCCCCTTGTTGGGTCAAAGATGCAGAAGTCTATGCTAAACCCACTAATGAAATCACCTATCCTGCATTGAGTACTAAAAGCAAGTTAAAACATAGTGAAAGGAGATGCAGTGTCCATGTAGACAAGCAAAATAGACCAAAATATGAGCCAAATTGAAAGGTCAATTTAGAATTTTGAAAATTTCAAACCTCAATTTAAACTGAATGCCAGCACATCAACATCAATCACCAATGTCAACAAGTATCATTGAATTGAGGAAAGACACCACTTTGGCAGATGGTAAAGGGGACCATTCCATTCATCAGGAAAAAGAGGGAGCACTCATGTTCCTTTGTCTCAGCCACAGTTCCGGCCAAGGTGGCAGCATCCTGTGCAGTACCAGGTGTTGTAGCACCAAGAGCCACTTGATCCACAAATGGCTGCTCGTAGCAGGCTTATCGTAGCAATCACAATCTCAATGTGCATGTCGGGTAATGAACCGTCATGGAGAACACCAACAGACCAGCATCCAAAGAAGGTAAGCACTGCATGGCAAGGCACACTTCAGGTGCCCGTTCAAATGGACACCAAAAAAATTGAAAGTCGGATAGCACGCAATTCAGAACTGGTCTGAATGACATAGACTAGTTGGACTCCAGATCTTCTAGGAGTTGTGCTCCAAAATACTGCATCATGTGTTCATGACACAGTTGGGCTGGTAGAAGCACCATCAGCCCTCCTTATTGAGATGGGGCAGCCATTGCGAAGAAAGAATAGCAACAGCAAAACTCCACCAACTAACACCAAAGTAATCGGGAATGCTCCAAAAATGAAAAAAATAGATTGTATGGCTGAAGGTATAATGCCAAATATAGAGGAGAAAGTGCTGACAAACCAGAACCTGCAGCCTTCAAGAAGTGTACAATCCCAGTGGTGTAGACATGCTGAAAATGCCACCTATGACTACAGCAAATGTCTTGGAAAGTTTGTATTAGCAGGAACTGTATTTCTGCGGATGACCTTGCCACTAAGGGCTCGCAGGCAGAAGTGGTGCCACGTGGTTTTGAAACAAAAGAGCCTTTAGTCTGCTCAGCTTGTCAAAATTCACATTTAGCAGTATGAGGCCAAATGTCTACTACTTTTATCTCTCCGTTGGGGGGTACATTTCCTCAAAATGTAACAATTTTGGAGACCAAAACAACTTAGGTATTTCTTTCTCACATACCACAACAGCTTATTTTGTTCAGCATCACGTAAATCCCATTCAAGAGCACCTGGAAGGCTGATCAAATCTAAGGGACAGGAACACCCTTCATATCACAGGCTAAACTTGCAGCTGAAGCATTACATGCTCTGTGCAAAACCAGCTATTTACAAATCATTGAATGGCTCACTGAAGTCTCACATTTACTACCACTAAAAAGACCTCCCTTAAGCCACTTAAACCTTGGTACGTGAAGGGCAGCTCCCACACCTCATTGCTGTAACTATCTCCTATTTTTTCAAATCTGGTGACAGGAATGTGCTTCAGACATGAAGTGAATTGAGGTGTTGCAATGGGCAGATTAATAACTGTGTATCACCTGCACTGCTGATGGTGTTTCAGCTACAGTGAAAAACAACTTTTCTATATTTCATAAAATATATGTTGCTTCTTTCTAAGCCATTATTTGTAGCTGTCTGATCAAATTAAATGCAGCAAATATGTCTTCGGTGTTCACATGTTGCCATGGCACATGACCACTCTTCAGGACTTGTAACATCCAACCTAACTGCATAATAGACCTGAGCTGCCTCTGTCCATGTTGTAAAAATGAATTGTCATTCTGTAAGATGTTGATTGTAGATGAAACAATGGTATGAAGTGTGTATATACAGGTGGACAGGGTGTTTGTTCCATCATCTACAATGGCTAAAGCTTTCTGCACGTTTTCCTGATCTATCTGCCTCACCTGAGCGGCAGCTTCTTTCTGAGGAAGTTTCCAAATTTAGTTGTAAATCGCATACAAGAAGCGCATAGTACATGGTTGCCATGGACCTAATAAAACATCTTGTAAGTCTGTGTTGACTGACAGGAGACTGAGGTGTTCTTTGATGGTTGTGAATGTGGAATATTTCAACCATTGTTGACATAGTTTACCCACGGTATACGTGGTGACAGTATCAGAGTGGTGTGATGATATGCAATGAGGATCAGGTTGGCTCGCTCTAAAACCCCCTGTGTATTTCACAAAACACCCATGACAACCATTGGTGTCAAAAGGCCACAATAAACACCTGTTTGACCTGAAAGTGGTGATTTAAATGTCCCATTCCGGACCCACCCATGTAGCTGTTCTTCAGTGACCTTTAAAAGTGTTCGCCATTTGTCAAATTTAGCTGGTAGCGGGATACTGGGCATTTTCAATTCCTTAATTGTTGCTAAGCCTAAACACCTTCATCATGATAAAACTTCATTTCAGTCACATATTGACTATAAAGGCCACACAAATAAAACAACAAAACATAATATAAAACAAAATAACGATAGACAGTAATATTACATTAATTAAAAACGTAATTACATTTTTTCCTAAAATCAAAAAATTCATCTCAAATTTCATACAATTTATATACACAACAAATCCTTTGTGAACCCGCATATCTACTTCTGATAACTAGCGCACTCCTTATAAAATCCACAATAGTAATAACAATTTTCATTGATTCTGTCCGTTGAAGGAAGGAAAAGGCACTCCTGTAGAGTCTAATGCTTACTGCTTTCAAACATGGTAGTGAAAATCTCTTACATGGGTTAGCAAACAGCGGGCAAAAAAGAGTAAAGTGCAAAGTGCTCTGGGACATGCAATTATCGCAGGGGCAGTTTGGCAGCGATTTAAACCAAGTTCCCCAAGTAGGAAAAGCATTTAAAAATGTACTATAGTCAACCTAAGGCTGGTTAAATAGAAACTGTACTGCGGGTTTCCAAAAAGAACTAGATATGGCTCTTCATCATTGGACGGACCCAAATCTATTTATTCCCTCACTGTATGCATTTTCACAGCTATTGCCAGTCTCTGGTTTTGCACATACTTTATAAAAAGTATTTTTACCCTTTCCCTAAACGCTGGAGTAACTAAGGCAGGGTTTATAAACAAACCTCCTAACCCTAGTTTAATCAGAGACTGTTTTATGTAGCTCACCCAAGGAATCCTTTCCCTCCTATCCAAAGCTAGACCGTCTGCCATGATGGATCTTGTAAATGCAAGTTCTGGTTTGACCCAAATCCTAAACCAAAGCAGTAAAGGTGGAAGCTGGACCATATCCACCAAGAAATGAAGGCCAGGTTCCTGATGACGATAAACATAGCTTATGAAGAATTTGACTAATAAATCAATTTTCCATCACCTTGAAGCAGCTAGCATTTACATAGCCCCAGACTCCCACCCCACAGAGCCCAACCGATACACATTTACTTTTTTATAAAAGTAAAATTTCTTTAATCCGTTTAGAGCCTAACCTAGATGAAAAACAGAAGGTTGCTTCCATCACACCCTGAAATTGATTCATTCTGGTCTTAAGAAGATGAGCCCAATTTAAGGCTGTGTCAAAAGGGATGCCAAGGTGGTTAAAGTTTGAGACTCTATTTATCGTAACCCCCTCTACTACATCCCTTTTTATCCTTTTAGGGCCCATAATCATTGTAAATGACTTGGTGAAATTAACCTAGATTCCCCATAACAGTAGTAAACAGTTCCAACAATCTCTGCAGACCATTTGCCATTTGAGCAATGAGTACAGTGTTGTCCGTGCAAAGAAGGCATGGTATCCGATGCCCCCTCCCCCGCCTTTGGGAGACCTATACCATTAGTAGATAGATACGAGCCCAACACATTAATGTATAGGGCCAGTATGCACCCTTGTCTGACCCCCCTAGATGTCATAATTGGGTCAGTACACCCTCCCATACATATTTTAATACTGCTGTTCGATTACATTCTCCTCAGTATGTCAATCAAGGCCACCTCCACCCCTCATTAAACATTGTCCACAATTTAACCCTGTTTACATTGTCAAATGCACAGGAGAGGTCCTTAAACTCCACATGGAAAGCACCTCCCCTGTCGCTGACATACTTCCCCGCCAGGAGTGTTAAGTTTAAACATTGCTCCACTATAATTACTCCTGGGCGGAGACCCAATTGCACTGGGGTGAGGATGTTTTAGTCTTCTGTCCATGCCTCTAAATGTGTTAACAGGACTTGCCCCAAAAATGTTGATGTAGTATCCAAAAGGGAAATCGGTTTATTACAGGCCAGATCTGCTTTATTCCCCTTTTTAAAGACAGGACTACCAATGACTCCTGCCAAGAAGGGGGCAAAGAGCCACATACAGCTGCACAGAGAACATTCGTGATCAAAGGGCCCTATATTTCTATATTGGTCTCAAAAAGATCCATGGGGACCCCCATCTGTGCCAGCTGCTTTATTGGAAGAAGAGTTTTGGAGGGCAGACCTGACCTCCTTACAGTCTATAGAGTTACTTAATATCAAACTCCAATCAGTGCTACCACTCTCAGAAGTATCCATATTGGACCTACCCTAGGAGTTTCCTTGACCAGACAATGAAAGAGCCCAAGCCCAGGCCAATTTCTGAATATCTGCTTTTCTTGCAGCCAGGGTTTCCTTATAAGCACTCCTGGCCCACCTAACCTGTCCCATATCCCTTGGGACCGTCTTGAGGGCTCAGCATAACTCATGATGTTCCATTCTACATGCCTTATCAAAGCAGGCACAACAATCAGAGTCTACCATCCCTTTCTTCACACCCAATAACTTTGGCACCTTGCAACAGATAGAAGAAAACCTCGTAATAATTAAGTCCGGATCAGCATCAGAATTGAGACAAATAGCCATTGCCGGTTCTTCCCCATGTGCCAAGTCATGTACGAACTCCCCAACCTTTACTTTTTCCCATTTCAGCTTCAGTCCACCATTACCTGAAACAATCAATATGCCCTCAGATCTTTCTTTGCCTCATGACTTACTTTCAATATCAATTCAAGAGCACTATGGTCACTGTTACAATTCGTCTTGATGACAAAGTCTTTCACACGTGGTGTTAGTTCTACAGAAACAATAATAAAGTCAATGGTGCTAGGTCTGCCATGGCCATGAAAGGTTAGGGGTATCGAACAAGGGCTAAAATATAGATCCGAAACAAACGGCAAGTAGTATTTCATGAGCAGCTTATTTACAGCCTCCCCATGCAAGGTGTGCTGGAAATGTGTGATCGAATCACCCTCAGGATGTCAACCCCCACGCAGGTGTATTACAGAATTAGCAGTGCTTTATATTGAAATCCCCTGCTCATAATATCAAGAATCAGTGGTATAGTTAGGCAGATACCTTTTCCAGCACCCTATCCAAAATCTTCCCCCATCTCCGATAATGTATGGTCAAAAATGTTGTCATAATAATTGAAAATGACCAAATTCCCAAATCCTTTAGATGACACCTGAAGAATGTGAAACCAACTGGAGGTATGTAGTTGTAGTACTGTAATACCAGAGTGAAATCAAAATGGCTAACCCACCTTTTGGGTGACCCTTAACTGAACTGAGGCAACCGCCCATGTTTCCTGTAAAAAAAGGCA
Source organism: Pleurodeles waltl (assembly GCF_031143425.1). Classification (NCBI taxonomy): domain Eukaryota; kingdom Metazoa; phylum Chordata; class Amphibia; order Caudata; family Salamandridae; genus Pleurodeles; species Pleurodeles waltl. The sequence goes on from NC_090448.1 coordinate 711,961,817, forward strand.
TCATAATTATTTATCAATGCGGACCACTCTGGATTACCAAGTTTAGACCTCACACCTGCGATATTCCAAGATACAACACTAATTGCAATCCATGGTACCCTTGATTTCCTTATGCAGGCTTTACCTTCTACCGCCAGGAGGACAGAGCTCAGCCCCACCCCATCAACCACTAAATTATTAGCCACCCCCTTATCCTACCTAGGCTGTGTCCTAAACACATACTGTCAGTCTACACTTTCCAGACCCATGAGTGGTGCAAATTGGTTATGTGCTGTGAAGCAAGGCACCCACAGATGCCCTTGCCCCCTGACATTACTCTGAGTTGCAAATGACTGTGGTAGGGACGATGGCTTATAGAAAAACCCCAGTGAAACAGCCTGGATACCACTAGTGGATGCTTGTGTATTTGAGAGGCAATTCAATAATGCTGCAATTATATTTCATGACTTAAAGTTTACCACCACACAATCTGAATTCTGGCTATGCGGGGCAAATCCCACTTTTTTACCCATGTCACAAGGATAATATCTCCATAGAGATCCTCACCCCACCCTGTTTTTTTTTCTTATCCAATGAATCACTTTTGATTTTAAATCTAAGACCTGTTCATCCTTACCCAAAGATAAATTGGGCATGTTTCTCAAAACTATAACATACAGGGTACAGGCCGTGGGCAAATGTAGATGATTCTTTGGGGTATTATCAGATAACCTAGGGCCTATGACATTACCAATGGAAACGCCCCTGGCTCCTTTGAGCTCATATCACTATTTCCTAAAGAAATACCGTTCATCAGGTCTTCTTTTCCTACTCTTTGATTAACACATTTTCCTACCTCAATTGGAGGGAGGATAGTAGCACTAATACAAGTTGGCAACACAGAATCACTCTCATTCTTAGTTCATTTTAAAGGAGCATCCCTATGTCATGTTCTGTCAGGGAATAGGAGTATCAGAATCGCGGATAACTCCCAATGCCCAACTTTAGACTCTTCAAACTCCAGAGGGAAAATTACCCTGGACTCTGAGCAGTCCAATTGGTGGGAAAGAGGAATGGAAAGAAGAGTTTGCCAGGCCTTCTTCCTATTGTATTCTTCTTCTTTTATTGTTCTGGTGGTTTTAGAACTGCAATTAAATTAAATCTCATAAATACATTCCTTCACTTTTTACAGTTCACGAATATATATATATATATATATATATATATATATATATATATATATATATATATAGAGAGAGAGAGAGAGAGAGAGAGATAGATATACAAGCATTAACACTACTATGTCCTCTCAATTGACCTTGCGTTTGCCTCTCTTCTTGACTTTTCAGTTTTTCAATTCTTCAACCATTGTCAATCTATACTTTAATTGGAGAGCATGCATTTAACCTTGATACTCTAGCTCTATTTAATTAAACATTAATGGCTTTCTTTATGTCTTAAAAACTTGTGTGGACTGCTAGGGCTGAAGAAATGAATGTGAGTTTTGGAATGTAAGTAGGATATGGAACTCGAAAAACGTTAGTATCAACTGTTTGAACAACTAGGAGCACTATAATTGACATTAGGAAATAGCGCTGTACAGTCTTAGGAACTGTTTTTTCCTCACACAAAACACGCAGACAGGAAGAAATAAATGTACACTTCGGATACCAAAAACTGCAACATCCCTAATGCGCTTCAATTGTGCGAGACACTACAACAGGGCTAATTCTCCAGCAAAAACCACTCCAGACGGCCCACTCCCGCAATGACATATTAATACCACAGTCAGTTCAATTGTTTGGGAAATGTTGGCCACAGCTTATTAAAGTTGGTTTACATGCATGGCTGCCCTGCTTTTATAAGGGCCATAAATCATCCTGTCACATCACTGCTACAAGCAATTAGCGGTTGTCATAATCGCGATATCCCCCTTAGGTTACAGGCCCTGGGGTTTGTGATTCCCATCGCGTTTTAGTCCTTTGCCGTATTTCTTTTTTATGTAGGAGGGTACTCGTTCCCTTTAGGCTTAACTCGCTGCCTTGTATAGTCCTTGTGTCCAGCTATCCGGTGGACCTGGGCTGCGAGTGCCATGTTTCTGAGCATCTCCCCCGACTGCCTTACCCTGCCGTGAGGCATCCCAAGGTAAGTAGCCCTGCCACCCCCTATGTTGGGTGTGGCCTTAGTTGTCCCTTAACTTGCCTTTCCGCCGCCCTTTGCCACTGTCATCTTCTTGAGTCCCAGCCTGCGACGATCTGGGTGCTTAGCATTAGGTGTGGGTGGGTGTTCTTCTGTTCTGCTGCCCAGCCGCACTGGATACAAATAGGAGGGACTGAGCCAGGCAGCCCCTTTTTTAAACCCCGTTTCTGCCCTCGGGGCATGTTGGGGCTGTTTGAAAAATGCTTTGACCCCATTGGGTCATTGCCCCTAAACTTATCCCCTTCTTCCGTTTCCGCCTTATGCCCCCCCCCATGGTCGGGCCGGAAACGGGGGGCAGGGTGTTTGATTTTACAGGGAGCCGCTTCCGGTCCCCCCACCTATTCTTTGTTTGCGCGCCCCTCCGGCGCGCTTTTTTGCTAGGGGGCCTCGCTTGGTTTCTGCTCCGTCCCCTCGAGCTCCCTCTGGTCGTGGGCCTTCGCCCAGATACTACCCAATTTCTATGTGCATGAGTGAGTGAGAAACACTGACCTACGAATGTAGTTTTCTTTGCGAAGCGAAAACCTGCCTCACAATCAGCAAAGCGCATGTGCAAGTGCAAGGAATACCCACGAGATGCTGCTAAAAAGCCAAGACACTAATCTTTGGAGACACGTATGTGCAATGTCTTCTGATGCCTTCATAACAATTCTAAATACCACCGGAGTAAAAAAAAATCTGACCAAATCCCCAGATAAAACCACAAAGCAAAACAGGTGTGTACTGGGTGAAGGTCTAAGGTGAGCTGCACTGTTTAGAACGCGATGCGTTCTCAAAATCTGAAGTCACGCCTCTACAACGCCCTCCAGAAGATTCTAAGTAGAATGAAAACACATCCTGACTGCTATCCTTGTCATTCTCCGATGCAAAGAGAAGACCTACTCAGAGCGCAGATACTGGCCACTTGAGGAGGGCGTTTCCTAACACCCTACCATCTAGTTTTCTCTCAAGCCGCACCACATGGTCACAAATATTTTTATAAAACTAGTTCAAATTTGAATCCAAACTATTTAAAAAGTCCATACACCACTTTTTAAACGAAGTGCTAGACACATAGGCCCTCATTATGAATTTAGCAGCAATCACCACCGACTGCTGTGGTGACGGTGAACAGAAGACCGCCAGTGGCCGAAGACAGCACACCGCTGAATTATGATGCCAAAAAGACAAACCTCCAAAAATCCTGCAACCTCCACCCACTACCAGGACCTACGAGGGCGGAAAGGCAGTACACCCCACCCCGCCACCACTATGCAGACAAATCCTCCGCCCACCAAATAATGATGCATAAATCAACGAGGTGGCTAGCGGATGCCGAACGACCATTGGCGGTACACACCGCTATGGCCAGCAATGTGACCCAACTACAAAAAATTTACACATTGGCAACTTAGAAACCCACACACCTGACACACATCCACAACACTATAAAACACTCACATACACAATCCTTTGCATCGCCAGAAGCACGAATGATACTGACAACATAACAAAATTCACACCCACAAATACATCACCAAAACACACACAAACCACAAACACCCTCATAGATCACACACATAACCACACAACAGCACCCTCACCAATACACCCACAACACACACCATGGCACCCCCTAAGCACCCCCGCTTCACAGATAGGGAGCTAAGGACCATGGTGGATGAAACCTTCAAGGTCTGACCACAACTAAACAAACGCAAACAAAATAAAAAACATGCCACTCATAGCAACCTCGCATCCCCTTGTTTGTTACATAATAAAACTACCCTACAAAAAACACTACACTCCTCATGGCTCTCTCAGCCACCAAGTCCACCACCCACACACACAGACCCAACAAAATGCCTCCTTAACCTGCTGGAAGAGGAACACTATGTTGAAAAGCAAGACTATTGTGAGCCTCAAACAGTTATCACAACTAGCAACACTCCTACTTCAAGCTCACATTATACTACTTACCCTTCTACTAACCAAAACAAAACTACCACTAACACACCCTATCTAAACTGCCAGCTCATAAATGCTCGATCACTCTCAAAAAACAAGCACCACATCTACGACCTGCTCACAGACATACAACCTGACTTACTATTCATTACGGAATCCTGGTTGGGAGATGACACGGCACCAGTGTTGCACGAAGCCCTTCCTCCGGGCTATCAAACCATCACACAAAACCGTATAGGCAAGAGAGGAGGTGGACTAGCTATTATATTCAAACAGGCAATAAACCTCAGTAAAACAGACAACATCTCCATACAAGGTTGTGAAGCCCTCCTTACCAGATGCCACCCTACTCCAACTTCCTCCTGTAACTTTCTCCTCCTTTACAGACCTCCACCTAACAACTCCACTTTCCCAGATGCTTTTCTTGACACAGTCTCAAACCTTATTACACTATACTCCAATCTATGCATTCTTGGGGATCTAAACATTTGGTTTGACAAACCCAATATGCCCCATCCAAAAGCTATCACCACTGGCCTACTCGCATTGAACCTACATCAGATTGTACACAATCCCACACACATCGCTGGTCACATCCTAGATGTCATTTTTGCTAAGCCTGAACTCGTTACTATTCATAGCATCACACCAACCACCTGGTCAGACCACCATCTGATAACTTTCGGACAGACAACTCCACAAATCAACACACCCCGCAACCACTTACATACATACACCTATCGACCATGGAGCAAACTCAATTTGGATCACTTAGAAACACAACTAACAGCAAACACAGATCTAGATACAATCAATTCTGTACCAAAACTTTATGAGTGGCTACAGGAAGCTTTTGATGTCCTAATACCACTCAGAAAAACTAAAAATGACAAAAGAAAACCAACACCTTGGAGAAACACAGAACTTAAAAAGATAAAGCAACAAATCAGAAAGTTGCAGCGGACTTGGCTCAAATCAAACAACAGTGAAGACAAACTGCAGCTACACAAACTTAACAGGATATACAAATCATCAATCAAAAAAGCTAAAAAAAGATACTACTCAGACCAAATTCTAAATGCTCAATCTACAACCAAGGAATTTTATAAAATTCTCAATGAATTTCGAAAAACCCACATGCATGGAAGGAAGTCATCCCACCACTCAAGATTTCACAAACAAATTGGCAACTCACTACACAACCAAGGCAGACACATTGGACTCCTATTTAAAACAGAAGGAAACCATCAGCACCAACCCCTTTACTAAAATACCCTTTAAGAATAAACCATCCCAACCTCTACAGTCTTTCAAACAAATATCCCAGGATGAATTTATGGATTTGGTCAAAGCAAGCAGACCTTCTGGTTGCCCCTCTGACCCTTGCCCACCACAAATCTTCAAGAACATCCTGCTATCTACTTCTGCTGCCACACCTGTAAGAAGAATCATCAACAACTCTTTAACTTCAGGAACTTTTCCTACAGACCTGAAAAAGGCATACATACAACCATTATTAAAGAAAACAAACCTAGACACGCAAGACCCCAACAACTACAGACCTATCACAAATGGACCTTTCCTGGGCAAATTGATAGAAAGAGCAGCATTCGCCCAGATGTCACAATTCATTGAAGAAAATTCTATACTTTCAGACTTCCAAACTGGATTCCGCCCAGGAAGAAGCACTGAATCTGCCCTCATGGCAATCTGGGACGATCTTAAAAACACAGTCGACTAAAATGGAGTTGCTGCACTACTTCTCTTGGACCTCTCAGCTGCCTTTGATACGGTTGACCATGACACCCTAACTCAAAGACTCCACGAAGCCGGCATACAAGGGATTGCTCTCGACTGGATTACTTCCTATCTCCAAAAAAGAGCGAATATCATCCACTCGCCCCCCTTCTCGTCTGAACCCTACCTCACAAAAACAGGGGTCCCCCAAGGGTCAATCATCTCACCTTTGCTTTTTAACATCTACATGATATCTTTACCAGAACTGATCAATGATTTCCATCTCACATGCTACAACTATGCAGATGACACACAAATACTACTTCAATTAGAAGACCCCAAAAACATTGAAAACTCACAAATCTTCAGTTGCCTCAGAGCCGTTGATCAGTGGATGACCTGGAGCCATCTCAAACTAAATACCTCCAAAACAGAAATACTCATATGTGGTGACTGGAAAAATTATGACCCTCTGTGCATCTGGCCTGAAGATCTCGGACCACCTCCTCAATTATCCAAGGAAGTGAAAAACCTAGGAATCACCATGGATTCCAAGCTAACTATGAATGCCCAAGTAGACAAATTAGCACGCACAAGCTTCATCACCTTAAAGACTTTACGACGCATCTTCCCCCACCTCGGATTTCCACACATGGTGCAAGCTACTATCTCACTTGTATTATCCAAACTGGATTATGCCAATAGCCTCTACCATGGATCATCTCTATCTGTTATGAAAAAACTACAACGTATCCAGAATTCCGCAGCCAGGCTACTACTACATATAAAGCCACAAGCCCACATCTCCCCTGCCTTGAGAGCACTACACTGGTTACCCGTTGCCAGAAGATGCACTTTCAAACTGCTTTGTATCACCCACAAAGCTATACATGGAACAGGACCGCTTTTTATCAGAAAGAAAATTACCAAATACATCCAACAAAGAACCCTCCGCTCAAAACTGGCACCCCGCCTTAGAACACCACCATACAAGAAAAAGACTGTAGGTGGTACATCCTTCTCTGTCCAGGCAGCCAAACTATGGAATTCATTACCCCCAACTATAAGAGCCACAGATAACTTTCTTGTTTTCAGAAAACTACTCAAGAGTTGTCTCTTTCCTTCATAACCACCTTTTTCAAACAACTATGAACTGCATATGCCTATATGGATAAATATTTTTTCAGATTATATGTATATTTCTATTTATTTATAGTTTCTTTGGAAAATATGTATTGCTACTGTCATAACAATAAAATACACACACACTCTTTTAAACCTGTCTGACTAAGTATTTTTTACCCATGATTCTAATTATGTATTGTATGTGCATATGTGTGTGTATTCATGTGTGTGTGTATAAATATATATATATATATATATATATATATATATATATATATATATATATATATGTGTATGTATGTGTATATGTTGTTCCTGTGCTTGGCATGTTTGTGGATCATTGCATGGCTCCTGGTTTTTGGGTTGTTATACTAGATATCTATGAATTTCTGATCTCATTTTTCATCACTCTTATGTCATGTCTCTATCAAACTATCCTCCATTCTCACTCTGACTCATCCCAAATCCCTTCGGCCACTTTCATCTCCTAAATATCTCTGCCTAAGCTCTTCCCTCCACCTCCACATCTAACTCACCAAACCTCACTCTACCTCTGTGACCTCCCACACAACCCTACTAAATTCTCCTGCATTCATCTCTCCCTGCTACTATGCTCTCCCTATCCCTTCCACATACTCTTCCCCCCTCTGCCCCCCTTTATTCATCCCAAGCCTTTGGATTGAGTAAATGAAGGATATACTCCCAATTAACACTTCTGGATTTCTTTCCTCCTCCACCCCTCCATTACTCCAGTCAATCTAACTAACAAACTCTAATATCCGCGGCTCAAATTAACTCATAATAATACTAAAACTGTACTCATTATTAAATGATACTAATCCATCACTAATTCTTGTTGGGTTACGGAGTAGCGTGCTACTCATCGAAAAGCGCTTCGACGCCTCGTCAGGGGTAGTAAGCGCTATATAAATACGATTACAATAAAATACAATACAATACAACTGTTCGGGCACGGGTGCAGCAGACACCCATCGTCAGGAAGATGGAGCTATGGCAGACGATTGTCAACAAGGTCAACGCAGTGGGAAACCATCCATGCACAAGGGACGACATCCAGAAGAGATAGAAAGACCTGCGCGGGATGGTGAGGTCAATGGCATCCAGGTACAACATTGCCATACAGAAGACTGGTGGCGGTCCCCCACCTATACCCCCGACTACACTGGGTAGGAGGAGAAGGTGCTGGCTATCCTGCACCCAGAAGGACTCACTGGACGCACTGAAGGACTGGACTCAGGTAAGTCAACTGCAATACCTTAACAGTCACCCCACCTATAATGTATGCAGCACCCCACCCCACTCACTACCACCAGGACTCCATCCCCACAAAGGCCACAACACCCACATCCGGTGACCCTGCATGTCCACCATCCCACAAACAGGCCCCCATCTTACCCCCTGTGCACAGTCACCTACCCCTGCAAGGATTCACAGTGGCACTACAGCACCCACAATGCACCTCCACCCTCCCACACAAAATACAAAGATAAGTACACGAAAGGGCCCTGCATGCCACGACAGGGGAATAAAAGCACAAAATAGGTCAGAGTTGTGCATTCATTTCCGAAATAGTACATTAGACATACATGTCCATTCCCCCCCACAGGCACCACCACCCATGCCACCCGGACGGAAAGGCCAAGGAGTGCCAGCGCCTCACACAGAGACAGAGGCCCCACTCAGGAGACTGGAGAGGGATGTATGGAAAGATGGCATGAGTCACGGGGGAATGGGCCCCGGCCTTCACCACTGAGGAACTGGAAAAGCTGGTGGACGGGGTCCTACCCCTGTATGCCAAGTTGTATGGGCGGCCAGAGGAGCAGGTGAGTTGGCGGGTGTCATCCTTGGATGTGTGTGATTGTGGCATATGCCTGTATGCATGTGTGTTCAATATGTGACTGCCCAGCTGTAGACTGTCTGGCACGTATTGTATGTGTGTTGATGACATGGCTTTCAAAAATGTCTGTTCCATGGGTGACGACATGTCATCTGTATTCGGTGCACACATACTGACATCTGTTTTTCTGCTCTGTGTGTCCCATGCAGGTCAGCACCCATCAGAAGAGGGGACTCTGGCACACCATCACCAAGGAAGTGCAGACCCTGGGGGTCTACAACCGGCAGAGCACCCACCTCAAGAAGCAGTGGGAGGACCTGAGGCGCTAGGCCAGGAAGACTGGAGAGGCCCAGCTGGGGAAGGCTTTCCAAAGAGCAAGGGGTGCCCGTCGGACCCTGACCCCCCCTAATGGCCCACATTCTGGTGGTGGCCTATCTGGATTTAGATGGGCGCTTGAAGGCAGCACAGCAGCCACAAGGGGTGAGTACCAACACTGTTGTAATACTCTTTGATCGATGTGTTTGGGTGCTGTGGTATGTATGCTGTCTAGTGCCAGGCACTAGGATAGGTGTGTTCGTGCAGTCCTGCCCCCTCAAAGGCCCGGGGATGGTGTGAGGGCATGTTTGTGCGGCCCCAATAGGCCCATGGGGGGCCCCCTTTCTGTAATCCTGAATGGTTTGTGGGCTCATTGACTGGTGAGTGCATTCGCTGGGCATGGTCTTCCATGTGTGTACTCCACAGAGTTAGTCAGGTCCGTGTTTCCTGTTGGTAATGGGGTGTATTCTGGGGTAGTGGCCACTAGTCAGGGGCACAGTCATGACTATTGTTGTAAGTGCTACGTGTAGGTGTGTGACCTGGATGGGAGTGTGTGCGAGTCAGGGATGTACATTAATTCAGGTATTTACTGAGTTCTCCCATGTTTTGTCTCTCCACCCCTGTGCTCTTGTGTCCTTTGTTTACATCAGCATCATCTGGCAAGGGAGCAATGGCACCGGGGAGTGGGGATGCAGCGGCTCATGGTTCCAAGGAGGCAGAGTTGGTGGACGCCCAGGGGACCAGTGGGTTGGAGGGCGAGGGGAGTACCACAGGGGAGGCAACTACCCCTGGCGGTAGTGACTCTGATACCTCCTCTGATGGCAACACCCTGGTGGTGGCGGATCCTACTGGGCCCACCCATTCTATGTCATATTCTGCCACCCCCAATGCCATCTCCGCCTTCTCAGTTGCCCGTGCCCGCTCACCCAGGAGGGTGGGCGTCTCCTTTGCCCCAGGCACCTCATCCCCTGCCCCAGTCAGCCCTGCAGCCCTCACGGAGGATGCTATTGACCTCCTGAGGACCCTCTCTGTAGGGCAGACAACCATCATGAATGCCATCCAGGGGTTAGCATCCCACATGCAGCAATGCAATGCATACCTGGAAGGCATTCACAGTGCCATGTCTGGCCTACAGAGATTTTTTCAGGCTCTGGCCTCCTCTTTGACGACAGCCAGTGTCCCCGGTCTTTCCGTTCCCCCTTCCATCACCTCTACCCCATCTAGCACCCCACTCCCTTCACCCATCCCAAGCACACATCCAGATAGCCATGCACACATCAACACACAAGAAGCACACAGAGAAACACAAGCACCACACTTCCCACCACAGACATGCACACACCCAACATACCAAAGCAGAGACAACAACATCCACTACCCCCAGTGTGTCATCCTCCCCCTCCTCCCTGTCTGTCACCTCACCATGCACACCCACACGCATTGCACCCTCAGTTACTGCTGCTCACCCCATTCTTGCAGTCACCACAACATCTGACAACCAGACATGCACCCCAGACACCACACCTGCACCCACCACAACTACACTGTCAGACACTTGCAGCACACTCACCAGACCTGTAGACACCCAGACAACATCCATCTACAATGGCAGCCTGTCTTGTCCCACTGTGTCCACCCCCTCCCAAAACGCTCAAACATTCGCAGACATCCAGACAACACACACCCACCACACATCAGCATACTTTACAGGCGCCTGCATCCACATCCGGCACACCTACACCTGGTACTAGCACTCCCTCCACCTACACTCCCAGACCTTCCTCCAAATCCCCCCCAACTGCCCCTAAGAAGCTTTTCCTTGCCCATGTTGGCTTGTTTGAACCCACTGGTCCACCCCGTCTCATCCCTAAGAGTGCCCACCTCCTTGCCCAGTCCACTCCTTCCACGTCCAAGTCCACCCTAGTCTGCCCTTCCCATTCCTGTGCCCCTTCGCCAGGGAGGAAGAAGGCCAGTGTTGCCCCAGGTCCCTCTGCCACCCCCTGGTCCAAGCCCACTTCCCCACCTTCCAAGGGTAAGCCCAAACCCCCTCCACCTCCCAAACCTAAGCCCAAGCCCCCCCTTCTGAACATAAGTCCTCACTCTCGCCACCCCCTGCCCCTGTTCCCTGAGGTGCCTGGCTACCCCATTGATGCCCCCTTCAGGTGGAGTACCCTGTGCACATGCGGGAGTAAAGCCCAGCCTATTTTGGCCCTTCTGGGATTTTCTAATGGACTGGCCAATGGCCTTATTTGGACAGTACGTTTTTAACAGTGGATAAATTGCAGTGCCCAGTAGTGCTGTTGGCACATTATGGTGATGTTGTTTCAGCGTTTCACTGTGGGGGTGTGGTGTGCACATGTGTGTTCTTTGGTTTAGGTCCTTGTTGCTTGTGTCAGGTAAGTACATCTTGTTCTGGTGTGTATGTTGTGGGATGGGGGGAGGGGTTGGAAGTTCATTGCAGGGGGGGTGAGGTGGGATAGTGTAACTGTGCCCTTTCTTCCCAGGTGTACTAGGTTGCGGTACTTACCGTTGTCGTCTTTGTCTGCGGTCACGGTCGTGGAGGTATATGGCAAGGAGCAGCACTGGCATTATTTCCAACTCTCTCTCCAAGTCTGCATTGGCGTGTTCTGTGTGCTTCTGGTGAGTGTTTCCTTTTATTTTGTTCGTTTCACGGTGGTCCCTGCCCTGGAACTGATGGCAGTCTTGTGCTTCATAATTTGGTGGGCGGGTAGTTCCTTTCCGCCAGCCTGTTGGCGGCCTCCTCTGTCCTCATCGGCACTACAATGATGGCGGTGTGTGGATGGACCTCTACTTGTTTCTCATGTGCTTCATTATTTGGCGTCCGGACAGACAGCTTGTTGGCAGTAGTTACCGCCACCGCTGGCAAGGCAGTGTTTACTGCCATGTTCATAATGACCACCATAATCCCCCCACGACTGTATTGCACCACTCTTGTCCAACTTGTACGATTCCCATTTCCAGTAGTGGACCTCTGGAGAATTAAGGTTCACCTCTTCTTCCCTATGGAACTGTGTTGGAGCTCCTTCCTCTTCCTTTTGGCAGGTGGTGTGTTCGTAACACCCACCTCAATAACATCCATCTGTGCGCCCACAACAACACAAGGATTACCTACCCCACTAGTTGTAGGGGACTTTTTTGAGACTTCAGTGATCCCAGGGGCCTGCTGTTACGGGCTTATAACCGGATTACTTGGTATTTCATCACCAGGTGACCCTCCAATGACTTAATTTGCACTTTGTCAATTCGGTCTTCCACTAAATCAATTTCCGCGTTTGTAGCCCCCATTACAGAGGTGAGATAAGAAGTAATAGTTGAAGTTACCTGGGAATCTTTAGCGGTGTCCCCTTTTCCCAGTCCTGTCTTGCGCTTCCCCATGGCTGCTTACCCGATGACCAAAAGAGATGCCAAGACAAAGCCAAATCAAAATCAGGGAACTAGCGAGCAGAACCAAGAGGAGTGGCCCGGCCCATCCTTCTCCGGGCTCTGACGGACGCAGACAGGCCCATTGTTGGCTAGGTCTGCACCCAGACATTTGCCTGGGTACGTCCCACGCAGCGGCTCTGAGCAAGAAATGAGATCAAGAGCAGCCATAGAGCTGCCAGGTAGTGTGGGAAATTGAGTGCTCCTGACCCTGGTCCTCCTTCAACGATCCCATGCAGTGGGACCCAGCAGATACTTTTATGCACCTCTGGGCATGAAATGAAATCAGATGCATCCCTCGTGCCGCCAGGTAATGTGAGAAATGGAGTGCTCTTGCCCCAGGTCCTCCTTCAAGCTTCCTCTAAACAACTTGTTTGTTGTACAGTTTCATTTCAAAATATAATCTGCAACAGAATCAGGTATGCTCTAAACAAAGCTTCCCTTCCCTGTTGTTGCCAATTTCTAGTTCCCCATACACTCTTTAAGTCAATCAGCTTCCACCAAAATTCATAGCCTTCAATGGCCAACTGGGGAACAAAAGGAATCAGCATAGATTAACTTTGTGCCTGTTAACAGAACATTTAGCATTTTCTTAGGGGGCAATTTAAAACAATAGGACTCAGCATTTGTGACATCATGCCAAGGAAAATATGCAAACCTTTCTATAAACGTCTTAGAACACCCCACTGGTGGAGATAGACAATGTTCCCATTGTGTATAATTAAAAATAGTTCTCGGGTGCTGGCTTTATGTATAAACTGATGTCCATAATGATGGTAACAGAACATTTCCCCATTATTTGGTGTTGTTTGGCAAACATCTTCACTTTCAAACACAGTGTAATATTCAAGCTCGGAAAGCATAGAATCAACTGTTTTCACATCCTAAAAATGCAGAAACCACCCCCGGTGAAATTATATCAATCATAGAAACTTTGAATACATATGGAATTTGAATCATTTCTGTTATTTGGTACATGTCAAATGAAACTTTATCTCAAACAATCCCATCAGAAATCGGTATATCAGAAATGTTCACTAGGGGCAATTCTCTGCGTACCTTATGCAAGGACAAGTGAAGCTTCAAAACCTCATCCACCAGTTCAACAGCTGACTGTTCAGGAAGATAGTGACCATGTATCAGCAAGAAGAAAACAATGACAAACCCAATCGAAAGGAGGAAGCAAGCACAGTTAATAGAGTCCATAGATAATGCCATGGATGAATTAGATAGTTAGTTTTCATAGTTAGTTTTGAGTCAATGAAATAGCTCACGCACAATTGTTGCAGGCGCAGTCGAAGATGAAGAAGAATCAGAAAAAGAATCATTGATGTTGGCAAAATAACCAGAAGCAGTTTGTGCAAACACTGGAGCCGATGTAGGAGGAGAACTAACAGACGTGTCTCTTGGTGGTTTGTAGTAAATGTTCCCATCCGTTCATGTTGAGTATGAGTATAATAACTCAGAACTTTGGACATCTCTTGCCGTATATGTAGTGACAGGTACTAACGAAAGCTCATTTTCCACCCTTCCCATGCTCTGGAGAAGTTTCATCATTGATGGTCAAATTTTGGAGAGGCACATCCTGACTGGCAGTGAGAGGGGTGAGGAAACTGCACAGGATTCCTTGCGGTCTACTGTGTAGGACTAAACACATGGTGTAACTTGACATTGTCAACTGAAACAAATTGTTTTTCTTTGGAACTAGGTAGCGGTGGTAGAAGGATAGTTCTGGCACAGTGTATTCCTAGGACTGGAACCAGAGCTCGATATACAGGGCCAAATTCCTTTTTCACAGCAATCTTTTCACGCACTAGATCCCCAACTTTTGGAATTCAGCCAGTAGCAATTGTTGGTGTATCCCTCATTCCCAAGGTGGCGGCACATGCAGATGAGTTGTCATCACGGAACTGTTGCAAGACAGTACACGTTCATTTATGTCAAAAGGTGTGTCCATCGCCACCACGACAGAGCCATAAAGGTCTGGAACACACATGGGAATGCTGAACAGAACCTCATATGTGGTGTACCCTCCAAGGACCTTCTAAACAGATTTTTACGTGCTCTCTGGCCTCCCTACAGGTGGTTAAGTCAACTATGACCTGAACCTAATACTCTAGCTGTTAAAGATTGCTTTAAGTTTTGGTTCTTCTATTCCACAACAGCATTTCCCTTGGGATGATATGGAGACAAGAAATGTAGATGGACCCCCACTGTGCCCATAGTGTCTCCGAATGTCCTGGAGGCAAAGGCAGGGCTCTGGTCCAAATGTAAAGCCGCACCTGCATATGTCCTGATAAAGACATGCAAATCTTTAATAACAGTTCGAGTGACAGCCGATCGTTGTGGGCATACCTTTAGAAATCTGGAGCAAAAGTCAACAGCCACTAGAATGTATTTGTATGCACCATCAGGGGTGAGTGGACCACGGTGGTCCAGGTACACACATTGCAATGGTTTGTTTGAAATTAGGAGGGGTGCCTACCATTGGCACTGGATGGTGGAATCTTTCATTAATTGACAGATGTCACAAGAAAGGACATACTGTTTGGCTTGTTTGTATAGACCTGGCCACCAGTAGCATTTTTACAACAATACAATATTAACAGTCACCTGCATGGGCCGAGGCTACCCCCTTGTGCTGCCTTTATTAGGTCTAATCTTTTATCTTGGTTGAAGATCACACAATCACCCACCCCTGGTATGGTTGCGAATGCAACATCTTGGGCGCTTAGATGGTAGGAATATTTGGCGGGATATGTCTTTGGCAGGGGCTTGCTGTCAGCCCAAGCTTTTACAGCAGCCAGTGATTCATCATTCAACCTCATCCTAGAAGCAACAGAAGCCTTAGCAACTGCTGACTTGGCTGCCTCATTAGCCAAGGTATTTCCTGCAATGTGTATTCCTACACGTTGATGGTCCATTGTATGTACTTCATGGTTTTTTGGTAGTGTCTCTTTTAGATCTGCTACCTCCCCCCACAGAAGTCTGTATTTGATGGTGTTCCCTTTTGAATCTCTGAATCCATTCTGGTACCAGTAATGCAGGTATTCATTGAAGGACTGGGCATAATAGTAAGAATCACACACAATTAGTGTAAGAAGGTCAGGATCCGTATGTTCCAGTGCCAAAAATAGAGCCGTAAGCTCTGCCAATTGCACAGTGTAGTCCCCTAAAGTCTGCGTGTATGTGTTCTGAGGGTGGAACATGCCATACCTAATGAATCTGCTACCAGCTGCGCAAGCGGCGTCGTATTGATGTGTTGTGCCTACTGCTGGTTGCGCTGAACCATCAGTGTATATTATCTAGTATTGCTCAACAGGTAAAATGTTTGTAGGTGTTGGGTATTCAATTTCATATTGAAGGAGCTCTTGTGTCTGAAGTTTTGGATCAAAAACATAATCAACATCAGTGGCCATCAGAGATATTGGCCATTGGATGTAATGCTTTTGCATTTGAGAATTTGGTCTTTGCAAAAGCCTTTAAGGCTGGTAAGGGGGTCACAACAACAGTGCATTTCTACCTGGGCCAGAGGTCTTTCTTTTATGACAGCCATCAGAACATCAGTCACAATTTTTTTCAGTGGGAGCAAACTGTTGTTCAGCTGTGGAGCAGAAATGTGATTTGTGTGCTATGGGGCGGTGTCATCTTAATTGAATGTTACACAGGTGAACCCGATGGCACCAGCAATTATCCTGATGATGCAAGTGTTTTGGTTCAAGAATGTCCTGATGCAGTGCTCTGAGAATGCATATGTGCTCAACCGACCAATACTTGCTAGAAAAGTCTGGTCGTATCAGATCATAAAGTGGTTTTATGCATTGTGCATAATCTTGAATGTAAGTTCTGCCAAAACTCTAAAAAGCCAAATAATGACTGTAGCTTTTTGATGGTGTTTATTGGTTGTAATTGGGCATACGTTTCTAGAAAGTGGGGCACTATTCTCTTTCCTTCATCTGATAACTCGTTTCCCAAAAACAAGACACTGAGCAAGGCATTTTTTGCTTTCTTGACATTAAATTTGTAGCCTATTTCAGTGAAACCCACAACAATGCGGTCCACCCACCTTAGGTGAGTGACTAGGCCATTGTCTGTCAGGTAGATGTCAACTACACTGGACAACGCCTCAGGGTCAATTTCGCGTAGTATGGATGTTACACGTGCTCAGAACAGTCCAGGACTGTCTTTAAAGCCTTGTGGGAGTCATGAAAAAAACATTTATGAGCCTAATGCACTGAAGGCGGTCATCACATGCTTTCGGGTGCTATATTTTGTATATTTTAGCAGACAAACAGTTATAAATATCCAAGGTTGTTTTATATTTTTTGTGCACTGAATTGTTGATAAGTGCTGTGTGAATTTAAGTGTCAGTAGTCTAAAACTATTCAATATGAATGGTCCAGCTTAGTCACTGGGAACAAAGGAGTGTTCATGGGTGATATGCAGGGTTCCCTTACATCCTGGTATTCAAGCTCTGTGAGTATTTCACTCACTGGTGCTTCAGCTCCATGTTTAATGGGATATCGTGGTTTTGGAAATGGTATTGGTAGGAAGAGCCTTTATCCCAACCTAAATGGTTGCGATACAGCGCTGGGGCTTGTGCCAGTGCCCAATCTCTAGCATAAACATTTTCGGCCAATAGGATGTCATGACACAATGTTAGTTTGTCCCAGAATATAACTTTGATTGTGTGCACTATGTTTCCCTCAATTTGTAATTTAAATTTATAAGCCCTAACCCAGGAGGTTGGGGGGGGGGAGATGGGCATGTCTGCTATTTCAACTTCTAAATAGTCATTAGTTGTTGCCACATCCAGAAGCTCTTAAAGATTCCGGCAAACTATTGTGACCTCTGCTGCGCTATTAGAGTCAGGGCCCACTTACTGTTCTTCAGTAAAGTTCTCATTATGTGTGGCATTTCTAGCCAAAATTGCTGCCACTTTTTTCTTTTTGAATTGTGCTTTCTGTTGGTGAGGTTTCTCTTCCTTTTGTATGGAAGGCTCAGATGAGCTTTGTGAGTCATTTCCTTGGTTTCACGTACTTGTTTAACAGTTCGGAACTCCTGCCTCTCTTACTGCGTTTATCTGGTGAGTCCTGAAAGGAACAAGATTGGTGTGTATCAATATATTGGTATCTATCAGGAGTTTTTAAACTGACTCTATTTCTCAAGCTATACAGTTTCTCAAAGGTCTCCGGTCGCGGAGATTCTCCTCTCTGTTTTGTATTATATTTATTTTGTTTTTGTTTCTCCCGGGTTTTTCTTTATAACACTCTGCTGCTTGCTTGGTAAAATCCTTATTGGATTTACCTTGTAGTTGTGGTTACTTGGTCTGGCCCCCCATACTCTCCTAACTAATACTTGAGACAGTCTTCAGCCTCTCACACTCCTGATCCTGTTTAAGAATATCCAGAGCCATTGGTGCACTGCCAATGCTACTGCTTCCCCTTTAAGATTACTTAATATTATTGAGGATCCTGTGGCAAACTTGTCCATTAATTGCATCCCCAGATCTAGGGCCGGAGCAGCCCCGTATTCATCCTCAATTTGTTTAATACTTCTGGAAGATTCACAATGTTGGTGTACGATGTGAGGTAGCGCAGAGTGCAGCAAACACTGCACCCCAAGTGGCGAGTTGTGAAGTGAGGGAACCATCCCAAATGGCAAGCGCATTGTGAGAATTCTACGTTCATCTTGGGGTCTCGTTTATGGAAACACTGCCTCCAGTGAGATAACTTTTTGTGCTAACCAAAACGGAATCTCTTCGCATTTGGTATGTACCTTATCCATAATTGAATGCACAGTAGCAGGATTTATTCCCATAGTGGCCACATGTTGTTGTGTCGGAGTAGCCCTTGCTTGGGCGGTATTTAAAATCTGCATTACAAATTGTATTAAGCTTCTCCAAATGAGTGTATAGGCGGCATACTTCTGCTACCGCCATTGTATCTGCATTACGGTGGGGTGTATAAGTAGCCAATTCTGTCCATGTAGGTCCATCACTACTTAAAGGACCTAATCTAACAATCTGCGGAATGTGGGATATGGACCATCAAGCCAGTTTTGGTTATCTTGGTATTTCTAAATTCACATATGGTTTATATTTTGCGGGAGTGTAATGGTGAAATGAGTTTGTTTTTCCCATTTGCTGCTGCACAAGTGACTAAAGAGTCAAATCTGTTCTGTATGCTATGTGTGCCTCAACGACAAATGTAACTTCTCCTTCATTTGTGAGGCCATTGTTTCCTAAGTGTATGTGAGGTGGAGTCTCATGTTTGCTGCAACTACAACCCTATTTTGGTCCACCATTTTAAAATGGAATTAAATTGTTCAGAGATATGAACACCAATTGGAGAATTTTTAAAATGTTCGAGCTTCAACAACTTACAGCGTCAAATAGGTACTGCCTATCTAGCTGAGGAGGATATTACCTAATACCACTGACGTCTCTGTGTAAGGTAATTAGGGTGTTTTTTGCACATAGTGAGAGAGAGATACTTGGGTGGTCTGCAAAGTCATTGCCTAACCAATGTTAGAGGCTCCATGTCATAGACTCTCCCTTTGGTAACAAGAATGCTGAATTTTTGGGCAGAAGTACCACTGAGCGTGGGGGTCTCAGCCTATCCCACGCCGTGTGACAGCTGTCGGCCTAATCCCTTCCAGCTAGCTAGCAGCTCTTCACAAGTATCATAGGGTAGAAGTGATTTGTGGCTGCCTATCACATGACACTCAGACCCCTCAGGGGAGTCGTGGTGGAGCAGGTCCCATCCCTTCCTCTGAGACATATGAGTCTCACACATGCAGAACTGAAGCAGGGTTTTGGTTCAATAGGTTTTATTGAAGCAACTGCATTCTACGTAGAAGGGCATGAATGGCGATTTTAAGGATAATGAAACATAATGTCAGGACAGCAGTAAACACAGGAGTGAAACACAAGAAAAGTCCCACCATGCTGTCACATTAGTGCGCCTGGTATTACTACCTACACTACTAAGTTCCTACATGAGAGCAAGTAGCAGTGCTCACTCTAATCTGCCCTTCTGTTCCTGGAAAGGAAACCCAATCCCCATACCTGCGCTGAGGTTAGATAAGCTCTGATAATCTGCTGGGAATCCTCCCACATAGATGAAGAGGAACCAAAAGGTTATGGAAGAAACTTCAATAAAGTGCACCACAGTATGGCAAACTGGCTGGAACATCCCCTCTAAGATGTTGTGGGCAGGTTGATGTTTTATAATAACATATCTGTTATTCTAAGAATTTGCCCTAGGGTGAAAATACATATTTTCTGTGTAATGTAGACAGTGTTCCCTTTGGATCGGCTATACCTGGTAATCATCGTGGGCAACCTTGGGTTCAGCATAAAATGAGAAATGTTGTGCGAAGAAATGAATAACGGTTTCAGTAAGGAAGGACAACAGATAAAAGGATTTTAAAACATATCCACTAAAATGAAGCATTGCTAAAATAATAAAAGGAATAAAAGTGGAATGTAACTGGGTAAAAGGGCACAAGCTTCGGGACCAGAGCTAACTATTGTGCCCATGTAAAAACGCTAAAATAACCTCACAACAATTCGTTACTGGTTTCTGTAAGCCAAAGCAAAGCGAAGCTGCTCTCTAAGGCAGTCTTTCCCATAGGGGTATAATGGAGTTTCACCGCAGACAAGACAGTAAACCACACTAACCTTCCCTAAGAAGTGTACAGTAACATTATGAGGCTTACCCCAGGTCAGTATCCAATCCTGCGGAGTCTCCCCTGTGCCAGGCTACCTATGCGCAGTTACTGGGCTGCGCACAACAGAAGTCTTCCACGTGCAGCCCTCATAGATGGTGCACACGTGTTTATGTGTAACCAACCACATGTCCCTTACCCTTGCTGCATTGCAGTAGCCTTGTTTTAAAAGGGGGACACTGGCGGTCACCAGTGGTGGGGCTCACCCACCGTAAAAAGGTTGAATACCAGACAGTCAAAAATCTAAAAATCCAAACGGATTTGATGGGCAGAACCCATCACCTTACAATGGTGAAATTAATTTCAATGCTCATTAACAAACACATAGGGGGTCATTCCGACCCCGGCGGTCAAGGACCGCCGGGGCCGGGGATGCGGGAGCACCGCCAACAGGCTGGCGGTGCCCCGCCGGGCATTCTGACCGCGGCGGTTTGGCCGCGGTCAGACAAGGAAAACCGGCGGTCTCCCGCCGGTTTTCCGCTGCCCTTGGAATCCCCCATGGCGGCGCAGCTTGCTGCGCCGCCATGGGGGATTCTGACACCCCCTACCGCCATCCTGTTCCTGGCGGTTCGCCCG
The DNA here is from genome assembly GCF_031143425.1 of Pleurodeles waltl. Lineage (NCBI taxonomy): Eukaryota > Metazoa > Chordata > Amphibia > Caudata > Salamandridae > Pleurodeles > Pleurodeles waltl. The sequence goes on from NC_090448.1 coordinate 711,982,722, forward strand.
CCAGGAACAGGATGGCGGTAGGGGGTGGCGCGGGGCCCCTGGGGGCCCCTGCAGTGCCCATGCCAATGGCATGGGCACTGCAGGGGCCCCCGTAAGAGGGCCCCACTGTGTATTTCAGTGTCTGCAATGCAGACACTGAAATACGCGACGGGTGCAAACTGCACCCGTCGCACATACCCACTCCGCCGGCTCCATTCGGAGCCGGCTTCCTCGTGGGGAGGGGTTTCCCGCTGGGCTGGCGGGCGGCCTCCTGGCGGTCGCCCGCCAGCCCAGCGGGAAAGCCTGAATGGCCTCCGTGGTCTTTCGACCGCGGAGCGGCCATATGGCGGTTCCCGCGAGGCGGGCGGCTACCGCCACCCGCCTCTGTCGGAATCACCCCCATAATCCTGCAGTCTCACAGGTCTGATTGTTGCCTGAAACACACCATCCTCATGTAATGCACAGGTGGTCCGTTAGTTATAGTCCACCAGATTCCTTGTCTTGAGTTGATAAGATAGCCTTGAGCCTGTGTCTTGGCCAGAGGGTCTAGGATTTCTAAATAACTGGGTCAAATTGTCCAAAAGCACAAAAATGTGTCTGTGCGCCCAGTGTGGGGCAAAGCTTTGAGTACTACTGTGTGACACACATACGATTGTAGTAATGATTCCTAATTGGAGAGATGTCCGTTTTAATATTTTTATCCTTCCTTAGTTCTGATAGGAACTCCTTCTGTGTTGAAGGGTTTGTCAAGCACCTAACTAGTAAAGGATATTTCCCTTTCAATTACATTTTTGAATGTCATTCTGAATCTGTCCAACAATTCCACCACAAACTGTTGTGATAGGGGTAAACTTTAGGGCACTATTGATGAAACACATCATAAGAAAAGTACTCCCTCAGGTAGGGGGTGAAGTTTGCTTAATTGTTAATACACATGCTCCATACCCCTTTGTAACATTTTACTCACTGGTGGAGTTTGTTTCTGTAGATCCAAACACTAGACACTTTCACACATCTAAAGATACCCCTTTTCCTGCTGAATATGAACCCTACTGAAACAAAAATTTGAAATCTCAATAGCATATCAGGAACACTAAACTTTTTGGGGGGTATTTCCTGCATTGTCTGCAGAATTATAGAAGGGACCCTTCACAGAATAGAGGAGCAACCTGGCTGGGGCTGGCTTGTGATACTCTGCATCGAGAAGCAAGAAATAGAAACTGAAGTGGACATATTGCAGAAAATGAAACCAGTATATTGGTCACATTTGTTAGACACCTGCAACATCATACTCGCAGAGTATGACTGGCCTCCATCATTTATAAGGGGCCCACTTTGTGGAGAGGAGGTAATTCAAGTATTTCTTCCTTAGAACACTAAGAACTCAGGGCACAAAGGGCTTGTGAATGGGCTTTAAAGCATGTAATGCCTTTTAAAGAAATCAAGCTGGTAGTATCCTTATCTTAGCCCCAGGTTAAGACTCAATAATTACTCCAGCCAGAAGTAACGTGTGTTATAAGGACCATCTTAGATCAATGACAGTATTAGGGTGTAATGTTGTCTTGTCACTCAGTCATGGACACTCCCCTTTTTGGGTGTTGAAGTCAGACAGTTCATGAAGAATAATGTTAGATTATACAATTCGAAAGGCACACACAAGGACATGTGGTGCAGAACAACACTAGACTAAAGACAAATTTCCGTAGAAAAAAAGTACAAAGTTAGACACCTCAAATTAGTTCTTTAGTCAAAATATAGTATCTGAATAACAGTATCTGACTGCTTTTTTTTTGCGGATTACAGTATACCTATGCAAGATTGCCTTCGGGGGGAGGGGGTAAAATGGTCCTGGTCTTTTTGCAGTAAGAAGTAGGGAGAGCTTACAAGATGATGCTGATGTGTTCTTATATATTGATGACATTTACATCACGGATGATAACTTAACAGAGCATCTAGATAGGGTGGACAGAAACGTAAATAGCAACACAGCAGGGATACAAAATAAATCTAATATTGCATACCTTAATGTGATCTTCCTTGGATGTGAACTACCTGTTGGTAAAGAACTGGCCCTAGACTTGCTGCAGAAGAGAACTACTTCACAACCGTCAAACATGTTGAAAGCTCTAATAGAATTCCTGCACTTTGGAAGAGCTTCCTTGCTACATTATGCTGAGCACCTTAGGCCCTTATTTGAAATAATTACTCCCAACATTTTCTGAGATAAATTTAACAAACATGCACATGGCTAGTATGAATGGACTACAATTAGACATGTTAGAGAAGAAATACTGAGAAACGTGGGACAAGAAGACAAACCTCATATTTATGGTTCTTCTGAGAACTACAGCCCACATATGCATCATTTACTATGAGGGACAGATGCTTACACATCACACTTACATTTTGTTGCAGAAGAATGATTCAGTCCTACTAAGAAAATTCTCACAGCAGTTCAGACAGTCATCTTCATCAGCATCCCCTGTCACAGACTAAACAAATTGTACTGGTTTCCTCTATATCTACAATTGAGGGAGCCACAAAAGCAAGTATTTCCAATGAGCATGCTCTACACCTTCACTGGGTGCAGTGACAGAAAATGCGACTGGTGTAAAATTTGAGAACAATCTTCCACTTAGGACTTTCTACATTATAAACAATGTAATGAATTAGTGACAATATATAGATGACTATATAAACAATTCCACAATCCCTTAAACTAAAAACATCTTACCTATAAATGTGTGCAATAGCGAGGTCCATATGGACGACTTTGATTTGGCGCTAGGCAGAAATATTCTGCAGCTGTAGATATATTTCAGAATGGCTACTTCAAGGTGCACTAAAGTTTTAGATGATTTCACTGCACAAATAGAAATTAATGCTATCCTACTTGTCCTTCAGAAAACTGATCCATCAGTTCCCACATTAATTTTATTGATTCAGCATGCTATGCACCAGGTTATAATGTAAACTTACCACATTGTTGCCTGAATGGATTCAGAGATTAAAAGGTATATTTCAAAAGCAAAAGAGCTTTGAGGAAAGGTAGCTGTTTTAGACAAGCTTCATTTGATTCATGTACAACACATCATGACAAAGAAAAACGGGAAGGTGACAAATGATCACATTAAAAAACACTAACTGGATGATTCTGTTCAGCAGTTCACCCCAGGTACCAACGTGCCTCTTGATTAGTGTAGTACAGCATCTCTTTAGCCTGGAATTGCCTAAGGAAGATTACAGAACAATTACAATCATTTACTTCATTAAGGGGACTGATATCTCTCCAGCTTTACACTCATTATCATAAGGGGACTGATATCTCTCCAGCTTTACACTCATTATCAATTACTGATTTACACATGAGGCAAGCATCATCTTCATCGAAATAGCCTACTGCAACTTTATCTAACATTGAAACAACTGTAACTGCAATCCTATGTGCACAACTAAAAGAATACACATCAATTAAAATTGTACCCATTCTAGAAGTTGTGCAGTCTGGAAATAAGCCTGATCTAGATCCTGACACAGGAGCAGTTTTCCTCCTGTCGCTTCAAAAACACAAGAAACATCCACTGCAATTAACCTACACAACAAATTAATTCTTACCTATTGATGGAACCATGACAGGTATATCTGCCTACTATGGTCCTACTTGTGGAGTTTTGCTTGCAATGCTATCATCCTGTTGATGGTGCATGGACACCACCTTTCTGAAATGTTTTCACCATCTCCTGTGGTTCAGGAATTGGCAGTCACATTCTTCTTCTCATAGACCTCAAATGAACTACTATACTGTCAACATCACTGCATGTTCTGTGCATTATGACGTTGTATGGCAAAGGTGCCTTATCAGATTTTGAGCCCTGCAGAAATTATTCAAATTCCTTATGTTTTGAGAACCTCGTTGGAGGACATTGACACTTTAGGTCCTTTTGCAAGTACATGGCATATGAATGCTGTTAAATAAGTGATGACTGACTTTCTGTTCATATGCTTTACTGGGCAATGAAGATCTTAATACAGCAAGTCATTAAGAGCTACTCGGTTTCCATCATTAAGGATACATCTACATTCATTGATCCAACTGCCCTGTGCACGTTTACACAGTAGGAGCATTGTGGGATCCCTCAAGGTAGTGGTCCTAAAAGATTTCAGAAAAGATTTTCCAGTTTTAACAGTGATGACATCTCATCTATCTACATTATATTTCCAAAGACCTGAAAAACGTAGAAAGTTTTTGATTACTGTCAAAGAGTGATATTTTCACCACAAGTTATTGATTAATTTTCAGAACAAGGTTACACATATTGGAAAGAAAATACTAATGAAAAAAATACTTGGGGAATTTATTTTTACCAAATTCAGGGAACAGATCAAGTCTGATTCTTAGGAAAATTATATCTTTAAATAACACTGTTCATCAGGCCTGCATAAGCTTCGCTTCCCTTCCGGATTTAAAAACACCACTTGCAAAATCAATTTGACACATTTCCCAGATTGGAAATGGAGAAAAACATTACTTTGAATGAGATGAATCAGAATAATTTAAAATTGTCTGATTCAGATGGTAAGAGCCTCACCACAAGAGATACTGATATCGGTTTGTACAGGCTATCTGTTTGTACAGATTTCTGTCTAAAGCTACAAGTCCACTAGCAAATGGACCAGACCCTAGGTACGACACACATTCGTCTATTACTCAAAACCTATAGTGTAGGGAAGTTGTGCCAATGACGACTGGTAAAATCTAGTCTGAGTGCCATGAAGAAACTTGTCAAAAATAAGTTAAGATATGGATTTGAGTGATTTTCTTTTAGGACCACATCCTGTAAATAATAAAACATGTATAGCTACAATGATCTATGCCCCCATAATAGAAGAATAGGCATACTCAGAGAGAGAAGCTGCAGAAGAAAGATGACTGGTAAATAATGCAAACCACTTTCAAAGTTACTTACTGACAATGGCTTTCAAACTATTTTGAAATGTGTTTTACTATATCAACTAATACTTCCATTGCTTTTATTCTTTTGAAAGAAAGCATGGAATTCTTTACAACATTGGCAACCTGAAATGCACAGTTAAGTTGGGCACTACAAACACTCAAGGTGCGTAAGATGCCTTGGCCACAGATAAATGATGCAGCTGTCTGTCTATCTTAGATTTAACTGCAAGGCAGCTAACGATGTACAAAAAAGAGACAATCTATATTCTTCTCTCAATCAAACTAACAGAGCACACATTTTTCTATTGCCGAAGATTCACATCTTATGTGGCTGCTGTATGGAGTGCTTTCATTGCCTAAAACTGCTTTTCATTTCTATGATTGTTAGAAACATACATCTTATGGACAGTATGAACGCATGCAGAGTTCATTCCTACAAATTGCTTGGAGTTTTCATTATGAATTTCACTGCTGGTTTAATGGCAATTCTGCCTTTATTAGCAAATCATCTTGTACTAATCATGTAGGTCATTCACTTCTTTGTGATGCCATAACTATTCACAATGCTTTGAATGAATGAAGCTTGTTTTGGGTCAGTATAACGTTTTGTGTATTTATTAACTTTGCAAGAATAGTAAAATGTTGTGAAATTACAATTAACCCACCTTCAATGAAAGTTTTGAAAGTGTTTCATGGTTAAAATTTGACGTGATAGACATGTGCTTGGCTAAATTAAATACATTTGTAGCAATTCTTACTCAAGACGAGGTACCATTGACCTCTGCAACAGAGACATCAGCTCTCCAAATAGTCCATTCTTGCTCTGAGATTTAACGCCTCACACAAAATCAATGTGCAATGCTTTTTGCTGACCTGTTTCACAATGAGTTCCATCTGTCGAACACAACTGGCATTGCACTTTTTAGAAACAATTGGATCTGGCTTATTGTTTGGCCTTGAATCTATTTTCCAAATCAATCCTTTTTTGGGAATTTCTTTCTGGAGGAGTAACAACATCACTTCTCATGGTTGGGTTTTTATTTTTCTTGAGTGAATAAGAACAAACTGATCATCAGCACACCTTATCCGACTGAATATCAGTGTGTCAAAGCTTCTGCATTTTAGCTCAGAGGAGAAATGCTTGCTAAGCTAAGTGCACCCTGGACTCAACGTCTCAAGTGAGACATGTGTTTCAATGCTAGAAATGTTTTCCAACTTCTATCTTGAACTTTCATGGAGCCTTGCAGGAGCCGGCATTTCTTGTTCACCTAAGGCCTGCCCCGGTGTCCACCCGGAGCACTTCACACTATTATTATTTTCAGGGGCTCTGGGGGGAGACCCAGGCCCCTGTGGCCCCATCTGTATTTTACTTTTTTCTCTTTATAATAAATGTGTGAGCCCTGGTGTCCACCCAGGGCACGCCACAACCAGTACATTTATTTTTGTTTTGTGGGCTGCCCCAGTGCCCAGTTCCTAGCCGGGGCACCCCACAGCATGTCCTTCATTGAAGGCTGCAGGGGGAGGCCCAGGGCCCTGCATCCCCACTAGGTCCCTTGCTCATAACCATTGTGGTTGCAGTGGGAACCAGCATTGCTCCAAACCTGCTGGAGTGATTTTCCTTTGGGAGCAATCAAGGTATTTCCCTGCCAGAGATCGTGGGCAGAAAAATGCTTTGTTCTCCCACCAGTAGAGAGCAGCTTTGTGCTCCTGCCCAGTTTACATTTTCCCAGCCCATGCTTGCAGGGTACAGGACACCGTCACTGAGCTGGCCCTGGGGGATGGGGTCACTGTGGACGTTGTATGGCTCAGGGAGGCAGACAGGGTGACCCCACTTCCCTTTTTTTCCCCTCCCATTTATGAAAGTATCAGCCCCGGCGTATGGGTCGCCAGGGCCTCTTGGAGACTCAGGGAGGGGGGTTGCGTGGCCCTCCTGCCTTTTATGAAATTATTGACCCTGAGGATGAGGTCCCCGGGCCCTTGTGGAGACTTGGGGAGGTGGCTGTGGCCCCTTTCCTCTCTATGAAAGTTTGCACCCCAGGGGATGGGGCCCAGGGGGGGTTGGGGAAGAGGTTATGTACCTCTTCTCCCTTAAATATTTGCTGGATAACCTCCACCCGGCCCTGGCTCACCCATTATTTTTAACTCCTCAGTGAATTTGGGCAAAATGCTTTAAAAAACATGATTGATGACAGGAGGGATCTCACCACCAGGCACAGGGGGACAGGGAACCTGCACCCTGTCCCCTCTGTCTTTTTTTGTATTTTTCTTAGGACTCAGGACCAAACCTGCATTGTAATATGGCTGACAAGACTTTCTTCCTAGTTGAGGTGGTGGCAGCCAATCGGATCTCAGGATTAGATCTTTCGGCTCCGCAGACCTTCCATGGCATGTTACGTACAATTTACTTTAATGTTAATTTTTCAAAAACTACTGAACAGATTTACACAAAAACACATAAAACACTCTTTCCGGAACACTATCTAGCTTACTGCTAAATTTGTTGCAAATCCATTCAGCAGTTTGGGCTGTAGCTGAGTCTAAATTTCATATGGAAACAGCTACCTAGTGGCGACTATATATGCTCCTGTCGTTTCTCTGATCTCATCCACCTGTCGGAGTTGGTGCATGGCAGCGGGTGCAGGCCCCACTCAGTATCCACCAACAGCAAGTGCCAATTACAACATGGAAAGAAAGGCCGGCACTCCAACATGCAGCATTCGTGTAAAGTTTAATAAGCTAGCTGACGTGTTTCGACTGCAAAATCGTGGTCAAAGCAGTATAGTTAATGATAGTGCCCAATTCCCCTTAAAAAATCTTAACAAGTTCTTAAACATAGTAAACAGACTTTGCGAGGACAGTTCATCATTTTTAAAGAACAACTACAAATATACATCGACCAAATAATGTGGGTTCCCACAACAATCAATTTACATCAATAACAGGGCTTAAGAAAAAAATGAATAATAAAAAATAATTATATTTAGGGGCACAATTAGAAGGGAAGGCACAAATCAATAATGAGCACAGTATATGTCGCCAACTGGCAGAGTATGTCATACGGAACCCAAGATAAACAAACATCAGTCAAATCACCTCCAAGTAGCCTGGTGGTGTGCATATAGATTAAAGAGCATATACATGTGATCAAAGTACAAGAACCACAAAGAAGACAACAGACAAAGGGGAAAAACAAAAAGGGAATAAATAAGAAAAACCTAATGGGAAAGAAGGATCCAGCCTGCACATATTACTGCAATGCAATCAGCAATAACAAAGCAAAAAGGCCTGACATATGATTATCAGGGACAGCAACTCTATGTAAGGTAAAGCATAGTCAAAAGACCATAACAATTATACTGACAAAAAACAAACCCAAACTTAAGTCCAATCAAAAGATACATAGGATGTCCAAAGGTTCAGCTCATGTGGACATGGAGCTCCTCGTCCTGATTAAGACCTCCTGGGTGTCTACAGGTCAACATAATCATGTACTGAGATTACATTCTCCTCAGGGCAAGCTCCCTGTCTCATCCTTCCATTCTCTGCACAACCCTGTCAATCCCAAAGAAAGACATCTCATGAGTATCCGACTGGTGTAATTGATGCTAGTGTCTAGCCACCAGATAACTCAAATCAATGCTTGTTATGGCATGCAAATGTTCAAGAATCCTCTTCTTAACTGGGAAGATCGTGCTCTCCACATGTTGTAGTCCACATGGAAACACCAACACATAATAATAATAAAAAGTATTACAATTAATACATTTTCTGATCCTAACTTTTTCCCCTGTTGGCAATATAAAAGATTTTCTGTTAGTGCTGTGGGCACATGCCTTATATTTACCACATCTAAAGAATCCATGCTGTTCCTTGAGCCAGGATCCTGTGTTCTTAGTGGGACAGCTATGCACCAGGATATCTCTTAATGAGCTACTCTTCCTGTAGGTTAAATGTGGACACGCAGTGACCAAATTACCAATGACCCTGTTGGATCTAAGTAGATGCCAATGTATTTTCAAAACCGTGCTGACAAAATTGGACTCACTATTGAAAGTAGTGATAAGCCTCACTGCCGTATCCCCTTTGCTTTCACATTTGGGTTTGAGGAGACAGTCCCTACTTACACCTGAAATTTTGTCACATGCTGCTCTGATCACTCTACCAGTGTCAGGAATTCCCAAGGTGCCTCCTGCGTTACCTGTCAGCATCCCCAGGGATTAGGGTTAAATCATATCTCTGTTCTTGGTTAAACCTTCATGTTTCTAAGTAAACATAATGTGCTGTGTTACACAATTGGTTTTATCAATGCTTGTTTTACCAATGCTTGTTTGCTCATTTGAGCAGGTGTAGACATGTGCTTCTAATTGGGTGTGGTATAGACATGTGCTTCGAACTGGGTGTGGTGACTCATGTACATGTGGAAACTCCACTGCTTTCCTGATTAGCTATAAATAGCAGAGTGAAGCGTTCCTCCCTGCTTGGCTTAGTTTTGATTCCTGATCTCAGCATTTGATTTGGCAGTCCAGCCCCTGCTGACATCCTCTTATTCAGGACTTTTGAGGCAATTGCTTTCTTCGTTCCTGTTCCAGCTGACACCAGACATTCCTCCAGCACTCCGGAAAAGACTGCAGCTAAGTGACTAGTATTCTCCAGGGAGTTTGTTCTTTGAGAGCCTTGCTTTCCTAGAACAGCTGTGTATTTCAGACCTTGTATTTTGGTGCTTATCTTGAAAAGACAAATGCATTTCTAAACATTCTACATTATTATTGTAGCTAATTGCCTAAATGTGCTTCAGGAAATCTGCTTGAGCTCAAGTACTACAAAAAGTGACAGTGCAATTTTAACCCCTTCGCTGTCAGACCTTTTCCTCTCCTGTGCCGAGCCTTTTTTTGGCTATTTGGGGCAGTTCGCGCTTAGGCCCTCATAACTTTTTGTTCATATAAGCTACCCACACCAAATTAGCATCCTTTTTTTCCAACATCCTAAGGATTCTAGAGGTGCCCAGACTTTGTGGGTTCCCCTGAAGGAGACCAAGAAAGTAGCCAAAATATAGTGAAAATTTTGTTTTTTTCAAAAGAATGCGAAAAAAGGGCTTCAGAAGAAGGCTCGTGTTTTTTCCCCTGAAAATGGCATCAACAAAGGGTATGCGGTGGCAAGATCACCATCTTCTCAGCTTTCAGGAACACACAGACTTGAATTAGAAAACTTAATTTTTCAACACAATTTTGACATTTTACTGGGACATACCCCATTTTTACTATTTTTTGTGCTTTCAACCTCCTTCCAGTTAGTGACCAAAATGGGTGAGAAACCAATGCTGGATCCCAGAAAGCTAAATAATTCTGAAACGTAGACAAAAATCTGAATTCAGCAAGGGGTCATTTGTGTAGATCCTACAAGTGTTTCCTACAGGAAATAACAGCTGAAATAAAAAAATATTGAAATTGAGGTAAAAAAACAGCAATTTTTCTCCATGTTTTACTCTGTAACTTTTTCCTGCGATGTCAGAGTTTTGAAAGCAATATTCCGTTACGTCCGCTAGACTCTTCTGGTTGCAGGGATATATAGGGCTTGTAGGTTCATCAAGAACCCTAGGTACCCAGAGCCAATAAATGAGCTGCACCTTGCAATGGGTTTTTATTCTATACCAGGTATACAGCAATTCATTTGCTGAAATATAAAAAGTGAAAAATAGGTATCAAGAAAACCTTTGTATTTCCAAAATGGCCACAAGATAAGGTGTTGAGAAGCTGTGGATATTTGCACATCTCTGAATTCCGGGGTGCCCATACTAGCATGTGAATTACAGGGCATTTCTCAAATAGACGTCTTTTTTACACACTGTCTTACATTTGGAAGGAAAAAATGTAGCTAAAGACAAGGGGAAATAACACTTGTTTTGCTATTCTGTGTTCCCCTACGTCTCCCGATAAAAATGGTACCCCACTTGCGTAGATAGGCCTAGCACCTGCGACAGGAAATGCCCCAAAACACAATGCGGACACATCACATTTTCACAAAGAAAACAGAGCTGTTTTTTCAAAGTGCCTAGCTGTGGATCTTGGCCTCTAGCTCAGCCAGCACCTAGGGAAACCTAGCAAACCTGCGCAGTTTTAAAAACTAGACCCCTAGGGGAATCCAAGATGGGGTGACTTGTGGTGTTCTGACCAGGTTCTGTTACCCAGAATCCTTTGCAAACCTCAAAATTTGCCCCAAAAAATACTTTTTCCTCTCATTCCGGTGACAGAAAGTTCTGGAATCTGAGAGGAGCCACAAATTTCCTTCCACCCAGCGTTCCCCCAAGTCTCCCGATACAAAAATTGTACCTCACTTGTGTGGGTAGCCTAGTACCCGTGAAAATAAATGCCCCAAAACACAACGTGGACACATCACATTTTTCCACAGAAAACAGAGGTGTTTTTTACAAAGTGCCTACCTGTGGATTTTGGCCTCTAGCTCAGCCGGCACCTGATGAAACCTAGCAAACCAGCACATTTTTGAAAACTAGACACCTAGGGGAATCCAAAATGGGGTGTCTTGTGGGGCTCTGTCCAGGTTCTGTTACCCAGAATCCTTTGCAAACCTCAAAATTTGGCCAAAAAAAACACTTTTTCCTCTCATTTCGGTGACAGAAAGTTCTGGAATCTGAGAGGAGCCACAAATGTCCTTCTACCCAGCATTTCCCCAAGTCTCCCAATAAAAATGGTAACTCACTTGTGTGGGTAGGCCTAGCGCCCACTAAAGGAAATGGCCCAAAACACAGCATGGACACATCACATTTTTTCACAGAAAACAGAGGTGTTTTTTACAAAGTGCCTACCTGTGGATTGTGGCCTCTAGCTCAGCCGGCACCTGGGGAAACCTAGCAAACCTGCGCATTTTTTAAAACTAGACACCTAGGGGAATCCAAGATGGGGCTCTGACCAGGTTCTGTTACCCAGAATCCTTTGCAAACCTCAAAATTTGGCCAAAAAAACACTTTTTCCTCTTATTGCGTTGACAGAAAGTTCTGGAATCTGAGAGGAGCCACAAATTTCCTTCCACACAGCATTCCCCCAAGTCTCCCGATAACAATGGTACCTCACTTGGGAGGTGGAGCTAGGCTGCCGGCAAGATGGCCGTCACTATGTGAGGCTCTGCCGGACTTAGGGCTTTAAAAGTACATTTCTCCTGACGTGGTGGTGCTGGGGGGGCCCCCTGGACCGGGAGCCCTCCAGATTATCAGGGTGTTGCTGCCTGCCGCCGGGTTTCGGCTGCTGGTGCGCCTGCGGGAGGGCGCGTGGAGCGGGCTGAGCTGGAGGCGAGCCTGCCGAGGGGGCCTGTCTGGCCGCGCGGGCTGCCGCGCACTCACGCTGGCGGCTGAGAGAGGCCAATGGTGCCCCGCGGGAGCGAGACGAGTGGTGAGTGCTTCCTGGGGGGGACCTTCGGCGGTCGCTTCGGGCCACAGCCCCCTGAGAGAGATCTGGCCGTCCCCAGGCTCGGGGTGCGCGGCCTGGTGGTGGAGACCGTGCGGTCGCGCGGCCTGGGAGGCTGAGCCTGCGCTGCTTTGGAGAGGTGCGGGAGGCTGCGTGCTGTGCTGACTTGGTGGAGGCTGGCGGGGCACCCTGGATCGGCGCTCATATCGGGGTGCGGCGGCCCCTGTAATTCCAGGCTGTGGCGCTGTCCGGTGGGGCCGGAGGCTGGGTCCCGGGGATAGGCTGGCCCGTTTGGGACCTTCTGGTGCTGGGCCTTGCTAGTGGGCCCTAGGGTCTTGATCGCCGGCTGGTTCGGGCTGGGGGTGCGCAGCCTGTATCATCTGGTGCCGCACTGGCCCTTTTTGGGCTTTTTGAGGCCTTTGGTCCCCGGACTAAGGTACGGCCTTTGCTGGTTGAGCTGCCAGAGATAGCTGAAGATATGCTGGTGGAGATGGTGGCGTGGAGGAGTTTCTGGCCGACCCCTGACGCCTTTGTGGAGCTCCTTGATTGACTTGAGGACCTCTGGTACTTACCTGGTTCTGACTGGGAGCTGCCTGGTTGGTGTCTGCTGAGAGTTCTGCTGGGGGTCCTGGCTGGGCCCTGAACTCTCTGTTTGAATTGTCAAGCCCCTGGAGCTTGGAGGTTTGTTGGTGACTGGCTCCCCAGCGAAGTGCATTATGGGCAAGGCGGAGCAGAGACAGGCAAAGCTTTCTTTTGATGGCGGCAGGCGAAAGGGGGGCACTCCGGGGCCATTGACTGGAGAGGTACAGATGAAGGAAGGGTCCTCGGATGCTTCTGTTCAGTCCATGTTTTTGGACCTTAAGAGTAGCTAGGCGGGCATTGATGCCAAGCTGGACCATTTGACAGAGCAGATGGATCGCATCCGAGCCCGGGTGGATGAGCATGATACCCACTTTGAGCAACTTGAGTCGCGTACCTTGGAGTTGGAAGACCAGGGACAGGGTGAGAGAGAACGCTTGCTACAGATGGAGCGGGTGCTGGAGGGTATTAGGAATAAAAACGAGGATTTGGAGGCGCGATCCCGGCGCAACAATGTCAGGATGCTTGGTCTTCCTGAGTCCACGGACATGGGCAGAATGGAGGATTTCATGGAGAAGCTGCTTACTGACCTGTTTCCGGCAAGCTTTCTCGCATGCTGGTGGTGGAAAGGGCTCATCGTTCGTTGAGTCCTCGGTCCCCCCCTGGAACCCCGCCGCGTCCTGTTATTTTCTGCCTCTTAAACTATCGTGACCGTGATAATATGCTGCAACTAGCCCGGAAGCGCCGCCCAGTGCTCTACGGGCACACAGAGTTATCTTTTTTCCCTGACTATACTCCGACTGTGCAGGCGGCACATAAGGCTTTTTTGCCGGTTAAGCGCTCTTTAAGCCTGACTGCGGCTCGTTTTTCGCTTATATACCCGGCAAAGCTTTGGATACAGCATGGTGGCACTCTGCATTTTTTTACGGACCCGAAGCTGGCGGCCAAGTTTGTCAAAACGCTACCGCGACGCTCTGCGACTGAGGGGGCTGGGGATGCTAGCCCAGAACGGGCGAATCTCAGTGACACTGATTGACTGGCATTGCGCTGCGGCGCCGCTGGAACCTGAATCCTGCTTGGAGTGATTGTTGTACTGTTCTTAATTTCCTATTTTGAAGCTGCTATGTCTGCACCTTTGTCTTCTTTTTTTGCCCTTTGTCCTCTCCAGCCTGTCTGCTTTGCAGATAGACTGGATGGCTAGCTCACGACCCGTGGATGAGTCCATTAACTATGTTGTGGGCCCCTGTAGGTTCTCTTTGGGGGATGGGTGGGGGTGTCTCTGCTTTGACCCAGTTGGGGTGTCTGCGTGGGTGGGGTTGGGTGAGTTCTTTGGATGGTTGTTTCAGTGTTGAGTGGAGATATTGCTCTTGTCTACTTGCAGTTAATAGGTTTGGCAGGGTGCGACGAGTGGCATTCTGGTGGGGCGCATGGATAGGTTGCTGGATCATGGCAGAGGATGATGGCGGCAGTTAACTGTCTTACATGGAATGTGCGTGTGTAAGGAAATGCCTCCTTGGCATGGTTACCCCCTGACTTTTTGCCTTTGCTGATGCCAAGTTATGATTTGAAAGTGTGCTGAGGCCTGCTAACCAGGCCCCAGCATCAGTGTTCTTTCCCTAACCTGTACCTTTGTTTCCACAATTGGCACACCCTGGCATCCAGGTAAGTCCCTTGTAACTGGTACCTCTGGTACAAAGGCCCTGATGCCAGGGAAGGTCTCTAAGGGCTGCAGCATGTCTATTGCCACCCTGGAGACCCCTCTCTCAGCACAGACACACTGCTTGCCAGCTTGTGTGTGCTGGTGGGGAGAAAATGACTAAGTCGACATGGCACTCCCCTCAGGGTGGCATGCCAACCTCACACTGCCTATGGCATAGATAAGTCACCCCTCTAGCAGGCCTTACAGCCCTAAGGCAGGGTGCACTATACCATAGGTGAGGGCATAGGTGCCTGAGCACTATGCCCCTACAGTGTCTAAGCAAAACCTTAGACATTGTAAGTGCAGGGTAGCCATAAGAGTTTATGGTCTGGGAGTCTGTCAAACACGAACTCCACAGCACCATAATGGCTACACTGAAAACTGGGAAGTTTGGTATCAAACTTCCCAGCACAATAAATGCACACTGATGCCAGTGTAAATTTTATTGTGAAATACACCCCAGAGGGCATCTTAGAGATACCCCCTGAACACATACCCGACTTCCAGTGTGGGCTGACTAATTTTACCCGCCTGCCACACACCAGACATGTAGCTGGCCACATGGGGAGAGTGCCTTTGTCACTCTGTGGCTAGTAACAAAGCCTGTACTGGGTGGAGATGCTTCTCACGTCCCCTTGCAGGAACTGTAACACCTGGCGGTGAGCCTCAAAGGCTCACCCCCTTTGTTACAGTGACCCAGGGCACTCCAGCTAGTGGAGATGCCCGCCCCCTCCGTCCACGGCCCCACTTTTGGCGGCAAGGCCAGAGGAGATAATGAGAAAAACAAGGAGGAGTCACTGGCCAGTCAGGACAGCCCCTAAGGTGTCCTGAGCTGAGGTTACTCTGACTTTTAGAAATTCTCCATCTTACAGATGGAGGATTCCCCCAATAGCATTAGGGATGTGCCCCCCTCCCCTCAGGGAGGAGGCACAAAGAGGGTGTAGCCACCCTCAGGGCTAGTAGCCATTGGCTACTAACCCCCCCACACCTAAACACACCCCTAAATTGAGTATTTAGGGGCTCCCAGAACCTAGCAAGATAGATTCCTGCAACCTGAAGACGAAGAAGGACTGCTGACCTGAAGCCCTGCAGAGAAGATGGAGACACCAACTGCTTTGGCCCCAGCCCTACCGGTCCGTCTCCCCACTTCGAGAAAAACTGCAACAGCGACGCGTCCCCCAAGGTCCAGCGACCTCTGAAGCCTCAGAGGACTACCCTGCATCTAAAAAGACCAAGAACTCCCGAGGACAGTGGCCCTGTTCCACAAAGACTGCAACTTTGCAACAAAGAAGCAACTTTTAAAGACCACACGTTTCCCGCCGGAAGCGTGAGACTTTCCACTCTGCACCCGACACCCCTGGCTCGACCTGCGGAGAACCAACACTACAGGGAGGACTCCCCGGCGACTACGACCCTGTGAGTAGCCAGAGTTGACCCACATGAGCCCCCCAGCGACGCTTGCAGAGGGAATCCAGAGGCTCCCCCTGTCCGCGACTGCCTGCTTCTAAGAACCCGATGCCTGGTAAAGACACTGCACCCACAGCCCCCAGGACCTGAAGGATCCGACCTCCAGTGCAGAAGCGACCCCTAGGTGGCCCTCTCCCCTGCCCAGGTGGTGGCTACCTTGAGGAGCCCCCCCTTTGCCTGCCTGCTTCGCTGAAGAGACCCCTGGGTCTCCCATTGAACTCCATTGCAAACCAGACGCCTGTTTGCACTCTGCACCCGGCGGCCGCCACGTGCCGCTAAGGGTGTACTTTTTGTGCTGACTTGTGTCCCCCCCGGTGCTCTACAAAACCCCCCTGGTCTGCCCTCCGAAGATGCGGGTACCTACCTGCTGGCAGACTGGAACCGGGGCACCCCTTTCTCCATTGAAGCCTACGCGTTTTGGGCACCACTTTGAATTCTGCACCTGACCGGCCCTGAGCAGCTGGTGTGGTAACTTTGGGGTTGCTCTGAACCCCCAACAGTGGGCTACCATGGACCCAACTTTCAACCCTGTAGGTGGTTTACTTACTTGCAAAACTAACAAACACTTACCTCCCCCAGGAACTGTTGAAAATTGCACTGTGTCTAGTTTTAAAATAGCTTATTGCCATTTTTGTGAA
This sequence comes from Pleurodeles waltl, assembly GCF_031143425.1. Classification (NCBI taxonomy): domain Eukaryota; kingdom Metazoa; phylum Chordata; class Amphibia; order Caudata; family Salamandridae; genus Pleurodeles; species Pleurodeles waltl. The sequence continues at coordinate 711,999,453 of NC_090448.1, forward strand.
AACTGTACATGCTATTTTGCTAATTCAAAGTTCCTAAAGTACCTAAGTGAAATACCTTTCATTTGAAGTATTACTTGTAAATCTTGAACCTGTGGTTCTTAAAATAAACTAAGAAAATATATTTTTCTATACAAAAACCTATTCGCCTGGAATTGTCCTTGAGTGTGTTCCTCATTTATTGCCTGTGTGTGTACAACAAATGCTTAACACTACCCTCTGATAAGCCTACTGCTCGACCACACTACCACAAAATAGAGCATTAGAATTATCTCTTTTTGCCAGTATCTTACCTCTAAGGGGAACCCTTGGACTCTGTGTATGCTATTTCTTACTTTGAAATAGTACATACAGAGCCAACTTCCTACATTGGTGGATCGGCGGTGGGGTACAAGACTTTGCATTTGCTGTACTACTCAGCCAATACCCGATCACAAGACTAAATTCCAAAAATTGTAATTAGAAACTGATTATTGAAATTTGAGCTATTTTTCTAAATTGCTAAAAGTTCTGCTAGGGCCTTGTGTTAGTCCCTGTTAGCATTTCTTTTAGAGTTTAAAAGTTTTATAAAAGTTTGAATTAAGTTCTAGAGATAGTTTTAGATTCTTAAAAAGTATTCCAACTTTTAGAAACATAGGCGGTCATTACAACATTGGCGGTAAAAGCTGCTTACCGCTGTGCAGAAGACCGCCAACACACCGCCGGGCCGCGGAATTCTGCCACAGCTATTATGACCCACATCTCGGAACCCGCCAAAATTCAGACACCCACACAAGTCCTCCACACCAAAGGTCAGTGATAAACTGGCGAAAACAAATCCTCCACCGTCGCGCCAACAGAAATACACCCTACACTATCATGACACACGAATCCACGCTCTTACAAAACACAGCCACATTGGACAATTCAAAATACACTCACCTGATACACATACACACACCACTCCCACACACCCAATACAATATAAAACACACACCGACATCACACACAAACCCCTACTACCAAAAATTGAGAACGAAGCACAGAGAGAGACACCACCAGCAAGTACAACAGCATCCACAGGCACATAACACCATCACCCACACAACTTCCACGCACCTCACACAACACACCACTACACATCACTACACTTATCACCACACACACCACCCCACACATCACCTACACCACCCCATGGCACGGCAAAGACACCCCAGGTTCTCGGAGGAGGGGCTCAGGGTCATGGTGGAGGAAATCGTCCGGGTAGAGCCACAGCTATTTGGAGCACAGGTGCGGCACACCTCAATTGCAAGGAAGATGGAGCTATGGGGAAGAATAGTGGACAGGGTCAACGCTGTGGGACAACACCCAAGAAATCGGGAGGACATCAGGAAAAGGTGGAACGACCTACGGGGGAAGGTGCGTTCTGTGGTCTCAAGACACCACCTGGAGGTTCAGCGGACTGGCGGCGGACCCCCACCTCCTCCCCCACAACTAACAACATGGGAGGAGCAGGTCTTGGCGATTCTGCATCCTGAGGGCCTCGCAGGAGTTGGTGGAGGAATGGACTCTGGTAAGTCAAATCTTCACTATTACATCCTCCACCCTACCTGCATGCTATCACATACCCCCACCCTCGCCCTCACCCCATCACTCCAACTCCTCACAAATGTACCAATATCACAAACCACACATCCCAACACCAAGCCCTGCATGCAACAACAAAGCATGGACACCCATCACCAAAGCATGCCCACGGCAAATACCCATACGCCCCCCTAAACCATCATCACACAAGCTCCCACACAGGAATGCTAGCACTGGGGTACACGGTCACCAACCCATTGCACACCTTGACACACACAGATGCAATAATCATGACTTTATGCCCCTGCAGGACCCTACCCAACGTCACCGGAGAGGAGGGTCCACACATGTCCACACCACCAACAGAAGAGGCCCACAGTGATGACAGCACCTCTGTCCAACTGGATCTAGATGACCAGCCCGGACCATCGGGGGCCTCGGGACAGTTGGTTCCCCTCACATAGGCACAGGCCACCACAGACCTTCCCCTCTCTGGAAACACCAGCACAGCACCCACCCAGCGGGCCCATACCTCCGTCCCCAGGACACGTCAATCAGCTGTGTGTCCACTACTACAGGGAACCCAGGATAACCCACCACCCCAACAACAACAGGGACCTGGGGGCAGTGGCAGTGGGCACACGGTCCAGGGGACGGAGGCCCAGGAACACAGGGGAACTGGGAGGGCTGCTGTGTGACAGGGGGCGGACAGGCCAAGGGAACCCACTCTCCACGAGGCCCTCTCCTCCATCATGGGAGCATACCACCACTCCCAGGAGACGATGGCAATGGTACTGGGCAAGTTTCAGGAGACCCAGCGTATGCAGGAGGAACAGTATATGGGCTTCAGGGAGGAAGGCAGAACCATCAGCTCCACCCTGGACACCATCGTAGAGGTGCTGAAGGAACTACTTAACACCAGGAGGGACACTGTGGCACTCCAAGGGGCCCCTGACACTAGCATGGACAATGAACTGCCCACCACCTCCGCCAGCGCTAGTGGTCAGGACACCCCGCCACAGGACCACCACACCAGCACCCCACCCCCTGCAGAGGGAGAATCACCCCGCAAACGGTCCTTGAGATCCCGGAACAAGACAGAGCACACAAATGGGTCCCATCAATGACACCTATGATGTTGGGGATATGTCCAAGGGCATAGAAGTCACCTTTCACTGTAGGCAAATCCTCCACCTCAGGGAAAACAATGTAGCGCTGCATGTGTTTCAGCAGGGCAAACAACACTCTGGACAATACTTTGGAAAACATAGGCTGGGACATCCCTGATGCCATCGCCACAGTTGTTTGAAAAGACCCACTTGCAAGGAAATGGAGCACTGATAGCACCTGCACTTGAGGGGGGATTCCTGTGGGATGGCAGATTGCTGACATCAGGTCTGGCTCCAACTGGGTACACAGTTCCTAGATTGTGACGTGGTCAAACCTGTAGGTAATTATCAAATGTCGCTCCTCCATTGTCGACAGGTCCACCAGCGGTCGGTACACCGGAGGATTCCGCCATCTCCTCACGTGTACCAGCGGACGGTGCCTATGAAGGACAACAGGGACCACAGAGTCAAACAACTCAGAGGTACGTACCCACAGTTTACCCAGAACACCAATCATACACAAAAGGTGGCCTGTATGTGTGTTGAGACTAGGCCTAGGTATGTGTGAAGCCGTTGGAAATTAGGCCATGTGGGCCCCTGAAATGGCGGCTGCCTGATCTCTGAAGTGGGACAATGGGATGTGAGGTAACTGCGCTGGCGTTGTACACCGTTGCGGTAGGTGGTCGGAGACCGCGGCGCAATGCTGCATTGGTTAACATTGGACCCTATGGGTCCCAGGAGCCAATGACGATGTACGCCGGAGGTGATGGTACGCACCGCCGCAGACGTGACAGCCACGGATGTGACCGCCCTTCTCTATCTGTTTAATCACTCGATACCTGATCTTCGACAGGAGAGGACCTACACTGCAAGTGCTGCTGTGGCCTCAGTCTGGAAGAGACAATGGCTCATGCGTCTGGGGAAAGTGCCGCTGCCTTCACATCGGAGGAGTTGGAAAAGCTCGTTGATGGGGTCCTCCCCCAGTACACGCTACTCTACGGTCCTCCAGACAAACAGGTAAGTACACAGGGAGCATGTTGTATGGGCTATGCCTGTGTGGAGAGGGCTGGATGTAAGAAGGAAGGGGGCAGATTTCTGCGTGCATGAAAGACGGTGGGTGCATGTGCCACATGGCAAGGGTAGGGATGGGGGCCACTCACTTTGACGGTGCAGTTGGTAATGACTTCTCTTCTTCCCCTCTACATTTCATGTAGGTCAGCGCCCACCAGAAGAAAGATATTTTGCGTGCCATCACCAAGGACGTCTGGACCCTGGGGGTCTACCACAGACGGAGCACCCACTGCTGGAAAAGATGGGAGGACATTCGCCGCTGGAGCAAGAAGACGGCGGAGGCTCAGCTGGGGATATCCTCCCAACGTGGGAGGGGTGCCCGTCGAACCATGACCCCCCTGATGTTCAGGATCCTGGCAGTGGCCTAGCCGGAGTTGGATGGGCGCTTGAGGGCATCACAGCAGACACAAGGGGGTGAGTAAACTCTCATTCAGCTGACTTTGCGCGCAGTGGAGTTGTCTGGGTGGGGGAGGAGGGCTGTGGGTTTCCGTAGGCCAGGGCGAGTTCCGTAGGCTAGCCCCTCCGTAAGGCATGGCCCTGTTGCCCCCCCACCCCTGTAGAGTGCCAAGTACAGCTATTCATGCCCCTCTGTCATCTATGTGTGCAGATGTCGTCCATAGCCTTGTAGGCCATTTCCCAGGAATTGCACTGTAGAATCCAAGAGCGCGGCGTAGTGCAGGGGGCTTCTGTGTCTGTCTTGTCCGCCAACTGTAGCGGTAATCCATGCACTCAACATGTCTTTATTCTGTCCCCCCCCCCTTTTTGTGGTTTCCCTGTTCTTGTGCGCATTAGCATCATCAGGCGGAGGACCAGTGGCACCGGAGCACGAGGGAGCTGTATCCCACATGGCCATGGACGGCCACACTACGGACTCTGAATTCACCAGTGGGACGGAGAGCGAGGGGAGCTCCACGGCGGGGACAGGAGCTGACACCAGCGACACGGACTCGTCCTCTGATGGGAGCTCCCTTGTGGTGGCGGCAACATCTGTGCCCCCCGCATCTACAGGTACAGCCGCCACCCCCCCTACTAGCACCACCCTCCCAGCAGCCCCTCAGCCTCTGCCCCATGCCCGCCCACCCAGGAGGGTGGACATCACCTTCGCCCCAGGCACCTCAGGCCCTGCCCCAGTCACCCCTGCTGCCCTCAGTGAGGAGGCCATTGACCTCCTCAGGTCACTCACTGTTGGGCAGTCTACCATTTTGAATGCCATCCAGGGTGTAGAAAGGCAGTTGCAACAAACTAATGGATTCCTGGAGGTCATTCATTCTGGTCAGGCGGCCCTTCACCGAGCCTTTCAAACTCTGTCCTCAACACTGATGGCAGCCATTGTCCCTGTGTCTAGCCTACCCCCTCCAACTTCCTCCACCCAGACCCAATCCCCTGTACCTCTGCCTATCCCAAGCACACCATCAGACCAGCCTGCACACACCTCACCACACAAAGGAAGCTCAGGCAAACATAAGCACCACACATCCCACAGGCACTCACACAAGCATCAGACCCATGCAGACACACCAACATCCACTGCCTCCACTGTGTCCCCTTCCTCGTCGTGTCCCTCCTCCCTCCCAGTCTCGTCTACACACCTGCATGCACTACCTCTACAGCCACTACGTCCCTCACCAGCACACCCGCTAACGTGCAGTCACCACCCCCACTACCATTCACACGTCCCATGTGTCCTCTCCCAGTGTGTCTGTGACCCCCCCTCCCAAAGTACACAAACGCAGGCACACACCCACCCAACAGCCATCCACCTCACGACAGCCTCCAGCGCATGCACCTGCACCCAAGGTCACAAAACGTACACCTCCTACTACCACCACCTCTTCCTCCACTCCCAAACCCCCTCCAGCTACCTGTCCCAGTGTGTCCAAAAAGCTTTTCCTTTCCAGCCTTGACCTTTTTCCCACACCTCCCCCACCCCGTCCATCTCAGAGGTCCCGAACTAGCACCTCAGCCACAACATGTCCGGGACCAGTGGTGCCTGTAGTCACAGGTATGTGGAGTGCACCGGCCACCAGGACAGCCAGTGTGGCACGGAGCCACAGCACAGCCAGTCCCCCCCGTGAAGCATCAGAAGTTGGCCAGTGCCGAGCGGGAGAGGGGGAAGACTCCAGCCACCAAAGCCGCTCCCAGGGGTTCCAGTCGGAGTGTGGACTCAGCTGTGACACCTCCCAAGGTGGGGAAGGGCCACAAGAAACCTGGCAAGCCTGGGAAGAGCAGCACGGCGGAGAAGACCGCCATCATCCCCGCTGCCCAGGAGGCCACCGCCAGCCCCAGCCCAGCTGCTCAGGAGGCCACCGCCAGCACCAGCCCAGCTGTTCAGGAGGCCACTGCAAACCCCAGCCCAGCTGCCCAGGAGGGCCCCACCAGCCCCAGCCCAGCTGCCCAGGAGGGCCCCGCTAGCCCCAGCCCAGCTGCCCTGGAGGGCCCCACCAGCCCCAGCCCAGCTGCCAAGGAGGGCCCCGCCAGCCCCAGCCCAGCTGGGCCATGAAGAACCGCCAGCACAAGACCCGTTGCCCAGGAGGGCCCCGCCAGCCCCAGCCCAGCTGGGCCATGAAGGACCGCCAACTCAAGCACCGCTGAACAGGGCACCTCCAAATCAAGCACCGCTAAACAGGGCACCGCCAAATCAAGCACCGCCAAATCAAGCACCGCTGAACAGGGCACCGCCAACTCAAGCACCGCTGAACAGGGCACCGCCAAATCAAGCACCGCTGAACAGGGCACCGCCAACTCAAGCACCGCTGAACAGGGCACCGCCAAATCAAGCACCGCTGAACAGGGCACCATCAAATCAAGCACCGCTGAGCAGAGCACCGCCAACTCAAGCACCGCTGAACAGGGCACCGCCAACTCAAGCACCGCTAGCCCATGAGCGGCAGGAGCAGGGCACCGTCAAATCAAGCACCGCTGAGCAGAGCACCGCCAACTCAAGCACCGCTGAACAGGGCACCGCCAACTCAAGCACCGCTAGCCCATGAGCGGCAGGAGCACTGATGCAACTGAGACCGTTACGGGGTGAGTGATGCACTCTGGGCACCAGTCCCCCTCCAGAACCAGTGGAGTCATGCATCCACTACCTCTGTCCTTCACAGGATGAAGCACTCTGGGCACCAGTCCCCCTCCATAACCAGTGGAGAGATTCATCCACTACCTCTGTCCTTCACAGGATGAAGCACTCTGGGCACCAGTCCCCCTCCAGAACCAGTGGAGACATGCATCCACTACCTCTGTCCTTCACAGGATGAAGCACTCTGGGCACCAAGCCCCCTCCAGAACCAGTGGAGACTGTTATCCACTTGAGAGACTGTGGCTTTGCACTCCCCAGGATATGGCAGTGGGCAAACCACCCACTGGAGAGACTTGAGAGACTGTGGCTTTGCACTCCCCAGGATAATGCAGTGGGCAAACCACCCACTGTAGAGACTTGAGAGACTGTGGCTTTGCACTCCCCAGGATTGAACAGTGGGCAAGCCACCCACTGTAGAGACTTGAGAGACTGCGGCTTTGCACTCCCCAGGATTGAACAGTGGGCAAGCGACCCACTTGTGAGACTTGAGAGACTGTGGCTTTGCACTCCCCAGGATTGAACAGTGCGCATTGAGCCCCCTCGTGGATCTGGCGTTGTGCACTCATCCAGCTGAGGTGCCCCCCTTCCCTTCCCCCTGAGGTGCCTGTTGTATTTCTGATGCCCCTGCAGTGTTCTCTCTGTTTTGATCTGGTATAGAGGGTGGGCCTCGCCCATGCATTTTGGGCCCAGCAGTCCACGAACTATAAATGGTGCAATACCTGGACTACTATTCTTGGTGTATATTTTGTTAATAGTGTATATATGTATATTTTTGCGTACTGCATTTTAATATATTACAATGGTTACACTCATTTCCTTTTGTCTTTGCATTCTTCCGGGGGGATTGGGGGGTGTAACTATAATGCATAGATATGTATTAGTGTGTGTGTTGTAGTGGGTGAGGGTGGGGGTGCAGTACTCACCGTGGTCTTCGCCGCCGGCGTTCGTGCTCCTGGTACAGGAGCAGGAAGACTATCGCAGGTAGAATTTGGAGTTCCGGTTCCATGGTGTCCTCGTGGAGTGTGTTGAGGTGAGCGTTTTCCCTTCGAAATTCCTGTTTGTGCCGTGTTTTTATCCGTGGTGAATCCGCCCCGGAAAAGGTGGCAGATTGGCCTGTCATAATAGTGTGGGCGGTACATTGTCTTCCGCCTGTCTGTTGGCGGTGACTGCCGTGCTGTTTGTTTGTACCGCCGTGGCGGTCGGAGTGTTAAAGTGGCAGTCTTTGTTGCCGGTTTCCGCCACGGTCGTAATTGCAAACTTTTTTCCACCGGCCTGTTGGCGGTCTTACCGCCGCTTTAACACCGTCCGCCAGGGTTGTAATGAGGACCATAATGTCTGCTGCAGAAGAGATAGTGATGGAACTCAATCTCACCCCTTACCTGCATCTTAGGATGTCAGAGTTAAGGTCTCTCTGCAAAATAAAAAAGATAAAGACTGGTTCAAACCCTACCAAAGTACAGCTCCAGGAACTTTTGGCAGAGTTTGATAAAAACAACCCCTCTAATGATACCTTCCTAGAGGGGGAAGCTAGTGATGTGGAGGATTTACCACCTCCACTCCTAGTTAGGGAGAGCAGGGTTCCTCCCACCCTGACTTCACAAGTGATAGTCAGAGATGCTGCTTCTCTCACAGGAGAGTCCAGCAACTCTGGAAGCATTGAGGGCAGCCTCAATGAAGATGACCTCCTGTCAGCCAGGATGGCCAAAAGATTGGCTTTGGAAAGACAGATCCTAGCCATAGAAATGGAAAGACAAGAGATGGGCCTAGGTCCCATCAATGGTGGCAGCAACATAAATAGGGTCAGAGATTCTCCTGACATGTTGAAAATCCCTAAAGGGATTGTTCTAAATATGAAGATGGTGATGACATCGCCAAATGGTTCACAGCTTTTGAGAGGGCTTGTGCAACCAGAAAAGTAAACAGATCTCACTGGGGTGCTCTCCTTTGGGAAATGTTCACTGGAAAGTGTAGGGATAGACTCCTCACTCTCTGGAAAAGATTCAGAATCCTATGACCTCATGAAGGCTACCCTGATTGAGGGCTTTGGATTCTCAACTGATGAGTACAGGATTAGGTTCAGGGGGGCTCAAAAATCCTCGAGCCAGACCTGGGTTGATTTTGTTGACTACTCAGTTAAAACACTGGATGGTTGGATTCATGGCAGTGGTGTAATGATTATGATGGGCTGTACAATTTATTTGTGAAAGAACACCTGTTAAGTAATTGTTTCAATGATAAACTGCATCAGCATCTGGTAGACCTAGGACCAATTTCTCCCCAAGAATTGGGAAAGAAGGCAGACCATTGGGTCAAGACTTCCACAGGGGGTGACCAAAAGAAAGGGGTCACAAAGACTCCCCAGGGGAAGAGTGTTGAGACACCCAAGGGAAAAAGTAAAGAGTCTTCTATAGGGCCCCCAAATCCTGCTCAGGAGGGAGGGTCCAAATCCTCTTCACAATCCAATTTTGGGTACAAGGGTAAAAAATTTGATCCCAAAAAGGCCTGGTGTCGTAGCTGTAATCAGCAGGGACACCAAACTGGAGACAAGGCCTGTCCCAAGAAAGGTTCCACTTCAAACTCTACTCCAGCTAACACTGGAATAGCCAGTCTCCAGGTGGGATCAACAGTGTGCCCAGAGCAAATCAGGGTTCACACTGAAGCTACATTAGTCTCTGAGGGTGGGGTGGATTTAGCCACACTGGCTGCCTGGCCCCCTAATATGCAAAAATACAGGCAGCAACTCTTAATTAATGGGACAAGTGTAGCAGGCCTGAGGGATACAGGTGCCAGTGTCACCATGGTGACAGAGAAACTGGTTTCCCCTGGTCAATACCTGGCTGGACAAACTTATCCAGTCACCAACGTTGACAATCAGACTAAAGTACATCCCATGGCTATGGTAACTTTAGAGTGGGGAGGGGTCAGTGGCCTGAAACAGGTGGTGGTCTCCTCAAATATCCCAGTAGACTGTTTGCTTGGAAATGACCTGGAGTCCTCAGCATGGGCTGAGGTAGAACTCAAAACCCATGCAGCTATGCTGGGTATCCCTGAACTGGTGTGTGTCAAGACAAGGGCACAGTGCAAGGCTCAGGGTGAATAAGTGGTGTTGGAGCCTGGAAAAAGGGCCCAACCCTCCAAGAGAAAAGGAAAGAAGACTGGGGAACCAGCTTCAACACAACAAGAGAAAGAGAACCTCTCTTCCCAGGAAGAAGTTCTGCCCTCTGAGGGAACTGAGCCCATGGAGTTAGAACCTTATCAGGTTGAGCTCCTAGGCCCAGGGGGACCCACAAGGGAACAGTTGTGTAAGGGGAAGAAACCTGTCCCTCTCTTGAAGGCCTTAGGCAGCAAGCTGCTGAAGAGTCCAAAGGAAAAATCACTGGAACACATAGAGTCTATTGGGAAGATGGACTCCTCTACACTGAGGCAAGAGATCCCGAACCTGGTGCCACCAGGAGAGTGGTAGTGCCTCAGGAGTTTAGGAAGTTAATTCTGACCTTAGCTCATGATATTCCACTTGCTGGGCATTTGGGACAAACCAAGACTGGGGAAAGGTTAGTTAACCATTTCTATTGGCCCAACATGTTCCAGAAGGTAAAGGAGTTTTGTGTCTCCTGTACCACCTGTCAAGCCAGTGGTAAGACAGGTGGACACCCAAAGGCCCCCCTCATTCTTCTTCCAGTGGTGGGGGTCCCCTTTGAAAGAGTGGGTGTGGACATAGTGGGTTCACTTGAACCTCCCACAGCCACAGGGAACCAATACATACTAGTAGTAGTGGATCATGCAACTAGATACCCTGAAGCAATTCCCCTTAGGTCCACTACTGCCCCTGCAGTAGCTAAAGCACTCATTGGTATTTTTACCAGAGTGGGATTTCCTAAGGAGGTGGTGTCTGACAGTGGTACCAACTTCATGTCAGCATACCTGAAGCATATGTGGAATGAGTGTGGGGTGACTTACAAATTCACCACACCATACCATCAACAAACCAATGGTCTTGTAGAAAGGTTTAACAAGACATTGAAAGGCATGATCACGGGGCTCCCTGAAAAACTCAAAAAGAGATGGGATGTCCTCTTGCCATGTCTGCTTTTCGCCTACAGAGAGATGCCTCAGAAGGGAGTAGGGTTTTCCCCCTTTGAACTTCTGTTTGGCCATCCTGTCAGGGGACCACTAGCTCTTGTAAAAGAAGGCTGGGAGAGACCTCTTCATGAGCCTAAACAAGATATAATGGACTATGTACTAGGCCTACGTTCAAGGATGGCAGAGTACATGGAAAAGGAAAGCAAAAACCTTGAGACCAGCCAAAAACTCCAGAAGATGTGGTATGACCAAAAGGCTGCTACGGTTGAGTTTCAGCCAGGGCAGAAAGTCTGGTTTCTGGAGCCTGTGGCTCCCAGGGCACTTCAGGACAGATGGAGTGGCCCATACCCAGTGCTAGAAAGAAAGAGTCAGGTCACCTACCTGGTAGACCTAGGCACAAGCAGGACCCCCAAAAGGGTGATCCATGTGAGCCGCCTCAAAATCTTTCATGACAGGGCAGATGTGAATCTGTTGATGGTCACAGACGAGGACCAGGAAGCTGAGAGTGAACCTCTCCCTGATCTCCTCTCCACAGACCCTAAAGATGGCTCAGTTGATGGAGTGATCTATTCAGATACCCTCTCTGGCAAACAGCAATCTGACTGTAGGAAGGTCCTGCAACAGTTTGCTGAGCTCTTTTCCCTAACCCCTGGTCAGACACACCTGGGTACCCATGATGTGGACACAGGAGACAGCATGCTTGTCAAAAACAAAATTTTCATACAGTCGGACCAAGTTAAGGAGAGCATCAAGGTGGAAGTCCACAAGATGCTAGAATTGGGAGTCATTGAGCACTCTGACAGCTCCTGGGCTAGCCCAGTGGTCTTAGTCCCCAAACCTCACACCAAAGATGGAAAGAGAGAGATGAGGTTTTGTGTGGACTACAGAGGACTTAATTCTGTCACCAAGACAGATGCCCATCCCATTCCAAGGGCAGATGAGTTAATTGACAAACTAGGTGCTGCCAGATACTTAAGTACCTTTGACTTGACAGCAGGTTACTGGCAAATCAAAATGGCACCAGGAGCAAAAGAAAAGACAACATTCTCCACACCTGATGGGCATTATCAGTTTACTGTTATGCCCTTTGGTTTAAAGAATGCCCCTGCCACCTTCCAAAGGTTGGTGAATCAAGTCCTTGCTGGCTTGGAGTCCTTAAGTGCAGCTTATCTTGACGATATTGCTGTCTTTAGCTCCAGCTGGCAGGATCACCTGGTCCACCTGAAGAGGGTTTTGAAGGCTCTGCAAGCAGCAGGCTTCTCTATCAAGGCATCCAAATGTCAGATAGGGCAGGGAACTGTGGTTTACTTGGGACACCTTGTAGGTGGAGGCCAAGTACAGCCACTCCAGCCCAAGATACAGACTATTCTGGACTGGGCAGCTCCAAAAACACAGACTCAAGTCAGGGCATTCCTTGGCTTGACTGGGTACTACAGGAGGTTTGTGAAGGAATATGGATCAATAGTGACACCCCTCACAGAACTGACCTCCAAGAAAATGCCCAAGAAGGTAAACTGGACTGTAGGATGCCAACAGGCCTTTGACACCCTGAAACAAGCTATGTGCACAGCACCAGTTCTAAAAGCTCCAGATTACTCCAAGCAGTTCATTGTGCAGACTGATGCCTCTGAACATGGGATGGGGGCAGTTTTGTCCCAAACAAACGATGAAGGCCTTGACCAGCCTGTTGCTTTCTTTAGCAGGTTATTCCCCAGGGAGCAGCGTTGGAGTGCCATTGAGAGGGAGGCCTTTGCTGTGGTTTGGTCCCTGAAGAAGCTGAGACCATACCTCTTTGGTACTCACTTTGTAGTTCAAACTGACCACAGACCTCTCAGATGGCTAATGCAAATGAAAGGTGAAAATCCAAAACTGTTGAGGTGGTCCATCTCCCTACAGGGAATGGACTTTACAGTGGAACACAGACCTGGGACTGCCCATGCCAATTCAGATGGCCTTTCCAGGTTCTTCCACTTAGAAAAGGAAGACTCTCTTGGGAAAGGTTAGTCTCATCCTCTTTCGTTTGGGAGGGGGTTGTGTAAGGAAATGCCTCCTTGGCATGGTTACCCCCTGAATTTTTGCCTTTGCTGATGCCAAGTTATGATTTGAAAGTGTGCCGAGGCCTGCTGACCAGGCTCCAGCACCAGTGTTATTTCCCTAACCTGTACCTTTGTTTCCACAATTGGCACACCCTGGCATCCAGGTAAGTCCCTTGTAACTGGTACCTCTGGTACCAAGGGCCCTGATGCCAGGGAAGGTTTCTAAGGGCTGCAGCATGTCTTCTGCCACCCTGGAGACCACTCACTCAGCACAGACACACTGCTTGCCAGCTTGTGTGTGCTGGTGGGGAGAAAATGACTAAGTCGACATGGCACTCCCCTCAGGGTGGCATGCCAAGCTCACACTGCCTATGGCCTAGATAACCCCTCTAGCAGGCCTTACAGCCCTAAGGCAGGGTGCACTATACCATAGGTGAGGGCATAGGTGCATGAGCACTATGCCCCTACAGTGTCTAAGCAAAACCTTAGACATTGTAAGTGCAGGGTAGCCATAAGGGTATATGGTCTGGGAGTCTGTCAAACACGAACTCCACAGCACCATAATGGCTACACTGAAAACTGGGAAGTTTGGTATCAAACTTCTAAGCACAATAAATGCACACTGATGCCAGTGTATATTTTATTCTGAAATACACCCCAGAGGGCATCTTAGAGATGCCCCCTGAAAACATACCCGACTTCCAGTGTGGGCTGACTAGTTTTACCAGCCTGCCACACACCAGACATGTTGCTGGCCACATGGGGAGAGTGCCTTTGTCACTCTGTGGCTAGTAACAAAGCCTGTACTGGGTGAAGGTGCTTCTCACCTCTCCCTGCAGGAACTGTAACACCTGGCGGTGAGCCTCAAAGGCTCACCCCCTTTGTTACAGCACCCCAGGGCACTCCAGCTAGTGGAGATGCCCGCCCCCTCTGGCCACGGCCCCACTTTTGGCAGCAAGGCCGGAGGAGATAATGAGAAAAACAAGGAGGAGTCCCTGGCCAGTCAGGACAGCCCCTAAGGTGTCCTGAGCTGTGGTGACTCTGACTTTTAGAAATCCTCCATCTTGCAGATGGAGGATTCCCCCAATAGGATAAGGGATGTGCCCCCCTGCTCTCAGGGAGGAGGCACAAAGAGGGTGTAGCCAGCCTCAGAGCTAGTAGCCATTGGCTACTAACCCCCAGACCTAAACACACCCCTAAATTGAGTATTTAGGGGCTCCCAGAACCTAGCAAGATGGATTCCTGCAACCTGAAGACGAAGAAGGACTGCTGACCTGAAGCCCTGCAGAGAAGATGGAGACACCAACTGCCTTGGCCCCAGCCCTACCGGCCTATCTCCCCACTTTGAGAAAAACTGCAACAGCGACATGTCCCCCAGGGTCCAGCGCCCTCTGAAGCCTCAGAGGACTACCCTGCATCTAAAAGGGCCAAGAACTCCAGAGGACAGCGGCCCTGTTCCACAAAGACTGCAACTTTGCAACAAAGAAGCAACTTTTAAAGACCACACGTTTCCCGCCGGAAGCATGAGACTTTCCACTCTGCACCTGACGCCCCCGGCTCGACCTGCTGAGAACCAACACTACAGGGAGGACTCCCCAGCGACTGCGACCCTGTGAGTAGCCAGAGTTGACCCCCCTGAGCCCTCCCAGTGACGCCTGCAGAGGGAATCCAGAGGCTCCCCCTGACCGCGACTCCCTGCTTCTAAGAACCCAACGCCTGGTAAAGACACTGAACCCGCAGCCCCCAGGACCTGAAGGATCCAACCTCCAGTGCAGAAGCGACCCCCAGGTGGCCCTCTCCCTTGCCCAGGTGGTGGTTACCCCGAGGAGCCCCACCTTTGCCAGCCTGCTTCGCTGGAGAGACCCCTGGGTCTCCCATTGAACTCCATTGCAAACCTGACGCCTGTTTGCACTCTGCACCCGGCTGCCCCCGTGCCGCTGAGGGTGTACTTTTTGTGCTGACTTGTGTCCCCCCCGGTGCCCTACAAAACCCCCCTGGTCTGCCCTCTGTACCTACCTGCTGGCAGACTGGAACCGGGGCACCCCCTTCTCCATTGAAGTCTATACGTTTTGGGCACCACTTTGAACTCTGCACCTGACCGGCCCTGAGCTGCTGGTGTGGTAACTTTAGGGTTGCTCTGAACCCCCAACGGTGGGCTACCTTGGACCCAACTTTCAACACTGTAGGTGGTTTACTTACCTGCAAAACTAACAAACACTTACCTCCCCCAGGAACTGTTGAAAATTGCACTGTCTAGTTTTAAAATAGCTTATTGCCATTTTTGTGAAAACTGTACATGCTATTTTGCTAATTCAAAGTTCCTAAAGTACCTAAGTGAAATACCTTTCATTTGAAGTATTACTTGTAAATCTTGAACCTGTGGTTCTTAAAATAAACTAAGAAAATATATTTTTCTATACAAAAACCCATTGGCCTGGAATTGTCCTTGAGTGTGTTCCTCATTTATTGCCTGTGTGTGTACAACAAATGCTTAACACTACCCTCTGATAAGCCTACTGCTCGACCACACTACCACAAAATAGAGCATTAGAATTATCTCTTTTTGCCACTATCTTACCTCTAAGGGGAACCCTTGGACTCTGTGCATGTTATTTCTTACTTTGAAATAGTACATACAGAGGCAACTTCCTACAGCATGGCTTGAATGATCAGCGTAAAGTGCGGCTCATGTCTGCTTACCTTCAGCGTCATCATATTGTTATATGTATGCTCCAGGAGACGCATTTGGATGGGTCCATGATGCACCGGCTGTGGGCTGGGTGGATTGGTGAGTGCCATGGTGCGGGGTTCTCGCGCTACGCCAGAGGAGTGGCGATTCTGATTCGTAAGGGGCTGCAGTGGCGTAATCTTCGTGTGATAGTTGATCCGGATGGGCGTTATGTGTTGTTGAATGGCACCCAGTTGGACCGGCCCTGTCGGCTGGTGTCGGTGTATGGCCCGAACGTTGATGACCCTGTTATTTTTTGTGAGGGGTGGCGCCTGATTGACTCACTGGGAAGTGGGACTGTGATTTGGGAGAGCGACTTCAATGTTGTTTCGGATCCTGAGCGGGATCGGGAGAGTGCGGCCAGGCCTCGACATTCTGCTGCAGCTGCGGTGTTAAAGACTGTCATGTGTGATGGAGCCCTGGTTGATCTGCGGAGGGTGAAGCATGGGGATAAGAGAGAGGGTACGTGTGTCAACTATGTTCATAATAGCTGGTCGCGTTTAGACCGATGGCTGGGCACTCAGGATATGGAGATGTGGACGCAATCGGTGGATCATTTGGCTCGGATCACTCCCCGGTCAGGCTGCGGCTCTCCATACCAGGGGTCCCGAGTACCTCGTTTGCCTGGCGTCTGCCACGGGGGGCACTTCGTGGCGAGGTGTTTCAAGAAGAGATTCGTGAGGCCATTGTGAATTTCTTTGCTGAGAATCGCGGGTCGGTTGATTCGGCGGGAACGCTTTGGGAGGCCTTTAAAGTGGTAATTCGAGGAGAGTGTCTTTCCAAGTAGCATGGGGTGCTTCGTGCGTTGCGGAGGGAGTTGGCCGAGCTGGAGGTGCGGATATCAGAGCTGGAGGTGAAATTAGTGGCAGTTTGGGCTGGCGAGACGTTGCGGCTCTTCGCGAGGCAATCTCTCGATATGAGGAACCCGCTCACCAAGAAGTTTGTTTTTTGGGTAAATATGCCAGGGCCCGGCATTATGGGGAGGGGGATAGGGCTGGTCGGACACTGGTGAATATGTTGCGTAAGCCTTGGGCGACTGGTTACGTTACTGGAATAGATGGTCAGGGGGGCGAACGGGTACTTGGCACGGAAGGTGTAATGCAGGTTTTTTAAAAATATTTTGCTGATCTATACTCTGCCCCCGCTGAGCAAAATCTTGATGCGGTACAGGCCTACTTCTCAGACATTAGTTTGCTTTGGTTCGATGAGGCTCATAGGGCTTACTTTGACTAACCTTTTTCGGTGGACGAGGTCAAGGCAGTCATTAGTGGGCTGCCTGGTGATAAGGCCCGGGGTTGGATGGATTAGCCCCTGCCTTTTATAAGGAATACGCTGATATTCTGGCTCCGTATCTGCTGGAGGTCTACGCTGAGGCTCTGGAGGCAGGGTCTCTTCCTGCATCCTTGAGGGAGGCGTTGATTGTTACAATCCTCAAGCCGGGTAAGGACCCGTACAGTTGTGATTCGTACCGTCCACTGTCCATGATCAACGTGGACAATAAAATTCTGGCCAAGCTGTTGGCGCTGCGCTTGAAGCCCCTGATGTCTCGCTTGGTGCTTCCGGACCAGTCTGGTTACGTGCCGGAGCGGTCGACGATGCATAATCTGCGTACCTTTTTCGCGGTGCTGGGTGGCCTTTCGGCAGACGATGAGGCTGCTGCTGTGTTCTTGGACGCAACTAAGGTGTTTGATTCCTTGGCCTTGCCATATCTGTTTGCGCTGTTGGGCAGGGTGGGCATGAGTGCCCGATTTATTAAATTGATTCGCTTGCTGTATTCGGATCTGGTTGCGCGGTTGAGGCTGAATGGTTGTATCTCGGACCCCTATACTGTGGCCCGGGGGACTTTGTCCCCGCTGCTTTCTGCTATCGCCATGGAACCACTGGCGGCCTATATGTAGCAGCATCATAATCATAAAGGCTTGCAATTTCGGCAGTGACCGATTTTAATTTCGCTGTATGCGGATATTGCGTTGTGCGTGCGGGAGCAGGGTGTGAATTTAGATGTCCTGTTGACTGAGGTCGCCCGATTTGGCGGCTTCTCGGGCATCACAATGAATTGGTCTAAGTCAGTGGTGCTTCCCCTTACTAGTGGTACTGCGCATTGCGATATCCTGTTGAATGGGCGGAGGGCCCGGTCTGTTATCTGGGAGTATGGCTGAGTTGCGATGTAGAAACTTTGTGGCTTGCTAATTTCGGCAGGTTGATAGCTTGGCTGGAAGATAGACTTGAGGTGTGGCTCACGTTGCCGCTTTCGCTTATTGGGCGCATCGGCATTGCTAAGATGGTTGTTTTGCCAAAGTTTCTGTATATTTTTGTTAATCTGCCACTGGTGCTCACTGTGAACTTCCTTAGGAGGCTGAGATCTGCTTTGGTGCGACTGGTGTGGGCGGGCGGGCAGTCTAGGATTGCCTGGGAGAAGCTGACACTGCCGTTCGAAATGGGGGGGCCTTGCTGCCCCAGATCTGGAGCTTTATTATTATTATTCGCAGGCCCACTTCGCTTAATTTTGGATTCATCCTATAAGGTATTTGCCTCATCTTGCGCCTGAGAGTGATTTGGTTTGGCCGGATCGACTGCCGAGAGTCCTCGGATGTATGTCTCGAACTCATGCGAGGGGGATAGATTCTGTGGCGTGTACTTCTGGGGCTTGGGCTGCTTTGGTGCACCGGTCTGGGACGGCTTTGCCTTTTGCCCCAGCAATGCCGGTGCTGGACGTGGTGGATGAGCGGATGTCTCGCGATACTCGCCTGCGAGAGTTTCTTGAGGCTGTTGAGTTGTCATTACTGGGGGACTGGTTTGTGAATGAGCGTCTGCTCTCGCTGGAGGAGGTGTTGCGGGCTGGTGCTGACAATGCGCTGCACAGGTTATACTTATTGCGGGTTTACGCAATGCTTCGTGCGCGGTATCCTGGTCTCCCGGCCATGCCTGAGAATTGTCGGGTGCTCGAATTGATGTGGCCGGCGCAGTCCCCTCGAAGGCTTATTACTCGATTGTATTGATGCATGCAGGAGCAGCGGAGGGCAGTGGTTGTGGCTGCTAAGGCTATATGGGAGTTGGATGTGGGGGAGGTGATTACTGAGGAAATGTGGAGAAGCTGTTGTGCGCATATGCGAATGCTGTCGCCCAACTACAGGCTGCGACTCATCCACTTTAAATTCCTGCACCGGTTATATTACATTCCTTGTGGTTTGTGTGTTATGGGTCTGCGGGCTGATGCACGCTGTGAACGTTGCCATGCGCCGGACGCTGATTTTCTGCATCTATCGTGGAACTGTGCAGAGGTGCGTGTCTTTTGGGAAGAAGAGATGCATGACATTGCCGGAATGACTGGCTTGGTTCTGCCTTTCTCTCCTGTGTTGGCGCTGTTTGGGCTGCTGGAAGGGGTGCCATTGGCATGGAGGCGTTTGGTGGGCATGCTGCTTTTACTGGCAAAGAGAAGGGTAGCGATATGTTGGGGTGGGGCGGGGCGCTGCGTAGAGCTGACTGGCTGCGTGATGCTGCATTCTGTCAGGAACAGTTGTCAATCTTTTGGGAGCAGGGCCCTGCGGGCTTTCGCCCTAGAGATATCTGGGCACCTCTCCGTGCTTTTTTGGACTCTCATGATTGAATGGTGAGGGTTTGTGCTCTCTATGCCATGTCACATTCTGATATTGCTTGGATTGGATAGTATCTCCTGCGAGTAATGTATGGCCCGCCTGATGATGGACCCTGCTGCTTGTGCCTGCTCTGCCGCCTCTACATTTTTGGTTGGTTGGTGTTGGTTATGTTTGTGCCCTAGTGAATGCTTGCGTGGTTAATCCTAGTGGTGTGCTACTTGAGGCTGTGTCTCTGGATGGATGGGAGGCTGCCGGTCTCTGCTGTGTTAGATCTGCTGAGATTCTTGGTTATTATATTTTGCCTTTGGTGGCTCCTTGCGATATTATGGGTACACTACTGTATTTCCTTTGTTCGCTGTCCAGCTCACAGGGCTGTTATTGTTGTTGTATAGTAAATTTGTATAAATAAAGAAAGAAATGAATTAAAAAAAATAAAAAATGGTACCTCACTTGTGTGGGCAGGCCTAGCACCCGCGAAAGGAAATGGCCCAAAACACAACGTGGACACATAACATTTTTCCATAGAAAACAGAGGTGTTTTTTTTACAAAGTGCCTACCTGTGGATTTTGGCCTCTAGCTCAGCCGGCACCTGGTGAAACCTAGCAAACCAGTGCATTTTTGAAAACTAGACACCTAGGGGAATCCGAAATGGGGTGTCTTGTGGGGCTCTGACAAGGTTCTGTTACCCAGAATCTTTTGAAAACCTCAAAATTTGGCTAAAAAAACACTTTTTCAGTGACAGAAAGTTCTTGAATCTGAGAGGAGCCACAACTTTCCTTCCACCCAGCGTTCCCCCAAGTCTCCCGATAAAAATGGTACCTCACTTGTGTGGGTGGGACTACTGCCCGCGAAAGAAAATGCCCCAAAACACTATCTGGACACATCGAAATTATCAAATACAAAACTACCTGCAGGGGGGCATCTGCATTTTTGGTCCTGGGCTCAGCAGCCTTCTAGGGAAACCTACCAAACCCAGACATTTCTGAAAATTAGACACCAGAGGGAGTCCAGTGAGGTGTGACTTGTGTGGATCCCCCAATGTTTTCTTACCCAGAATCCTCAGCAAACCTCAAATTTAGCTAAAAAAATCACATTTTCCCCACATTTCTGTGTGGGATGACCACACTGAGACACATTTCATACCACCCAATGTTTCCCCTCAGTCTCCCGGTAAAAATGATACCTCATTTGTGTAGGTGGGCCAAGTGCTTGTGAAAGGGAAGAGCCAAAAACATGTCGATATTGAGGGGGAATAAAAGGGGGCCAAATGGCAGTTTGCAAAAAACAACATTTTTAGGCTGACAAGTGCAGAACTTTTTATCAGTATAGATGAGACAATGCTGGGTGGTAGGAATTTTGTGGATTCCTGCAGATTCCTGAAGGTTCCATCACAAAAACATGGGAAAAAAGTGTGATTCCCAGCAAAGTTGGAGGTTTGCAGGGGATTGTGGGTACAAAAATGGTGCTGGTGCATGTGAAACACACCACCCTGGAATCACCCAGATGTTTAGTTTTCAGATGTGTCTAGGTCTTGTGGATTTTTCTACATGGCAGTGTCCCAAAGTCCATAAAGTGCAGCCCTCACCATTCCAAGTGGGACGATTTTGAGAGTAGGCCAAGCTCTCATGGCCCAAATGTAAAACTAAAACCCAAAATAATCAAATGTCTTCTTGCTTGCTGTGGGATAAGATGTTTTAGAGTGCGAGGGAGAGCTGAAAGACTCTTACCCCTCAGTTGAGGTGGGGGCGTAATCAGGCCCATACTGGTTGGTAGCCACCACCCCAATATATATATATATTTTTAAATTCCCTGGCATCTAGTAGACATTCTGCCCCCCCGGGATGTGGATCAGGGGTAATTGCCCCATCTGCCCACTGGTGGGCAGAACAACTTTGGCCCCATTTATTTTAGGTGGGGGTATGGCCATACCCCCACCCTCTTATTTTTTATTTTTTTAAACTTCCCTGGCCTCTGGTGGGCTTTCTGCTCCGCCTTGGGGCAGATGGGCCTTCCAGAAATAGGCCCATTCCCCCTAGGGAATACTCCATTTCAGGTTTGGTGAATGGTGAATGTGAGCATGCAAAATGCTACTGCCTGCAGTGCTCTTTCTGTAGAGACTGGTATGTATGGCATCTTCCTCCACAGTGACCAAAACATCCAGAAATTCCATGGTAGATTTATCTCTTTTGTTAAGGTTCAAGTCACTATCTGAAATCCAAACCAAAAAGGCATTCAACACCTGCTGTGGGCCATCCCAAATTATGAATAGGTCATCAATTTACCTCGTCCAAAATGCTAAGTACCTTGTCCACCTTTCATTCTCATCTGTTCAGATGTACTGTGATGCTCACCACCCAGTGAAGATGCTTGCATAGTTGGGAGCAAAGCAACTTCCCACAGCAGTCCCAGTCATTTGTTTGTACCATTAATCCTCAAAGAGAAAAACGTTGTGCTCCAAACTAAACCGCAACATCTTAAGGAGCATCATGGAGTGGTCATGTAAGAACTGGGGCTTGTCCCCGAAAAAATGCTTGCATCCCGGGACTCATGTCTGGGCATATCCTTCTGACTTAGGGAAACTTTAGCAACACAAAAAGATGATGCACAGATTGCTGAAACTTTTCAACTACTCACCCCCAGTCACAGATCTGGGTTTAATCCCTTGTTTGTTTGCTCTTCATGTCATCCTAGTTTAGACTCAGCGATATGCAAATCAGTCTTGACCCAGTTCCCCATGGGAACAGTCCAGCCTAAACTGCCAGACCAAGTCCTCCCTGGACCGGAAATAGGTGTCCCGGGACTGGTTTCAGGGTATCATCATTCATTATCCAGGACAGCTTGAATATACTGACACAGTCAGCGCGGGACCCACGTCTGGGCATACCTTTCCCACTTAGGGCAACTTTAGCAACAGAAAATGATGTTGGACACAGTGCTGAAACTTTTCATCCACTCACCCACAGTCACAGATCTGGGTTTAATCCATTGTTCTTTTGTTCACTATGTCACCCCAGTTTGGACCCAGCCATATGTATATCAGTCTACACCCTGGTCCCCATAGGAGCAGTCAAGCCCTAACTGCCAGGCGAGGTCCTTCCTGGCCTGGAAACCAGCATCCTGGGACCAGTTTCTGGTTATCACCCTTCATCCATCAGTGGCACAGTGAGGACGGGACCCATGTATGGGCATATCCTTCCCACTTAAGTCAACTTTAGCAACACAAAAGGATGATGGATGGAGTGCTGAAACTTTTTCAACCACTCACCCCAGTCACAGATCTGGGTTTAATCTATCATTATTTTGCTCGCCATGCCACCCAGTTTGGACCCAGCCATATGGAAATCAGTCTTGAACCTGCTCTCCATGGGAACAGTCTAGCCCGAATTGCCAGACTAGGTCCTCCTTGGACTGGAAGCAAGCATCCTGGAACCAGTTTCGGGGTATCACCCTTCTAATCATGCTACCGTCGCTACTGCCTCCTTTTTCTTTTGGCATTTTTCTTCTGGGCGGTTGATCTTGCTGTAAAAAACGGTACACCTCAAGAGTGGTAAATGGCTGTGCTGTTGGATTGGGAGAGCCATGTGGATCCTCTAAATCTGAATAGCTTTCTGAATTGGATTCTGATGTCACCAACTCCTGCTGCCTCAAGGAACTTAACTGGTGGAATTCCTTCCTGGCCATATTGTTTTTCTTGCCAAATGCAACTTAGGTTTCTTTTTCATTTTGATCTCCTCCTTATACTCCCCTAGTCTTTCTTCCATTTCCTTACAAAAGGCTATAATTTCATTTTGCACAGAGTGTTGGTCCAATATGCCTTTTAGGTTCTTAATATCCTCGCTCACTTGGTCAAGCTCTATTGCTGCATATTTGGAGAGTAAACCCAGACCACTCTTCCAACACCTTAGTCAGGACGAGAAGCTTCATGTCAACATGGGCTGAACTTTTGGAGATCCTCTGTATCTTTTTGATTGGACGCAAGTTTGGGTTTGTTCTTTGTCAGCATGATTGTCATGGTCTCTTGACTATGCTTTGCCTCACATAGAGTTGCTGCCCCTGATAATCATGTATCAGGCCTTTTTGCTTTGTTAATGCTTCCGACATTATAGTAATACTTGCAGGCTGGATACTTCTTTCCCGTTATGTTTTTATTTGTCCCCTTTTTGTCTTTCCCTTTGTCTGTTGTCTTCTTTGTGGTTCCCAAACTTTGTGGCTTCCTTGATCACATGTATATGCTCCTTAATCCATATGCCAGCACCGAGCCACTTGCCGGTGATTTTACTTATGTTTGTGTATCTTTGGTTCCATATGACATATTCTGCCAATTGGTGGCATATACTTTGTTCATTATTGATTTTCTGAATATAAGTATTTTTTATTATTCATTTTTTACTTAAGCTCTATTATTGCAGTAAATTGATTTTTGTGGGAACCCACATCATTTGGTTGCTATGCAGCATAATTATCAATGTATATTTATAGTTGCACTTTAAAAACAATAAACTGTCCTTGGAAAGTCTGCTTACTATGTTTATGAAGTTGTTCAGATTTTTTAAGGGGAATTGGGAACTATCGTTCACTATACAGCTTTGACAAAGACCTTGCGGTCGAAACGTGTCAGCCAACTTCTGAAACTTTTCACAAATGCTGCAAGGTCGGTCACCACTAGGTAGCTATAGTTAGCAACATGTGTCCATAGAAAAAGTGTTTTTTGACTTGCCTATATCTTTGCCACTGTTTCACAAATCTTCATGAAATTTTTTAAAAAACAAGTGTGCAGGTAATTCTTGTTGCACAAAAAGAGTGATCCATCAAGCAGGGCCCAAGAAAAAGGAGTGGTCAAAAAACGTGTGTTTCCCATGTGATTTCCCATAGGAGTTTTGAACACGACTGTAGCCCGAACTGCTCAACAGAATTACACCAAATTTGGCGGAAAGGTGGCTTTCAGTCACAGATTACACTTTTTTTATTTGACGTAAATCCATTCAGAAGTTTAGGAGAAATGAAAGGGGAAAAATTGTAAATCTAGGGCCGCAGATCCGTTGCAACATTTTTGCAGCAATCACGGCAAATTTGCCAATGCGCACGCCAACAGAAATGCTGTGACTGGCTGGCCGCAACCCGACCAGAAAGTTGCAGCCGCCATTTTAGGTAACAATACATGGTCTCCGGGGCTGAAAAATAAAATTAAAAGTGGTATACGGACTGTTGATATAGGGATTTTTGAGGGTGATATTATGACCTTAATTATTTTTTTCCCCCCACGTGTGATATTCGCTAATATGTCATGACACTGAGCACGGCCCCCGTGTAACATCAAGACAAGTTTTGTGAATTTTGGTGAAAACATTTTTAAAAAAACATTCACAGACTCATTAATTTTTTTTTTTTATTCTTATGGGTTGACTATCTCTGTCTGGTGGAGTGATTCAAGACCTCTGGCCTTTGTCGCCCCTGTCCAATCTTCTGAAGCTTCTTTCCCAAGACAATTGTTGCCCAATCTTGTCAACATTTTGTTCTGCCACTTCCATCCTCTTTGCCACCCAAGATGGCCCCTTTGTTGTTTGTTTTCTCAGAGGACTATCATTTTGGGTTCTCCGTCTCATTCTCCCCAACATCCAAGGTTCCTGCCTTTCTAGCACAGAATCTAAAAAGGGACTAGAGGGTCCCGGGTGCTCATTGCATTACCAATGCAATTAACTAAAAAACAATTTGTAAGAGGTTGAAGTGGCGCATAACACTGGATGTTATCCCTGTAGCTGCTGAGGCAGAGGAGCCCATTTTAGTTGCCTTTGACCAGACTTTCAATTCATTCCAGCAAAGCCCTAATTCGATTACCCCTATTTTTGGCTTTTATTGCCCCTCCAGGCCACATGTTTTTTTCCCCCACAGCAGCCATCTTCTCTCTATCTTTCAATCTTTCTTAAATCAAACAAGCATTTGCAATGCTATTGATCTCGTATTTTCTTGAGTTAGAGCTATTGGCATTATAAACAGGACTTTTCTTGCAGCATAAATTGGTCAACCCTGCCTCATAATTTCATCTTTTCCAGCCATAAATTCCAATGGTCCTGCATGTACCTAAAGCACTTCCATTTACCTTCTTCCTCTATCTGCAGCACCCCACCATCAGAGTTGCTAGCTGGCTAACATAGTGAGTCTTGTATTATATGTCTTTTATTGAATTACAGACTGTAGATTTTCGAGAGTTCATTTGGGCTACTTTGATGCTAATCCAATTTTTAACAGTCAAAACAAACTATAGCTTTGTGTGTTCTCCTGATCAGCATTGGCTCCTCCTGCTCCCGCTGCATAATCACTAAAATTTCTAACATTCTGAGCCTATTACATTGTCGAACATCTCCTTGGACTCCTCATTGTCTGGAGGAGACACCCACGGCCCTATCGATACAAAATAGCATATGGTGAAATCACAGGTTTCACCAGTGGTTCCTACTCTCCAGAAAGTTGGCGGAGACAGTTCACACAGGTGACCACATTCTATGGATGGTAGGGTTGACTGTCACTTGAAAGGTTCTTTCCCAGCCTGTAGACCTTTCAAAGGAACCTCCCTCTGGGATCTCATGATTTCCACTCTGTAATGCGTATTCGATCAGAGATTTAATTTGCTAACATAGTGAGTACCAGAAATCTATGCTGTGCTGCCCTGCTGAATTGGTGAAGAGGGGGCGGAGCCTGATCACAAGCGCTTGAAAGCACGTTGCACACCCCGGCAACGTGGGAAATCTTTGTTGTGCTGCCCTGCTGAATTGGCGGGGACTACGTGTCCCAAGAGCCTGCTGAGAAGGACAGGGGCGGAGCCTGATTGCGAGCTCTTGAAAGCACGTCGCGCACCCCCACAATGTGGGAAATCTTTGCTGTGCTGCCCTGCTGAATTGGTGGGGACTATGTGTCCCGAGAGTCTGCTGAGAAGGAGAGGGGCGGAGCCTGATTGAAAGCACTTGAAATCGCGTTGCGCACCCACGCTACGCGGGAAATCTTTGCTGTGCTGCCCTGCTGAATTGGTGGGGACTAGGTGTCCCAAGAGCCTGCTGAGAAGGAGAGAGGGCGGAGCTTGATCGCGAGCGCTTGAAAGCGTGTCACGTGCCCCTGCAACGCGAGATGCGCGTGGGCCGTGCCCAGGCAAAGCCCGGGCCAAGGGCAGACCCATCCACACCCGTTGTAGTCCAAAGGAGGCCGGGCAGGGCCACCCCACTAACAACAAACATACTTGATAATGGGTCCTTGAAGAGAGGCTCATGATGTAAATGTGAGAGCGTCTCTCTTTCCATATTATATGACTTAATTTTATGGACAGCGCTGATTAATAGCGACGGCCTTCCACGGAGATTGTGTATTTACAGTTGGAGTAATCAGGCAGTAAATGGGGGTCGGGCCTTGTGTAATATTTTCTGTGAGGTCTAGCGAGCAGGCGAACCATTTTGCAAATATCTTACTGATAAGTATAAAAGAAAAGAATATAGATTTATAGTTGTCATCTCTTTTCCTCCAAAAAGGACTATCTTTAGCCATTACAATCATGGGGAAAAGAAAGCACTCAATGTTGAATCCTCACTCAAATGTAAAAGACAGTACCTCCATATTAAAATATATTT
Organism: Pleurodeles waltl; assembly: GCF_031143425.1. Classification (NCBI taxonomy): domain Eukaryota; kingdom Metazoa; phylum Chordata; class Amphibia; order Caudata; family Salamandridae; genus Pleurodeles; species Pleurodeles waltl. The sequence goes on from NC_090448.1 coordinate 712,026,329, forward strand.
CAGGAGCGATGGGGTGATTGACAAGCACATTTCTAGTGTTGATGAGAAATTATTGACCTCTGGTGAATGTATCACACTCTCGTCAAGGAATCCTGAGACACACGCTGACTGCAGTAACATTGATAGGGGCATTAGTGCAGAGGTAATCGAGAACCAGGATAGTAAGAACGATAAAAACGGGTGTATTCAAAACATCTCAGACACAATATCTGTCCTGGATGATTCTCCGCCATTACCTAAGCGTCAAAATAAAACCCTTGACAGGGAAGGTGGATAATCCCATTATCAACAACTCAAAGAGGGAGTCAGTTAATATGCCTGGAAGGCAGTTATAAAAAAAGTAACCCAGAGGAAAACCCCAAAGAAATCAGCCGAAGTAACCCTAAATCTCCTTGTGAATATTCATGAATCAATAAACTTCATGAAATCTTTGGTCTGGGCTTCACTGGACTCTCTTTCAGAACGACTAAGAGCGGTAGAGAGTAATCTTGAGGCAGGTTAATTACTAATGAAGTCTCTACAGCCTGGGGAATCATACTCCCCTAGAAAAGTCTCAACTGCACCAAACTTAACTCCAAACCCTACGAGTAATTTACAACCTTTAATTCATATTAGAAAAGCTCCCACTGTATTACACTTGACCCCAAACTCTACGAGTAACTCACAATCTTTAACACAAGTGGTAACTACCAGACAACCACATGTAAAGACTTTAAATAGAGCATTGTCTTCAGATAGGGTAACTCAGCCTGTTATAAATTCCATTGGGAAGGAGCATACAAGACGGAAAACACTGGAGTCCTTTTATACACCAAGTGATTTTTTACATCTCCCCCCGGAGGCCACACCATACGTAGTGATCATGGCTATTGTTGTTACCCTGGTTAACCACCACCGGGAAACATGGACAGCTTTGAGGAACAAGTCCCAAACTGGATAGGATCACGTCTGGATCCCGGTATGGTGGGGACCCTTTTTGACGACATAAAAATGGTGAGGAGAATTGAATGGATAGGTACCAGCCGGAAATCGTTGGATGGAGATTGTGTGGTCCTTTCGTTTAAATCCGCAGAACTAGTAGAGAGAGTTATTCACAAACTTGGGGCAAGGCATGGTACTCATCACAGCATTTCATGATTACCTGTGGGTTACTTTTATCAAAACTCGTGGGGCAAAACTTCAATAGAGCTTGACCAGTCTATTCTACAAATTTACTTAGTGCTGATTCCATTCTTAATTGTAATAGGTTCCAAGTCCTCTCAACCGTAGAAGACTTGGACTGACTTAGTAGGGCGGAGACAGAGATACCTAATGAGAGGGCACCTGTAACAAACATAGAAGGGGGGCAGATAAGGCAGGAAGAGCCATCTAGGATATTAACCTCTATAGCTTATAGTGGTATAGGCCCTCTAATTATAAATAAATTACAGGACCAGAACCAACAGAAGCCGAAAATAGTTTTACTGGAACGTGGCAGGCTTAATTAAGTTATAAGTTTAACAATGAGGAATGGATGAACTTTATTGAAAACGTTCCCTTTTTATGTTTCCAGGAAACGTGGCTTTTAAATCCTATTCATATAAATGGGTATAAAACCAGCATTTACACCAGCAGTATCCTCAGGACATGGTTGGTCAAAAGGGGGCTTATGTACATACGTCTCAAATAAACTTCCCCTAACAAATTTAAACATGGGAATCTCCAACGTATACTATCAAGTGATTGCGAGCGATTTAGATCAGAAGACTCAATTAGTGGTCATCAATTTTTACAACAATGTAACTAGGGGCGAGGTCTCTATCATTTTAATACAATTGGGAGAGGATCTAGAGAAAGTCTGCACAAAATCCAGGAGAGAAAGCCTCATTTTGTGGGGCGGTGATTTTAACATTCATCTTTGCAAGGAACCTTCTGAGAAGATATGCGGACTGTATGAGGAACATATTGGCTCGAGGATTCATTTTATACATAATCTTCAAGGTGACGCTATAAATATATAGGCACATAGATTTATTCTGTCTTTTATAAAGGAAATTTATTTTGATGACCCACAGTTTAAGCCAACTTTTAATGGCAGGGGTGCAGATACAGTGATTGATTATGTGTTAATGGCCACTCATTTTGCACACTATCTTTCAAAATATTTACTCCATGATATAGCAATAAGTGTTCACTTTCTGCAGAGTTTAAAGATTACATTAACATCTACTACGCAGCCCCAGCAGGATAATAACGCTTTGGTAAATGATAACGAATTAGCCTCACGTAATGGGTATTCACTTCAATGGGCCCAAATAGAGCCACAGGGCCTTTTGAAGCAGCTAATTTGTGAACATACGCAAGATTTTGCGGACTGCCTAACTGACGATGTAGACCCATTAAAATGTATTAGTGCCTTTTCCTCAATAGTGCGAGGTGTGAAAGAAGTCCTCACCAACAAAAGGGGAAAGCCGGGTCAGAGGGACAAAATGGGCTGGTTTGACTCTGATTGTACTAAAGCACATAAGAGATTAAAAAAGGCGCTAAGTACTCCATCAAGATTTTTGACTGAGATACGCATGCGGAGGCAGGAATATAAGATGGACATTAAGAAAAGAAGAAACAGCCTGAAAGAAACAACTTGGGAATCCCTTCAAAAAGCCAGTTTTACGAAAGATAATATCCTTTTTTGGAAGATAATAAATTCTCGAACGCCTGGGGCCAGACAAGACACCAGAATGGAGATTGCTATAGCAGAGGGGGATTGGATTGGTCACTTTTCTAAGATATATGCCCTGTATCTGATTCAGACACACTTGATCTTCCAACTAGTGACTCTATCCAAAATAACTCACATATGATTATAAAACCTCAGTTTAGTTTAGAGGAAGTAGTAGAAGCTTTTAATGCAAGCAAAGCTGGAAAAGCCCCGGGCCCTGATGGCGTCCCAGTAGACTTATATAAGGCCAACATACACTTATGGGGCCCCTTGTTGACCCAGGTCCTGAGGGCTTGTTGCACTCTAGGACCTTTACCATCATGGTTAGATTTTATTATTATTCCCATATATAAAAAAGAGACCGTCTAAATCCAGCCTGCTACAGACCCATTTCACTACTAGATTCATTAGCCAAAATAGCTGGGAGAATTATCTTAAATAGGTTACAAGACTGGACTGAGAAAAACAACATTTTATCTAAATTACAGTATGGATTTCGCACAGGAGTAGGTACCGTCGAACAGGGACTGAATTTAGGTATTATAATTGGGAAATACACAAAGATCAGGGAAGGTAACTTGTACTTGGCCTTCATAGATCTGTCTTCGGCATTTGACTGTGTAGTCCATGATAAATTATGGGAAATCCTTAGTGATTTAGGGGTAGAACCGACAATAATTCTGTTCATGTGAGAACTGTACAGTATTCAGGAAGTAGGGCGAGGGTGAGATACGGGTTAGGAGGGGAATGCACTAAATCCTTTGGTATATGTAGAGGCATAAGTTAAGGTTGTGTATTAGCACCTTTTTTATTTTCAATATACAGGGAGTGCAGAATTATTAGGCAAATGAGTATTTTGACCACATCATCCTCTTTATGCATGTTGTCTTACTCCAAGCTGTATAGGCTCGAAAGCCTACTACCAATTAAGCATATTAGGTGATGTGCATCTCTGTAATGAGAAGGGGTGTGGTCTAATGACATCACCACCCTATATCAGGTGTGCATAATTATTAGGCAACTTCCTTTCCTTTGGCAAAATGGGTCAAAAGAAGGACTTGACAGGCTCAGAAAAGTCAAAAATAGTGAGATATCTTGCAGAGGGATGCAGCACTCTTAAAATTGCAAAGCTTCTGAAGCGTGATCATCGAACAATCAAGCGTTTCATTCCAAATAATCAACAGGGTTGCAAGAAGTGTGTGGAAAAACCAAGGCGCAAAATAACTGCCCATGAACTGAGAAAAGTCAAGCGTGCAGCTGCCACGATGCCACTTGCCACCAGTTTGGCCATATTTCAGAGCTGCAACATCACTGGAGTGCCCAAAAGCACAAGGTGTGCAATACTCAGAGACATGGCCAAGGTAAGAAAGGCTGAAAGACGACCACCACTGAACAAGACACACAAGCTGAAACGTCAAGACTGGGCCAAGAAATATCTCAAGACTGATTTTCTAAGGTTTTATGGACTGATGAAATGAGAGTGAGTCTTGATGGGCCAGATGGATGGGCCCGTGGCTGGATTGGTAAAGGGCAGAGAGCTCCAGTCCGACTCAGACGCCAGCAAGGTGGAGGTGGAGTACTGGTTTGGGCTGGTATCATCAAAGATGAGCTTGTGGGGCCTTTTCGGGTTGAGGATGGAGTCAAGCTCAACTCCCAGTCCTACTGCCAGTTCCTGGTAGACACCTTCTTCAAGCAGTGGTACAGGAAGAAGTCTGCATCCTTCAAGAAAAACATGATTTTCATGCAGGACAATGCTCCATCACACGCGTCCAAGTACTCCACAGCGTGGCTGGCAAGAAAGGGTATAAAAGAAGGAAATCTAATGACATGGCCTCCTTGTTCACCTGATCTGAACCCCATTGAGAACCTGTGGTCCATCATCAAATGTGAGATTTACAAGGAGGGAAAACAGTACACCTCTCTGAACAGTGTCTGGGAGGCTGTGGTTGCTGCTGCACGCAATGTTGATGGTGAACAGATCAAAACACTAACAGAATCCATGGATGGCAGGCTTTTGAGTGTCCTTGCAAAGAAAGGTGGCTATATTGGTCACTGATTTGTTTTTGTTTTGTTTTTGAATGTCAGAAATGTATATTTGTGAATGTTGAGATGTTATATTGGTTTCACTGGTAATAATAAATAATTGAAATGGGTATATATTTGTTTTTTGTTAAGTTGCCTAATAATTATGCACAGTAATAGTCACCTGCACACACAGATATCCCCCTAACATAGCTAAAACTAAAAACAAACTAAAAACTACTTCCAAAAATATTCAGCTTTGATATTAATTAGTTTTTTGGGTTCATTGAGAACATGGTTATTGTTCAATAATAAAATGAATCCTCAAAAATACAACTTGCCTAATAATTCTGCACTCCCTGTATATAAACAAGTTGGAACTAGAATTAATAAGTAAATGCAAAGATCTCCCCCAAATAGGTCACCACCCGATTCCGGCTTTACTTTATGCAGATGATGCCGTTCTTATGCCCGGACCCCGTTAGCGTTCCAAAGACTTCTAACAACCTGTGTAACATATATGGTAAACTTGGGCCTTATTGTTAACCGCTCTAGAACATTTATAATGAAATGTGGCAGAAAATCAATTAAGTCACGCAATATTATCATGCAAGGTGGAAAGATCGACATTACTTCAACATTTTCCTATTTGGGAATAACGTTAGATAAAAAAGGTTCTTGGGCTCAGTGTACAAAAGTTAAGAAATTACAGATCACAAAGGCAACGACGGCCCTGAAGATTTTGTCCAAGCGGTAAGGGACGATCACTCCACAAAATATTTTAAAAGTATACAAAGCTAAATATATCCTGACTGCCACTTATGGTGCGGTGTATGGGGGTATACTAATTGTCACTCGATTCAAACTGTGGAAAATTATTTTCTGAGATATTTATTAATGGTACCAAATGACACTTCATCATTTGTTAGTCATGCTGAATTAGGAGCCCCCTACTTAGTGGTTCTAATAAAGATACAGCCCATACTGCTATGGCAGACAATTTGGACACTGGCCTAAATAGGGCAGTCTTACGGGACTGCATAGCACCGGTATTTTCTTTAAGAGTGTCCGGGCTGAGGTACATTAGGAACTTCTTTGAAAATATGGGCCATAAAGAATATTATGTAAACCCAGAATTACTGGAGACACTAAGTAGGAAAGACTTGAGGTCCCTGTCTTTGAAGTATTTAGAAGACCTGAGGTGGACAGTAGTGGCAAAAAAACATAGGTGGTCATTACAACCTCAGCGGTCTTTTTACAACACTGCAGAGGGAAAGCCGCCAGTAGTGGCGGTTTGCCACTCAGCGTATTATGACTGTTGGCTGCTCTCCGTCCTTTTTCGGACGGAGAGCAGCCAACAGCCATACTGCCGGGCGGCGGGGAAGAGGAGGTTGCTCCACCTTCACCGCCACGCCAACAGAACACCGCCCACCGAATCACGTCCTGTGATTCGGCGTGGCGGTGTTCTGTTGGTGGTGTGGTGTCGGTGGAGCAGCCCCCGTGGCTCCCGTCCCCTCCCGGAGGATCGACGGAACAGGTAAGTTGATCGTCCGTTAGGGGAGGGGGGTGGGGGGTGTTGTGTGGGTGCATGGGGGTGTGCGTGTGTGTATGTAGAGGGGGTGTGTGAGTGCGTGTATGCTTGCGAGGGTGTTGCGTGTTTTGGGAATGAGTGCGTGTAGGTCTGTGGGTATGTCTGTATGGATGCGTGCGTGTATGTTTGTATGTGGGTGTGCGTGTCTGACTGGGTGTGTGGATGTAGGCATGTATGTCGGTGTGTGTGTGCGTGTGTGTGTTGGTGGTGCCTGCATGCGTGTCGTGTGTGTGTGAGTTCTGTGATGTTGGGGGTCAGGGTGGGGAGGGGGGCCCTGCCACCTTTGGGGGGTGTCAGGGGTGGTGGGGGGTGTAGGGGAGGGATTTGGGGTGGGGGTGGGGGTGACCCCTATCAGTGCCAGGGAAGGAATTCCCTGGCACTGATAGTGCTTACCGCCATGGATTTCATGGCGGTTCCAACCGCAGGAAATCCACGGCGGTAAGCCGGGTCAAAATACCACCGGCGGTATAGTGACGGCCACCGGGCTGGAGACCCAGATCTCCAGCCCGGTGGTCGTCTCCGCCCTGGCGGGCGGAACAGAGAACCGGCGGATTGCCATGGTCATAATACAAAAAAAAAGACCGCCAGCCTGTTGGTGGTCTAACCGCCGCTTCTCCGCCTTCCGCCAGGGTCATAATGACCCCCATAGTGTTATGTCCAATCAATTGATTTTGTCCAGGGACGGTATGCAGCCTTATTGATGTATGTAGTAAAACCTAGACATCGTCTTTTTCTCACTAGGCTAAGGCTAGACATGTTTCACCATCTGGTAACCTTTCCGACAATGAACGATTGGAGTACAATACTAGGGGCTTGTCCTTGTGATTCAATGTCACCACAAAGTACAATACATGTGTTTTTTTTGTAAATTTTATAAAAAACAGACAAAGCGTTTCCTAATCCCCTTCCTAAGATCCACCCACATACGACAATGTCGTCCTGCGTATTTTTACCTTCAGATGTTACCCTCTATTGAAATATGCAAAATTTTAGCAAATCTTTTAAGTTCTATAATCACTGTAAGAAAGTCCTTGGATAGGCTAGTAACATGATATTTGGGAAGATAAATTGATCGTGATTGATTAATATGTCCGTGTAATATAATTTGTAGCAGGGCACATCTAAAAAGACAAATAATTGCCTTTGGTGTAGAAAAGGAGGACGCTTTCGTTTAAAGTGATATTTATGTGAAATACCATCTATTCATATCTTAGTATGTTTAGACGGACTTCTTTGTTTTAACTATGGTAAAAATCGTATTTTAAAACATTAATTGACTAAATGAGGTTTTAACTAGGGATCACAACTTATGCTTTTGTACATATAAACGACTATATGATGATTTTATATTGACTGCAATGGAAAATGTATGTTTTTGGCTTTTATGGTCCTTTGAGACTGAATAAAGAATCTATGAATGAATGAATGAGTACCAGCACTTCCATATATTTATATTTAAAGCACTGAAAAAAGTTTAAACTTTCTACTTTATGAATCAGGGCAATTCAGAGCTTACCTGAAAGTAATATGCACACATACACTGAAATACTTTATATAATGTACATAGGAATACTACAGTGTCCTGGCATACTCCTTCATGTTAAAAAACAAAGGGGGTCATTCTGACCCCGGCCGGCGGCAGAAGCCGCCGGCCTGGTTAGATCCTCCAGAATACCACTGCGCGGTCAAAAGACCGCTGCGGTTATTCTGAGTTTCCCGCTGGGCGGGCGGGCGACCGCCAGAAGGCCGCCCGCCCGCCCAGCGGGAAGCCCCTTCCCACGAGGAAGCCGGCTCCGAATGGAGCCGGCGGAGTGGGAAGGGTGCGACGGGTGCAGTTGCACCCGTCGCGATTTTCAGTGTCTGCATGGCAGACACTGAAAATCTTGGTGGGGCCCTGTTAGGGCGGCCCCTGCAGTGCCCATGCCATTGGCAGTGGCACTACAGGGGCCCCCAGGGGCCCCACGACACCCCTTACCGCCATCCTGTTCCTGACGGCCAAAACCGCCAGGAACAGGATGGCGGTAATGGGAGTCGGAATCCCCATGGCGGCGCAGCAAGCTGCGCCGCCGTGGAGGATTCCCCAGGGCAGCGGGAAACCGGCGGTACACCGCCGGTTTTCTGTTTCTGACCGCGGCTGTACTGCCGCGGTCAGAATGCCCAGGGATGCACCGCCAGCCTGTTGGCGGTGCATCTGCGGTCCCCGGCCCTGGCGGATTTTACCGCCAGGGTCGGAATGACCCCCAAAGTCATTAACCTCCAAGGAATATTGAAGCTGAATAAATATGTAAGGCAGGTACTTTAGTTGGATATACCATTGACCCTTAAATTAAGAATCCCACCTTTGCCCACTCCGTCTACATAATGATCTTTGGGACATTTTTTTGAACACTCAAAAATAACTTGTTTGCTTTAATTCAGAAGAATGAAAGTTTCACTGCCATTGCTGTTACTTGAAGGTATATTTTTCAGGTCAACAGTGATTTCAGATAATGAACTTTGCACCACTACCCCTGTGGTGGCAGGAAGAGGTTTTGATGCTCGAGACTTACAATAGGAACTGATAGTAAAGTGTTCAATTGAAAATCAGCTTCAACTACAAAAACAGGTTTTGGATGGAGAAGCTAGCAGGCTCTGGGCGCCAGTGTATTACTTTCATATTGAATACATGAATATCTAAGCAAGGACACTGACTTGTCAAAATTTGTATAGAGAAAAATAAAGGATGTTTGAATGGTAAAGGAATGCTCCAGAATATGGAATAGGCTGGTGAATTATTTGTAGGTGGCAAGGGACAAAGATAAACTAGTACACAGGAAAAATGGGCTTGTTTGAGTGCGGAGCCACGTTCATTCAGAGTGAATGGTAAGGACACAAGGTGAATGGTGATGCCAAACTAGAGACTAGCTTTTGCGTGGTCAGAACTCATGGACAGCGGCTGTCCCTACGTAATGCCCTGTGTTCACTACAAGTGCAGGGGTTGTGAGCGCTAATCTGGAAGAGGCAGCGTGAACCAATTATAAGAAGCGCAGCCTGCACTGAGAATATGGCGGCAGCACCAGCCCTCCGGGTAGAGTGTGCTTGATACAGCAACAAAATGTACCAAACAGTGTTATGTGCTGTAGGGCATTGAAGACCTCCCCCAGGGGCCAGACAGATGGCCCTGGTGCAGTTATTGCATGCTGGGAGTGGAGGGAGGAAGCAGGCAGCTGGATTGCCTGTTTACCTTCTCTGTTCCCCTCCTTCCTGGAGACTGGGCTTGGTATCTGTGCAGTGCTGACACTGCCAAGGGGCGGGACCCGAAGTCCAATCCAGAGCATTGCAGCCTGGTCAGAAGATGGGACTCAGAGCCACCTCTGACCTCAGGCGGCCCCCAGGAGCCCAAAGAGACAGCAACCTGACAGGCGCATTGGCTTAAAACCAATAGAGGGACGTACAGGCGACGATGGAGTCTGTTAGCTGAATACAATTTATGGATCAGATCAAAGTTCTGCATGCAAGGGCGACTCTTCGAACATGGACAGCAGAGTCCCACTGTGTTGTACTCATTTAAAAAACACATATTTCTAGCAATAACAAAGTATAAACTGGATCCATGTAGCGGTGGATCAGAGAGCCAGAACTGCACAAAATACACCTTCGCATGGACCACCATAGTAACACGGCGAAGGAGCAGAGTGAAAGGCATCAACAGTGGGACAACAACACCATAACAAGCATTAACTAAACAAATAATTAAGTAAACAAATGATCCTCCTCCCTTGCTGTGAGCACCGGGATCACAGACAGGCACACTCTGTAAAGAAAATCCAAGCCAAGTAACAGTGTGAGCCAGGAAGCTGAGAGAGGGTGCAGAGAGCTCACAAAGACCAAATGTGACCAAGATAACAGCCTGATTTATAGGCTTGTTTACAACTAAGCTAAACTCACAGCAAAAATGCTCTGCAAATGAAAAGGGAAGCTTCCCTGGACAGGAGCAGGAAAGGAAGTAAAAAACAAAGTTCCCTACAGACCAGATGAACAGGACAAAGCGTAATTATACATTAGTTGGTCTCTGCTCCCACACAGAAGGAGGAAGGACAAAGAGGCATGACTGACCACTAGCAAGCAAGGATTTTTAAATGACTTTTACACTAACAAATGAAATAACTGGAAGCCCACAGAAGAAGTATACTTAAAAGTATACAAGAGGTTGTACGCTTAAGCTCGACCTAAAATGGACTATGGCCCCATACCATCCCAGAGCTTTGACTAAGTGTCAAAGCCCAGCTCACCTGAGTTCTTGTTCAGTTCTGATGGAGGTTGAAGACAATCCGACCCCACCCTGAAACTGCTTGTTCCAGCACACTAGTTTTTAAAACAGTGCACTAAGAACAGAAGCTCAAGGGAAGGGGAGGGGGGAAGTGGATAAAATAAAAAAGAGAGACAACACCGTTCTTGCGTTTCCACTATTGAAGTGCTGCACAAATCTGCGGCCCTTTCTGACTTCTGTAGAAACTGGTGCCTCTTGGATTCTGGTCTCTAGTTTCCAGGTTTGGAATGTGTTACTGCTCTGGAATGTGTTTTCTATTACTGTAAAGCTTTTTTCCCATATTTCCAGAATCTTTTATAAAACAAATACTGTACTTTTACATCAAAATACAGCATGTAATTTGTGCAAGTCCTTGATTTACTGTTTGCCTTGCTGTGAATGGTTTCCACTGTTCGATTCTTAAAAGTTCCATGAGAAAAAACAATGTTTGCTTCACAAAGTTCTGCAAAATATTCTTGTAACAAAGAGTTTGAATCACAATGTTCGTGGAAGGTATTTCGTTTCAAATTGTCTATACAGGAATCCAGAAATTGTTGTCAAAGTTCTTTCAGGTAATAAAAGGTTTTGCACTTACTTGTTGCTGGCAAGAGATACTGATCAGTCTAACCTTGTCTTCTTTCTCTTTTGCAGGTTACTCATAGGAGAGAGGCTGAAGCAAGGAGGAACCGGAAACCGGAAGAAGGAAGAGCCAGAAGCTGCGCCCATTGAAGTCAATGAAAGTCTGTAAAGAGCAGGAGTGCCAGCGCTGAGGGATCTGTTCTCAGGTAAGCGGGAGGTAGACGAGCACAAGCACTGGGTGAGGCTCGGGGGATGCCTTTTATAGACAGGGCTGGGTGTGGTTTGAAGGGCTGGGTGTGGTCCTCACATGCTGCACATGTTCTTGGAAGGTGTGCAGAGCTGGGTGTGGTTTGAAGAGCTGGGTGTGGTCCTCACATGCTGCACATGTTCTTGAAAGGTGTGCAGAGTTTCAGTTATTATGCAAATGAGTTGGATTAACACATGGCCTAGGGAGGAGTATTTTAAAGAAGCCTTGGTAAAAGCAAGGCCCAATGTGTAAACAAAACAGCACATTAAACAACATACACAGAAGCCTAGGTGGGGGGGGAAGGTGAGATAACAAGAAAGGCTTTCAATAGTAAGTTTAAAAGGGAGCTATTACAGAACCCACTAGTGCAGTGAGAGGGGACATGCTCTTTGCTGTGTACAAACCCTAACACTAAGAGCAATTAAGAGTATTATGCCTCTTACACTGCTCTGTAACGCCACCGAATGGCATAAATATGAATGACCACCTACATTATTAACCCCCATGAGAACCAAAATCACAAACCACTGAATGGTGTGTATCGGCACATAGTGAATGTAGTGCTTTGGATAGCTCCCAGAACTGGCGATCCATAGCCACTGAGTTTAAATTAGGACAGAGCAACATGACAGAATGACTTCACCAAGAAAACGCTACAGGACCAGAGCAGCCCAACTTCATCTCAACACCTTGGCCAGGGTGGTGAGTGCCCTTCACTCTGTCTCCCCAGTCGACTGCCTCAAATCCCCGCATCCTTGCAGGTGACGACCAACCTTAACCTAGCAAAGGTTGCTTAAGACAATACCTATAACTTCTCAACTGGCATCTTCCTCCAGCATGTTATCGACACCCGCTGCCAAGAGCTCCTCCTAGCGCTCCTGTCTAAATATGGCCCAAATGCTTTCAAGATAAAATACCCCCTAAATCTTTCAAAACATGTAATGAAAAACTTGAAACACAGGACCTTGAGAGACTTCCCGTAAACACTCTTCACAGACCAATACCACTGCCAACGCAAAGGTTCCCTCAAAACCGACCTCCTCCTCTTCACATGCAACAGTGACCTATTGATCAGATCTTTTTTTCCCATCCTCTTCTCTCTCTAACATCTCCTTTGGACGCAAACTCAAATGCTTCTCCCCCTTTTGCCTCTCGGGCAACCTTTCTATATCTATTTACAACAATGGGAAGATCATGTTACAGGCCAACAACACAATCCTGGACACAATCAACTTAATCTATCTCACCCTGAGGTCCCCTATGATTCTCCAAGTTCCCCTATCGATCCACCCATAATATCCTCCATCACCCCCCCCTCCCAATCCTCCCATACAACTTCTCTCATCCTGGACTCTCCTACAATCTGTTATGCCCCCACAACCCATTGCTCACCTCCTATTACAGACCTTGAACATCCTCCCACAAACCATCTCATGACCATTCTTCTTCAACCTTCAACAAACCATCATCACCTACTCCAGTTGCTGTTACCACCCCTCTTTCATCACCACAAATGGCCCTTAAGTCCGACCCTGTTCCCTTCTATTTTCACCTCCAGGTTCCAACATCTCGAAACACCAATAACCAGCACTTCCTCACTCTTGTACCTAACCCCCTCAGGGTCCATTCCTGACCGTTCACACCAATCCTCCCACAACTACTGAACACAACTGCCTTCTTTTCAACAAGCTCCTTTCCTCGTTCTCACACCTCTCTCAATGGATGGACATCCACACTTCAGCTCTATGCAAGCTTAGTGACTCTCTGTCTTCTTGTTACGCCTATCCTCATCACCCCCTGCAGAATCTCCCCCCACACCTTTCCAGCCTACCGAGAGACAGACGCCTACCAAGACCTGAATGGACAAAACCTCCCTTTGACAACTCAGACCTACTCAATCTCCTGAAGAGTTACACAGCTTCAAATTCAGCTTCCCCCTCCTCCTATCTGCCCGCTCCCCCCTCCTCCTATCTTCCCGTAGGGGGCTGCCCGATTTCCACTATCATCTCCAACTGCATTAAAACTCACACACACCACCCCAGTGCACGCTCATAAATTGATACAAATCCCAGCTACCCTCCCACATCAGCCAAGTTAGAAAGACAACAGCTTCTCCCTGAACTGCATGCCACAGAATTGTCGATTTGCATTCAGTCATTGTCTTCAGTTATCAGACTTGATCCTGACACACAATCTTGACATCCTGATCCTCATGAAACGTGGCTCAATGTCTCATCTAACCACACTCTTGATCGTCTTCTTCCTCTCAACTACTCTATTTTGCGGCGCAACTGGGGAGATAGACACAGTGGAGGTCTTGCACTCATTCACCAAAACTCTCTGACATACCAAACCCTCCCAACGACTCACTTTCAGACTTTCGAAAGCATGCTGGTAGAACTGTTAACATTCACTACCTCCAACCTCAGAATGAATGTGATTTACCACCCACCCTATCAAAACAACACCTTCATCGCGGAATGCATAGATTACTTCACCTCTCAACTTATCAGCTCTGATAACAATATCTTCCTTGGTGACTTCAACATCCATTGGGGAGACGGGCAATACTTATGTGGACACTTTTACCTCCTTTCTTAATTCCAACGATCTCCAACAACATTGCCTTAAACCTGCATATCACCAACGGTGCCATTCTGGATCTGATAATCTCCAATTTCCCCTACCTAAGGACATATGACCCCATTCCATTTAATTGGTCTGATCACATGCAGATCCGTTCTCTCTTACCAGCTCTAACACCAAAACATATAGGCAATCCAAGAAAGAGTAAATATAGTTTAGAGACACATCCAGCCTTTACACGGAAGCCATGGCCATCAGAGCCTTTCCCATCCTCATTGTGATTACACCTCATCTTCACATCAGCAAGGCCACCAACAACTTCAACTCCTGCATGAATCCCTTATTGACTGATGTGTGTCACTGAAGTGCAAACTATCCAGACCAAAACCCACTATGGCCCTGGTTCTCTAAAGAGCTTTATGAAGAGTGAAAGCTTATCAGAAAATCCTTCCTGAGTATGACTAAGCTTTGCAAAGCAAGAAAACAATACAGAGACCAAATCCTCAGAGCCAAATCCTCCCATTTCAGATCCCTTGTGAATTCTGAAAAGAACAGACCGAAGTGCCTGTTTGAGGTTATTGCACAGTCTACTAACCTCGCTATCACAACGGCTCCTAAGCCATCCATGGCACATTGTAATGTCTTTGTGGATTTCTTTGATAAAAAAGTTGGAGGCATCCATATATTTCGCTTCCCATCAACGAATCCCTTGAACAGGTTGAGTCTCCACTGTGCAAAGCAATATAATCATGGTCCTGCTAGCCAAGATCATCAAACAACACAGGCTAAACATAGTCTCCCACTTTGACAACGCCCAACTGATCCTCTCCCTGTTCGATGACCCTGTAAAGGCCAAGAGAAATTTCCACAACTAGATGAGAGAAGTCGCTGTCTGAATGGAAGCCAGCTGCCTCAAAAATCAACTCAGACAAGAAGGAGATCCTTGTAATCAGCTCTACTCCTTCCACCTGGAACGACTCCTGGTTGCCCACCACACTGGGAAAGGCCCTTGCTCCCATGGACCACGCATGCAATCTGGGCATCATTCTGGACTCTTCTCTACCCATGACCAGCCATGTCAATCCTGTCTCATCATCATGCTTCCACACCCTCTGACTCCTTCGAAAGATTTTCAAGTGGGTCCCCTCCAAAACGAGGAAGACAGTCACCCACGCACTTGTCACTAGCAAACTGGACTACAGCAATGCACTTTATGCTGGCATCACCAAGAAACTACAATCAAGATTACAAACAATCCAGAACACAGCAGCCAGACTCATTCTGGACATCCCCCGACACAGCCACATCTCCTCCCACCTCAGAGACCTACACTGGCTCCCAGTCAACAAGTGCATCACATACAAACTCCTGATCCACACCTACAAGGCGCTACACAACATAGGACCGGCATAACTCAACCACCGCCTCACCTTCTCCGTACCCAGCAGACATCTTTGTTCTTCCCAGCTCACAGCCATTCCCAAGATCCAAAAAAGCACAGCAGGAGGACATTGTCCTGCTTTCAAATACACTCTTAAAGATTCAAAACTGGATGTGCAACCACCATTTAAAACTCAACCCAACTAAAACAGAATTTCGTTTGATCTCACTTCCGAAAGCCACAACGCCTGTACAAGAATGGATGGCCAACTTTCCTGCCTTCGTAGGCTGCCCC
Organism: Pleurodeles waltl; assembly: GCF_031143425.1. Taxonomy (NCBI): domain Eukaryota; kingdom Metazoa; phylum Chordata; class Amphibia; order Caudata; family Salamandridae; genus Pleurodeles; species Pleurodeles waltl. The sequence goes on from NC_090448.1 coordinate 712,042,015, forward strand.
GCCATTGTCACCAGTGCCAGATCACTCGGCATCACCCTGGACAATCATCTCAAACTTCACAGCCACATAGCAGCCATGGCCAAAATTGCAGGACACCATCATAGACAGCTTTGGGGCATCAGAAAACTGATTCTGGAACGAGATCTCAAAACAGTGGTGCAGTCTCGTTATCTCTAGACTAGACTGTGGAATTGCCCTTCTCTAAGGCAATCCCAAAATCCACCTAGGCCCACTGAGAGCAACACTACATGCTGCAGCACACTTCGTCTTAGGTGTTAAGAAATTTGACCACATTTCCCCTGCCCTGCTACCCCTCCAATGGCTCCCCATTGAAGTGCTGGCCCAATTCAAAATCACTTGCATGACCCATAGAGCACTGCACTCCTCCTCACCCTCCTATCTAAATGAGAAACTGAAAATCTCCTGATAAAATTGGGGTTCCAGCAATGACCAATACCTGTTCCTGGAACCCCCTGCCTTCAGGCAAAAACGATCCATGAATCAGTCCTTCTCTGGCAGCGCCACTAAAATCTGGAACTCTCTGCCTCCTCCACTCAATCTAACCACTTTCCTAGCAACCTGCAAAAAGGACTTCAAGCTCCTCCTCTTAGACAGACATCTTGGTTAATTCACTCTCGGACAGACTTATTTACTTTCTACAATCCGCCCTGATCTGCCTTTGTTTAACTGTTCATGTCCTCTACCCTTTCGTTGTAACTGTCTCTTGTGATAACTCCTGTATACACACATTGATGTAAACGTCTGAATTCAACTACGATTATGTAACCTGCTGTAACCCTGTATTCTGTGATGCCATAAAGCGCACTGATGCATTCAGACCATGTCTGCACTATATAAAATTGCAACAATAAATAAATTCATACACTAAATTATTCACTCATGGAAGCACTCAGACACTCCTGTACCCACTCACAGACCCACTCAGAGAGTCATACACACACTTTCAGACCCACTCAGACCCTCACGCATCCACTCACAGACCCACTCAGACACTGAAACACCCACTCACGGGTTCACTCAGACACTGACAAACCACTCAGAGACCCACTCAGACGGTCACACATCCACTCACAAACCCACTCAGACCCTTACGCATCCACTCTCACACTCAGACAGACCCTCTCAGACCCACTCTCACGCCCAGAGACACACCCTCACACCTATTCTCACACCCAGAGAGACAGTCCCTGCGGCTAACCCCTGCCGAGCAAAGGCCATGTACAGCATGAGGTTGGGTGGTTGTGGGGGTTGGATGCTTGGCCTGGCTGCAGGCCAGATCCTGTGGCCAACTGCTGCCCCACATGCAGAAGGCCGTACGCGGCAGTGGGTGGATTAATGTATATTTATACAATTACTTTATGTTAAAAAACATAGAAATTCACTGAAAGAAACAAAGGTTACAGAGACATTATAGCTAGGAAATAGAATTTTAAAAACCATAAAAATTCACTTAAAAAAACAAAGGTTGCCGGGATGCTATAGCTAGGTTCTGAATGTACTTGTACAAAACCATAGAAATTCAGCAGTTATAGTTGGGGTTATTTCAAGTAACTATAACTCACGCCCTAAGGTAACTATAACTCGCACCCTTGCCATGCACTGATAGTTATCTAAGACATTACAGCACTGAAGACAACTTTTATAACTTCAACAAAAATATCAATGAAACATTAGCAGGCAAAAATATTGAAGAAAAAACTGTGGATGGCGGGGGCACATGAAATGACATAAAGTGTGCACCTGCATGATTTCACATACAACTTAACAAATATTCACAGTCACACAACAGAAATCTTTGCTCACTCAACACAAACAGCCCTGTAACACACTACACAACTACATATGGGTACACATCCTAGTAGCAGGGATATTGAGCAATACACAACACTGTGATGCACAACAGCAAATCACATACAAATCACAGTCACACACTCACATTGGGCACATGACATGGACTGGTGTGACATCATAATCACACACACACATATAGATTTGTGTGCGTTTAAAATATAAATCCCTCAAAAGTCCCTGAAAGGGACACATATATCACCCATGTTGTTAGAGAATGGCAGCCAATTTGGATAAAGATTAATGTGTCCGACAAACAGACAGTGCACATATTGTGAACAACCCCTGCAGAATACCCATAGGGACATCAGGGGGAACCCAGTCAGCCAGCAGCACTGGGTCACAGCTCACCTCACAGATGCATGAACAAATTATACCACCACAGGAAACATGGCCTCAGGAGTATCAGGACCAACCTACAGGATATCAAAACACAAGCCCATGTGGTATATGTGTAAGTGCCAGGCCAGAAAGTATAGACACTAGTAAAACCATATGTCACATATATTGAACAATTGAACAGGTAGATGTAAGGAACACGCAGCAAATGGGACACATGTCCACACAAATGGACAAGTAGATAGCACCATTAAATATCCCCCATGTATGGACAAACAAATCCCAAGTTAGCACACAGGAACAAATTGTCACAATTCTTGCATTGTCAGGAACATAACAAAATTGATGTGTACATTGGGCAAGGCAAGATAAAATACTCATCACATGACCCAAAACCCCATGCAGTGTCAATGGTCATGCTACGTTACGCTACATTGTGCCACATTGGCGTGTTTGGCAGCAGCATCGCGTACCGGTGCACCAGCACCGGCCCCAGGGGGCACCAGGAATTTTCCTTTCCACCATCTGCGTGCTTGTTTGCGGTTCGCCGGTCCGCTTATTCGCCTGGGTATGCCAGCTGGGAGGATTCTAAAGGGCCGTAAAGGGCCACAGTAACATCATGCAGCACTGGGCCATACCGGCCTACCAGATCATTTTAGACCATATTGGGACACACTGGGCTGGGCTGTGGATCGGTAGAGCATGACCGGACTGAATGGCTCAAAGTACTGGCTACTTCACACGCACCAGAACTCCTCCAATACGTCTCCAGCACGCTGCTGATAGCACACCAGAGCACCGGAGCATTTAGCAAGCACCATTGAGAGCCAATGAGTTTGCCTGCTTAGTCAGCAACATTTTATAATACCCCAATACCTCACAACAATTCACCCCGCCTTACCCTGCACTGCACCACCCTCCTGTTTTCTGCCTTCTTTCTTTTCTTTCGGTATCATTAAAATTTCCAAAAACAGGGAATGAAAGGGCACCGGAGCTGAGAGGCAGTCCTGAGCTTTGATCCCTTTAACTTTCTGACCTTTGTTGGATGGGCTACTTGATGAATTTACAGTTCAGTCAAGCAGCTGTACGCAGGCCCACAGGCAAGTGCAGGAACTGTAGGCAGTTACTGCAAAGAGTGTGCCCTGGGCCACCGTAGAAGCGGCCCGGCTCGTGGGGCCTGGCGAGCCTCACTTTCCCCAGCCACTAGTCCTCCCCCCCACACACGTCTACCTTCATCTACCAACTGCAGTCGAGAGGGAGGGATTGAGGCTGGGCTGAGCTGCGCGGACAGTCATACAGTAAGGGTATAATGTTTAAACAAGCACAGTAGCCTAATAGCCCTCAACGTAAGTTCAAACAAAAGCAGAAGGAATCCTTGGGTAGGAAGAAAGAACCAATGCATCAGGGAAAACAAGAAGATCTCCCTCCCCAACAAATCTACTGGAGGAAAACAGAAGAGGAAACCCCGAGAATCAGTGAAGCAAACCAGCATCCCGACAGCCCCCAGCTCATTGTGATTGAAGCAGGCAAGGAAGACAAAGGTAGTCACAGTATAAGTGACAATACATCACAAGCAAAGAAGCGCTGTACTGATGAACACTAGCCGAAAATCTACACAAAGTTTAACTTCCTCAAAAACGCCGGATCGGTCTTCTACTCAACATTCAGGGCTTGCAGCACCCCAATAACCGCTAGTATCCTCAACCTACACAGAAGGAAGCCCTCTTCGGGAATGTCCTGCCACTATGGGGGGTAGAGCAAAAAGCACAAAGTGAATGACTAAACCCAGTCACGGCTAAATGGCTGCTGACCATGAGACAAAATGAACTAAAGGTCCAGGCTGATGTCCATGCAGTACACAAGCAGGATCGGGGGGGCAGACTCTCCCCAACAAACTGGGAAGTGCCCCAAGCCACTAGCCTTTAGCGAATTTGACAGGGCTGTTGCCCTCAAGGAGAAAAACGAATTGCCTCCAGGTTCGCTGGACACAACGTCGCATATAGACTTTATCTCTCAATCATCCCAAATAACCTGTGACGACCTATGTCATTTACCACCAGTGCTTCCAGAGGCACAAAATTCAGTGGAACGCCTCCCAGCAGAGAATGAAGAGGTATTATCGTACCTAGGTATGCAAGAGTGGGAGGATATGCTGATTGCCTCCTCTGAGGACACCTCCCCAGCTCTTAGAACAATCCCTAGCAAAGTGGCCAGTACAACAACCTGCAGACCTGGGAAGGACACTGTCACTGGTTTAACCAGAGGAGTCAAGAAACCTACAGGAAGGAGAAACAGAGAAAAATCCAAAGAATCAAACATAGACAGTACATGGGCACCCTTGTCAAAAAACATGCAGCACCTAGTGGAAGCTCTCCACTAGCAATCAGATAACGTGGCTGCTCCACTCACACTATTCAATACCTTGGCAGTGTTTGTAGCAGGAATAGACTGGAAATTAGGGGACCTGAAGCTTCTCTTCACCCAGGTACAATCAGGCCCGTTAAGCTCACAAGTCAACTGTGCATGTGGCCCAGTTGCCGATAAATCATCCTCGCTACCCTCTATGCTCAGCAAACTGTGTGTGACCTTAAAATTAGGGGGGTCTCATAATTTTCTCCATACCCATGTCAATGAGAGCAGTCCAGCTCAAGAAGAGCCAACACCACTAGAAAACAGGCTAGATGCAGCAAAGAGAACCGTCCGTGCCCAGGGAGTAAGTGATCAGGGCCCACAACTGAGCAATCATCCGATGCCAGCCATCATGGAGCCAACAATCACTTCAGGTCTGGCTGCTAGCAGTGCTCAATTTCTTGGAAATTCTTAACACCTTGGAAGCCCCGTGGATGAAAAAATGAGTGCAAAACAAAGACGGGCTCAAATGAATAAAGGACACAACAAGAAATCCTTTGGAGCCAATGCAGACATTGCCCTCATCTTCAAGTCAGGTGGTGGTCCAAAACCCAGCACTCCATTGATAGAGACCTGCTAAGCTGCATCGATTCCAGGATCCACAGGGTATTTCAACACCGAAAAATCCCTTAACAAGCAACTAACTACCAGCGCACATCAGAGCAGCATAAAAGCTGTCAAACACTGCAGGGTCACCATTGTTAAAGCTACTGCCACTGTTCCTGCTCCAACAATTTCACCAGAGATCTGCTCAACAGAGACTTCCTGTGAAGAGCAGGCAACAACCAGAAGCAAACCAGAAGGAGGCACGGCCCCCCTTAACATAATCACTGACAAATCTACACCCGCTGCACCAAACACTGATTGCCTTGATAAGGGAGCACACAATCAGCTTGGATGTCACAGCTTCCCGGTCTCCAATACTGAAGGCGCATTCTATCAGGAACTTACTACCTCTAATCCCCCTCTTATTATTAAAGGAATAGGCCAGAATACGGACTTCTCCAACAACACATGATCCAAGCAAGACACTCAAGGTATGGATAGCTGGCACAATCAATACAGTTTTCGGGTCCAGCTCAAGGGCGAGGCATTTAACCAGCCTCCTCAAATATTGGAGACGCCTACCAAGCAATTAGACACGAACATTCTTATATTACAGCTGCTCTACAAATCAAGCGGGACAGGAGACATCCTGAACAGAGGCAACATCCTTCGGCGACTATCTCATATCACAGCTACTGCTCGTCTGTGTACAACAGATCTCCTGGCTGTACACTTCACTTGTTCGGAAGCATCATTGCTAAGAGAAGCGACTAAGATCTTATGGAGGACAAGCTCAATTGCTCAAACAATCTTTGCTAAAAGAGCCACCTTTGAGAACTTGGGTTTAAATGTCACCAAATACCATCAAGCCAGGGGCTTGGGAAAACCAAACCCACTTAGTTCTCAAGGGTGCCCTGGGGCACCCACCAAGGAGGCCACGGACGATGACAACTACCGCCTTAGACATTCACCAGAGCTGCATGAACACAACCGATTCTCAATTTTTCAGTACTAGGTGGAGCTCCAGAACAATCTATAATCACGATGGGTTTCAGTGACAAGTACTAGATATAGGAATGGATGCCCCAACAAGTAAGGATACTCTGCAGCTCTGCTCATGGAAAGTGAATGGACTCTTTGTTAAGATTTCAGACCAAGACTTCCTTCGATACATCAGTACTTTTGATACTATACTGGTGCAGGAAACATGGCTAGCTGAACCATATGACTTGCTGGGCTGCCTGTGTTTTTCCACACCGGCAGTCAGAGGGGCACATTTTGACATTTGCAGGGTGGCTTAGCCACGTACATTTCATCAGCTAACTCAGTCATTGTTACCCCCTTGCCTCCAACCTTCCATTTGTCAATAACGTTAATGTCACCACAGCCAAGAACAAGCCCACAACAGAGGTATTAATTGTAAATCTTTATATTCATCTCAAGCTCAAATCTAAGGCCCCCCTCAGCTGGTTGAACAGCTTGTGGATCATAAGCATCAGAGAAATAGCAGAAACTGCAAACATTATTGTCTCCGGTGATTTCAATCTACACTTGCTTGGAGATCCTTCGGACAAAACTATGGTTGCATTCTCCTCAATCGGAGGAATACTGATGCAAGGAAAAAATGAACAAGGGTGGGCAGCGACAATAAGTAAGTTGCTACTCAGTGGCCTGGAACAACTATATTTAAGAGACCTGAATGGAAGATATCGGTACGACATCCCACCAGGGGCCTCATACTATTCAGTGACTAACTCTACAATGATAGACTTCACTTTCGTCTCTCTGTCTCTGTTTGAACAAGTTGTCTCATATCATCTAGGGGACAGTGGTGAGAGCGACCACTGCCCTCAAGAGATAGTCCTTTTGCTGATGGTCCTCAGATTTAATAGAGCAAGGTACCCCTTTAACAGCACCTACACCACAACCTACAAACAGATTAAATGCATGCAGTCAAACATTAAGGGCTTATCCCATTCAATAATGGCACTGGCAGCCGAACTAGGGGGTACCAGCAGTATTGAAGTGGCAAAGTGGGAATCTCTGACCACCATGTTAGGGGATAAGTTTGTGGAAACAGCCTCCACTCTACCTCAATCAGCTTCTTCTGCAATAACGCCTATACCGCAGGAACAAAGTGCTAATCTACGGCAGATCAAAATAACAATCAATACCACCTTAAGGCACCTTCAAAGCATGCCTGGCAACTTAGCCCTGCAAGAAGCCTTACAACATCAAAAAAAGTCACTGAGTTAGCTTCAGTGGTAAATCAATAGGTCATGTGAAGAAGACCTATGGGCAAAGCTACTTACAGATGCAAAGAGCAACAGTGGTGCGTGCTTTTGGCACACAATAAACAAACTCTCAGGTTCCTCAGATAGAGGCATTACATCTCACATACCGAAAGATGTCTGGGCAAGACATCACAGTGATCATTTCAACAGCCACCATGAGGCCCTTGCTTCTCATGAAGAGTCAAACCCAGTACTGAGAAATACTGGTGCACTCTCCTCCCTCACAGGCGCTCAGCAGCTACTACCTCTTTCAACAGTAACATCTGCTCTGACTTTGAATGGGGTGAATTGAGTAATCAGATTGCCAAGGGTAGGAGGGAAGGAGCCCTAGGACCAAACTTTCTAGATCTAGCAGTTTTTAAACAGAACAGGGCTTTCTCAGCCAGAACATTAGAGCCCCTTTATGTAGAAATTGGTCTCACTGCTATAATACCATCTTCCTTGAAGGGGTCCATAATTTCACCTATTTTCAAAAGCGGGGACAGATCGCTGCCAAAAAACAATTGCTTAATTGCCCTCATCGACAATGAGGCAAAGTACTTTGGAGGACTCCTGCTGGAACATCTGTCGGCCTGGATAGCCGAAAAGAGTATAATTCCTTTCAACCAAACTGGGTTCCTCAAAAGCAACTGGCACAACAACAAACATCATGGCTATCTCACTTCTTATTGACAAACCGAGGCACTGAAACAGGAGGTTACATCTATGCTTTGTCGACTTCAGGGCTACTTTTGACCACATGTAGAGGAACAGGCTTTGGAGGAAGTTAACACACTGGGGTCTTTCTCAACCTCTATTGGACCTGATAATAGCCCTATATTCTGAAACCTGGGTACAGGTGAAACTGGGTGCAGGCACTCTCCTCTCGAGGCAGATACCTACCACCAAATGGTTGAAGCAGGGTGGCGTTTTGGGCCCCACATTGTTCAACCTGTACTTAGCTGACCTGGCAGGGTTCCTTGACACTAGTAATCCACATGTTTCAAGTATTGGGGCCAAGACGCTGCCGGGCCTCATGTACGCAGACGATCTGCCACTGATAAGCCACACAAAGGTAGGGCTTCAGCGGCTAATAAATGCAAATCTGTTAAGCTCGGAAGGTAATACCTTGGCTGCCAACTTTTAAAAACTCGCACAGTGACCATTAGTAATAGAAAAAAGCCCCCCCCCACCCCGGTGTGGTTCTGGGGCGAGACGCAGCTACCGCAAGCGCATGAATATAAGAATGTTAGGGTCATCATTGACAAATCAGGCAACTTTGCACAATAAAGAGGCACGACTACAGGAAAAGGATTGGCCCTAGCAGTATCCCTCAAAAGACTAAAAATGCAACTGAAATGGAAGTTATTTATGAACCTCCTACCGCTAATGAAAGCTAAGCTCCTACCTACAATAACCTATGGAAGTGAGATCCAAAGAGAAAGGGGCACGCAAATTCTAGACTGCCCAATAGCGAAAGCCTACAGGACCATCTTCAGTCTACAGAAACACACTTCTCTTGCCCAAATTAGACTGGAGTTTGGTCTGTTGAAACAATCCTTGGCAAGAAGTGGCACATACATAACTTTCTGGTGCAAGATCAGAGCAGCTGCTCCTGACTCCATCAATCATCATTTATGGCAGGAGATCCAGCAGGAGGATGTTTCACTGGCCAGAGCTTAACTGAAAGATTCTTTGGGGAAAGCAGGGCTTGTCCATCTATGGGGTACTCAAACTAACCACAGTTAGTTTAAAGAAGCAGTTTGGAAGTCGATCAGGCTTCAATCCTTAGTGGAGGATAAGGCAACCTTTTCAAGGAAGGCCCATACCTGGATAACACTGAACACATATACTACCTTGGCACCACAGGCATACCTCGGTCTGGGTTTCTCAAGAGATATTTAGGAGCAGTTTCTGGAGGATCGTTTGGTACTGCTACCTTGCGCATTTAACTCAGATCCTTGGCTAAAAGACCTGGCAGATACGACCTGTCGCCTGTGTACCACTGGTATAGAAGATTTTCAGCATTTGCTTTATACCTGTGAAAAACGTGTACCAGAAAGGAAAGTACTACTGAAAAAACTAATGAAAGGGGTATACGAACAAGGAGACAAGCTGTGCTGGCCTGTTTTGCCTCAGGGTACTTACAGTTGAACTGCTGGTTGGTAAAATCTTTAACTTTGGTAATTAAGAGACAACATGGGCTACTACGATAACTCTGTTAAGGTAACCTCTTTTAGTCAATTAGTTGTTTGTGATCATAAATAGAGCCATTAAGGTATGTAAATACACTTAGAACAAAGTTCGACCAAGACAAGGATACTGCCTCCCTCTGTTACTGACTGTCTGTTGTTCTTTTTAGCGATAAATCAAAACTGAGACTTTATGCGAGTTTAGAATGTATTAAGTTTTTCTTTTTCATATATTTAATAAATCATTATCAGACGCTGTACTTAGTTGTGAATGCTGGTTTTACTGCAATGGTTTTATTTAACTATGCAAATAAATAAATAATCTATCTATCTATCTATCTATCTATCTATCTATCTATCTATCTATCTATCTATCTATCTATCTATCTATCTATCTAATGTCAAACACCTGAAGGTGAAAACACATATATACATACCCAGAACCTTTGTCTGGCATGAAACAGCACTGATATAAAAGTCTGAATTCAACCACCATAGGAAGCAGCAACCAGGGTGAAATAAACACAACTGAAGTCACACATCACATCCTACTCAGGTACAGCAGAATGCTGCAAAGGAAGGGAAGGCCCAGTGGGTCAACGGAGAACCGGGAACCATTTATTAAGTAAAAGATGTCTATAGTGCAAAGGCTCAAAGCCAGTCCAAAGTTTTTGGAGTCCAAGCACAGTACTGTGCCTAGCAACTTGCCTCAAAACACACTGTTGCAGGTACCTCCACAAGTAGGGGCATCTAGGGGCAAACCAGGCACCTCATGGACAGCCCTGGGGAGGTCTGGATCAAGGGTGGTTTCAGGTTTGGTAGGGAGGGTCTTGGGCCCAGGCTTGGAAGAGGTGGTTTTAGGTTTGGTAGGGAGTGTCCTGGGCTCAGCTTTTGGAGGTGGGGACTTGACTTGGTTAGTGGTGCGTGTATGGTGGGTTTTGGAAGGGGTAAGACTAGGATCAAGGGTGGGTTGAACAGGGGAGGACTTAGAGGTAGAAGTGAGGGACTTGGAAAGGGGTGGGGGCTTCTTGGCTTTTGGAGGGGTGGGATCTTCATGGGTAAGGGCAAGGGAAAAGAGGGCATCCTCCTTGGGAAAATGGGTAGGAATTTTGGGAGGGGATGGTGTTGGGAGGTTGAGGAAGTGGATAGTGTGTGTGTGGATGCTGTGCCTGTTGTTGCCTGGATGTATGGTGTGTCTGTATGTTTGTCTGGTGAGTGTTAGGTGTGTGCATGCAGGCGTCTGTGTTTTTTGGGTGGGACTGAACTCTCATGACTGGCAAGTGTGACTGTGGCAGTAGTAGTTGTGGATGTTGTGCTCTCTGCGTGTGTGCTGGGTGTGGTGCATGTGTCTTTCAATGTTGGGGTGGAGTCTGTGGGTGTGCCTGTACCTGCGGTTGAGTGTGAGGATGTTGTGTGGGTGCCTGCGGGTATGCTCAGTGTGGTACTCTTGTCTGTGGGTGGTGGGGTGGTGCTTGGGTGTATGAGTGGTGTAGTGCCAGACCCTGTGAGTGTTGCTGTGGTGACTGCAGGTGTGGTGGATGTGCTGGTGGGTAGAATTGTAGTGAGAGGCTCGTGTGTGCTTGCTTGTTTGGGTGAATTGTGTTGCTTGTGTGTGTGTTCATGGGGCTTATGTCTGATGAGGTGTGTGAGTGCGAAGGTGCTTTGGAAGGGTTTGGGGTAGAGGTTTGGGAGTGGGAAGAGAAAGTTGATGGGTGGAGGATTGAGGGAGGTTGAAGGCTGCCATCGTGGAGGAGGCCAGAGTCTAAAAAGATCTCTGTAGCCCAGACATTGCACTATGAATACTGTCCAGGTACACAACCATTTGCTGCATTTGGCTGCCCTGTACCTGGATGGCATTCAGAATAGCAGTCTGGCCAACAGAGATACTCCTCAGGAGGTCAAAAGCCTCCTCACTTAGGGCAGAGGGGCAACTGGGGCGGGGGGGTGAGGTACGTAGGGCAAAGTAGATGGCTCCCCTCTTGGGGGAATAGGCATGGCCAACTGGGTGGAGAGCAAATGGGAGGGTGGGAGATGGAACTGGGGCTGGCGGACAAGGATAGAATAGATGCTGGTTCGGATGGGTCCGCCACCACTAGGTAGTGGCCACTAGAGGAAGCTTCGAAAAATAATGTTACAGAATCGGTGTCCTTCGTGACACTCCCCTCATCCTGTGGGCCACTGGGACCCTCTGTGTCAGATGTCTTGCGGCTTGAGCTCGTGGCCAGCTGCTTCTCCACTTTGAGCCACCCTGTCTCCTCCTCTGGTCTGCAAGGATGCTGAAATGACAAATACAAATGGGACCAGTCATGTACAACAGCCGTGAAGCAAAAACAGTGTCCCTACATACAGTTGCCCCAAGACACCAGACCTTGCATAATTGCCTCAAAAAGTGAAAATCCTAAGCATGCTTGGTACATGTTTTGTAACTGGTAGGTATGAAATTGTAACACATGCATACTTGGAAGATACAAGACCTACCTGCAAACTATTTGTCGTTATCCCTGATACCCGCAGTGAAGTTATGCAAAACATGCCACTGTGCTGTTACTACATGAGAAGGTAAGGTAATGATCAGTAAAATGAACACAACACTGTATGCCATGTATGATGTATGTGTCCAAGATCACATGAGACAGCAGTGACTCATAAGCATTCTTGGAACACCAAAGATAAGTAGACTGTTGGACACAGATGACAGAGGATTCCCTTTAGCAGACACATGGTGCTGTCCAGCCGTAAAGCATCTTAAGCTGTCTGATGTTTTCCTTGGCATTTGTACTTCCACTTTGTATATCTACGGCGTGTCAACCCTAACATGAAGGCATAAGTATCAAAAGATCAATGTCCCAAGCCAAGTGTGTATTCAAGAGAGTTCATTGTCAGGCATAAATACTTTAGTTTGGCATCCAGTGCCTTAAAAGTCTCTCAGCACATCAATAAATAATAAGCATCATAAAGAATATTACAGTAAAAGCACAAGTGCAACAATACATTTCAGCATACAATTCATAAATATCAACATAAAAACTAGAAAGTGCAAGTGCTACCACAAGAGGGAGTTGGGAGGCTAAAAGGCCTCAACCAGCCTCCTTCTCATACAGCACATATCACTGAGGAACTCGGCAACTACAATAGCAATAGGTAAGCTGGAGTTTGATTTTAAGAAGATCCTCATGGCTATGGCACAGTTGCGAATCCCCAAGCCTTTGCCAGTCGGAACTAGCCATTTCCTACAAGGGGAAGCAAAAGAAGGGCATGCAAAGAAAACATGATCAATAGACTCCAAACTTGATCTACAGCTAGGGTATTATGAGTTGGAGGAAACCCTATTCTGCCATCTATATGTGAATGTGTTAAGAGGAAGGCAGCCAAATCAAAACTGCATATAGAGCTTCCTAGCTCTCGGATCTGTGATACTATCGAGGTAAGGCTCCAACAACATAGTGCAATTGGAATCCAAGAACTCACTAGTGGAAGGGAAAGACGCAGATTGCGCTACCCATTCCCAGTAACAGGACTTCACCCTTTATTTGGAAGGTAAAGGCCGAGAGGGGAGACAATTCCACGACTCTCCCAAACCGATGGTAAACATGGATGATTTTAATGAATTTATCCACGTGATCTTTTTAATCCCTTTGCTGCCAGGCCTTTTCCCCCTCAGGAGCCAAGCCTTTTTTTGCCTGCCTGGGGCAGTTCGCGCTTAGGCCCTCATAACTTTTTGTCCACATAAGCTACCCATGCCAAATTTGCATACTTGTTTCCCAACATCGTAGTAATTCTAGAGGTACCCAGACTTTGTAGGTTCCCCTGAAGGAGACCAAGAAATTAGCCAAAATACAGCGAACATTTTTTTTTTTAAACAAATGGGAAAAAAGGGCTGCAGAAGACGGCTTGTGTTTTTTTCCCTGAAAATGGCACCAACAAAGGGTTTGCCATGCTAAAATCACCATCTTCCCAGCTTTTAGGAACAGGCAGACATGAATCAGAAAACCCAATTTTTCAACACAATTTTGGCATTTTACTGGGACATGCCCCATTTTTACTATTTTTTGTGCTTTTAGCCTTCTTACACTTAGTGACAGAAATGGGTATGAAACCAATGCTGGATCCCAGAAAGCTAAACATTTCTGAAAAGTAGACAAAATTCTGAATTCAGCAAGGGATAATTTGTGTTTCCTACAGAAAATAACAGCTGAAATAAAAAAATATTGAACTTGAGGTAAAAAAAACAGCCATTTTTCTCCACGTTTTACTCTGTAACTTTTTCCTGCGATGTCATATTTTTTTAAAGCAATATACTGTTATGTCTGCTGGACTATTCTGGTTGTGGGGATATATAGGACTTGTAGGTTCATCAAGAACCCTAGGTACCCAGAGCCAATAAATGAGCTGCATCTTGCAATGGGTTTTCATTCTATACCAGGTATACAGCAATTCATTTGCTGAAATATAAAAAAGGAAAAATAGGTATCAAGAAAACCCTTGTATTTCCAAAATGGGCACAAGATAAGATGATGAGAAGCAGTGGTTATTTGCACATCTCTGAATTCCTGGGTGCCCATACTAGCATGTGAATTACAGGGCATTTCTCAAATAGACGTCTTTTTTACACACTGTCTTACATTTGGAAGGAAAAAATGTGGAGAAAGACAAGGGCAATAACACATGTGTTCCTATTCTGTGTTTCCCAAAGTCTCCCGATAAATATGGTACCTCACTTGCGTGGGTAGGCCTAATGCTCGCGACAGGAAACTCAACATGGACACATCACATTTTTACATTGAAATCTGACATGTTTTTTGCAAAGTGCCTAGCTGTAGATTTTGGCCTCTAGCTCAGCCGGCACCTATGGAAACCTAGCAAACCTGCGCATTTTTGAAAACTGGACACCTAGGGGAATCCAAGATCGGATGACTTGTGGGGCTCTGACCAGGTTATGTTACCCAGAATCCTTTGCAGACCTCAAAATGTGGCCCAAAAAATACTTTTCCTCTCATTTCGGTGAGAGAAAGTTCTGGAATCTGAGAGGAGCCACAAATTTCCTTCGACCCAGCATTCCCAAAGTCTCCCAATAAAAATGGTACCTCACTTGTGTGGGTAGGCCTAGAGCCTGTGACAAGAAATGACCCAAAACACAACGTGGACACATCACATTTTCCCAAAGAAAATAGAGCTGTTTTTTGCAAAGTGCCTAGCTGTGGATTTTGGCTCTAGCTCAGCCAGCACCTAGGGAAACCTAGCAAACCTGCGCATTTTTGAAAACTAGCCACCCAGGGGAATCCAAGATGGGGTGACAGAAAGTTCTGGAAACTGAGAGGAGCCACAAATTTCCTTCCACCCAGCATTCCCCCAAGTCTCCCGATAAAAATGGTACCTCACTTGTGTGGGTAGGCCTAGCGCCTGTGACAGGAAATGCCCCAAAACATTATCTGGGCACATCAAAATGATCAAATACAAAACGGCCTGTTTTAAAAAAATAGGCCGATCTGTCCCCAAGGGGGGCAGATATGGCCAATGGTAATGAGCCCCCATGGGGAGCGACCCTTGCCGAATGGGCAGCCCCCCAACAAAACTCACACTTACACACATACCAATCCCTGGTGTCTAGTGGGTTCTGCCCCACTTGGGGGCAGATTGGCCTAACAAAAATAGGCTGATCTGCCTATGTACAATTTACCCCCAGGGGAGAGACCCCTGCCTAGGGGTTTACTCCCCATACATAAAAACATAAAGTAAATAAAAAAAAAAAATATATATATATATATATATCCCTGGTGTCTAGAGGTTTCTGCCCCCCCCCCCGGAGGCAGATCAGCCTGATTATATTAGGCCAATCTGCCTCCGGGGGGGCAGAAAAAGCCTAAAAATATTTTGCCCCCCCCCGGGAGCCACCCTTGCCCAAAGGGCCGCTCCCCTTATGTGTTAGTATAGAAAAAATAATTCCCTGGTGGCTAAGAAATGGCCTAAAAATTATTTGGCCCCCGGGGAGCAACCCATGCCCAAGGGGTCGCTCCCCACATATAAAAAAGAAAAGAAATAAAAAATTTTTTTTTATCCCTGGTGTCTAGGGGTTTTCTACGCCACTGGGGCAGATCCACCTAATTATATTAGGCCGATCTGCCCCCGGGGGGCAGAAATGGCCTAAAACTATTTTGACCACCCGGGGGAGCGGCCCTTGCCCAAGGGGCCGCTCCCCTTATGCGTAAGGATAATAAAAAAAAAACTCCCTGGTGTCTAGTGGTTTCTGCCCCCCCGGGGGCAGATCAGCTTAATTATATTAGGCTGATCTACCCCCGGGGGCAGAAATGGCCTAAAAACTATTTGGCCACACAGGGAGCGACCCTTGCCTAACAGGTCGCTCCCCACACATAAAAGAAAAAAAAAAAATAATAATAATTATCCCCGGTGTCTAGGGGTTTTGGCCTAATTATATGAGGCTGATGGGGGCAGAAATGACCTAAAAACTATTTGGCACCCCAGGGAGCGACCCTTGCCGAAGGGCTCGCTCCCTACACATAAAAGAAAAAAAAAAACAAAAAAAAAATTATCCCTGGTGTCTAGGGGTTTTCTGTCCCCCCTGGGGGCAGATCGGCCTAATTATAATGGGGGTAGAAATTAGGCCGATATGCCCCCAGCGGGCAGAAATAGCCTGAAAATTTTTTGCCCCCTGGGGAGCGGCCCTTGTGCAAGGGGCCGCTCCCCGCGTGTCCATTTCAAAGAAAAAAAATCCCTGGTGTCTAGTGGTTTCTGCCCCCCGGGGGCAGATCGGCCTGGGGCAGAAATGTCTTAAAAATAATTTGGCCTCCCCAGGGAGCAACCCTTGCCGAAGGGGCCGCTCCCTACACATAAAATAACATTTAAAAAATGATCCCTGCTGTCTAGGGGCTTTCTGCCCCCCGGGGGGTCAGTAACGGCCTCAAAATTATTTGCTCCCCCAGGGAGCCACCCTTGCCCAAAGGGTCACTCCCCTTATGTGTTAGTATAGAAAAAAAATTCCCTGGTGGCTAAGAAATGGCCTAAAAATAATTTGGCCCCCGGGGAGCAACTCTTGCCTAAGGGGTGGCTCTCCACATATTAAAAAAAATATATATATATCCCTGGTGTCTAGGGGTTTTCTATGCCCCCGGGGCAGATCCGCCTAATTATATTAGGCCGATCTGCTCCCGGGGGGGCAGAAATGGCCTAAAAATGTTTTGCCCAATCTGGGAGCAGCCCTTGCCGAAGGGGCCGCTCCCCTTATGCGTAAGGATAATAAAAAACAAACCTCCCTTGTGTCCAGTGGTTTGTGCCCCCCCGCAGCAGTTCGGCCTAATTATATTAGGCCAATCTACCCCCGGGGGGCAGAAATGGCCTAAAAACAATGTGGGTCCACAGGGAGCGACCCTTGCCTAACGGGTCGCTCACCACACATAAAAGAAAAAAAAATTAGCCCCGGTGTCTAGGGGTTTTCTGCCCACCCTGGGGCAGATCAGCCTAATTATATTAGGCCGACCTGTCCCCAGGGGGGACAGAAATTGCCCAAAAATTATTTGGCCCCCTGGGGAGTGGCCCTTGTTCAACGGCCGCTCCCACTTATACTTAAGTCTAATATAAAAAACAAATTCCCTGGTGTCTAGTGGTTTCTGTCCCCCTTGGGGACAGATCGGCCTAATAATATTAGGCCGATGGGGGCAGAAATGGCCTAAAAACAATTTGTCCTCCCAGGGAGCAACCCTTGCCGAAGGGCTCGCTCCCTACACAAAAGAAAAAAAAAAATATATATCCCTGGTGTCTAGGGGTTTTCTGTCCCCCCTGGGGGCAGAAATGGCCTAAAAATTATTTGCCCCCCTGGGGAGAGGCCATTGTCCAAGGGTCCGCTCCCCTCATGCCCATTTCAAAGAAAAAAAATCCCTGGTGTCTAGTGGTTTCTGCTCCCCCTTGGGGCAGATCGGCCTAATTATATTAAGCTGAAATGGCCTAAAAATAATTTGCCCCCCCCCAGGGGGCCGCTCCCTACACATAAAATAAAATAAATAAAATGATCCCTGGTGTCTAGGGGTTTTCTGCCCCCAGGGGGAGTCAGAAACGGCCTAAAAATTATTTGCTCCCCTGGGGAGCGGCCCCTGCCTCTACCCTTATACGTAAGTGGTGTCTAGTGGTTTGGGGGCAGAAATGGCTTAAAAATTATTTGCCCCCCGGTGGAGCGTCCCTTACCCCAGGGGCCGCTCCCCTTATGTCCATTTCAAAGAAAAACAAAAATCCCTGGTGTCTAGTGTGCATTTCTGCTGCCTGATCGCATCGCGATCGGGCTGCAGAAATGCTTGCAGAGACATGAAAGGAAAGGAAAGGCCTTTCCTTTCCTTTCATGCCTCTGCTGGCCCCCTCCTCCTGAGCGGAACAGAAATGCTGAGCATTTCTCTTCCGCAGTCACATTGGAAGCATGCTGCCAGCACAATGGGAGGTGACCTCTGATGAGGTCAGCATGCTCTTGCGTGCTGACATCATCAGATGTCACTGGGGGGGTCGGGGTGGAAGGGGAAGCGATTCCCCTTCCAGCCCTGACCTGGTGGGGCAGCCCTTGGTGGAGCGCTAACGCTTCAACTGAGGGCCAGTAATCGGACGTAATTGTTAGGTCCATGGTGCCCGAGAAGCGCAGCCACGGACATAACCATTACGTCCATGGTCCTCAAGGGGTTAAAAGTGTCTAGCAAACAGACTTCATTGAAATGTTGACATAGGAGGACAATTCAGGTGTCTCCATGGTTCTCCTTCAAAACAACAATGGTCTAAGGTTGGCTGTGGCTGCTAATGGTTTCTGAGCCATATCCAAGTGCAGGGGAAGAAGAGGGGTACTTTGGGGCAGGGACAGAAGATTTCTTAAGAACATATGTTCAGTGTGGGCGAGGTCCTTAGGGCTATGAAATCCCCATAATTCTGCCCCGTTGAGTGCTGCACTAACTGACTTCACATCATAAATCTGAAGGGCTACAGCTATAGGTCTGCTAACAGATGAATGGTGCTCCCTTGATAAAGCCCCAGCCAGTTGTCTGAAGTTCAAGGACATAGAGTTGATATGTGTGTAGGAGGCTGGCCTGGCTTGTAGTGGGTACCAGAGGTACTTACACCTTGTGCCAGGTCCAGTTATCCCTTATTAGTGTAGAAGAGGTGTTTCTAGCAGCTTAGGCTGATAGAAGGTAGCTATGGCAAAGCAGCTTAGGCTGAACTAGGAGACATGTAAAGCTCCTACTATACCACTGGTGTCATATGCACAATATCATAAGAAAACACAATACACAGAAGAACTAAAAATTAAGGTACTTTATTTTTATGACAATATGCCAAAAGTATCTCAGTGAGTACCCTCAGTATGAGGATAAGTTATATACACAAGATATATGTACACAAACCAAAATTATGCAGGTAATAGCAAGAAAAGTAATGCAAGCAGTGTAAAATTACAGCAGATTGCAATAGGAGCACATAGGTATAGGGGCAACACAAACCATATACTCCAAAAGTGGAATGCGAACCATGAATGGACCCCAAACCTATGTGAGCTTGTAGAGGGTCGCTGGGACTGTAAGAAAACAGTGAGGGTTAATAAAATAGCCCACCTCAAGGCCCTGAAAGGTAGGTGTAAAGTGCACCTACTATCCCCAGAGAGCACAGATGTCGTAATAGGGGGATTCTGCAGGAAGAAGAAACACCGGCAATGCAACAACAGTGGATTTCCGGACCTGAGTACCTGTAAGACAAGGGGACCAAGTCCAATAGTCGTGGCAGTGTCGAGAGTGGGCAGGAGCCCAGGAAATGCCAGCTGAGGGTGCAAGGAAGCTGCCACCTGTTGGAAGAAGCTTGGAGTTCTGCAAGAAAGAAGAGGACTAGGAACTTCCCCTTTGGAGGATGGATGTCCCACGTCGCGACGAAGCACGCAGAAAGACCACAAACAAGCCTTGCTAGCTGCAAGGGTTGCGGTAAAGGTTTTTGGGTGCTGCTGTGGCCCAGGAGAGACCAGGATGTCGCCACTTGGAGGAGGAGACAGAGGGGGCACCCAGCAAGTCAGGGAGCCCTCACAGAAGCAGGCAGCACCTACAGAAGTACCTGAACAGGCACTTGGAAGAAAAGTGAACCGGAGTCCACCCGAAGTCACAAAAGGGAGTCCCACGACGCCGGAGGACAACTCAGAAGGTTGTGCACTGCAGGAAGGAGTGTTGGGGACCCAGGCTTGGCTGTGCATGAAGCAAATCCTGGAAGAGTGCACAGGAGCCGGAGCAGCTGCAAATCACGCAGTACCCAGCAATGCAGTCTAGCGTGGGGAAGCAAGGACTTACCTCCACCAAACTTGGACTGAAGAGTCACTGGACTGTGGGAGTCACTTGGACAGAGTTGCTGAGTTCCAGGACCACGCTCGTTGTGCTGAGAGGGGACCCAGAGGACCATTGATGCAGTCTTTTGGTGCCTGCGGTTGCAGGGGGAAGATTCCGTCGACCCACAGGAGATTTCTTCAAAGCTCCTGTTGCAGAGAGAAGGCAGGCTACCCCCAGAGCATGCACCACCTGGAAACAGTCGAGAAAGCCGGCAGGATGAAGCGATACAAGGTTGCTAGTAGCCGTCTTGCTACAGGCGTCCTGAGCAGTCAGCGGTCGATCCTTTGGCAAGTGAAGAGAGAGATACAGAGGAACTCTGGTGAGCTCTTGCATTCGTTATCTGGTGAGATCCCCAAAGCAGAGACCCTAAATAGCCAGAAAAGGAGGTTTGGCTACCTAGGAAGGAGGATTGGCTACCAGAAGGAGCCTCTGACGTCACCTGTTGGCACTGGCCACTCAGAGCAGTCCAGTGTGCCACAAACACCTCTGTTTCCAAGATGGCAGAGGTCTGAGACACACTGGAGGAGCTCTGGGCACCTCCCCTGGGGTGCAGGTCAGGGGAGTTATCACTCCCCTTTCCATTGTCGAGTTTCAGGCCAGAGCAGGGCTTGGGGATCCCTAAACCGGTGTAGACTGGCTTATGCAGAGATGGGCACCATCTGTGCCCATCAAAGCATTTCCAGAGGCTGGGGGAGGCTACTCCTCCCCAGCCTTCACACCTATTTCCAAAGGGAGAGGGTGTTATACCCTCTCTCAGAGGAAATCCTTTGTTCTGCCTTCCTGGGCCAGGGCTGCCTGGACCCCAGGAGGGCAGAAACCTGTCTGAGGGGTTGGCAGCAGCAGCAGCTGCAGTGGAGACCCTGGAAAGGCAGTTTGGCAGTACCCAGGTTCTGTGCTAGAGACCTGGGGGATCATGGAATTGTCTCCCCAAAGCCAGAATGGCATTGGGGTGACAATTCCATGATCTTAGACATGTTACATGACCATGTTCGGAGTTACCATTGTGACGCTGTACATAGGTAGTGACCTATGTACAGTGCATGCGTGTAATGGTGTCCCCGCACTCTCAAAGTCCGGGGAATTTGCCCTGAACGATGTGGGGGCACCTTGGCTAGTGCCAGGGTGCCCACCCACTAAGTAACTTTGCACCCAACCTTCACAAGGTGAAGGTTAGACATATAGGTGACTTATAATATACTTAAGTGCAGTGGTAAATGGCTGTGAAATAACGCGGACGTTATTTCACGCAGGCTGCAATGGCAGGCCTGTGTAAGAATTGTCAGAGATCCCTATGGGTGGCAAAAGAAATGCCGCAGCCCATAGGGATCTCCTGGAACCCCAATACCCTGGGTACCTCAGTACCATATACTAGGGAATTATATGGGTGTACTAGTATGCCAATGTGAATTGGTAAATTTAGTCACTAGCCTGTTAGTGGAAAATTTGGAAAGCAGAGAGAGCATAACCACTGAGGTTCTAGTTAGCAGAGCCTCAGTGAGACAGTGAGGCATCACACAGGGAACACATACAGGGCACATAGTTATGAGCACTGTGGCCCTGCCTGGCAGGGTCCCAGCGACACATAGACTAAAACAACATATATACAGTGAAAATATGGGGGTAACATGCGAGACAAGATGGTACTTTCCTACAATGTGCTTTCCAGGACATTTTGTCCGACAGTTTGAAACCAAGATATTCAAACGTTTTGACTTGTTCTAGTTTCGAACCACCCAGAGAGGTGTCCCCCTGTAAGATCTACGTGGGTTGATTGCCATAAACGTAGTTTTTGTTGTGTTTATTTCTAGCCCTCTCAAGGTAAATAATTATTTGAAACGATTCAAAAGCAATTGTAGTCTCCTTGGAGCGTTGGACACTAACAGGGTATCATCAGCGAACAAAAAGTGT
Source organism: Pleurodeles waltl (assembly GCF_031143425.1). Classification (NCBI taxonomy): domain Eukaryota; kingdom Metazoa; phylum Chordata; class Amphibia; order Caudata; family Salamandridae; genus Pleurodeles; species Pleurodeles waltl. Next base: position 712,063,897 of record NC_090448.1, read on the forward strand.
CGCAATTTTATCCTTGCCTAAGGCTGGAGCTTCCGAGGGCTGTGAGGTGAGGTACTGGATGACCTGGTTCAGGTATAAGAAAAAGAGGGTTTGAGCCAATACACACCCCTGCCGTACACCCATAGCAACCCTTATGGGATCGGTGAGCTGGCCTTGCCTCCACCAACGTACTCTTGCAAAATTGGCTTAGTGAAGACGAAAAACTAGCGTCAGGATCACTGGAGACATTCCTATATCGCTGAACAGTTCCCAGAGTTTGCCTCTGGGGACTAGATTGAAAGCAGATTTCAGATCTATGAAGGCTACGTAAAGACACCCCTTCCCAATCACCACTACTTTCCAGGACAAGAGCAAAAAACGGAAATCTGATCGATAGTGCTCGTTTTGGATCTGAAGCCAGCCTGGAATAGTGACAGGATGTTATTATCAATCATCCAGTCATGGATTTTTGATAGAAGAGTGCAACAAAACACCTTCTGTACTGAGTCTATAAGGCTTATGGGCCTATAGTTGCCAGGTTAAGCCCTATCGCCTTTCTTATAGACAGGTATCACCTCTGCGCCCCTCCATGACTCGGGTATCAGTGCTCCCCTGGCACTTGCATTGGATAACAGTAAAATATACTGGGCCCAATTATCTTTCTCGTGCAGGAAAAGATCACCAGGGATGCCATCAGGTCCAGCGCCTTTAGAGCGTAATATGGTGTCAATGGAATTACATATGTTGCCCAGGTAGAACAGACCATCCCAGCTGCTGTTGCCCAACTGGATAGGAGGGGAGGGGACAGAACTAATCATAGGTAGACTTTCCACATTAAAAAGAGAGTTAAAATCATTAAACCAATCCAAGGGCTGTATATTATTACCTGAGGGGGCAAACCCCCGTGGTTGCCGTTACTTACCAAAGACCAAAAAGATTTGGAATCTTTGCGTTCACAGGCTTCCCTAATAGACCACCATCTCTCCTCATCCCAATCCCGCCTGGCCTTGATCTCTGTCAGCTTATACCTTTTCCGCAAGGTCCTGATATGTGAAACATCTTTCAGCTTTATTTCTATAACTAGATTTGCCCGGGCGCCTACAATCCATATTAAACCACTAGGCTCCACCACTGTGTATTGGTTTAGGGGGAAATTGGGGAGTTGGTATGGTGAATGCCAGCTCTAAACTTTTTTTAACGAACCCAGTGTGAATGTCTATAAACATAGAGAGACACCACGCCTCCTCATTCAACTTGTCTATTAATGCCACACAAGATGCCAGGTCTTAACTAATGCTGCAGAGAATATCATTGTGCAGGGCAACCTTAGACCATCTTAAGCGGCGTCTGTTGTTTGAAGACTGGACCTCCCTGATAAGTTGACCGGGGAGGAGCACAGTTTGCACTCTTTCCCATGGGGACACTAGACTAGGGCAGAGGGAGTTATGGTCACTGTCAGTTAGATTCCTTACTAACATGTCGTCCACCAAAAACCAATGTCTAATATCAATCAAGATATAGTCAATGCAATTCTTCCCCCGAGGACAAATAACTGTGCAAGCAGCATACTTATCTGACTTTATCCTTCCACTGCCTGCCCTAGGACCTAGGCCAAGAGACAAGGCCTTCAGCTGCAAAGCAGTCTTATACCACTTCTTCACTGGAGAGCTCAAGCCTGGGTATGTGCCAAAAAGTCGTCTTTTTTGAAGCAATCACTCATGTTGCTTAAACCAAGGGGTTCAAATGTAACATTGAAATCCTCTGCTACAATAAGGGTGTGATTAGGGGGGTCTCTCACCCAGCAAATTCTCAAGAAATAACAGGGTAGTGGAGATAATTAACCCTCCTTGTTACCCTGGTATAGATATTGAATATATCAATGGTGTTTTTTCCAGATCCCATGAGGCTAATACCTAAGATATCAAAGCTATCCGAGGGCAACCATTTCAGTGAGCACCGTAGAGCAATTTTCACCAAGATTAATAGGCCCCCAGATTGACTGCCCGCTTTACTAGGAATAGCAGAAAGTTTATAGGCTGGTTCAACAAGCCAGGTTTCCTGCAGAATGCAAACATCATAGGAATCCATAGAGACATTCCAGTGGGGCGACAGTAGTTTAGATTTTAGCCTTGACACGTTCTAAGAAACAATGTTTACTTTTGGTCGAACACTCTTGGCATTTGGCAAAAGAGGGAAATTGACCAGTGGGTCGGACCAGTCTACCGATGGGCTGCAGGCATCATTGGAGGCACATATAACTGCCTGAGGTAAAGTAGTAAAAATCTCCCAGATACAGAGGAAATCCATGCCATCTAGATAACCCTTGTTGCAGCAACTACTGGGAGATCTTACAGGACCATTACAGCTACCTGGGGAGGGGGGCTGTGCCACCATCAGCTGAGGTCAATCTATCTTGGTGCAGGCAGAGCCATTATCTTGGGCACAATCGGGGGGAGGCACTTGAAAAACGTGGGGCAAATCAAGCTTAAAATAAATAGTGGACCTTCCCGGGGGGTTGGCTCTTTGGTCCAGGGACACTTGGTCTTTGACTAGCTGCCCATTGCCAAGGAAGAGTTCGATGCAATCAAGAGGGGAACTCAAAGAGCTATGTCGTCTGGCCCTCAGAATAACTTTTCTGATTACAGAGAGACATCCTCTGCTATGGCAGATCCAATGTGTGGCCTTGTTTGTCAATGAAACATCCCCTTCTAGCTCCCCCTGCAAGTTTAGTTTTGGCACACTGATCATAAAAATAATATCATTGTGTGATCTAAGAAGAATACCGACTGTCCCACGATACGGGAAGCAAGGTGTTATGGCCTTTACTCAGGGGATAGCTAGGGGCAGTTCCAGCTGGCGTGCCCACAGATGCAAAGCGACCCTCAGGGTGATGACAGATATGAATCCTTTGGATTATATTTTCAAGGGTAGGGCCTGAATGTACAACAGGGTAGCCTGTGAGAGGGGGGAAAGAAGAATTGATAGTTGTAAAAGCTAAAACATTGTCCATGGCAGGTTCACAGTGCCATCCCAGCATTTCCCCACCCTCTTTTCTATGAGACGCCCCACAAGGTCACCGATCACAGACTTAAGGACTGCTATTTCTGACCTAAATGCGTAAATGCACCCAGGTAGATCATCAGTTATAGTGGAGGGTGAACCTGGTGGGTGAGAGATTTTCCCTCTCCATCCTGGACAAAAGCCACTGAGGGATAGAGAGGGAGTGAAAATACCATGGGGGCTTTGAAGTTGTAGGAAGCAGTTGTTACAGGGGATGGTAGGATCAGGGACACTACCTCTAAACCATTTGAAGGATCAAAACTGGGGGATGGATTAATAGAGTTATAAGATGTTGAATTAATTTTGCTCTGTGCCCAGTCCCTAACTTTGGTAAACATTTTAGATATACTTTCCTGTTTGTTTATCACCACGTGAGACACTGGGCTCCAGGAGGGACTCTTATAAGGTACAGTAACAGCTGATGGAACAAGTATTTCTTCAGAGTCTGCCAGGAGACTGTCAATGCGGTCAAGCACATAATTGTCAACTCTGTCTTTTTAGTGTTTTTCCTGCACTTCTTCCCCCCAGCCACCGGACCTCCTTAGGTCGCCTTTCTTTTACCCATTGCGTCATGTAAATGCACCTTAGATTGAAAAGGCCAGCGAGGAAAAGCAATAGGTCAACATCCTAAGTAAAATGGTGACACTACAAAATCAGGGATCGCTCAGTACCTGTGTCCGTGAAGGAAAATAATTAAAACTGAGGGAAGGGGGCCCAGCCCAGCCTCCTCTGGACTCTGATGGGTGCAGACGGGCCTGCCATTTTAGCACTCTCCCGTAGTTGGTGTGTAAAAGATACCCAACAAGTTCAGTGATGAGTGTTGCAGATATGCATAATAACATATTATACATGCTGAACAGTAACCATGGTGTCACTTCTTTCAGAAGCTCCTGGATCACAGACCAGTTCTTCTGCAACACATCCTTCGGAGCCCGGTCCAGCAGCTGACATCTAGGGGGGGAATTCAACACTATACAGACCTGTGCTGAGAGTTGGTGAGCTTGCATTTGCATAGTACATCTGTATTATACACCGCAATGTCACAGTGTGAGCTATTACTTCTAAAGGTACACAAACCAGGTTACATGTGGTACATCCATTGATATGAACACTAATTGACTAAGTCCCTGTATTGCACCACATCATGTTGTAAGCCAATTACTTAGCCTGTTGCAACCTCTGTCTCATAGGTGGGAAGGAGAATGACTTGAGTTGACAGGAAGCACCATCACCCAGGTGCCTGGCAATCCAAAGGCAGTACACACTCCTCTTCCAAGCTTCCTTGTCAACTGTCAGCACTGCACAGGAGGAGGAGGAAATACAGGAGGCAGAAGCTCAGGGCCTAACTGCAAGTGATGTGGAAGGCAGTCCCCTGACCACACATGTTGGCACATGCAGATTACCTACTAAATCCACATCTGCTGTAGTTGGCATGGTGCCTCCTACACCCAATAGGATTGCTGATTCCCCACCTACCCCAAACCAAACCTCACCTCTTCACAACCCTCAAATCCAGGTCAGACGTGTTGGTTCCCCCACATACTCCTACCCTGACAGTGTCTCCCAGGCCCTCACTCCAACATTTGAGGGATATGCTAGTCCTGGTGAGGAGCAGGTAGCCGCTAGGCACATTTCTCCTTCTCGCAACCTCTAACCAGGCACGCACCCCTACAGGGATCACCTCCCACTATCCAGGTTCACCCTCTTCCTGTCCAGGGATCCCCACCCCCTGTGCATGTACACCCACCCCCTGTGCAGGTAGACTCTCCCTCTGTGCACATTGACCCACCCTCTTCCCCCCTGTGGAGGTAGATCCACCACCTGTGCACGTAGACCCATCCCTTGTGGAGGTAGACCCTCCCCCTTTGCACGTAGACCAACCCACTGTGCAGGGAGAGCCTCCCCCTATACAGGTAGACCCTCCCCGTACAGGAAATTACACCCACCTCAAACTAATAAACCAAGGAAAAGCGCTGTGTCACAACGATCCTCACCTGAGAAGACGCAAGGGAGATCCCCTTGAACAATGTGATATATGTGTGCACAGTAATATGTGAATTAAATACAAATTCCACATTGAAAATGAGTTGAGCAATCGTTGATGAAGGTCAGATGCTTATTGTGGCTGTAGGTCATATATGTGTCAACAACGTGTGTTGGACATGTTCATCACTAGAACCCTCTGGGTATTGTGGAAGACATAGCTAACTAACTCTATATGTATACTTACATACTCTGGTTCCAGCACAGACAATGAATTATATATCAAAGTTGATTGGATAAATATTATATTTTATCTGAATATTCAGATTAAGAAAACAAAAACTGTCCATTGGGAAGGAAGAAACTAAATCATAGAATTCTCTTCATGGAGAAGGGGCAGGGGACATAGAGGGGGTTGGGCAAAAAAATGACATGTTAGGACACATCAGGGTAATCAGTCTATGTACAGGGTGCAGATAAAAAGTCCAGTCACAGTCAAAATATCAAGTCCAGTCAAATGTCCTCCTGGGTCATCCTCCCTTGCAATGACAATAAGATAATCTGTGCTGGTGGCCTCCTCCTGGCTGGCCGTTGGAGGACCTGACACCCCACGGGACTGAGACACACAGGGCGTATGGGGGTATTGGAGGAAACAGTGTGGGAAGATAAACAGGGAGATGAGACATTGAGGGTTGTATGGGATGGACGCTAAGATAGGGCCATTATGGCTGTGCCCAAGTATGTGATGCAGGCATTGAGGGCAGTAAAGTTCTGGTCAATATCCTGTCAGATCCCATAGAATTCCTCATGGATCTGCTGTAGGATCCCACAGCAGATTACCTGCTCATCCTGAGCTGCCACCATCCCTTCCTGGTATGCAGCCACAGGTGTGACAACACAGGGAGAGGTTTGGGTAGCACAAAAGGGATGTGGGGTGTCAGGGACATCGGAGCACCTCCTGGGACTCTGGCTGGCACTCGGAGGGGGACTGGTGGCATGAGTGGCAGCTGGGTACCCCAATGGACTGGGGGCACCATGCGGTAGGGAGGGGTCAAGCTCCCTGTGGTGGGGAATCCTCCGGCAGGTCAGATTGGTGGAATTCAAAGGGAGAGGGGAGATCGTCCCCCCCTCGCCAGATGTGTCCAGTTCAGCACCCCCCTACAGTTTCTGCAGCCTCCAACTAGTCACTCTCAGCTGAGTCCGGCTGGCTCCACTGAAATAGAATTGAGAAAATTACGTAGTTGGTGTACAAATATAGCCAAAGCACATAAGTATCAAAATCAAGTGCTGACTCTGTATTCCGTTTATCTCACTGACCAATATCATGTGACTTAGATCCCAAATGTATGTGCACTCTCACTGAGATGACCAGACGTTAGTCACACATCGATATCTGTCACAATTGTGGGTGATATGCTCTCCTGTATTGAAAAAGACGATCCTTAAGCAAAATTGCAATATCTAGGCCAGATTCTCAGGGGCCATAAAAGCTGTATGTGTGAAAGACTGGACAGAAGTTCATATTTCCTTGCTAAATGGGTTCAAGGGTTCCCAGTCCTCACTACCTAGTCACTTTCACAAGGATGTCTGCAAGTGGAGATGGAATACAGTCTGGATGGGTCTGTCCAACCCGAAGTATGAGTATGACAACCCTGACAAGTACAGAATTGGTAGTCTCAAACTATTGCATGTTATCTGGGGTGTAGCATGGTCTGAATCCACGCTTGCATGGGCGTAAATGTAAAAACCAGGCCTTGGTACTGACCTTTGTTAAGCTGTGGCTGCATGTATTGGTGGATCCCTGAAAATATCAGCTAATCTACATGGCATGTTCCACATTTGACAGGTCAAGACTGCCTGGTGTTGCTATACACCAGTTGGCATGTGTGAAAAATTAGATCAGGTAGCTAAATGTTACATGATATGTACAAGCTATTGTTGTGAAGACGTGCATTTGTTTACCCCTGGAAATGTTATGATTATTTTGTATGAGACAAGTATTCCAAAGTCAGCCATTTCTCCAAGACACATGACATTAAACTTCACACTAATGAAAGACAAAACAAAGGCATGCAAGTAACAGCATGCAATACAAAACGTGACCTCTTGACCCCACACTGGACAGTGACAGGACCATCCCTTTGCCCTTGCACTCAGCAGTAATGAGGCCCTTGCTTTACCAGTCATGGTGTTGGCATTGCATAACTTCATATGCATGCGAGGTATGGCTATTTCCCCTGTAGTGTTATGAACAGTACAATTCCCAAGATGCACTCTGCTCAGTGCTTCCAATGTGCTCCAAAGGGGCATGGGCCTCATGGCTGTTGCAGCAATTTCTGAGATAATGTTAAGCACGACGTGAGAGAAACACACCAAAGGCATGCAGTATGCAATACAAAACATGACCTCTTGACCCCACACTGGACAGTGACAGGACCATCCTTTTGCCTTTACACTCAGCAGTGATGAGGCCCTTGCTTCACCAGTCATAGTGTTGGCATTGCATAACTTCAAATACATGTAAGGGGTATGGCTATTTCCCTTGTAGTGTTTTGAACACTACAAATCCCAGGATGCACTCTGCTCAGTGCTTCCAATGTGCTCAAATGGGGCTTTGGTCTCTCGACTGCTGCAGCTATTGTTCAGAATGTGTACATGGTGACACGTGGTACATATTGGTACAGCTCAGTCAACACTCACACCATGCTACCACGCAGAGTATGGAGTCCATACACTTACCAGATCTCTGCTGCTCCAACTTCCCCAGCTGAGCATGGAGGGTCGGCTACTCTGTTCTCAGGACTGTCCTGTACAGTGGCGTGAGGTGGAGACAGTGCACACGGGGCTGGGAGGACTGACCCAACAATTCTTCGCCCCTCAGTCAGACCAGATGTTTTAGGTCCTCCCAGTGCTTGCGGCAGGCCCTGGCCCGCCGGTGGAAAACACCCACTGCACTGCAGCGCTGCGCTATCTGCTCCCAGAGCAGGGTGCACACTGCATTGCTCAGCTGGGCCTCTGGGCCCCCATTCAGCTGAGGGTAGTGGTCCAGCACCCCCTCAGCTAAGATGTCCAATTCTCAGTCACTGAAGGGAGGCGCTCTCTCATCAACTCCCTCAGCCATGTTGGGGGCAGTTAGGGTGTTCAGAGCAGCAGGATGGCAGAGGACCCTGTCAGTAGGAGAGGATGACTCAGAATGACAATAAAATGGCTGCCTCCAGCTTCCTGTCATGGACTTCCTGTCTTGCATTTCCTCTGTGTCATTTCCTGGTACCAACCATTGGGTACTGGCCCGACTCCGGATCCTCCGCCCTGAGTGCGGATCATATACCCTGCGTGGGAATGCTCCGCCTCAAGTGTGGGTCATTCGCCGGAGTGCGCACGAAAAGATACTCCTTGTAACTTACCTTTGTGACTACCAAACATTCGTAAACTTACACTTTTGGTCTAAACTTCCACCGAAAGTGTAAGTTTATCTTTGTGAATTGGGGCCTGTTTTGTGGAGAATGCTGCCCCAAAGAAATCTACATAGCTATGTAATGTGAGATGAATCTGTCTGATACTCACCCGCTGGTAGCTCCTGTGACACCGTCAAATGCCCATCAAGCTCCTTGTAGGCCAGTGCCAGGATGTGGGCCATTGGGGGGTGTCAGGGTCTGGCATGTGGGGAGGACATCCCCAGCTGGACTTCCGCAATCTTACATGCCCAGCGTCTCGGATTTTCCGACCTCTTTCTGCAATGGACGCTCCACCCACAATGGATCCCCAGGATCCTCACCTTCTGGGCGATGGATTTCTATAACCCTTTCTTCTGATGAGTGTTGACCTGCATGGATGCAAAAGATAAATAAGATGGACAAATTAGATCATCATTTGGAAAAATGATTGTATTTCAACATGTTTAATACACACCCACCACAGTCAGGTAAACCGTTCCTAAACAGTACCTGAGGGACACATATTGTGTGTACGATACAGGGACATGTTCACATTTTCATGGAGTACCCAGCAGTATGCCTCCCAACACTGGTCATGGCTAACAGTAATTGTTCAAACACACTGTAACAGTTTGCCCAAAACATGGCAACTTGCCCTTTGATGTTTCCCACCACCCTCACGTCACCACCTGTCCCTGCAGCCAAGTTAACTACTTGTGCATGACTGCACAGACACCTCACATCCAAGGCCATTGCCCTGCTGTATACTGAGCACATAGGTATTACCAATGAAAAATGCATCAACCTAAAAAGTGCATGGAAATGGAATGGCATTTATGGGTGAAAATGTAAGCTAAATCTCTGGGGAGGAGTGCGAATGCCCACAACCTATTGTCTCAACATACCATGCCATTTAATAATGTGGTTAAGCCACAAGCAACATGTGAGACATATTATGACACATGTGATACCCCTACAGGGATGTGTGCAATCATGTCAGGGTCTGTTCCTTGAGATCTCACAAATGTCATCAAGATATTGAGTCACATTGCATAAGCTTTCATGATGTGGGCATCCATTGGCACCGTGGGACAGTAACGTGCTCCATTGGCCTGCATTGGACAGACATGGCTCAGGGACAGGTGACATCAGACTGTTATGAATTGGGACATGTGTTGGCCCACAACTCCCCAATAAAATGGGTGCACAATGGACAAATGTAATAGGACAATTTGATATTGTAATCCTCATCCCTAATGTAGTTTATGGAGCTGTATCCAGGCCAAAGGTAAGACCTGTACACCTAGTGTAAGTACCTTCCAGGCACATGCCTGTGTGAAGGGTATTGCCATAATGCCTCATTTACATAGTCCACTGCCATTGTCTTGCCACTTGGGCTATGGCATACATTGTGAGTATGCATTGCTAGGCTTTGGTGCCTGCATGCTGTGTATGAAGGACATACATGAGCACTGCAGAACCATCAGTGGGATGCTTGACAGTAAATCATGTGAGCACCATTTGGGTAATCCTGGTTTCATGACCACTCTGAAGGAATGAGTGAGCTACAACTTTGGTACATAGAAGGTTGTCAAGGCCTGAACTGCCTTGATGGCCCTCTGTTGACTGACACACAGCTACCTACCACACAGATATTGCACAGCAGTTCAGATGACATGCACATCCTAATACGCAATGTAAATGACCATGAAGTTAACTCAATAAAATCTTCAGTGGGGGTATTTGAATGTTTGCAAAGTCGCATTGCATCTGCACAATCTTGTAACAGGGGTGACTTTGTGCTGCTCACAGGACATACCGCATAACAATCTAGTATTCTACACTGGGCACATTGTGCTACATACCCACCCTGGACATCAAGCGCATGTACAACATGTTTTGGAACAGGCACCATAATGAGTCACAAACACACATATGCACAAATGTAACCTATGTGGATAGAAATGATGGTAATTAATAGACTGTATGTAATGCCGACATCTCACTTACTTGCTGCTCTGGTGAGCCATAGAGCTGGCCATAGCAGGGAAGGACCTCCTCAAACAGCTTCCCATCAATTCTGGTGCGAAGGCAGTGGCCCTTTCTCCTACTTGACCAGGCATGATTGCTCCCAGAGTTGAGACACAGCAGCCGAAATGGTTGAGGTCTTGATGCCAGCAGTGTTAAGAGAAAAGTGAGGCATGTTCCAGATTTCGGAATGCATGTAAGCCATGTACACGTTCACCAATGCAGACAGACACAGCCATTGACCCACAACCGTCACAATCAACAATGTAAGCCTATGGCTGTGTCCGCCGCAGTTGTAACTGCCCATCACGCTTTCAACTTCCGCCGGCGGCAGGCGTTGCCAAATGTCCATGTAGGAGGTCAGGCACCCACCATTTTGAGTCTTTGCTATGCAGTAAAATTGACATGCTATGATGCATCACAACTTGGAATTGGGTGTAATTACACCGCTACATTGCTTGAGCCTAATTTTACTGTGAGAAAGCCCACAGGAATTGCGTTGAAGTGTGTTCCTTGCCATATGTACCATGTGACTGCTGTGCACTATCGTCCGGCAACGGCGATTAAAAAGGCGGTCACATATCTCAGTACTTTCAAAAGTTGCATTTCTGGACATGAACTATGTGTGACAGACCCTCATAATATGGACACAAGTGTAGCATGACAAATGGTTGTTCAGTTGGGACAAGATCAGTATTGTGTTGTGATGTGCAATGGGTGTAGTGTTTCTCCTGACTGTGATGTGTTGAGATGCTGGCTTTGGTGACACACCTCAGGCATGTTAATATAGCCACTGTGTGTAAAGCTATGTATGTTTTGTGTCCACATGTAGGTTACCTGGGAGAGGGAGGTTACGAGAGCCACTAGTCTACCATCCAATTCCTGACCTGGGGACCATGGTGGAACGTGATGTAATCACAAAATTTAGGTTGGACCGTTACTATCCATGACCTCTACCATCAATTGGAGCCAGATCTCATGCCACAGAAAGAACAGAAACCCATACTGTATACCACCTATAAATAGACTCATGGCAGTATAGCACTTCTTGGCCACAGGATCCTTCCAGTTCACAGTGGCTACTGCAGGTTGTATGTCCCCAACCCATGATCAGTATGGTATTAAGGGATGTGCTATCTGCAATGATGAGACACTTTGACCATTACATCAGGTTGCCCAGACGTGAGGACTTGCCTAATATGAAGCATGGGTTTTATGGATTTGAACGCCTCCGACATGGTTGGAGCCATTGATGGAAACCATGTTGGACTACTGCCACCGCATAACATAGAACAAGTGTATCAAAACAGGAAGCACTTCTATTTGATCACTGTTCAGCTCGGTCGTTTGGCAGATCTTTACATTTCCCAAATGCGTGCCATGTTTGCAGGGTCAGCCCATGATTCATTCATCCTGCGTAACAGCACAGTTCCTCAAATGATGTCTTTACTGCAACCAGAGAGAGCTTGGCTTCTTCGTAAGTGTCATCCGTTACTATTCAGTATGTTCAACGTCTGGTGGTATGATCAGGAAGTGTGTGACTCATTGTGTCATTGTGGTCTCATTCCATACAAGAGACTCAGCCTTTCCCAACCGTCCTTGGGTGCTGACACCACTGAGTGTTTTGTTTTCACTAATGACCGAGCTGAAAACAATCTCTGGAATGCACTTCTTAGTTTAAAGAAGACATTTATTATTACTTCACCACAAGGTTCCTGAGAGAGGAGATTAGTAGGTTAGAGGCACACGTTTAAAAGTAGTCACAGCAATGAACGGAAAATATATCAAATTGTTTCTCAATTGCAATGTACACAGCAAATATATGTGATCATATTATAGCATAACTTCAAAGCAAAGAATAAAAGTCAAAATTCATCACCGTAGGGCCTATCACTGCTCTTCATCTTTCTCATGCCTGCAAGTTGATGACTCCTGTTAACTGCGAGAAAGAGATTCTCCACCCCCATGGGACAATGCCAGGCAGCTGGCGCCCGCTCCTGACTGAAGTCTCGGAATTCCACGCTACTGAACAGTCATCTGTTTTTTATTTTTGAATTGAGAACTTTTCTAGAAAACCCTCCCCCTTGGAGGAGAATTATAAAAAAATGCTGGCTACTGTAGATCAGGGTTGGGAAAAAAACAAGCGTCGGAGGGTGGCCAGGTCTCCAAAGCCTGTTCCCTTTCCCAAGGCTGAGTAGAGGGGAAAAAAAAAATATGTGCGCTCCCTTATCATGCTAGAGTTCGGTGAGAACAAAATACAGGAAAAAAACACAGCTTGGTTTACCATGTGGAAAAACACAGCTCTTCTGCAATGTCTCAACTGCAATGTCTAATGCCACGATAAAGCCAATAGGCAGCTAACCTGAATACAAAATGTAAGGTCTAATGCCACGTTAAAGCCAATAGGCAGCTAACCTGAATACAACGTGATGTGCTACTGGTGAACATTGAACAACTAATATGCGCAGTGGTGAAACACAAAGTCAGTGGTCAAACACAATTAATGGCATAACACTGAGGAACCCAAGAACACCAGGTGAAGTCCTCTTCAACAAGGCCCATGGCAGAGCAAGGCGGCAAGTGGAGCAGACTTTTGGGCTCCTGAAGGCAAGGTTTTGTTGTCTTGACTGGACCGGTGGAGCCTTCTGCTACTCACCCAGAAAGGTTTGTCAGATTACTGTGGCCTGGTGTATGCTCCACAATATTGCCCTGCGCAGGAACATCCCAACATAGTGGAGGACGATGAGACTGAGGGGCCCCCGGGTGAGAACCCTGACATGCCAGATGATGATGATGATAGAGACAGTGGTGAAGAGGAAGGAGTAGACTTGCATCAAGATCTGATCAAATCTTACTCCTCCTGATTTTGAGTAGATCAAGGAATGTTAGCACTTTAATTGTCCAATACACTCCTGGTGTGTGCGATGTAGATAATGTTACTTGGATATGTGTCAATCCTGGGACACTGCCCTTTCATTTCCACAGACTGTGTTGTGACTTTGCTATTTTTCAGGATTAATTGTGGTCCTGCAGCTCATTTTGTGTCAGATATGTTTCAATTACTGTGTTCTCCATTTGTAGACTGTGCACAACCTGTCCAATTTAGGGTCCATTCACATTATCTGTTTTAGTTTTTCTGGGGGTCTTCCCCATGGCATCATCAATTTGGCATGTCAGTGTGGTGACACTGGTAGATTTGTGACGTAGTTGAGACAGTCATAGTGGGCATGTCTCACACCTGGGAATTCGTGTAAGAATCTTTGTATGTTCCAACCTGAACCAAGTTTGCATGCACAGTGCTAGGATTGAAGTTGCACGGACTGTATTTGACTTATGTAATAATGTGTATTGGCCCACATGCAGCATGCCCATCATTCCTGGATACCTTTAATGTTTAGTTTGCTGCAAAGTTAGTGTTGGTCTCACATTACTTTACCAATACTGGAAATATGTGGCTGGACAAATTTAGTTTTCTGAAGTGTTCAAATATGGTATGAAAAAGTGCCTAAAGTACATCACATATGCTTGATGGAGACGTAACTTTTGCAGCAGAAACACTTGAAAGTGTTGTCCTTGTGATAAATCAGAGTCATGTTGCCAATTGATATGTTCCTGTTTGATATGCGTTGTAATTGTGCTTAAGGTTTGGGCATGAGGTCTTCATCTGAGAAGCTGAATTAATTAAATATTATTTGGGTACTAGACAGATTGATGTGTTCTGTGTACATTCCTTTAATGGAAAAAGGCCCAGTGCCTAGACATGTGTCAATATACATAACATTGTTTTGTCAGGTGAGTTCTTCAATGATCTTGACTTGTTGATGGTCTTTTAGCTTAGGCATTGTGATATCAACTCCTTGTCAACAAGTGTATTGCATGACTGTAACTGTGGACTGGCAGCAATCATGGCCTACACACTGCAAGCTTGCCACATTTCCCTCCCAGACATGTGGGCAGGACTCACATGGTGTCATACATATGTTTGTGTTGATGTACATTTCAGTATTTCAGTTACAGACATTAGACACTGTGATTTGAGTGCACAGAAATGATGCATACTATGCATACTATGTGAAGAACTGTTTCAAAATGAAGGTAACGGTGGTCAGTCACTGTTGATTAAATCATATGGGTAGATGCCACATCTGACGTCCAAAGTCCAAATGACTCCTCCCATCAGAAATGGGATGTGGTTCAGGATTAGCCCACAGGGTGAATATGGCAACACAAAGGAAGACATCAAGGATGAGGTTTTTGCTGGTGGTGGTGGGTGACTTGCCATCCGCTCCTCCTGGTTCTTTTGGTGGAAGTCCCCGCTTGCGGGGCAGGTGGATCAAAAGGTGAGTTGTGGGCATGCAGGTTATGACGCATTCATGATAGTGTTTGTGTTGTGACTTACCAGACTGCACTCTTCCATGTATTCCTGTCAATCCCTCAGGATGCAGGATGGCCAAGACCTTCTCCTCCCAGGGTAATAATTTTACTTGGGGAGTGGGAGGGCCACCACCCGTCCTCTGGGCCTCCATGTGTTGCCTAGTGGCCAGGGAACGGACCTTGCCCCTGAGTTCGTTCCACCTCTTACTGACAACCTCCTTTGTGTGCACGGTGTTTCCTACAGCATTCACCCTGTCAACTATCCTTTGCCACATTCCCATTTTCCTACTGAGAGGAGTGCTGTGGACTTGTGCTCCAAACAATTGTGGCTCTACTTGTAAGATTTCATCTACCATGACTTTTAAATCATCTTCTTAGAAACTGAGATTTTTAGGTCGGGAATTGTGCAAATAAAAAGGGAGATGATGATGATGTGTGGGAGAAATGGGTGGTGCAAGGGGAAATCAAGATATATTGTACAGTGGGTGGGGCTTGTTTTGTGAATGAAAAAGAAGCTATTTTTTTATGGAATGCTGCAGGAAAAGTGTCTGGTCTGTTGAGGCTGGGTATACAAAGGATCAGTGTCTGGGTTGCGGTGTATTTTATAGCTCTGTCTGCTCCCAATAGGAAAAAGCACTTAAAAGAGATTTAAAGGCAGTCCCCTTGTTAACCTGTGAGAGAAATAGGCCTTGCAATAGTGAAAAACGAATTTAGCAATATTTCACTATCAGGACATGTACAACACACTATTACATGTCCTTCTTTGTAAATACACTGCACCCTGCCCATGGGACTATCTAGGGCCTAACGTATGGGTGATTTACATGTAGTAAAAGGAAAGTTTTGGGCCTGGCAAGTGGGTACACCTGCCAGGTCGAATTGGCACTGCACAACTGCACACACAGACACTGCAGTGTCAGGTCTGAGACATGTTTACAGGGCTACTCGTGTGGGTGGCACAATTAGTGCTGTAGGCCCACTAGTAGCATTTGATTTACAGACCCTGGGCACACATGGTGCACTAGACTAGGGACTTACCAGTAAATCAAATATGCCAATCGTGGATAACCAATCACCAATACAATTTAGACACAGAGCATGTGCACTTTAGCACTTGTTAGCAGCGGTAAAGTGTTCAGAGTCCTAAAGCCAACAAAAAAGGGCAGGAAAATAGGAGGGAGGAGGCAAAAGGTTTAGGGAGGACCCTGCAAAAAGGGCCAGGTCCAACAGAGGCCCTAAGTTTGTCTTAAATTATCAGATTTTTCAATGAAGTGATATCTTGTAGCAGAATGATTTGCTTTCACTCACTGTGGGCTTCATATCTATACAATCCTACTGAAAGCAGTAAGGAAGCCCAAAAATAAACTAGACTGCATATGAAAAGTTTCAGATGTACTGCTTGAACAGCTGAAAGACCCATTTATGATCACATGCTAATAGATATCTATAAACAAATACATTATGAAGAGTATACATCTTACTCTATATAAGTTTTCTTTGCATGCTCTCTGGCTCACTAAATAAAACTGTGCCCAAAAAGCCAAACAAAAAACATCTTCTTTATGTACTTGTGTGCAACAAAATCAAAAAAGTGATCTAGCAGTGAGCTACACAATTTATTATATGGTGGACATAATAATTGGTCATAAGGAATAAAAAGTGTAGACAATTTTTATAACAACAATGATTGGCTTTCATTTCCTTTGGGCTTCATATGTATACAGTCCTACTAAAAGTAGCAAGGAAGCTGAAAACATTTTCTAGACTGCATATGTAAAGTTTCAGAATTACTAAATGAACAACGAAAAGACACATTTATGATCACATGATTGTGTGAACCAATAAGCACATACATTACAAATACAATAGATAAAAAGAAAGAAATCACATTAAGGGCCTCATCATGAACACAGCGGGAATCCCCGCCATGTTCATGCTGGCGGTCTGAACACAGACCGCCAGCCTGTTGACGACCCTGCTGGCCATATTACCAACATTCCGCTGGGCCGGCTGGCGAAAACAGTGTTTCCGGCAGCCGGCCCAGCGGAATGCTGGGCCTGGACATTGCCGACGGCTCCACATGGAGCCGTCGGCAATGCCACAGTGCGGTGGGTGCAGCGACCTGTGCGACGGGGCTGTGCACGGGGTCCCCTGCACTGCCCATGCCAATTGCATGGGCAGTGCAGGGGCCCCCAGAGCACCCCTTCCGCCAGCCTTTCCCTGGTGGGTGAAACCATCAGGGAATGGCTGGCGGAACACGGGTTCTTTATCCAAGGGTAACGCTGCTTTCAGCGCTGCCATGTCGGATAGAGTAATCCGCCATTGTCAGGCTGCCTGTCTGCGGTAGCCCGGCAGTGGTGGAGGACCACCTGTGTTCATAATATGGCAGTCAAGATGGCCATGCCGTTGTCGGTAATTTCCGCCACTGGATGTCTGAACCGCCATGTTTATAATGAGGGCCTACATCTGATTGCCGCTCTGTAGGTATAGTTAGTATTCCCAAAGACAGCAAATCTTTGGATAATAACTCCATAATAACTTTCCAACTGTTTGAGGAATCACCACAAAAATTTCTAGATCTATAGCATTTTCTAAATTTTGAAATGATGTAAATTTATTTGGTCAATCCTTAAGGGAGTGCAAAGATAAAAGGGAGTCCCAGAATGCGTTTTCCCACCAATGCATTTTCCATAGACTATTGTATTTGACGTAGCGCGAAAATGGCTGAATGGATTTACATGTAATTTGGCAGGATTATACATTATGGTGCAAAAATGATGTTTTTTGGGTACTGCAGTTAAGTAGGGTAAGTATTTTTTAAGTTATATGGGGATTTAAAGTTAGGGCCATATTTATACCTTTTGAAG
This sequence comes from Pleurodeles waltl, assembly GCF_031143425.1. NCBI lineage: Eukaryota > Metazoa > Chordata > Amphibia > Caudata > Salamandridae > Pleurodeles > Pleurodeles waltl. Next base: position 712,081,622 of record NC_090448.1, read on the forward strand.
CAAATCTGTGCTGACGCAGTTTTGCGCCAAATATTTTGATGCCGGCTAATGCCATTTCACTGCGCCACCCGGGCATCAAATTTATACTTTGACGCACAGCGGTGTGGTTAGAGTCATTTTTTTTTTACTCAAACCAATGCGCCACATGGTAAAGAAAAACTACGTTAACGTGGCGAAAATGACTTTAATCCGGTTTAGGACGTCGCAAACCAGATATGTGCCATTTCTTAACGCAATAGCGTCAAAAAGCGGCACAAACACAGCAAAATGTGTAAAGGGGCCCCAAAATGGATTCCAGAAGCAGTGAGAGACCCCAGGAAGATGACAACCGACCAGGAACCAGCCAGGAGGACCCACACAAGGGGAGAAGAAGAAAAGGAAGAGTCAGTTCAGTGCAGAGGAGCATGAAATACTGGTGAAAGAGGTGACGGAACACCAGCACCAACAGTTTGTCACCTCTAAATTGCCTATTGGTAGGAGAAAGGCAATTTGGCAACAAATTGTTGAGAAGATCAACAGTGTAGCAGAAGTATGGAGAACAGTCACCACGTGCAAGAAACGCTGGCATGACTGCAAGCGCAGGACCAAGGAAAAGATGGCAAGGAACAGGAAGGCAGCACTGCAGACTGGAGGTGGGAGTCCAGCACGGCAGGAGGCCCTGGACCACATGGAGGAGATGGTGACAGCCGTCATCCCTGAGGAGATCGTCACAGTGATTCAAGGAGAGGACAGCACAGACTACCAGGAAACAACACAGATGCAGGGTAAGTGGCATGGGGAACAAAAATGCCTAATTGTAAACTGCAAGCGGGGGTGACATACCTACTACACAATGAATGTAAGCCATGATAATCAGGTAGTGGAAGGGCAAAGGGGCATGCAGTGGGGCATGGGCTGTGCAGGGGAAACCTGGGGCACAGCACAACACTACACCAACAACCTTTGCATGGGGGTACTCTGCCATGCCAAGGCTGTTTGAAAAGCAAAGCCAGTTCAGGAGGGTAGGGTACAACGTAAAACTGGCCTGCTGTCACACGACAGCTGGAATTGTTGCTACATGAACTAGGCCTCAATTTCCAGTCTCGGGCCATATCCGCAAGTGGTATTTACTATTGACAACAGTTGCCACTACCACCTCTGCTGTGTGTGCAGGTCAAGTAGCTAACAGTTGTTATGTGCCCGTGGATCAAACGCACTCAAGTTAGAGGGTTCAGGATGACAACGTTATCAATCCCCTGTAATGAATATAAATGTGCAAATCCTGTCAAATGCCCATGTCCATAGGCGCAACAAACATCAGGTATTCTATTTACCATTATGAGGTACGCAGCAGTAATGTCATACCCATGCTGCACATGTCAGGGTCTACCCTGTTCCTGGGTCACAATATCTGCCACCATGCAACATCTCAAGTGTCATAGTGCAAAGACGACTGCATTGAGGGGGAGGACATATGCGTGTAGGAAGGTGAACACACCCGCACAGTCATAAGAGGAAATGGAACACTGCTAAGGCCATCATTGCAATCCAATGTAGCACACATTTCCCAACATCAGCAGTACACACTACCAATGCTGACACCCGTATCGTGCCATGCCAATGCAATACATAGTATATGCTAGGTCTCAAAAACATATAGGTGGATGTGAAATATCAGAGACTGGGTCAGTTCTAGATTGTTAAGTGTGGTGCAAGTGCCATCAGAACACCCACAGCCAGTGCAAAGCCACACCATGATAATGGAAGTAGACGGAGGGTTGAGTAGGACAAGAAGATGGCAACATACACTTTGGGCAGAACCTACACCTAGAGGATGTGACACAGACATTTCCCCAAACTGCCCACACTACATGTGACATGCAGGTGGGGCATAGGCCTGGGAGAATGCTAATATTAATGACAGGAACAATGAACAGGAACCAAGATCACAATGTGCAACTAATAAAAAGTCAGGCACGTTACATTACAAATGCCACAACACAGACACACTAATTGCACAATATCTCATTGCAGAGGACGATGGCTCTCCTGGGGATATGCCTGTCCTGGACTTCCCTGATGACATGGATTACGAGCTGACAAACACCAGCCAGCAGACCCTGCAAGATGTCCTAGGAACACTCCAGACCCCATCTTCAGTCACAAGGAGGAGCACAGAAGTAGCAGCCATCACAGAGGACCCACCCACCACCACAATTGTATGACCTGCCAGCTCCAACCCAGCTGAGGACTCTGACGACACTGGCACCTGCTTTGAGAGGACTGTAGTTGGAGTACAGCGGGATCTGGCCAAAGAGGTGCTGTCACGTACTGCGCTGGACTTCTGACCTCTGGATTTCGGATTGGCGAATACACCAAGTCTTCTACAGGTCCTGGATACTCCCAGATAAGGGCGACCCCTTCAAGTAGCCATGGTGCCACTTGACAGGCTACGCCAAAGCAGACCGTACCCTCCAGAAGGAGTCCCAGAGGGAAAAAAAACCAACACTGGGGAAAAAACCTCTAACAGGAACTCCTGAAGGAAAACAAGAAAAACATGACTTGACAACAGGAAACAAAAATAGGCAATATCCAGGCTAAAAGTCAGGAAAAAAGGAACAGGTAAAAATATCCCAAGGCAAAAAGCAGGAACAAAGAACAGGCAAAAATCTCCCAAAGCAAAAGCAGGAACAAAGAACAGGCAAAAATCTTCCAAGGCAAAAAAGCAAGAACAAAGAACAGTAGCGAACAGCACAACCAGAAGGAAGTGTTTGCAACGCAAGGAGGAACAAGATTGACTGACTTATATACTGAGAAAAGGGAAGTGACATCACAGGAAAGGGAAGTAACACCATCTTGGATTGGGAAAAGCCCATAGACCAGTATAGGAAAAAGGAAGTAGTATAATAGAAAAACAGAGCATACTGGGACAAAAACACGAAGAAGACAAGATGGACACAACATGGATAGAGACAGGCAAAAGGACCAACAAAAACCCACCACCAACAACAAAAGAAGAAAAAAGGCTACGAGTAAGTGTAGCGCGACCGGAAGGAAAATATATGCTTCCCAAAAAGCAGAGGCAAAAAACGCCGGGAACGGCGCTCCGAATATCAACAGCGCGTTCCACCCGCGAGGACAGAAAGAGACGCCGCGTCAGAGCGCAGCGTTACAGTAGGTCCCCTCCCCGAGGCACCAGGTTTGTCAGGATGATTGTCAAAAAACAGGCGAACCAAACGGGGAGCATGGACAGAGGAAGCATCCTCCCAAGAACAGTCACTGAGGGGGTATCCTTTCCAATGGACCAAAAACTGTAGCTTGATTTGAAAAATTCAGGAATCACAGATCTCCTGGACTTCATACTCAGGCTGTCCGTTGATAGAAAGAGGAGGTGGACGTTGGAACAGACGATGGTAAGGATCAGGAACAAAGGGTTTTAACTGGGACACATGGAAAACGGGATGAACCCTCCAGGTATGAGTTAAGCGGAGACGCACAACTACAGGATTCAGGATGTGCGAAATTCGAAAGGGTCCATAAAAACGTGGTTTGAACTTATTGGTGGAAAACCGGGATGGTAGAAATCTAGAAGAAAGCCATACCATGTGGCCCACTTGATACAAAGGTGCCGTTTGCCGATAACGATCCGCCTTTCGCTTCATAGCTTGTTTCGAAGCTAGGAGAGTTGTGTGAAGTAGGCCCTGGATTCGACGGATCTGTCGAGAAAAAGAAGTGACTGCAGGCACAGAAGAGGATGTTCGAGAAACAGTAGTGAAAGTCCTCGGATGAAATCCATAAGTACAATAAAAGGGTGTGGTCTTGGTCGCACTATGTATTGTGTTGTTATAGGAGAACTCGGCAAGAGCAAGATATTCCGACCAATTGCTTTGTGTGGCATTACAGTAACATCTCAGATACTGCTGAAGTTCTTGATTCACTCGTTCAGTTTGCCCATTCGTTTGTGGATGGAACCCCGAGGATAAAGAAATCTCAGTGTTAAAGAAGGCACAAAAGGCTCTCCAGAAACGTGATACATATTGAGGCCCTCTGTCCGAAATGACCTCTTAAGGAAGACCATGAAGGCGAAAAATATCCTGTAGAAAAATGCGACTCATTTCTGGGGCCATTTGTAGTTTCTTCAAGGCTGAAAAATGGGCCATCTTGGTGAATGAATCTACGGTCACCATGATTACTTGGTTACCAGAGGAGGTAGGTAGAGAGCATATGAAATCCGTGGATAGAGTACACCAAGGAGCGGAAGGAACCGGTAAAGGTCTTAATAAACCTGCCACCTTAGTTCGGGGTGTCTTAGTCTGGGCACAGACTGGGCATGCTGACACATAGGTTTCAGTGTCTGTCTTTAGCGACGGCCACCAAAAAGATTGCTGCAGCAGCTCCTGGGTCTTCCTGATACCTCGATGACCGGCTATAGGAGAATCATGGCACATTTGCAGGGCTTCTGTCTGCACTTTCTTGGTAAGTAGGAAAAGAGCATGTTGATGATAGAAGTAGTTGTCCTTCTTCTGCAAAAAAGGAGTTACTTTGTCCCATTCTGAAGCAGACAGAAACTGGTACTCGGATTGAATGCGTTCTTGAAAAGATTGACTAGCTCCGATGATCCTGCTAGCCTCAATAAGATGTGGAGAGGAGTTCTGGGCTATGTCAGGATATCTGCAGGATAAGGCATCTGCCACTAAATTCTGGGAACCAGGTATGTACGTGATCACGAAATCGTACTGGCTAAAGAAGAAAGCCCATCGAGCCTGACGACTGTTGCAACACTGAAAGCTCCGAAGACACTGGAGATTACAGTGATCAGTCCTAGCTTCAAAAGGCTCTCTGGAACCCATCAGGAAATGCCTCCATTCCTTACAAGCTACTTTGAGAGCGAGTAGTTCACGTTCCAGTACAGAATAATTTTGTTCAGCCTCTGATAGAATATGAGACAGATAAAAGATAGGATGTTCCAATCCATCATTGTCTTGCTTCTGCAGCAGAACTGCTCCAATAGCTCTGTCTGAGGCATCAGTCACGACAATAAATTTCTTGGTATTGTCAGGATGACGCAACACGGGTGCTTGGGTAAAGGCTGTCTTTAATTCTTGAAACGCGCGTTCAGCCTCCTTGGTCCAAATGAAACCCTTCCTCAGGTTCTCTTTCTTAATTGTTTGTGTTATGAAGCTTTGTAGGTGGGCAAAGTTCTGAATAAACTGACGATAAAAGTTTGATAAACCAAGAAAACATTGCGTTTCTTTAATGGACGTTGGAGACGGGCAATCTAATATGGCACTGACATTGTCAGGATCCATGGATATTTCGTGTTGATTAATACAAAACCCGAGATACCTTACTTCAGATTTATGGAACTCACACTTCTCAGGTTTACAAAACAATTGGTTCTTCTTGAGTCTTTCCAGGACTTGCAGGACATGATCTACATGGTGCTCAGGATCACGGGAATATATCAAGATATCATCCAAAATAAATGACTACATATTGGTTGAGTATATCAGAGAAAATTGAATCCATAAATCGTTGAAAAACATAAGGGCCGTTGGTCAGTCCAAAGGGCATAACATGATACTCATAGTGCACAAAAGGGGTACGGAAAGCAGTCTTCCATTCATCTCCTTCCTTGATCCGAAGGAGATGATAGGCACCCCGTAAGTCTAATTTAGTAAATATCTTGGCTCCTTGAATGGCATCCAATATATCTCTGATTAAAGGCAGTGGATATCAATCCTTAATCGTTATTCTGTTGAGTTCACGAAAGTCCACACAAGGACGCAGATCCTTAGTCTTCTTTGGGACGAAGAAGAGAGGAGCCCCAGCGGGGGATGTGGAAGGAGCAATCAAACCGTTGAGTAAGTTGTCATCTAAATATTCCCTTAGCACCGTCTTTTCTTATCTGTCAGAGAATACATTCGACCGAAGGGAACGACTTCATCAGGAATTAAAGGAATAGCACAGTCATAACTGCGATGAGGTGGCAAAATAGGATTACTAGGTTTCTGAAAAATCCTAATATATTCCTGATAACAATCTGGAACCCCCTGGATAATATTGATAGAGTTAGTGTTATCCTTAGTTGACTGACAGGACCTTTTTGGAGTCCAATAAGAAGTAGTGGAATAACAATTATGTTGACAAAATGAAGACATTAGGGATATAGTTCGTGTTTCCCAATTGATATAGGGGTTGTGACGGGCTAACCAGGGAATTCCCAAAATCATGAAGTGATTTGGTGAGGCTATGAGATCAAAGGCAACGTGTTCTTGATGCCCCCCAAATGTCAAACAAAGAGTAGGAGTTGAGGCCACCACATATCCTGAGGTTAACGGAGAGCCATCCACCGTGTGAACCTGCTTAGGAGTTTCTTTAGGAATGTGGGGAATTCCTTTACTCGTAGCCCAGGTCTCATCCAGATAGAGTCCACTGGCTCCACAATCAAGGAGAGCCAGAAGATGTTCTTCTTGATCTTGTGAACTTTGTAACTTGACAGAGAGGATAAACAGGGTGGACATGCTTTCTTTGGAGGAACATATTGATGGTACTTCAGCTCCTCCCGTCTCCTTCCTCCTTAAAGGGGATGGGAGCTGGCGTTTCCCGCAGGCCTTGAGGGACGTACCGGACAACTACGGATCAGGTGGCCAGCCTTACCACAGTATAGGCAAAGTCCCCTTCGTCGTCGTTCCTCCCTTTCTGACTCCGTCAATGGCCCACGAACCAGATCTATCTGCATGGGCTTTTCATGGGGAGGTGGAGAGGCTTCAGATGGACTATCTTCCGTTCGCCGACTGCTAGCACGGAAGGTACCGGACTGGTATGGAGCTCTAGTTCTACGTCTTTCCATCTTGCGCTCTCGAAGTCTATACTCGATGTTCATAGATTGATCCATTAATTCTTTCAAAGAACAAGCTGGAGAAGAGTGTACAAGCTCATCTCTAATTTCTTCACGCAGGCCTCGGCGGAAAAGGGTTACGAAGGTGCGTTCTACCCAGGAGGTTTCAGCTGGCAGCTGTTTGAAGCGGGTCATATACTGCAGTACATCCTGATTACCCTGCTGAATGTCACATAAGGCTTCTTCAGGTGCTGCTTCTACCCCAGGTCTCTCAAACATTTGTTTGAAAACAGTCAGGAAAGTGGAATAGTTAGTCAGGACTGGATCATCTGCAGAAACCAGAGGAGTCGCCCAAGCAAGCGCTGGACCAGACAAGGCGCTGATCAGAGGGCCCACCTTAGCCTTATCCGAAGAAAACTGGAGTGGACGAAAGGCAAAGAAAACCGTCAGAGCGTCCAAAAATTCCTTCATCTTTAAAGGATCTCCGGAATATCGAGGAATAGTAGCAGATACAGGTGGTATGTCCATTGATCGGGAAGATAAGACCTGTCATAGCGCAGTGTTCTCTGCCCGTAACTGTTGTAACTCTTGGGCTTGTTGTTGGACAGTCTGTAACATGGCTTGAGCATTTTCTGACGCCTCTCCCTGTGGATCTTCTATGGCGCTTTCGCAACGAAGAATCTTTTGGCGTTGCAATCTGTCACGTACTGCGCTGGACTTCTCACCTCTGGATTTCGGATTGGCGAATACACCAAGGTGGTGATTCTGACCCTGGCGGTTGACTACCGCCAGGGCAGAGTGCCGCGGATGCACCGCCAACAGGCTGGCGGTGCATCCATGGGCATTCTGACCGCGGCGGTACAGCCACGGTCAGAAACGGGAAACCGGCGGTGTCCCGCCGGTTTCCCACTGCCCCAGGGAATCCTCCATGGCGGCGCTGCTTGCAGCGGCGCCATGGGGATTCCGACCCCCTTACCACCATCCTGTTCCTAGCGGTTTTCACCGCCAGGAACAGGATGGCGGTAACTGGTGTCGTGGGGCCCCTGGGGGCCCCTGCAGTGCCCATGCCAATGGCATGGGCACTGCAGGGGCCCCATAACAGGGCCCCACTAAGATTTTCAGTGTCTGCCAAGCAGACACTGAAAATCGCGACGGGTGCCACTGCACCCGTCGCACGCCTTCAACTCCGCCGGCTCCATTCGGAGCCGGCTTCCTCGTTGAAGGCGCTTTCCCGCTGGGCTGGCGGGCGGACTTCTGGCGGTCGCCCGCCAGCCCAGCGGGAAAGCCAGAATGGCCACCGCGGTCATTTGACCGCGGTGCGGTCATTCGGCGGCTCCCGCCGGCCCTGCGGTTACCGCAGCCGGAGGGAGTCAGAATGACCCCCCAAGTCTTCTACAGGTCCTGGATACTCCCAGATAAGGGCGACCCCTTCTAGTAGCCACGGTGCCGCTTGACAGGCTATGCCAAAGCAGACCGTACCCTCCAGAAGGAGTCCCAGAGGTAAAAAACCCCAACACTGGGGAAAAAACCTCTAACAGGAACTCCTGAAGGAAAACAAGAAAAAACAGGACTTGACAACAGGAAACAAAAATAGGCAATATCCAGGGTAAAAGGCAGGAAAAAAGGAACAGGTAAAAATATCCCAAGGCAAAAGCAGGATCAAAGAACAGGCAAAAATCTCCCAAAGCAAAAGCAGGAACAAAGAACAGGCAAAAATCTTCCAAGGCAAAAAAGCAGGAACAAAGAACAGTAGCGAACAGTAGCGAACAGCACAACCAGAGGGAAGTGTTTGCAACGCAAGGAGGAACAAGATTGACTGACTTATATACTGAGAAAAGGGAAGTGACATCACAGGAAAGGGAAGTAACACCATCTTGGATTGGGAAAAGCCCATAGACCAGTATAGGAAAAAGGAAGTAGTATAAAAGAAAAACAGAGCATGCTGGGACAAAAACACGAAGAAGACAAGATGGACACAACATGGATAGAGACAGGCAAAAGGACCAACAAAAACCCACCACCAACAACAAAAGAAGAAAAAAGGCTACAAGTAAGTGTAGCGCGACCGGAAGCGAAATATATGCTTCCCAAAAAGCAGAGGCAAAAAACGCGGGGAACGGCGCTCCGAATATCGGTAGCGCGTTCCACCCGCAAGGACAGAAAGAGACACCGCGTCAGAGCGGGGCGTTACAGGTGCGGGTGAGGATGCAAAATATGGCAGCCAGCCTAGAGGGGGTGCGTTCGTGCATGATGTCACATGCAGAACAGGCAGCAGCCATGCAAGGGCGAACATTTATCTTGCAAGAACTTGAACAAAGTGTGAAGGAAATCCGCACAGCAGTAAGGGAGTTGCCACAACACCTTGCACACCAAACCTTTCACTGTGTACACGAATGCAACATTGACCCCTTCAGGGCCGACCTGGCTGCCTACCAAAGTGATGTAGCTGCTATACTTAAGAACCAGCAGCTCCTCGTTTCTGCAGTACTGCCCTTAATAGCCCCACAGTTGGCAGCTACCGGGATTTCTGACTCCACGTCTTCAAACACTGAAGTGTGTGTTGCCCCTTCAAACCCAGAACCACCAAGGGCATAGGAGACGACACACACATCAGAAGATGAAGACGTGGAACCCTTAAGAGTACCAAGTAGCACTAGTCCATGTCAAATGGGCATTTATATCCAAGGTCCTGTGCTTCTTAACATGCCAGTCTTGCAACAGCTGCTCACATGCACTGTTCTCCAGCCCACTGTTTACCTTGACACTATGCTCCGTGATGGTCTCTCACTACCTCATTGGCAATTCATGTTCCTCTGCACTGTATGACACTTCACCCCAGCATGTCCAATGACATGTCCCTTTGCACTTGTGTAGTATCACAATAGAATGCGTCACACTAATGAACTCACAATCCTGGACTATGTAAATATTGCACTACAGCACTTTAAAATAAATAGCACTTACACAACCACTTTGTCTCTGTGTAATGTGACACATCAACCGTGTGGGAGGTTAATGATGTTTGTCACATGTCAATGGCCATAGAATGTTAATACAACTGCCTTGAAAGATTGTGGGCTGATAACTATGCACTGGGGTCTGGATTGTACCATCATCTGCCCTTCCTGAGGGTTCTTTCTGAAGTAAATAGGAAAATAACATAATGTTGTGTTGGACAGAATAAGTCCGCTTCAAGGGATGTTTAAGCAGAAAATCAATGTGTTCAAATTTTCCTTCTAGACAATCTTTAGGTATGTGACATCTGACTCGAAAATTTCATCACACACACACCATACAGCAGGAATGGATGGGTACAAGTGTATGGACAAATTTGTAACCTGGTAGTACAATGTAAGAAATGATAGGTGTGAGTTATGTATACTATACTACGCACGATTATACCATCACTCACCTTGTCAGGGTTCACATGAACATCAAGCTGCAGGCAGACGCACCACAGTGCCCAAGATTCCAAATTGGATCTCAAAGTATGACAGATTGAAAACATACATCCAAACTTAGCAACACATTGGGAACCGTAGTACCCTTGAGTGCAATGGATGGCAGATGCATAGAGAAGTAGCTTTGGTGTAGCTGCCAATGTGACAGCTCAATTGTAATTGGGAATAACCATGTCAAAAATGGGATTTGGATGCAGGATGGAACACAAATGGAAATACTAAATTCACACTGTTCACCCATGCCAAGGCCCTGATCCCCAAGCATATGACACATACTGTAAAGGAGTACCTAATTATTTATTTAATATTAAAAAAGGATACTAAAACTAGGAGAAACAACTTAACTAATCTAACCTATCCTAACTACACATTACCCACAACTGGCCCTAACTGCCCTACGCTAAACTTATTTATCACATTTAACTAAACACTTTAAACATCAACCCCCCACCCCCCTTATATGACGGGACACCTGGAGGACAACATATACTAACCTAAACACATACTATCTTATCCTAAACAATTATATATTTTTGTTGTATTTGTTTTATATATTTTTTTGTATTTTCTTATGTTTTTATACACAAAGACCCCCAACATCATCCCCCACCCACCCACCCACAAAAAAAACAGGTAAAAATATCATACCCTCCACCACCCAACCCACTTATACTAACTAAACTAACAGCCTATTCTAACCTAACACTAAGACCCCTAAACCCACTAAACATAAGAACTAGGAAAGAGGAGGGAGGGGAGGGAATCATGGCCGAAGGACCAACAGTTACAAGTTTGCCCTCCGCCGGATCTTTTTTATCCCACGTAGTCTCCTGCTATTGTGGGACACCTTTGCTGCAGCCTGTCCATCCTGCGCAACATCCGTTGCATGTCACGTTGCATGTTCATAAATTCCGCATTGTCAATGACTGCAGCAGGGGTGGTCTGTGTGCCACTAGTGGAGGGTTGTGCTGGTGCTGGTGCCTTGCTTGGAGGGGGTGGTGCAGGGGCTGCTGTCAGTGGTCCAGGAGCGGGTGATGTTGAGGGACCTGCAGTGGTGGCTGTCATCCTTGGTGCCACTTGGGTCAGAGTGGTGGTGCTGGTGGTGGCGGCTGTTGTGGACACGGATGGGCTCCCTTGGGCAAATGCCCTCCAGACCCCTGTGGCTCTCTCATGGCGATAACGCCGTGCCATGTGGCAGAACCCAGACTCCACATTCAGAAAGTGGTGGTAACGCATCACCCTCCTCTGGAATTCTCGGATCTGATTGGCATCCATATTGGCAGCTGTAAAAAAAGATAAAGCCAAACATTAGTTACATCATTGTGTGATACAGCTACTGGTGATATTCAAACACTTCCTCAAAATTAGCTTAAACAGGCCAAATCACAGTACAGATCACAGATTGTCCCTAAGGAAGTACATGCCAACGCAGCCTACACATCTCCCATCTAACAGCAGAGCAATGCTCCAAAAGGTATGTACCTACTCAAGTAATCTACACATCATTGTTCTGCCATTAGTCACATAACAAATGCTGCAAGTACTCCACAAGTGACAGGCCAATTAATGACTATCTTCTGGATGACAATCAAGGGCCACAAGATCTGTGATTTGTAAATGCAATTGCCAGGATGGTATGCAGTTGCTAATCATGAGGGGGTATTCTAGGTTGGAATAAATGAATTTCTGAATTACATGTCTGTTTTCAACACTGGGATCCTCACACCTAGGTACACATATTTCATAACCCTAACCCTGTGCCTCAGGGGGTCATGGACATGCAACACATACTTTCAAACATCAAGGAGAGCCAGGAAGCTGTGGACAGCTGTCCATGGTTTTAGTCAGTCCACCACAGGTAAGGAGGGTGTCCAACTAGGATAGACACAAACATTGGACAGTCACATCCACATTTATGTTCCTAATTGCAGACAATTGTCCACATCATTTGATATCACTAATACCTTTCCAAAAACAAGCACAAAGATGGAAGCACCCATCTGGGCTTGAGCTGCATGCACACCTATGACATTCTACTCAAGTGCCACATAAACGTAGCACAAGATGTGGAGCTATTTGCTGCTAGGAAGTCAAACATACAGTCCTACGTGTTTATTAGTTAACAGGGATGCTCAAGTCTGTGGGTAATACTTCAGCATCCCTGCTCTGTGTGATTGAGGGTATGACTTGCTGACTAAATCATGAAAAGTCTACCTCAAAAATGTTCATTACATTAAACGTAGCAACAAATGTCACCCTGTTCACCTGCCCATGCCTACAGCGCTGCACTACATTCCCAAATTATGACTCTACGCCACTGATTGTCCAACTCAAATATAGAAAAACGAGTCAAACTCCAGTCAAGTCACATATTAGATCATGTGCCAGCACATCATATCTTGCTATGTATCCGACACACAGGCGTCAATCACACAACAGCTGCAAACTCAACACAGAACTAGCATATCACCACTTACTGGATATGTCTGGGTCCGCAAATCAAGCCACTTCTCCAATTGTGTAGGGGGCTGGTCCAGTGGAAAACATGGAAGGGTGAAATGTGCTCAATGTCTGCGCACTGTACAACACTTGGAACACAAAATTACTGTGTGTGACATTATATCTGAAAGACCAGCCCCTCAGGCATGTAGACACCCCAACAGACATACCACCGCAAACATGTATTGACCCTGTCACTCCAGTGAGTGATACACACACACATATGCACACATGCAGTGGCCCTAACAATCATATGGTGACAAACATGATTACTCAATTGGTTGCAGATTGATTTATAGAGGGGACTCCATTTATTTATTTGTTGTTATGAGAGACATGCAAAGCCACATTCCTGGTGCACTGCAATACCAATCACTCAGGTATTGTGGCTTGTGCATCAAGGGACAATCAGTTACTGTGTGATGCTCATGTGGGCTGAGTTTAGCTCATTAATTATTATGCTTTCTATGGTCCATTAAATGTGGGCCTGTGTTGTCTGTAGATTACATATGCCACATTGCCAGTGTACCCAGAGCCAGATATGCCCCCTATGACACCATGATAGCATGGATCCCGTGTGTTACTTGATGACAACCTTACACTAAACATTGATTGGCCATTTATCTAAATCAAAACTACAAAGAAATATATGCTGACAGTGTCTATTTTGATCATCCGTGAGAGAATGCATGGGCACAGGTGTAGTCATTGCACCTGAAATGTGTCACTCATTGCCCTGTGTACCTATATTAGGTATTGGAATTCACAGTTAGCCACATTCATCATCTTACATTAGCCAAGTTGTGTGATCTGTGGGTATACAACAAACTGACACTGTCCCATAATTGAAACATGGTTTAGCATATGTCCTACTGTGGCAATCTTGATGAGATAGGTCTCAATTTGTATGCACCTTGGGAATGGCAGCAGTCACAGGAATGCTGGTCTGCTGATCTTAGACCCACGTCTGTGATAGCCTTCATACTGGGAATTTTGCTATTGTACATATGCTGCACTAGATCAGCAGGGGTGTACCAAACGTAAACTAGCAAACTATTTTGTCACTTTATATGTATGATGGAAGGGGTCAGGGGTCCTTTGCCCAACATTCTGCAAGTAATAATTTGTGACAATGCATTCACCAAGTTCAGGTATCCCATGATGACCCAATAACTTGAGAATTGCATGGCTATAAAGTGACACAAATGGCAAATGCATCAGCTCTGTTCCAGCAATTGTGCCCAAGGCAAAATAAAACACACAGGAATAATGAACAGAGGGACAGATATATTTTTTATCTTCAATTTGTAGCATTTTCTTCATGTGTAATGCTACAGCTATGGAAAGTAGCACCAAACATTTAGATATTATCCCGTGTGCATTACTTTGGCATCCATTTCTAAGTTAAAATCTGCACAAACCAAGTCAAAGTATCAGCCTAAGATATTACCAGAGGTTAGGAAGAACTTTGTACGTATGGCCAGGAATACAGTCCAGACATGTATTCCAAATTATTGGGCACTATGGGCCTGATGTATCAAGAACGCCTTTTGCGAGTCGGAAATAGCGATTTTTAAGAAATCGCTATTTCTGATTCGCAAAATGCAATGTATCACATTTGCGAATCGGTAATAGCGATTTCTTAAAAATCGCAAATGCTATTACCGAATTCCAAATTGCGATACTGGCCCCATTCATACCTATGGGCCAGCCCATATCTGCAAATATTTTGCATTTCCAAAATTGCGATTTCTTAACCAGAAATCGCAATTTTTGTAAATGCAAAATCCCAGGGTGCTGGGGGCCTAAGGCCCCCTCTGCTGCACCCCAAAATAATTTTTTGCAACATGTAAGGTGCACACATGCCAAAAGGGCATGTGTGATTTACATATAAATTTTAAAAATGCCCAAATCGCATTTAGGAATTGCTTCTTACGTGTGCTTAGAAATAGCAAATAAGGAAGCCTTATTTGCGATTTCTTATTTAGAGAGTCGCTATTTGCAACTCTCTAAACAGGGTCGCAATTTTAAGGAATCGCCATTTTAGCGATTCCTTAAAATTGTGTTCAGAATGCCTTTCATACATTCTGAAATGGCTTTTTGCTTTCGCAAACGGGCATTCGCACCATTTGCGAATGCAAAAAGCTTTCATACACCTGGCCCTAAATTAATTCCTTGCTTTAGCTTGTGAAATACAACTCTTTCCTGGTACTCTCACATACCATGAATGAAACATAAGTATGAGCAGCATTACCATTGACGTTGAAGCAGCCATAATTGACAAGATCAAGTTGTGTTTTGTAAGTTTGTGCAGCTTTTGCATCAACAAATGACGGTAATCTGTAGCAAATATTGTATAAATCAGGGCCAATGTATATTTAACTTGCATTCCACATGTCCCCAAACACTGCATACAGCATGTCAACAAATTTGCTACTGTCACTACAGAGCATTTTAATGTGCACATTAGTCTGAATGGTACTCACCAACAGGGCCACCAATCACTACTCCCAGGTGGTCCAGCAGGTCTTGCTCTTTGGCAACAAGGTCAGCCCAGCGATGCTTGAGTTGGTGGAGGTTGCACTGTGTGTTGAAAATTCTCTTCAGATGGTACAGCACCTTGGACCACCTGAGCCTCCTCGCCTCTGTGTGATGCCCCTGTATCACCCTACCACCAGCCTCTAACATCAGGGGGAGGAAGTGGCACACCAGCCAAATGAATGCCCCCAGCTCCTCCTCACCCATTCTCCCCAGACGTGGCCTACCCAACATGACAGAAGTAATTGGGATAGGAAAGGATACAGAGGAAAATACAGAGAAAGGAGGGAGGTAAATGAAACTTAAGTAACCCACAAACAGCCCAACAATACCCCAACTAACAATACCCACTACTCACTCCCAACAGTACAAAGACAAATTAGTCACCAAAAACGACAAAAACACACTTACACTGAATAACTGAGACAATTACAAAAACAACAGATGACAAATAGAATGGCACACAGGAGACAAAAGCACAATATGGACAGACAAAACTCTCAGCACAGCCACACAGTCTAGAAGAATCAAAGACTGCAAAGTGAAAGTGAAAGTACACCCACTCGACCATTTCTGCAAACAGGATACCCTGTCACATCACTTCCTGTCTCAAATGCAGTGCGTTTTTATTATGATGCGTGAAAAATTTAGGATGCTTACGGGCTGTGCATCATAGTTTTTTGACGCAAATGCTTCAAAATTCCCCCGCATTCGAAGTTCAATATATTTTTCAATGATAGCCAATTTCATGGGGTGCAGTGTAGGAATTACCACTAGGGAGCAATGGATGTATATGGCTGTGAGCGTCATTTTTCAACGCATCTGAGGCAAAATTTGATGCATATGTGTATTTTTTGATGCGTTTGCATCAAGATATCTGTCTTTAACCATGTTTGTGTCATTTCTCTCATTTTTAACGTACATGAAAGCTGTAACTGTACAGAGATAGGCTGTTAGCGCCTGCATTGTGTGTTCCAGTATTTGGGCACATGTGGCAGACCACACTACTGCAGACCATAATACTCATGTTGTTGTGCCGGATGAGCACTCTTAACTGACACAACAGCAACCCAAACATTTGGAATATAAATTGGTATTCCAAAGTTTGAGCAGGTGGTGCGTCAATAGAGGATAGCAAGGCTACGCAACTTAATACATTCACTCATTGCCTGTGTGTTTCTGTCCGTGAATTGGCTATTTCAATTGTTGTTGTGCCTCTGTGTGAACATCACAAGGCGTGTTTTCATTAATGTGCTTGTATGTATGTGTTGTAAATGTGGATAACCATCAGATGCCATTCAGTGTGGTACATCAGTCAGGATATGTGTTCATCATACCCGTAGCATCTAATGCTGTGTGAACTTCCCTGACTTTGGGGACCAAACATCTCCCATGACAAACAATGCACAGGATAGATAGAGGACGGTTGATAATGGCAATGTTTCAAGGGTAAGCCATCACATGTACTGGAATGTTGGATACCACTTCCTGGTCACTTGTTTGTATACTACACATGGGTCAGGCATTCGAACATGCTAGATAGGTACAGTGTTTGTGAAAAAGAGTCCCAAAACCAATCCAAAAATGTAATGTTACACCACAGTTTCAGTCATATAAATGACCTATGTTTCTCCTGTGGCAGTGGAGGACCATGCTGCATTTGTTCACATATTTCAAGTGGTTCATTGCACAAAGGTGTCCAGGTCAAGTGTGTGGCCATGTGTACCTGTGTCAGTATTGGCCTCCATGTTGTCACAGTTATGTGCAGGTCTAGTCATGAGTCTGTGGAGCCATTCCCTGCATTAACAGAGTATTCTTCAAAGCAGAATTGACCGAAAGCCAAAGAGAAATTGACGACACACAAAGGGATAGTCCAGCTATGGCACTGCAGATCTTTTATGAGGCTGACAACAGGGCATCCTTGGTGTGCTCACAAACTTTATGGATCAGTAATATGAAACAGGCAGGTTTCATCACAACATTTGTACACAGTGTGGCCTCTAACATTCCCACTGCAACAGGGAACATCAGTGCCTCTGTGCTGATTAATCTCACAGCTAGTCACCACGCAAGCACCATCACTAGGTTGCGGCCAATGTGAATCTGTGTGTGATGTTGGGTGTACATTCATACCCATTAAATGTGATGTGGCTTTTTCAGTATCCTAATCTGTATTTCTGCAAAGCTCCATGAGGCTAAACTATGATTATGATTCCTAGGGATCATGTGATGCATAAGTAATTACACAGACCATGATTGAGTGATGAAGTGAGGTGTTTAATGACATATGGCAAGAAAATGGCGATGGTGACTATAGTTAAAAGACGTTTTGTACAATGTGCTGTCTCTGACGCAATCCTGCTGCAGTGTTTGGATGGTCCCCCTCATGTTGCCGAACAGCATCCTCCTCTTCCTCCTCTTCAGTCATTTGTGGGTCTGGTTCATGGAGGGGAATGTTCCTCCTTACACAAATGTTGTGCAGTATGGCACAGGTCAAAATGATCTTGCACACCATTTCAGGGGAGTATAGGAGGCTGCCTCCGGTGATGTCCAGGCACCTGAATCTTGACTTCAGGATGCCAAAAGTCCTCTCCACTATGGTGCATGTCCTCCGATGTGCCTCATTATAGGCACGCTCTGCTGCAGTGCTTGGGTTTGCAAACGGGGTCATGATCCATGGCTGGATCCCATACCCCTCATCAGCTGAAATAGAAAATGAGTGCAAATATTTGGATGTGGCTTGTACCTTGATTATAACTTTGCATGGCAGTTGTTATCTTGTGTCATCTGTGACTCATCTGTGTTTGTGTTATTGTGTGGGATCCTCGGCTTCTAGGATGTTCTATCAGCATTGGATAGATTCTTTATCTAAACTGGTGTTTGGCTGAGTGACCGGATATCAGCTGTATATTTGTAAACTTGCAGTACATTGTGTATCTCCCATGCATTGTCATGTGAAAGAAGTGACCATGGGCCACATGTAGCAACTTAAAAATTTACGAGGTGCAAAGTGCGAGTCCATGCGACTCGCAATTTGCACCTCGCAAATTGGTATGCAGTACGGTGTCTCAGACACAGACTGCAACTCGCTATGGGGTCGCAATGACCCACCTCATGAATATTCATGAGGTGGGTCGCAAATTGCGGCCCCATAGCGAGTATAGGCACTCGCAAACATGGAGGCCTGCTGTCGTCAGCAGACCTCCATGTTCGTGACTGCTTTCAATAAAGCAGTTTTTTTTTTAAAGTGTAGCCCGTTTTCCTTAAAGGAAAACGAGCTGCACTTAAAAAAAAAACCGAAACCTTTAGTTTCGGTATTTTTTCAGGGCAGGGAGTGGTCCCTGGGACCACTCCCTGCCCTGAAAAAATATTTTTGGGTCCATTCACAAAGTGGAAGGGGTCCCATGGGGACCCCTTCCAATTTGCGAGTGGGTTACCATCCACTTGAAGTGGATGGTAACTGCGATACCATTTGCGACCGCGTACGCAGTCCCAAATGGTATTGCATACCACTCAGACTCGCAAATAGGAAGGGAATACCCCTTCCTATTTGCGATTCTGAAATGCATATTGCGAGTCGGTACCGACTCGCAATATGCATTTCTGCATAGCAAAGAGGCATTTGCGCCTCGCAAACGGCGATTTTCGCAGTTTGCGAGGCGCAAATCCTTTGCTACATCTGGCCCCATGTGTCTTCACTGGAGGTGACATGATACTTCCACACACAGAATCGATTCAACTGTGGTGGTAACACGGTTGCACTATGTGGCCTGAACATCCCATCCAATACAAAATATGTAATAGCATGTGAAAAACAACAGTGAGGCCCTTTGATTTGGCTAGGTGACAATGTACAACACATCTCCATAGGTTAGCAGCACTGAAGTGTTGACAACTGACAATGCACAAATATCCCCTGTGTGACAAGTTCTATGCAAACCTATTTTTGTGCCCTCACCAAGTTGGCTCATGTGCAAACGTGTACCTATACTACTGAACCTGGCCCACGTAAGCTTTGTGTATATGTGTAATTGTCTCAATCCGTATGTGTAGCAATGTGCACTTTGCAATAATGTCACATCAATATGTGTTCGTAGCACAGTCCACTTCCTTATTGCTAGTGGGCAATGCCACCCCAGGAGTGATGTGAGATGTTGGTATTGCCTCAATGATTCCATGTCACCTTCATTAGAGTCACCATCATCATGCTATGTGTCTCATGGTGTTTGCCATGCAGCAAACCACATTACATACCCCTTACACAGTACGTATTGGTTGGAAGGGTGTGTGATTGAGTGTTATGGATGTGATATTGTAAGATTCATCTTCAAAGTTGTACTGCCAGTTAAGGCCGTGTCATTGTCACTGTGTGGTTTTAAATTGGTCCCTTGTGTCTCTGGAGTGGCATCTGTTGTTATCTGCATCTGTCATTTGTCCATAGGTGTGTAACACATTGGGTCAGAATATCAAACATGACTAGCAGTGTCACAACCTCAGTGTCTTCCTGACCACGAGTCCATGTAGTGGTGTATGTGTTGTATGTCCTACAGGGTTGCTGTGCTGTGTGTAAACTACTGTGTTTCTATACTTACCAACAAGTAGGCCATTTCCATATCATCCATCCTGGAAGTGTTGATTGATGGTGCAGTGGCGGAAGATGAATGAATCATGTACACTCCCAGGATACTTTGCCACGATGTTGGTGACCAATCCCCGGTGATCCACAATGGCCTGCTGTAGGAGGCTGGACTGGCTTGTAGTGAGTACCAAGGGGTACTTGCACCTTGCACCAGGCCCAGTTATCCCTTATTAGTGTATAGGGTGTCTAGCAGCTTAGGCTGATAGATAATGGTAGCTTAGCAGAGCAGCTTAGGCTGAACTAGGAGACGTGTGAAGCTACTACAGTACCACTTAGTGTCATATGCACAATATCATAAGAAAACACAATACACAGTTATACTAAAAATAAAGGTACTTTATTTTTATGACAATATGCCAAAGTATCTTAGAGTGTACCCTCAGTGAGAGGATAGGAAATATACACAAGATATATATACACAATAGCAAAAATATGCAGAATAGTCTTAGAAAACAGTGCAAACAATGTATAGTTACAATAGGATGCAATGGGGAAACATAGGGATAAGGGCAACACAAACCATATACTCCAAAAGTGGAATGCGAACCACGAATGGACCCCAAACCTATGTGACCTTGTAGAGGGTCGCTGGGACTATTAGAAAATAGTGAGAGTTAGAAAAATGACCCTCCCCAAGACCCTGAAAAGTGAGTGCAAAGTGCACTAAAGTTCCCCTAAGGACAAAGAAGTCGTGTTAGAGGAATAATGCAGGAAAGACACAAACCAGCAATGCAACAACTGTGGATTTCCAATCTAGGGTACCTGTGGAACAAGGGGACCAAGTCCAAAAGTCACAAGCAAGTCGGAGATGGGCAAATGCCCAGGAAATGCCAGCTGCGGGTGCAAAGAAGCTTCTACTGGACAGAAGAAGCTGAGGTTTCTGCAGGAACGAAAAGGGCTAGAGACTTCCCCTTTGGTGGACGGATCTCTCTCGCCGTGGAGAGTCGTGCAGAAGTGTTTTCCCGCCGAAAGAATGCCAACAAGCCTTGCTAGCTGCAAATCGTGCGGTTAGCGTTTTTGGACGCTGCTGGGGCCCAGGAGGGACCAGGAGGTCGCAAATTGGACCAGCAGAGAGAGGGGACGTCGAGCAAGACAAGGAGCCCTCTCTGAAGCAGGTAGCACCCGGAGAAGTGCCAGAAACAGGCACTACGAGGATGCGTGAAACGGTGCTCACCCGAAGTTGCACAAAGGAGTCCCACGTCGCTGGAGACCAACTTAGAAAGTCGTGCAATGCAGGTTAGAGTGTCGTGGACCCAGGCTTGGCTGTGCACAAAGGATTTCCGCCGGAAGTGCACAGGGGCCGGAGTAGCTCCAAAAGTCGCGGTTCCCAGCAATGCAGCCCAGCGAGGTGAGGCAAGGACTTACCTCCACCAAACTTGGACTGAAGAGTCACTGGACTGTGGGGGTCACTTGGACAGAGTCGCTGGATTCGAGGGACCTCGCTCGTCGTGCTGAGAGGAGACCCAAGGGACCGGTAATGCAGCTTTTTGGTGCCTGCGTTGCAGGGGGAAGATTCCGTCGACCCACGGGAGATTTCTTCGGAGCTTCTGGTGCAGAGAGGAGGCAGACTACCCCCACAGCATGCACAAGCAGGAAAACAGTCGAGAAGGCGGCAGGATCAGCGTTACAGAGTTGCAGTAGTCGTCTTTGCTACTATGTTGCAGGTTTGCAGGCTTCCAGCGCGGTCAGCAGTCGATTCCTTATCAGAAGGTGAAGAGAGAGATGCAGAGGAACTCGGCTGAGCTCATGCATTCGTTATCTAAAGTTTCCCCAGAGACAGAGACCCTAAATAGCCAGAAAAGAGGGTTTGGCTACCTAGGAGAGAGGATAGGCTACTAACACCTGAAGGAGCCTATCAGAAGGAGTCTCTGACGTCACCTGGTGGCACTGGCCACTCAGAGCAGTCCAGTGTGCCAGCAGCACCTCTGTTTCCAAGATGGCAGAGGTCTGGAGCACACTGGAGGAGCTCTGGACACCTCCCAGGGGAGGTGCAGGTCAGGGGAGTGGTCACTCCCCTTTCCTTTGTCCAGTTTCGCGCCAGAGCAGGGCTAAGGGGTCCCCTGAACCGGTGTAGACTGGCTTATGCAGAATTGGGCACCTCTGTGCCCAACAAAGCATTTCCAGAGGCTGGGGGAGGCTACTCCTCCCCTGCCTTCACACCATTTTCCAAAGGGAGAGGGTGTCACACCCTCTCTCAGAGGAAGTTCTTTGTTCTGCCATCCTGGGCCAGGCCTGGCTGGACTCCAGGAGGGCAGATGCCTGTCTGAGGGGTTGGCAGCAGCAGCAGCTGCAGTGAAACCCCAGGAAGGGCAGTTTGGCAGTACCAGGGTCTGTGCTCCAGACCACTGGGATCATGGAATTGTGCCAACAATGCCAGGAGGGCATCGAGGGGGCAATTCCATGATCTTAGACATGTTGCATGGCCATATTCGGAGTTACCATTGTGAAGCTACATATAGGTAGTGACCTATATGTAGTGCACGCGTGTAATGGTGTCCCCGCACTCACAAAGTTCAGGGAA
The DNA here is from genome assembly GCF_031143425.1 of Pleurodeles waltl. Taxonomy (NCBI): domain Eukaryota; kingdom Metazoa; phylum Chordata; class Amphibia; order Caudata; family Salamandridae; genus Pleurodeles; species Pleurodeles waltl. The sequence goes on from NC_090448.1 coordinate 712,104,100, forward strand.
TTGGCTCTGAACAATGTGGGGGCACCTTGGCTAGTGCCAGGGTGCCCTCACACTAAGTAACTTTGCACCTAACCTTTACCAGGTAAAGGTTAGACATATAGGTGACTTATAAGTTACTTAAGTGCAGTGTAAAATGGCTGTGAAATAACGTGGACGTTATTTCACTCAGGCTGCAGTGGCAGGCCTGTGTAAGAATTGTCAGAGCTCCCTATGGGTGGCAAAAGAAATGCTGCAGCCCATAGGGATCTCCTGGAACCCCAATACCCTGGGTACCTCAGTACCATATACTAGGGAATTATAAGGGTGTTCCAGAAAGCCAATGTAAATTGGTAAAAATGGTCACTAGCCTGTTAGTGACAATTTGGAAAGAAATGAGAGAGCATAACCACTGAGGTTCTGATTAGCAGAGCCTCAGTGAGACAGTTAGTCACTACACAGGTAACACATTCAGGCACACTTATGAGCACTGGGGCCCTGGGTTACCAGGGTCCCAGTGACACATACAACTAAAACAACATATATACAGTGAAAAATGGGGGTAACATGCCAGGCAAGATGGTACTTTCCTACACAACCCCCCCCCAAACGAAGGACAATAAGACTAGCCATGACCTGATGAGTCTTCATTGTCTAAGTGGAAATATCTGGAGAGTCCATCTGCATTGGAGTGGCTACTCCCAGGTCTATGTTCCACTGTATAGTCCATTCCCTGTAGGGATATGGACCACCTCAACAATTTAGGATTTTCACCTTTCATTTGTTTTAGCCAAAGTAGAGGTTTGTGGTCTGTCTGAACAATGAAGTGAGTGCCAAACAGGTATGGCCTCAACTTCTTCAGTGCCCAGACCACAGCAAAGGCCTCCCTCTCAATGGCAGACCAACGCTTTTCTCTAGGGGTCAACCTCCTACTAATAAAAGCAACAGGTTGATCCTGGCCCTCAGAATTAAGTTGTGATAGGACTGCCCCTACTCCTAATTCAGATGCATCAGTTTGGACATAGAATTTTTTAGAGTAACAAGGGCTTTTCAGGACAGGTGCAGAGCACATGGCCTGCTTCAGCTCCTCAAAAGCTTTCTGACAGTTTGCTGTCCATAATACCTTTTTAGGCATTTTCTTGGATGTGAGGTCATTAAGAGGGGCTGCAATGGAGCCATAGTTCTTAATGAACCTCCTGTAATACCCAGTGAGGCCTAGGAAGGCTCTCACCTGAGTCTGAGTGGTAGGGGGAATCCAATCAATAATTGTTTGGATTTTCCCCTGAAGTGGTGCAATCTGTTCCCCACCAACAAGGTGTCCCAGATAAACCACCTTACCCTGCCCTATCTGGCACTTTGAAGCCTTGATAGTGAGGCCTGCCTTTTGCAGGGCCTCCAAAACTTTCCATAGGTGGACCAGGTGATCATCCCAGCTGGAGCTAAAGACAGCTATATCGTCCAAATATGCTGCACTGAAAGCTTCCAGCCCTTGCAGGACTGTGTTCACCAACCTCTGAAAAGTGGCAGGTGCATTTTTCAAACCAAAAGGCATTACAGTAAACTGGTAATGTCCTCCAATGGTAGAAAATGCAGTCTTAGGTTTAGCATCTTCTGACAATTTGATCTGCCAATACCCTGCAGTCAAATCAAAAGTGCTTAGATACTTGGCAGATGCCAGTGTATCTATGAGCTCATCTGCCCTGGGTATAGGGTGAGCATCAGTTTTGGTTACCAAGTTGAGACCTCTATAGTCTACACAAAACCGCATTTCCTTCTTTCCATCTTTGGAATGGGGTTTTGGTACCAGTACCACAGGAGAAGCCCATGGACTGTCAGAGTGCTCAACTGCTCCTAGTTCTAACATTTTCTGGACCTCTTGCTTTATGCAGTCCCTGACATGGTCAGGCTGCCTATAGATCTTACTTTTGACAGGTAAACTGTCTCCAGTATCTATAGTGTGCTCACACCAAGAAGTGGTACCTGGCACAGTAGAGAAGAGTTCAGAGAATTGATCTAGGAGATTTATGCAATTATCTTTCTGCTCAGCAGTAAGACAATCAGCCAAAACTACACCTTCCACAAGAGCATCTTGTTCTGTGGAAGAGAAGAGATCAGGTAGAGGATCACTGTCTTCTTCCTGTCCCTCATCAGTTGCCATGAGCAGGGTGAGATCAGCCCTGTCATAGTAGGGTTTCAGGCGGTTGACATGGAGCACCCTAAGGGGACTCCTGGCAGTGCCTAAGTCAACTAAATAGGTGACTTCTCCCTTCTTTTCAACAATTGTGTGGGGACCACTCCATTTATCTTGGAGTGCTCTTGGGGCCACAGGCTCCAAGACCCCCACTTTCTGCCCTGGTTGGTAATGAACCAAAACAGCCTTCTGATTATGCCATTGCTTCTGGAGCTCTTGGCTGGCCTGAAGATTTTTACTGGCCTTTTTCATGTACACAGCCATCCTTGATCTGAGGCCAAGTACATAATCCACAATATCCTGCTTAGGAGCTTTTAAAGGTTGTTCCCAACCCTCCTTTACAAGTGTGAGTGGACCCCTAACAGGGTGTCCAAAAAGAAGTTCAAAGGGGCTGAAGCCCACTCCTTTCTGGGGTACCTCCCTGTAGGCAAAAAGGAGGCATGGTAGAAGGATATCCCATCTCCTGCGGAGTTTTTCAGGGAGACCCATAACCATGCCTTTGAGAGTTTTATTAAATCTCTCCACCAGTCCATTTGTTTGTGGATGATAGGGTGTTGTGAACTTGTACGTTACACCACACTCCTTCCACATGGCCTTTAAGTATGCAGACATGAAATTGCTTCCTCTGTCTGATACCACTTCCTTTGGGAAGCCCACCCTGGAAAATATTCCCAGGAGGGCCTTTGCCACTGCAGGTGCTGTAGTGGTCCTTAAAGGAATAGCTTCAGGATATCTTGTGGCATGGTCCACTACCACCAAGATAAACCTATTGCCTGAAGCAGTAGGAGGGTCAAGGGGGCCAACTATGTCAACCCCTACCCTTTCAAAGGGAACCCCAACCACAGGCAGTGGAATAAGGGGTGCCTTTGGTGTGCCACCTGTCTTGCCACTGGCTTGACAGGTTTCACAGGACTTATAAAATTCCTTTGTGTCCTCAGACATCCTAGGCCAATGAAACAATGGAACCAGTCTGTCCCAAGTTTTCATTTGACCCAGGTGCCCAGCTAGGGGAATGTCATGTGCCAGGGTTAAGAGGAACTTTCTGTACTCCTGAGGAATCACTAATCTCCTGGCAGCTCCAGGTTTAGGATCCCTATGCTCAGTGTACAAGAGGTTGTCCTCCCAGTAAACTCTGTGAGAGTCACTGACATCCCCATTAGCCTGTTTGACAGCTTGCTGTCTGAGACCCTCTAATGTGGGACAGGTTTGCTGTGCCACACTCAGCTCCTCTCTGGCAGGCCCCCCTTCACAAAAAAGCTTAGCAGTGTCTGCTTCCAGCTCCTCTGGTGTAGGTTCTGCACAAGGAGGGAATTCTTCTTCCTCAGAAGTAGAATCCACTGTAGAGGGAGGGATAGTAGGAAGTGGTTTGCTTCTACTAGCCTTAGCTTTAGGGAGCACTTGGTCCATTGTTCCTGGATCCAAGCTTCCCTGTCCTTTTTGCTTTTTGGCCTGAGCCCTTGTCAAAGCAAAAATATGCCCTGGGATGCCCAGCATTGCTGCATGGGCCTCCAACTCCACATCTGACCAAGCTGATGTCTCCAAATCATTCCCTAATAGACAGTCTACAGGTAAATCTGAAGCTACCACAACTTTCTTTGGACCAGTAACCCCCCCCCCCAGTTGAGATTTACAACAGCCATGGGGTGGCTAAGTGTGTTGTTGTGAGCATCGGTTACTTGGTACTGGTGACCAAGTAGGTGTTGTTCAGGGTGGACCAGTTTCTCTATGACCATAGTCACACTGGCACCAGTGTCCCTGTAGGCCTGAACCTCAACACCATTTATTAGGGGTAGCTGCCTGTACTTATCCATATTAAGGGGACAAGCAGTTAAGGTGGCTAAATCAATAGCCCCCTCAGAGACTAACACAGCCTCTGTGGCCTCCCTAACAAGGCCAACCCCAACTAAATTACCAAAAGTGAGCCCAGCTACTCCCTTGGATTGGCTAATAGTAGGTTTGCTCCCACCACCACTGCTATTAGTAGGGACACTAGGTGTAGCAGTAGGGGTTGTAGTGTTAGGAGGCTTGGTGCCTTTCTTTGGACAACTGGGATCTGTTGTCCAATGGCCTTTTATTTTACATAAATAGCACCATGGTTTCTTTTCCTTGTTCTGATTAAAAGAGGATTTGGGCCCACCACCCCCACCAGAGTGTTTTTGTGGGCCTGATGAAGACTCATTTTTAGATTTGTCCCCACCCTTGTCAGAAGACTTACCATCCTTCTTTTTGTTGCCATCCTTGTCACCCCCTGTATGAACTTTTCTGTTCACCCTTGTTCTGACCCATTTTTCTGCCTTCTTTCCCAATTCTTGGGGAGAGGTCAGATCAGAGTCCACCAAGTACTGGTGCAACAAATCAGACACACAATTATTAAGAATATGCTCTCTCAGGATCAAGTTATACAGGCTGTCATAATCAGTAACTTTACTGCCATGTAACCACCCCTCCAAGGCCTTCACTGAATGGTCAATGAAATCAACCCAGTCCTGTGAAGACTCCTTTTTGGTCTCTCTGAACTTTATCCTGTACTGTTCAGTGGTTAAGCCATAACCATCCAGGAGTGCATTCTTAAGAACTTGGAAATTATTAGCATCATTTTCTTTCACAGTAAGGAGCCTATCCCTACCTTTTCCACTAAATGATAGCCATAGGATAGCAGCCCACTGCCTTTGAGGGACATCCTGTACAACACAGGCCCTCTCAAGTGCAGCAAACCACTTGTTAATGTCATCCCCCTCCTTATAAGGGGGAACTATCTTATGCAGATTCCTGGAATCATGCTCTTTTGCAGGATGACTATGGGGAATACTGCTGCTGCCACCATGGGTTTCTAAACCCAGTTTCTGTCTCTCCTTCTCTACTTCTAAAGTCTGTCTATCCAAATCCAGCTGTTGCTTCTTGAGCTTCAGTCTGGTTTGTTCCACTCTCAATCTATTGAGCTCCCTTTCTAACAATCTGTCATCAGGGTGGGTGGGAGGGACATGCTTTGAAACAGAAGTATGGTGAGAATGGACAGAAGGAGACCTGTCCCTTACAGAAGCCACCCTAACAGCTTGGCTAACAGAAACATCACTACCAGTATGGTGAGAATAAATGCTTTTGCTATGATGTGAGACAACACTATTTATATGGTGTGGCTCATCATCATTACCAACTATGCTAGACTGTCTAGTAATGGGCAGGCTAGGAAGTTTCTTTCCTGAATCTTTTCCTGGGGGAGTCCCTGGATCAGATTGAGAACCATTAGCTACTTTTTCAACAGATTGGGCACTTATGGCCTTATCCTGTACTCTAAGCATATTAATTAACAGTTCTAAGGAAGGATTCTTCCCTACACTCAAACCTCTCTCTATGCAGAGATTCCTTGCTCCTTTCCAGCTAAGGTGATCATATGCAAGTTTGGACAGATCCACATTTTGGCCTGTGCCAGACATTTTTAGAGAGAGTTAAAGTGATAGTAAAAGATAAAAAGTTTGTCAGAGCTTTTAGAAAGACAGAGAAAAAAACTTTTTAGAACTTTTTAGAAAGTTAGAAGTACTTTTCAGCACTTAGAAAAGAGTGAAAAGAGGAAATGCAGATCTTTTTGGCTATGTGTATATACACTGACCTTGTTTTGTATATTTTTCTCTTATGAAAAGTACAATGACAAGAGTGGTAAGTAGTCTCAAAGCACTTATCCCGTCGCTGCTTCCAATGTAGGAGGCTGGACTGGCTTGTAGTGAGTACCAAGGGGTACTTGCACCTTGCACCAGGCCCAGTTATCCCTTATTAGTGTATAGGGTGTCTAGCAGCTTAGGCTGATAGATAATGGTAGCTTAGCAGAGCAGCTTAGGCTGAACTAGGAGACGTGTGAAGCTACTACAGTACCACTTAGTGTCATATGCACAATATCATAAGAAAACACAATACACAGTTATACTAAAAATAAAGGTACTTTATTTTTATGACAATATGCCAAAGTATCTTAGAGTGTACCCTCAGTGAGAGGATAGGAAATATACACAAGATATATATACACAATAGCAAAAATATGCAGTATAGTCTTAGAAAACAGTGCAAACAATGTATAGTTACAATAGGATGCAATGGGGAAACATAGGGATAGGGGCAACACAAACCATATACTCCAAAAGTGGAATGCGAACCACGAATGGACCCCAAACCTATGTGACCTTGTAGAGGGTCGCTGGGACTATTAGAAAATAGTGAGAGTTAGAAAAATGACCCTCCCCAAGACCCTGAAAAGTGAGTGCAAAGTGCACTAAAGTTCCCCTAAGGACAAAGAAGTCGTGTTAGAGGAATAATGCAGGAAAGACACAAACCAGCAATGCAACAACTGTGGATTTCCAATCTAGGGTACCTGTGGAACAAGGGGACCAAGTCCAAAAGTCACAAGCAAGTCGGAGATGGGCAAATGCCCAGGAAATGCCAGCTGCGGGTGCAAAAAAGCTTCTACTGGACAGAAGAAGCTGAGGTTTCTGCAGGAATGAAAAGGGCTAGAGACTTCCCCTTTGGTGGACAGATCTCTCTCGCCGTGGAGAGTCGTGCAGAAGTGTTTTCCCGCCGAAAGAACGCCAACAAGCCTTGCTAGCTGCAAATAGTGCGGATAGCGTTTTTGGACGCTGCTGGGGCCCAGGAGGGACCAGGGGTCGCAAATTGGACCAGCAGAGAGAGGGGACATCGAGCAAGACAAGGAGCCCTCTCCAAAGCAGGTAGCACCCGGAGAAGTGCCAGAAACAGGCACTACAAGGATGTGTGAAACGGTGCTCGCTGAAGTTGCACAAAGGAGTCCCCCGTCACCGGAGACCAACTTAGAAAGTTGTGCAATGCAGGTTAGAGTGCCGTGGACCCAGGCTTGGCTGTGCACAAAGGATTTCTGCCGGAAGTGCACAGGGGCCGGAGTAGCTGCAAAAGTCGCGGTTCCCAGCAATGCAGCCCAGCGAGGTGAGGCAAGGACTTACCTCCACCAAACTTGGACTGAAGAGTCACTGGACTGTGGGGGTCACTTGGACAGAGTCGCTGGATTCGAGGGACCTCCCTCGTCGTGCTGAGAGGAGACCCAAGGGACCGGTAATGCAGCTTTTTGGTGCCTGCGGTTGCAGGGGGAAAATTCCGTCGACCCACGGGAGATTTCTTCGGAGCTTCTGGTGCAGAGAGGAGGCAGACTACCCCCACAGCATGCACAAGCAGGAAAACAGTCGAGAAGGCGGCAGGATCAGCGTTACAGAGTTGCAGTAGTCGTCTTTGCTACTATGTTGCAGGTTTGCAGGCTTCCAGCGCGGTCAGCAGTCGATTCCTTATCAGAAGGTGAAGAGAGAGATGCAGAGGAACTCGGCTGAGCTCATGCATTCGTTATCTAAAGTTTCCCCAGAGACAGAGACCCTAAATAGCCAGAAAAGAGGGTTTGGCTACTTAGGAGAGAGGATAGGCTACTAACATCTGAAGGAGCCTATCAGAAGGAGTCTCTGACGTCACCTGGTGGCACTGGCCACTCAGAGCAGTCCAGTGTGCCAGCAGCACCTCTGTTTCCAAGATGGCAGAGGTCTGGAGCACACTGGAGGAGCTCTGGACACCTCCCAGGGGAGGTGCAGGTCAGGGGAGTGGTCACTCCCCTTTCCTTTGTCCAGTTTCGCGCCAGAGCAGGGCTAAGGGGTCCCCTGAACCGGTGTAGACTGGCTTATGCAGAATTGGGCACCTCTGTGCCCAACAAAGCATTTCCAGAGGCTGGGGGAGGCTACTCCTCCCCTGCCTTCACACCATTTTCCAAAGGGAGAGGGTGTCACACCCTCTCTCAGAGGAAGTTCTTTGTTCTGCCATCCTGGGCCAGGCCTGGCTGGACCCCAGGAGGGCAGATGCCTGTCTGAGGGGTTGGCAGCAGCAGCAGCTGCAGTGAAACCCCAGGAAGGGCAGTTTGGCAGTACCAGGGTCTGTGCTACAGACCACTGGGATCATGGAATTGTGCCAACAATGCCAGGATGGCATAGAGGGGGCAATTCCATGATCTTAGACATGTTACATGGCCATATTCGGAGTTACCATTGTGAAGCTACATATAGGTAGTGACCTATATGTAGTGCACGCGTGTAATGGTGTCCCCGCACTCACAAAGTTCAGGGAATTGGCTCTGAACAATGTGGGGCACCTTGGCTAGTGCCAGGGTGCCCTCACACTAAGTAACTTTGCACCTAACCGTTACCAGGTAAAGGTTAGACATATAGGTGACTTATAAGTTACTTAAGTGCAGTGTAAAATGGCTGTGAAATAACGTGGACGTTATTTCACTCAGGCTGCAGTGGCAGGCCTGTGTAAGAATTGTCAGAGCTCCCTATGGGTGGCAAAAGAAATGCTGCAGCCCATAGGGATCTCCTGGAACCCCAATACCCTGGGTACCTCAATACCATATACTAGGGAATTATAAGGGTGTTCCAGAAAGCCAATGTAAATTGGTAAAAATGGTCACTAGCCTGTTAGTGACAATTTGGAAAGAAATGAGAGAGCATAACCACTGAGGTTCTGATTAGCAGAGCCTCAGTGAGACAGTTAGTCACTACACAGGTAACACATTCAGGCACACTTATGAGCACTGGGGCCCTGGGTTACCAGGGTCCCAGTGACACATACAACTAAAACAACATATATACAGTGAAAAATGGGGGTAACATGCCAGGCAAGATGGTACTTTCCTACACCTGCACATTGATAGAGTGCATGTGCTTCCTGTTGCGGTATAGATGCTCGGTTGCAGCAAGTGGCACAATCCGTACATGTGTGCAGTCAATGGTACCAAGCACGTGTGGGAAGCCGTTGATTTGGTAGAAGCCCTATTTGGTCTCCTGTTGCTTCAGCTGTGTGCTGGGGAAGCTGATGTGGCAGGGTGTAAGGGAGATGATGGCATCCAGTACCTTAGGTAGGAAGTCAGAGAATGAGGACTGTGAGATCCCGGCAACCAGGGCACCAGTGGTTTGAAAAGAGCCACTTGCCAACATGTGGAGGACTGCTAGCAGCTTGGTCTCTGGTGGAATGATGTGTGGTGTCTGCAAGGTGGGTGCCAACTGTGGCTCAATGTTGTGCAGCAGCTGCTGTATGGCTTGCCAGTTTAGCCTGTACCTCTGGATGATGTCATGTTCCCTGAGGCCCTGAAGGACTGTCCTGGTCCGGAATATCCTCTCCTGCCTTCTGCGTTGCCTTTGGGGTCCCTGCTGGTGTGGTGGAAGCTGCTGCTCTTGGTCCTGTGCTCTGCGTCTTTGTGCATGCTGGATGAATAGCACATCCATGTCTTCCTTTTGGAGCTCTGATGTTGCTTCTGTGTGTTTTCCTTAAGTACTGGTGTGTTTGCCCCATTTTAACGCCTGCCCTGACCCAGGTGTTAATTTTTTACACAAATCGGGCTGTGCGCCATAATTATGGCGCACAGTTGTTTAAGTCATTTTTTGGACAGGAACGCCTACCTTGCATGTCATTAACACAAGGCGGTTTCACGCATCCAGAAAATGACGCACACAGTGAAATTTTGAAGTTCGCTGGGTCGGGCGTCAACGTATAATTATTGTGTTAAGTTTGCGCTGAATTTGCGTAAAAAAAGTGGACGCAAATCCGGCACAAGCAGAGTATAAGTATGCCCCTTAGTGTTTCATGTCACCCCGATACGTTAGCTCAATTTCACAAAATTTTGTGAAACTACTGCGGTACATGGCCGTAAACATATTTAAAAATATAATAAAAACTATAAATATATTTCCCAACCTATTGCCACTTAAATGAAGTGGTAATAGGTAGAGACCTACTACTGACCTATATCTAAGGCCCCAATACTGAACGCAGCCAAAGTATAGTAAAAACAATATGGCTGACTTTTAATTTTCTAAAAACAGCCATTACCCAATTATATAGTGGCTTGTCATTACCATGTACCATGGTATACTCCAAAGTTATCACAGTATACCAGGGCCAAAAATATAACTAAGGTCTAGCTGTATTGTTGGATTGCAGTACCCTTGTGTCACTTATGGTGTCACATGGGTAATGCAGTACTTAAGTCAGATTTAGAAAGGAATGCAAGGCCACCATGCATGGCCCTGCTCTGATAGGTAGATCTGGAGAAATGAAAGGCAGCACATTGCTTCTAAAATTCACATACATCTGTATGCCACACCACTGTAGCTACTCCCCTCTATGCTATTCCACTCTACATCACTCCCCTCTGTGTCTATATGTCTCTCGCCTATACAAGACTCCACTCTACGCTATTAAACTGAACGCCATGCCACTATGTGCCACTCCAGTCTGTGTTACTCCACTGGACGCTACTCCACTATATGCTATTCTACTCTACGCCATTCTACTGTGAGCAGCTCCACTCTACTCGATTCCACAGTATGCCACTCAACTGTACGCTACTCCACTCTACGCCACTGCAGTGTATGGCATTTCAGTCTACACCACTTCACTCTATGCCACTGCACTTTACACTACTCAACTACAAGCTATTCCAGTCTACTCCATTCTACTGTACACCACTCCACTCTATGCTATTCCACTGTAAACCACTCCACTATATGCTACTCCACTCTACGCCACTCCAGTGTACGCCACTCCACTCTATGCCACTCTATTTTATGCTAGTCTATTGGACACAATTCCACTCTACACCACTCTACTCTTCGTCTCTCCACTATATGCTACTTCACTCTACCCCTGCTCCACTATATACTACTCTAGTCCACTCTATGCTACGCCACTCTATGCTATTCTTCTCTACACTATTCCACCCTACGCTCTTGTACTCTAGGCCATTCCTCTGTACTGCACTCCATGCTATTCAACTCTGCGCCACTCCATTCTTTGCTATTACAATGTACACAACTGCAATCATTGCCCCTCTATTGTGTGGTATTCCACTGTACTCCACTCCACTGTACCCCACTGCACTGTATGCAATTGCACTCTACCCCACACCACAGTACACCACGCTGGTCTAAACCACTTCACAATATGCAACTTCACTGTACACTACCACACTATTAGCTATTACACTTTATGCCACTCTATGCTACTACACTATATGCTATTACACTCTACGCCACTCCATTGTGCGCTACTCCACGCTATATAACTCTACTGTACAAAACTCTACTGCATTTTGAGCCACTTTACTAGACTCTAATCCACTCTATCCCCATATACTCCACTGTCAAAATTAGCACCCAATTCTATGCCAGTACAGTCTATTGAACAACAGTCTTGTCTGCTCTACAACAGTTTCCAACACTGTCTGACACAGCACTCCACTCTACTGTATGAGATGCCACTCTAATGTATAAGTTTCCTCAACTCTACACTAAGCCACTTCAATGTATGCCATCCCAATCTATTCTAATCCACTGTACCCTGCTCCATTCTACACCACTCCACTTTACACCACTCAACTATACGCTATGCCACTCTATGCTACTCCGCTCTTCTACACTCCACTGTACAGTATTCCACTGTATGCTATTCCACTGTAAACTACTCCACTTTACAGTAATCCACTCTATTTTATGACATTCTCCTCCACTGTGTATAACTCCATTCTATAAAAGTCTACCAGAATTCATGGCACTCTACTACATTCTATTCCACTCTATCTCCATACATTCCACTATCCAACTCTAAGCTCCACTCTATGCCCTTACACTCGAATGTACAGCACTCTATTCCACTGTACAACACTTTTCTATATGACACAGCACCCCACTTTACGTGAGGAAATCCCACTCCAGTTTATAACAGTTTATGACCTACGCTACACCAGTGCACTTCATTCCACTCCAGTGTGCTCTACGACACACCAATGCACTCTATTGTACTTTATTCCACACTATTTAACAACACTCCATTCAACTCTACTCCACTGTACTAGACTGTCATTTAAGCTACTATATAACAATCCATCCTTATGCAGTTCCACTGTTTCACACACTACTAGCCTCTATGCAACTTGACTTTACAACACGCTTTTACACTGTATGCCACTCTCCGACACTTTACTCCTGTCTGTATCTCTTCACTCCACTGTACAACACTGTACTATACGATATGCCACTATACAACACTCTACTCCACAGTACACTAATCCACTATACAACATTGTCTGCAACTCTTTGTATGCCACTACATCCCCCTTTAATCCACTCTACTCTGACACAGTACTCCACTACTCTACTGTACGCTGCTTGACTCTATGCCACTCAGTGCCATTGTACTCTATAACACTGTATGTCAATCAACTGTACCACACTCTACATCACTGACCTGTACTGCACACCACTCAACTCTGCAAATATCAACCAGACTGTATGCTACTCTACTCTAGTCTACTTCACCTTCCAGTACTGTACGACACCCCACTACACTACCGTTCAACACAGTACTTAAATTTATGAAACCTTACTGGACTGTATGCTACACCTCTCCACTCTACTGCACTCCATGCCACTATAGCCTACAACAAGCCACTCCACTCTATGAAACTTTACTCCACTCTACACTACCCCACGCGAGTGTACCCCACTCTACTATAGTCCATTTTACTACATTTATCCTACTCTATGTCACTGTACTATACTCCACTCTAAGCTGCTCCACTGTCTGATTCTCTACTCCACTGTATGCAACTCCACTCTACAACACTATACTAAACTCGGTGCCACTCTGTGATATACTACTCCACCCTATGCTCATCCACTCTATGCCACTGTATTACACTATATGACACTTGACGACACACCACTCAACTTCTCTCTCTACCATACGCAACTCCACTATATGACACAGCACTCTACTCAACGACACCCTTGTTCACAGTACTCCTCAACACTACACTTGACGATACACCACTCTATGACACTCTACCTCACTTTCCCCACTCTAAAACACTCTCCTCCATCTATGGGAGTGCACAACACACTACTCTGCTGTTCGACATGCCATTCCACTGTTCAACTCAATGCTCCAGGCTACAATACTTAACATCACTATATGAGACACCATGCCACTACACTATATAACACTTAACTAGACTGTACAATAAACTACCACACTGCACTGTACTCCACTCAATTCCAATCTACAATACTCCAGTATATGACAATAGAATACACTCCCCTACTATACTGTTCTATGCCACGCTCCACATAACAACTCTCCACCTGTGACACCGAACTCTACAATTTGAAACATATTTTTACTAACCATTTAAAAAAACATTGAAATTCAATGAAAAAAACAAATGTTAAAGCTTAATTATAGTTAGGAAAATGTATTTTCCCTATACAAACAAAGTGTAATCTGCACAAACTTTAAAAATGTCAACGTTATAGTTCTAACTTTCATTTACAATCTATCCACCACCTTCAAATTATTTCAAGTAGGTAATGGACTTCATTATACACTCTTTTCAGCTTGTTCATTTGACAACAACTATAACGTGCCACTTTACCATGCACTGTGTTCTCACAAATAATGATACTCCACTGCACAACATTACACTGTACATGACTCTCCACCACTGTATTGCAGAACAAAACACTGAAATATATGATGTTCTAATCCACTGAACTCCACTCTGTGCCACTACGCTCTGCAGCACTCTGATACACTCTATGCCACTCTACAACACTCCACTCAATGATACTCCACTCCACCACACTCCATTTCATGACACTCCAGTCAACGACACTCCACTGTGCAACACTCAGCTACACTGATCAACAAACCACTATGTTGTACAATACAATGCTCCATTCTACGATACTTCACTCCACGATACGACACAGCACGTCACTCCATTGTACGCTATATCATTCAACTCTACTCAACTCCACTCTTCAGTACTCCATTCTACCACACGACTCTACAACACTCTCCTTCACTGTACTGTACTACACTCCACCTCCTGACACTTCAATCAATGACATTCCATTGCTATTTGAAACACATTTTTAGCAAAAAATGTAATCCATTATTACACAATGAATAAAAACAAAGGTTAAGGATAATTCATAGTTAAAAATACCGTTTGTATTCTTTCTGTATAATCCCATTGTAAAATACACAAACATTAAAAATTGTAACGTTATAGTTATAACTTCAATTTATAATTTACACACCACCTTCAAATTACTATGAGTAGCGCACTTCTGAACTCAGTCTTGTCACCTCACTCACCACACTACATTAACTGTAACTCATTCTTTTTCCATTAACTGTTATACCCTTGCATACTACATGACTTACAGCATGTGAAATCATAGCATTCATAACAACACTTATAACTTCTCAGATGACATTATTTGTTAAAACACAGTGCATGGTAGAGTAGCGATGTATAGTTAGTGTTGTCTGGTTAGCGAGCTGACAGGAGTCTGCAACAAGGTCTGCTACTTTGAATAATTTGAATAATAATTTGAAGGTGGTGGATAAACTGCAAATGAAAGATATAGCTATAACTTTAGTATTTTAAAACGATGGGCATTTTAAAATTGGTTGGTATAGGGAAAATAAGGCCCTCATTATGACATTGGCGGTAAATCCCACTTACCGCCATGCTGACTGCCGCCAACTTACCGCCGCCGCTGAAGATATCCGTTCACCATATTATGGCACACATACACCAGTCCGTCAGTATTCAGCCACATACACAAATCCACCAAACCAGAGGTCAGTGATAAACTGGCGGTATCAAAACCCACACCATTACGCCAATAGAACTACGCCCATCACATTATGACCCACGAATCACCACGGCGGACATTCAACGGCTGTAAATCATTGGCAGGTCATACCACTGTGCTCAAAATGGACACACACAAACAAAACAACACCACATTGGACAATTAAAAAAACACACATCTGACACCCATACACACACCACACCCACAACACTATAAAACACCCACCCACATTACCCACAACCCTTTACCGTTACAAACCATTGCCACCAGAGAGACATCAAGACCACAGACACAACCAGACCCACAAACAATACACACCTATACACCACTCACACATCCCACATCACACACTCCAACACTTTACCCAACACACCCTCACCTACACACCTCACACAACACCCATGGCATCAAAAAGACACCCCCACTTCAAAGAGGAGGAGCTAAGGGTCACGGTGCAGGAAATCATCAGGGTAGAGCCACAGCTATTTGGAGCACAGGTGCAGCAGATATCAAAGCTAGGAAGATGGACCTATGGTGGAGAATCGTGGACAGGGTCAACGCCGTGGGACAGCAGCCAAGAACTAGGGATGACATCAGGAGGAGGTGGAACGACCTATGGGGAAGGTATGTTCCATTGCAGCAAGACACCAGCTCGCTGTACAGAGGACTGGCGGTGGACCCCCATCTCCTCCCCCACAACTAACAGCATGGGAGGAGCAAGTCTTGGCAATCCTGCATCCTGAGGGCCTGGCCAGAGTAGGTGGGGGACTGGACTCTGGTAAGTCAACTCTCTACTACTACTACCCCCTACCTGCATGCCGTTACATACCCCCACCCTCACCCTCACTCCCATCACTCCACCACTTCTCACACACCCCACCATCACATCTCACCCATCCCAATGCCAAGCCCTGCATGCTGTACCAATGCATGGACACCCCTTACAGCCCTGCATGGACACTCATTACTAAAGCATGCACATCATAGAGAACTAACAATCCCACCATACACCAATGTACAAAAGTGAAAGCTGCGAGGGCAAATACAACCAAAGGGGCCAAGCCACAGATGCACAATATGTCAGACACAGAAACTGTAAAAACATCATTTACATCCCCACAGGACCCCCACTCAACGTCACCGGAGAGGATGTGCCAGCCACATCCAGTCCCCCAACTGAAGAGGCCCACAGTGATGACAGCAGCTCTGCACGCCTGGATCACGAAGACCAACCTGGCCCATCAGGGACCTCTGGACAGTCGGTTACCCAGGGCACAGTCCCAACCCACCACAGAGCCTCCCCCCTCAGGAAGCACCAGCACAGCACCCACCCAGCCGGACCATTCTTCTGTCTCCAGGACACGTCAATCAGCAGTGTGTCCATCACTACGGGGACCTCAGGCAACCCCACAAACACAGGACGATCAGGGACCTGGGGTCAGTGAGCACACGGTTCAGGGGACAGAGGCACAGGACACCAGGGAAGCTGGGCGGACTGCTGTGCGACAGGGGGAGGACAGGCCCAGGGAACCGACTCTCCACGAGGCACTCACCAACATCCTGGGAGCATACCACCATTCCCAGGAGACCATGGGCCAGATACTGGCTAAGTTGTAGGAGACCCAGCGGCTGCAGGAGTGACAGTGCCTGAGGATCTGGGAGGACCTGAGGGACATCCACACCACCCTGGTCACCATTGCAGGGGTGTTGGCTGACATGGCCAACACCATGAGGGAGGCAGTGGCACACCAACAGGCCCCTGACACTAGCCATACCGAAGAACAGCCCTCCACCTCTGCTGACGCTAGTGGACAGGAGGCCCCGCCACTGGAACAACAGGCCACCAGCACCCCCACCCACTGCCGAAGGAGAACCACTCCGCAAATGGTCCCTGCGATCCAGGCACAAGCCAGAGAACATTGCCAAGCCAGAGAACATTGCCAAGACCCCGCCAGGTAATAAGACTCTCCTGACTGTCACCCTTGTGTCCCACTCTGTCACCCTGTCCACCATGAACTGCCATTGCTCCCCTCCCTCTGGCCCCTTGGACAATGCACCAGTGATACAAATAGGCTGGACTCTACCCTTGACTTTCCTCTATCAGCAACCCAGCCCATTGCAATATCCCTTCCACTTATTAGCACCTAAATAAACACCCTTTGAACAAATTCAAGTATGGAGTCTGTCAATTGTTTGACATATGTATTCGTTTTACAAACTGTAAACATTACAATTCAAATGTACTGTAATATTTACATAGGTATGATCTGTAGTGGGCAGCAGTGAACACACCAGGAGCCAGAGTGGGGCAAAGAGATCTGGGTACAGTAAGTGGCCATGAAAATAGGGAAATCAGGCTGGCATGTTCAATGTCAAACACAAAACTGCAATGGAAGGTGAAGTTACAGTGTCTTACCTGTGTGTCACTGGAAGTACTGTTGAATTAGTGTAGTTCTGTTGTCCACATCTTCATCCTCTGCCTCCTCTTCGTCACTGTCCACAGGCTCCACACGACCATCCCCAGGATCATCCTCCTGCAGAAAAGGCACCTGGCGTCTCAAGGCCAGGTAGTTCAACATGCAACATGCAACGATGATCTGGCACACCTTCTTGGGTGAGTAGTAGAGGGACCCACCTCTCAGATGGAAGCACCAGAATCTGGCCTTCAGGAGGCCAAAGGTTCGCTCAATGATCCTCCTTGTTCACCCATGTGCCTCATTGTAATGTTCCTCTGCCTTTGTCCTGACATTCCTCACAGTGGTCAGTAGCCATGAGAAATTGGGGTAACCAGAGTCACCTGCAAATATCGAGGAATACCTGTTAGGCACACACTGACTCTTAGGGCAAAACCCACACCCATATACCTACATCAACTAGGTGAACACTTGTTCATTTCTCCGGGGGGGGGGACAAATGCAACGTGTGTACCATCAATTGCACCAATGATGTTGGGGATATGTCCCAGTGCATAGAAGTCAGCCTTCACTGTGGCCAAATCCTCCACCTGGGGGAATACGATGTAGCTGCGCATATGTTTCAGCAGGGCAGACAACACTCTGGTCAGCACGGTTGAGAACATAGGCTGTGACATTCCTGATGCCATGGCCACTGTCGCTTGGAAGGAACCACTTGCCAGGAAATGGAGCACTGACAGGACCTGCACTAGAGGTGCGATGCCTGTGGGGTGGCAGATAGCTGAGATCAGGTCTGGCCCAATTGGGCACACCGTTCTTGGATTGTGGCCCTATCAAGTCTGTAGGTCAGGATAATGTGCCTGTCCTCCATTGTCACCAGGTCCACCAGGGGTCTGTGCACTGGGGATGTCTCCATCTCTCCTCTTCATCCTCAATGGTTGAACTCTAGGGTGAAACATGGTGAGCAGAAGGTCATATTCGAACATATTTCAACATTAATATGCAATTTTTGCTTCACAGAAACAGTATGTGAACTCGTAAGTCAGTTGAAGTGCCAATGTCTGCTGTGATGCAGTTAGGTGCCATGGCCTGTGCCCACCTGAAATGGCGTCTGCCTGACCTGTGAGGAGGGACAAGTGGAAATAAGGTAATTTCGCTAGGGTTGTGCGCCACTGCAGTCGGCGGTCGATGACCGCCATGCAACACCTCATTGGTTATAATTGGGGGCTATAGGTTCCAGGAGCCAATGGCAATGTACGCCGCCGGTGACGGTACGCACAGCCGCGGATGTGACTGCTATTTTCTATCAGTACACTCACTTGCTACCTGACCTTCAACAGGAGAGGACCTACACTGCAAGTGAGGCTGTGACCTGTGTCTGGAAGCGACAATGGCACGAGTGTCTGGGGAAAGGGCTCCTGCTTTCACTTCAGAGGAGTTGGAGAGACTGGTGGATGGGGTCCTTCCACAGTACCCTTTACTCTAAGGTCCTCCAGACAAACAGGTGAGTACACTGTGAGCATGATGCGCCGGGCATGAATGTATGGATTGGTGTGTGTAAGCCTCGTGTGGGGGGGTCAGAGGGGTCCTGGGCAGGCTGCTGCATGTATGGTGGTCAATGTAAGTGCCTAAGGAGATGGGGGAGATATGTTGGGCCATGAGTATAGGTCAGGCCGGTATGACTAATACCTTTTCTGTTGTATTTTTTCTGCAGGTCAGCGCTCATCAGAAAAAGGGTATTTGGTGCGCCATCGCCAAGTAGGTGCGGACCCTGAAGGTCTTTGACAGGCAGAGCACCCAGTGCCACAAACGGTGGCAGGACCTGCGCCGCTGGGCAAAGAAGACAGTGGAGGCCCAGCTGGGGCTGCCCTCCCAACGAGGAAGAGGTGCTCGTCGTACCCTGACCCCCCTGATGTTCCACATCCTGGCGGTGGCCTACCTGGAGTTGGATGGGCACTTAAAGGCATCACAGCAGCCACAAGGGGGTGAGTAAAGATTCAGAATCATGGCTTAGCGTGCGTTAAGGTATTACCTGGGTGGGGGATGTGGGCTGTGGGTGCCCCGAGGCCAGGGCAAACATGGCAGGGTATGTTCAATGATGGGCAAGCTCAGATGCACTCCAACCCCAATAATGTTAGTGGGCATCTACTACTGGGCAGGGTCCTGTGGGTTTCAGGTGTGCAGCTAATGGCGTTATGAATTGTACCCCATGGGCTGGTGACTAGCATTGTAACTGGTAGTGCATGGCCTAGTGCATAGGGCTGTTTCCTGTGAGTTGTGTTCGTCAACGGAAGTGTTGTTACTGGCATTGACCAAGTGTAACCTCTGTCTCTCCCCCCCTTTTTGTTTTGTCACCCTGTCCTTGTGTGCATTAGCATCATCTGGCAGAGGAGCAGAGGCAGCGGCGACGGAGGGATCTGCATCCCACATGGGCCTGGAGGCCGAATCCACCAACGGTGAGGGCACCAGTGGGACGGAGGGCGAGGGTAGCACCACGATGGAGACAGGAGGGGACACTACCGACAGTGACACCTCCTCCGATGGCAGCTCCCTGGCGGTGGCGGACACCTCTGTGCTCACCCCAACTACAGGTACAGCCACCACCCCCGTACCAGCACCGTCCTCCCAGTAGCCCCTCAGGGTGTTTCCCATGCCCGCTCACCCAGGAGGCATCTCCTTTGTCCCAGGCACCTCAGGCCCTGCCCCAGTCAGCCCTGCTGCACTCAGTGAGGAGGCTATTGACCTCCTGAGATCCCTCTCTGTTGGGCAGTCAACCATACTGAATGTCATCCAGGGTGCAGCAGGGCATTTGCAACAAACAAATGCATACCTGTAGAGCATTCACTCTGGCATGGCGGCCCAACAGAGAGCATTCCAGGCCCTGGCCAACTCACTAATGGCAGCCATTGTCCCTGTCCCCAGCCTCCCCCTCCAGCTTCCTCTACCCAGTCCCAATCCCCTCAACCCCAGCCTATCCCAAGCACAATTCAGACCAGCATTCACCCAAATCAACACACAGAAGTGGCTCAGGCAAACACAAGCACCACACTTCATCTCACAGGCAGACACACCAACATCCACGACCTCCACTGTGTCCTCCTCCTCGTCCACCTCCCTCCCAGTAGCATCTCCACTCACACCTGCATGCACTACATCCTCATCCACTACCTCCATCACCAGCACGCCTATCATTACAAGCCCCTCACTGGCAGTCACCACCCCCACATCCATGCACACGTCCCCTGTTTCCTCTCCCACTGTGTTTGTGAACCCTCCTCCCAAAGTACACAAACGCAAGGACTCAGACACCCAACAGCCATCCACCTCACAACAGCATCCAGCCCATGCACCTGCACCCAAACACAGCAGACTGACACCTCCTACAACCACTCCCTCTTCCTCCACACCCAAACCTTCACCCTCGTTCTGCCCCAGTGTCCCTAAGAAGCTTTTCCTTGTCAACATTGACCTATTCCCTACCCCTTCCCCCCCGTCCTTCACCTCAGGCCAGGGTGGCCAGTACCCAGCCCAGCACCTCAGCCACCCAGTCCATGGCCACTGTGGTTTCTGCAGGAACTGCAGGTGTGAGAGGCTCCAAGGATGCACCCGTCAGCCCAGCCAGTGTGCCAGCACCACATGCCAATGCAAAGAAGGGTCTGCAACCTAGCAAGGGCAAGAAGGGGACACCAGCCAGCAAGGGGAAGAAGGCACCACCAGACAGCAAGGGCAAGAAAAAGACCCCAGCTGGCAGAAGCAATGAGGCACCACCATTTTCCAAGGGCAGGAAGGGGCACACAACACTAGCCATGGCACTTCAGCTGTCCTATGCTGCTGGTGATGGCCTGGAGGCTACCGGCACCACTGCCAGCACCACCACCTGCACCGTGGCCGGTACTGCCACCTGCACCGCAGTCAGCACCACTGCCAGCAGCAGCCCCAGTGGGCAGCCGTCTGAGGCTGCAGGTGATGGCCTGGAGGCTACCACCACCACTGCCAGCACCGCCACCTGCACTATGGCCAGCACCGCCACCTGCACTGCGGCCAGCACCACCACATGCACTGCCGCCAAGTGCACCACTGCCAGCAGCAGCAGCCCCAGTGGCAGCCGTCCAAGGCTGCAGGTGAAGGCCTGGATGATACCACCAGCACTGACAGCACCGCCACCTGCAGAGCAACTGACATCCACTAAGCAGCCGTCACCGCCAGCGAGCAGTGTCTAGTGGTGAGTACATGGGCTTCAGTGCATCCTGGCCCCTGCAACACCTGTCGGTGTGACACCCAGATGAGAGACTGTGACCTTGCCCCATCCAGGATGAAGCACACTGGGCACAAGGTCCCCTCCAGAACCAGTGGAAGAAGGCATCCACTCAGCCCCTCCTTGCCAGGATGAAGCACAAGGGGCACAAGGCCCCCTCCAGAACCAGTGGAAGAAGGCATCCACTCAGCCCCTCCTTGCCAGGATGAAGCACACTGGGCACAAGGCCCCCCCAAGAGCCTGTGGAAGAAACCATGCACTCAGCCCCTCCCTGCCAGGATGAAGCACACTGGGCACAAGGCCCCCTCCAGAACCAGTGGGCAGACCACCCACTAGAGGGACTGTGGCTTTGCACTCCTCAGGACCAAGCAGTGGGCAGACCACCCACTAGAAAGACTGTGGCTTTGCACTCCCCAGGTCCAAGCAGTGGGCAGACCACCCACTAGACAGACTGTGGGTTTGCACTCCCCAGGACCAAGCAGTGGACAAACCACCCACTAGAGAGATTGTTGATTTGCACTCCCCAGGACCAAGCAGTGGGCAGACCACCCACTAGAGAGACTGTGGTTTTGCACTCCCCAGGACCAAGCAGTGGGCATGTAGCCCCCTCCAGGCCAGTGGCTTTGTACCATCTTCCGGCTGAGGTGCACCCCCATTCCCCGTCCCCCTGAGGTGCTGTATGTTGTCTATCTGATGCCCCTGCAGCGTTCTCTCTGTATGAACGCAGGAGTCAAGTGTGGCCTTGGCCTATGTGTAATGGCCCCGTGGGCCACTGTCATTTTGGAGTGGGCATTGTCCCTCCTTTTGTATATATTGTACATACTGTTTATTGTTTAGGAACGTATATAGCTAAAACTGCACTATTACACTCATTTTACTCCATTCCTTTTGTCCTTGCGTTATTCCTGAGGGTCACCGGGTGTATATGTAATGTTATTGCATCTGTTTGTGTGTATGGTGTTGGGGGTGGGGGTGTGTCACTCTCTTCCCCCCCCCCTCCCTTGTGTGCTAGGTGCAGTACTCACCGTGGTCATCTTCGCCGGTGTTCGTGTTCCTGGTGTATGAGAAGGTACCCCAGCATTGGGAAAAAGTGCAGCTCGGGCTCAATGGCGTTGTGGTTCTTCCTTGAGTGTGGAGAGGTGAGTCGTTTCCCTTCAGTGTTCTGTTTCCGCCGTGCTTTTGATAGCATTGGTAAGCCCCGGAAAGGTGGCAGATAGGCGTGTTGTAATGCAGTGGGTGCTACATTGTTTTCCGCCTGGTTGTTGGTGGTTACCGCCACAGTGTTTGTTGCTACCGCCGTGGCGGTCGGTGTGTTAAAGTGGCTGTTTCTGTTGGTGGTTTCCGTCGTGGTCATGATTCAATTTGTTTTACCACCGGCCTGTTGGCGGTGTTATTGCTACTTTATTACCGACCGCCAGGGTTGTAATGAGGGCCATTGTTTTGTTGTTTGAGAATGTAACTATGGAATGCCTTTGATATCATTATGGCCTGTGGGAAGATCTTTACTGCTATATGTTTGATATATTTCATTGGGGATGGTGTATCTGTGAAGCAGTGATGTTTGATTAGAGTTTGATTCCCAGCATATTTAGGTCAAGGTATTCCTTCTTCCTCCTAGTTAGCGATGTAAGACATTTGAGGAATTATTTCAATCGCAAATAAAACAATTTTATTTAAACTTTGAAGCACCAGTATCTAGTCTAACAATACTGTTGCAACTTTGATTATATACATACTAAGCAGATTCCTATTTGACTTGTGATATAAGAGGTAATTTGACTGAGTTGTGTTTATACTCATATCATTGTCATGGATATAGTTAGATGAGTATGTTTGTGTCCTTTATGTGATATTTTGGTGGTGAGAATAGGTGTGAACTGTATACCCTCATGATTATTCTGACATTTCCAAGTTGACCAGCCATGCCCATGCTCCACTTGTCACTGTGCTTACAGCTGACAAGTTTATGACATTGGTAGTCTATACAACTGCCATTGCATGAGGAATGGCTCGCAGAAATGTACAAGACCGGGTCCTATGAAAAGGTCATTTAAAATTGAATGGACAAAGAAGATATTTTTCTTCTCATGGGGTCTCCTTTTCTGCAGGATGCTTTCAATGACTCTTGATTCTATATTCTCATTCTCCCTATAGCCCTCCCCAGCATCACTATACTTGGGCTTTGCCTGAATAATCCATCTCCCTGCCCTCTCTCCCCTGCTTTGTAGTTTTAACTTTCCTCCTTTCTTTTTCCTCCTGTCCTATTTCCTTTCTTTTCTTTTATTCTCTCCATCTATAGCTTTTTTTTCGCTCCATCTTTATTCCTTCCATTCGATATTTTAGTAACATTTGGCATTGATGCATGTTCTCCAGACAGCATTTGTATCTTTCTTTGGATTTATGTTTGACTTGCATGCCATTGAATTTGCTGATATTTCTTTTTTGGTACTTAATTTCTACCGATAAAATAACTAATAAACAAAAAAAGAGACTACAAACAAAGAGTTTGAATCTCCACCAAACAAGGGTATTTCCTCTTAATTATGTGAAGTAAGTGTTTTTTTGTTTGGTGGAGATGTCCTCATATTCCTCTGCATCAAGAACGCACCATCAAAATCTGCGGGAAATGTACTTGGTCACTTTGGTAAGTTGAGCTGTCCATCAGCCTGGAAAATGGCGGAAACACATTTGCATAATGCTAATGTGAAAGGGGTGGGGCCAAATGGGTGGAGCTTGTAATTGAGGTTTTCACATTTGCATACTCAGCAGTAATTAAAAGAGAGAATCATGGACTCTGCTCTCAGACCAGGAGATGACAAGAAAGAACCCACTTGTAATGGACAGTCGGTACAGAAGAGATTGCACTCCAATAACTCAACGATGCATTCACCTCCATCAAGGATTTCAGTCTGGAATTGGAGAGAAAACACACTTGCTTTGCCTTGGCCAAGCTCAAGAAGTTACGAATATTTTATTATTTTCAGAAGTGGAGCTCCAACCACAGCATCTGCTATGTTTATATTTTGAAGGGCGTACATTTGAGGCTTAATTTCTGTGCAGCATCAGGCCCAGAATGGAACCTCACCTGTGTATTTATCCAAAAATGTCTACCCAACTGGACTCCTTTCTACTGGTTAATTAGTATGTGCTTTCTTGTTGGGTGAATGTCTAGAGCATATTCTACACCACACCTGTGTAAAGAGCATGAGGTAATGTCTGCAGTGACCTTATGTGTGTAATTTTGGCATTGAGATTGTTTCTCAAATGTCTTCATACAGAAGTCATTGACAAAATCAACCCTCATATGCAGAAGGCAACAAGACTACAGATAAAGAGTTGTGTCTCCACCAAACAAGGGTACCTCTTCTTAATTATATGATGTAAGTGCTTCTTTATTTGGTGGAGATGTCCTCATATCCCTTTGTATCAAGAATATGCCATCAGAATTGGAAATACGCTCGGCCCCTTCGTAAGTTGAGCTGTCCATCACCTTGGAAAATGGTGAAACTCTGTTGCATACTACTAATGTAGAAGATATAGGGCCATACTGGCTCAACTTGTAGGTACGTTGGCACCTTTGCATACTCAGTAGCAATTAAAAGGGAGAACCGTGAACTTGCTATCAGTCCAGGAGACATCAAGAAAGAACCCACTGGTCTTGGACAGTTACTACAGAAGACATTGCGTACAAATAAATCAATGATACATTCAGTTCCATGAAGGATTTCAGATCGTTTTATAACGTGCAATTGTACAGAAAATACACTGTCCATCGGCCTGGAAAATGACAGGAAAAAAGCTGCATACTACTAATGAGGAAAGGGTGGGCCAAACAGGAGGTGATTGTAGGTGATTTGACGCCTTGCATACTCAGCAGCATTTAAAAGAGAGAACTGTGGACTCTGCCCTCGGTCCAGGACATGACAAGAAAGAACCCACTTGTCTTGGACAGTCACTAAAGAAGAGATTGCACTCCAATAAATCAATGATGAATTCACCTCTATCAAGGATTTCAGACCGTTTTTAAACATGCAAGTGTAGTGAAAACACACTGTCAATCAGCCTGGAAAATGGTGGGTATGCCATTGCGTACTACTGACATGGAAGGGGCAGGGCCAAACGGAACGTGCTTTTAGGCAATTTGGCATCTTTGCATACTCAGCAGCAGTTAAAAGGTAGAAGCATGGACTCTGCCCTCAGACCAGGAGACGACAAGAAACCACACATCTTAGACAGTCACTATAGAACAGACTGATCTCCAGTAAATCAGTGATGCATTTACCTCAATCAAGGATTTCAGATTGTTTTTCAGCATGCAATTGTAGAGGAAACAAAGCATCACTTGCATATCTTTATTGCAGCTATCTCTGTTTTTGATTTGCACCATTACCTTAGAATGTGTTGTGATTCAAGCTTTGATTAGATTGCGTTTCTTCTGTCGTTTTGGTCAACTAGTATTGTTCTTATATGTGTTTCATTTGATTTTGAGATTAATCTACATGACTTTAGCATTGTTAATATAAGGGAAATAAACACACTAAACCTATACTAAAGGTGTGGTTATTCATGACTGAAAGGTCATGGTGCATGATATTTACTGACTCCATTGATATTGATTTAGACTAATATTTATTGATTATTGTGTATTGATTATTGTTTATGTACTGTAACTATGGCAAGAACATCTTAAGCGAGTCAAAAGGTTCATCGACCTATTTGCGTCCCATTGTAAGTTTATTTATTAAGGTCCGGTCAGATATGGTAGCAGAGGATGGTTAGTCTCTTTAAGAGCTCACCGTAGACGTTTGATACAGAGTGACAGGTGATGACAGTCATTGAGGATTCAGTATTTTTTAGATTTAGATTTTGTTTTCACAATCACATTTGTGGAGAAAATGATATTCCCTTAACCTCTTAGCTGCTGGGCCTTCCCCCCCCCCCAGTGCTGAGCCCTTTTTTGGCTATTTGGGGTGGTTCGCGCTTAGGCCTTCATAACTTTTTGTCCACATAAGCTATCCACGCCAAATTTGCGTCCTTTTTTTTCAACATCCTAGGGATTCTAATGGTACCCAGAGTTTGTGGTCTCCCCTGGAGGAGACCAAGAAAATAGCCAAAATACAGTGAAAATTTAGTTTTTTTTAAAAAAATGGAAAAAAAGGGCTGCAGATGAAGGCTTGTGTTTTTTTCCCTGAGAATGGCATCAACAAAGGGTCTCTGGTGCTAAAATCACCATCTTCCCACCTTTCAGGAATGGCAGACTTGAATCAGAAAACCACATTTTTCAACACAAATTTGGCATTTACTGGGACATACCCCATTTTTCCCATTTTTGGTGCTTTCAGCCTCCTTCCAGTTAGTGACAGGAATGGGTATGAAACCAATGCTGGATCCCAGAAAGCTAAACATTTCTGAAAAGTAGACAAAATTCTGAATTCAGCAAGGGGTCATTTGTGTAGATCCTACAAGGTTTTCCTACAGCAAATAACAGCTGAAATAAAAAAATATTGAAATTGAGCTGAAAACAACAGCCATTTTTCTTTATGTTTTACTCTGTAACTTTTTCCTGCGATGTCAGATTTTCGAAAGCAATATACCATTACATCTGCTGGACTCTTCTGGTTGCAGGGATATATAGGGCTTGTAGGTTCATCAAGAACCCTAGGTACCCAGAGCCAATAAATGAGCTGCACTCTGCAGTTGGTTTTCATTCTATACTGGGTATACAACAATTCATTTGCTGAAATATGAAGAGTGAAAAATAGGTATCAAGAAAACCTTTGCATTTCCAAAATGGGCTCAAGATAAGGTTTTAAGGAGCAGTGGTTATTTGCACATCTCTGAATTCCGGGGTGCCCATACTAGCATATGAATTGCAGGGCATTTCTCAAATAGACGTCTTTTTTACACACTCTCTTATATTTGGAAGGCAAAAATGTAGAGAAAGATAAGGGGCAATAACACTTGTTTTGCTATTCTATGTTCCCCCAAGTCACCTGATAAAAATGATACCTCACTTGTGTGGGTAGGCCTAGCGCCCACGACAGGAAATGCCCCAAAACACAATGTGGACACATCCCATTTTTTGACAGAAAACAGAGCTGTTTTTTGCAAAGTGCCTACCTGTAGATTTTGGCCTCTAGCTCAGCCGACACCTAGGGAAACCTACCAAACCTGTGCATTTTAGAAAACTAGAGACCTAGGGGAATCCAAGATGGGGTGACTTGTGGGGCTCTGACCAAGTTCTGTTACCCAGAATCCTTTGCAAACCTCAAAATGTGGCTAAAGAAACACGTTTTCCTCACATTTCGGTGACAGAAAGTTCTGGGATCTAAGAGGAGCCACAAATTTCCTTCCACCCAGCGTTCCCCCAAGTCTCCCGATAAAAATGATACCTCACTTGTGTGGGTAGGCCTTGTGCCCGCGACAGGAATAGATCACACAACGGTCAATGTTGGTCCTTACATGAGGCAGCTGTTGACCCTGGGGTGATCCATTCCTGACACAGGCACTAGGTGTTATCACTCAAGTGGGGTAGTGTTTTTATCAGGATAGGTGAGGAATCACTGTGTGGTAGGAATTTTGTGGATCCCAGCATATTCCTGTAGTTTGTGTGACAGAAATGCGAGAAAAATAGAGTTTTTATTCAACATTTCAGCTTTGCAGGGTATTCTGGGTAAGAAAACTTTGGGGAATCCACAAAAGTCACACCTCTGTGGACTCCCCTGAATGTCTAGTTTCCAGAAATGTTTGGGTTTAGTGTGTTTCTCTATATGGCCGCCGAACCCAGGACCAGAAACAGAGGTGCCTGCCTTACAAAACCAGTTTGTTTTGCGATAGATAATTTTGATGTCTCCACAATATGATTTGGGCAGTGGAATTTGGGGCTGAACTAAATTGGGGAGCTCCCAAGAGAGGGTTTCTAAAGAGGGTCAGTTGGTTTTGTCATACAGCCTGTTGTCTCAAATGGCAAGGTACTATCATGGGCAGGTTCACATTGGGAGGGATGCCATGGTTCGCCTGTTCAAAATTGATTGGTTCAATCCTAAGTTTAGACAAGCCGCTGAAGCAGTTTGCCATCGCTGTGTCATTTGTCATAAATTAAATGCAGGGAAAGGGACAGTGGTTCATTTGAGCCACATTGGAAGAGCAGGAGGTCCATTGAGCAGAATGCAATGGATTTTATTGAGATGCCTGTGTGTGAAGGTTTGAGATATGTGTTGGTGATTGTTTGCATCTTTAGTCATTGGATTGAAGCGTACCCTACACGGAGAAATGACTGCCTCACAGTAGCGAAACTGCTGCTTAGGGAACGGATACCATGTTTCGGATTTCCGATCTCTTTAGAATCAGATAGGGGAAGTCCCTTCAATAATGAGGTGATTAAATAATTATGTGCAGCACTGAACATTGAGCAGAAGTTGCATTGTAGTTACCGCCCTGAAGCATCAGGACTAGTGGAGCATATGAATGGTACCTTGAAGTCAAGAATTGCAAAGATTTGTGCAGCTACGAATCTGAAATGGCCCGATGCATTACCTTTGGTGTTGATGTCAATGAGAAACACACCTGGTAGGAAGACAAGCTTGTCGCCCCATGAGATCCTCATGGGCAGAGCAATGGGATGGCCAGCGGTGCCAGCAAATGCACTTGTCAACATTACAGATGATATGATGATATAGTGTTGGATTACTTCAAGGGTCTGGCTGATGTAGTCCGCTCTTTCTCTCAGCAGGTGGAGGCCACCACACTGCCACAGATCAATGACCAAGGGCACAACCTGAGAGACGGAGACTGGGTTGTTGTCCGAAAGCATGTGAGAAAGACTGTTTGGAGCCACGTTGGAAGGGACCGTATCAGGTGGTCCAAACAACTACGACAGCTGTGAAGTGTGCTGGGATCCTGAACTGGATTCACGCAAGTCACGAGAAGAAGGTAGCATGTCCACTGGATCATGAAGAAGCATTGTGGAGAGTGCCAACTACAGTGAGACAAATCACAGCATCAGAAAAGAACCTAGAGGAACTGAGACTGGATCTGAGCTTGTTGAGGACGGTTCAGTTACTCCTATGAGAGACGAGGGTGGAGACCACCTCCAGGAGAGTATCGGAGAACCTATCTCCACTGAAGCAGCAGGAGAGCCTAATCCAGAGGGGGTTCTCCCAGAAGTAGACGATTCTGAGAGACAAGCAGAGCAATTGCCAGACCAAGAAGGGGAAGGATTTGAGGTGGATCAAGGCCAAAGGGATCTGACTCCTCCTGAACCGGTTGCAGGTCCAGCAAGAGAAAACACCAAAGAAAAAGACAAGTGTTCGAGTTCAGTCTTGAAGAGAATACTGACAGAAGGTTCATTGAAAGGAGATAAGTGGCCGAAATCGCAAGTGGAGAGAAGGAAAGAGGTGGTTGTTGAACCAACAATAGAGGAAGTAGTAGACACTACGAGGAAAGAGGAACTAAGTGAAGGAGAGCTGAATGGTGATCGAAAGTTGAAAAGAAAGAGAATAGCAAGTCGAAGATATGCAGGTCCTGAATGGGCGTATGCAACTACAAATGAATGGCAACAAGAGTTTGTGTATTTTTGTTTTGATATGGAAGTTTTAAGTCAATATTTTGAGGTGACATGAAGCAGTTTGAGGAACTGAACTGTTGAAACAATCTGAGAAATATTTTTTTGGAGAAAGAGACTGTTGAAAGTAACTGGAAAAGACATTGATAACCTGATTTGACTTTTGAAACCTGATTTTGACAAGCTGCTAACCGATTTTGACAAGGAGGAAGGGTTCCTGGAAGTGAAACTGAACTGCTAAAAGAACAATTGTCTATTATTGATTTTTGCTGCAAGTCTTATAAGTCGTTTCTGCTTTCTGATTCTTTACAGATCTTGAATGATTTAGATAAGCAGGTTAGAGATGTTAGGCGCTGTAAATATATGAGCATTGGTTTGGCAAATATGTGTGGGATATAGTTTATGGTATTGATTGTGGGTATGTATGTTCTTGATGCGAGAGGAGCAAACCATTCTTCTGATTTTGAGACTACTACACTAACGGCTGTAGAGAAATTTAAGTTGGATGAGAAGTATTTGCAGGATAATACTAATGGGCAGGGAGAACTTTCTTCTAATGTTTTCTATTGCTTATTGAGTGAGTATGTTGAGACAATGGATGCAAAGGATTGTCTTGTGTGTACACAGATTCCTTTGTCAGTCAAGGAAGGAGTCACCTACCATAGCTTACCGTTAACTTATGGAATAAGTTGCAGTCTGCTACTAACAAGGTTATATAACCAGGAGTATATTCGATATTTCTATTCTAATCATGATGTTGTATTTTCGTTTGTTCCTATCATTAGGTATTTGAGTGGAGTAGCTAAGGATAATGACATAGGGGGTCATTACAACCCTGCCGGAAGGTGTTAAAGGTGCGGTAATACCGCAAACAGGCCGGCGGACAAAAAAAGGGAATCATGACCCTGGAGAAAACCGCCAACAAAGACAGCCACTTTAACACTCCGCCACAGCGGTACAGACAAGCAGCGCGGCGGTCACCGCCAACAGACAGGCGGAAGACAATGTACCGCCCATAGTATCACAACCCGCCAATCCGCCACCTTTTCCGGGGCGGATTCACCGTGGATAAAAACACGGCGGAAGCAGTTCCTGCAATGGGAAAACGCTCACCTTAACACATCCCACGAGGAAGGAGGGCAACATGGAGCCGGAATTACAAATCCTACCTGCCCTTCTATTCCTACTCATCTACGAAGACCAGCGGCAAAGACAACAGTGAGTACTGCACCTACGACATAGGGAAGGGTGGAGGCAAAAGTTAGGGTACACACACAAAACACCCCCACCCTCGCATATTACAACACACACACCAATGCATTTACAAACATCACAGTAACAACCCACAACCCACCCGGAAGAATGCAAAGACAAAACGAAATCAGTTCAAACATTGTAATGTATCAATATACATGTGTTAAATATATACAGATATATATAAACTCATACAAAGGTATATACATTACGAGAAGCAGTGCAGATATGCACATCTCAGTGTCCGTGCACCACGAGTCCAAAAATGCATGGGCGAGGCCCACACAAGATACCTGTCCACAAACGGAGAGAACACTGCCGGGGCATCAGAGAGAAAAACAACAGGCACCTCAAGGGGGAAGGGAAGGGGGGGCACCTCAGCCGGATTACAGCACCACGCCACATCCACAACGGGGCTCCATGCCCATTGATGTATCCTGGGGAGTGCAAAGCCACAGTCTCACAAGTACTTACAGTGGGTGGGTTGCCCACTAACCAATCCTGGGGAGTGCAAAGCCGCAGTCTCACAAGTCTTTACAGTGGGTGGGTTGCCCACTGACCAATCCTGGGGAGTGCAAAGCCACAGTCTCACAAGTCTTTACAGTGGGTGGGTTGCCCACTGACCAATCCTGGGGAGTGCAAAGCCACAGTCTCACAAGTCTTTACAGTGGGTGGGTTGCCCACTGACCAATCCTGGGGAGTGCAAAGCCACAGTCTCACAAGTAGATAACAGCCTCCACTGGTTCTGGAGGGGGAATGGTGCCCAGACTGGATTAGTCTCCTCCTGACAGTTCCTGTGCCATCACTGTCCCAGCTGCACATGGGATAACGTTGCTTGATGTTGCGGTCTTTTCCTTCTTCAGCGGTGCTTGCCCTGTTCAGCGGTGCATGCCCTGTTCGGCGGTGCATGCCCTGTTCAGCGGTGCTTTGCCATGGCGGTCTCTGGACTGTTCAGCGGTGCTTTGCCATGGCGTCTCTGGACTGTTCAGTGGTGCTTTGCCATGGCGGATTCTGGAGTGTTTAGCGGTGCTTTGCCATGGCGGTCTCTGGACTGTTCAGATGTGCTTTGCCATGGCGGTCTCTGGACTGTTCAGCGGTGCTTTGCCATGGCGGACTCTGGACTGTTCAGCGGTGGTTTGCCATGGCGGTCTCTGGACTGTTCTGCGGTGCTTTGCCATTGCGGTCTCTGGACTGTTCAGCGGTGCTTTGCCATGGCGGTCTCTGGACTGTTCAGCAGTGCTTTGCCATGGCGGACTCTGGACTGGGCATTGGTGTGTGGCATGACGGTCCCTCATTTCCCAGCGGGGCTGTGGCTGCCGGGGCCCTCCTGGGCAATGACTCTGGCGGTGGTCTCATGACCAGTGACAATACTTGTGCCCTCCTGGGCAATGACTCCGGCGGTGGTCTCCTGACCAGTGACGATACTTGTGCCCTCCTGGGCAATGACTCCGGCGATGGTCTCCTGACCAGTGACGATACTTGGGCCCTCCTGGGCAATGACTCTGGCGGTGGTCTCCTGACCAGTGACGACGGTGCTGGCGGTGGCGTCCCGGGCGCCGGGAAGGATGCCGCCCTTCTCCGGCGTGATGCTCACACTAGGCTGTGCAGACTTCTTCAGGCCCTTCACCACCTTTGGAGGAGTCACAGCTGACTCTGCAATCCCCCTGGGACCCCTGTGAGTTGTTTTGCCTCCAGGAGTCTTTACCCAGTCCCGTCCGTCGGCCACTTTCCAACTTCAGAGCCTTTACAGGAGGGTGATCGAACGCACCTTCGGCCTCCTGAAGGCCAGGTTCAGGTGCCTCCATATGACAGGTGGTTCCCTATTCTACTCACCGAAGAAGGTGTGCCAGATCATCATCGCCTGCTCGATGCTTCACAATCTTGCTTTGCGACGACAAGTGCTATTTCTGCAGGAGGATGGTCCAGATGACGGTGTTGTGGCAGCTGTGGAGCCTGTGAACAGTGATGAGGAGGAAGCTGAGGAAGAAGACAACGACAACAGGGAGTCAGTCATACAGCAATATTTCCAGTGACACACAGGTGAGAACATTTTCATTTTTAACATTACATTCACTGTCACACGTCTTCCTCTATCCTGTGTGTAATTTCATAGCATTATTTGGTGACTGAGTTGTACCTTTCCATTACGGTTTCACAGGTGTGGTTACCAACGTGTGTTATCTACTTGCATCCTTCAAGGACTTGTGATGTGTGACATAGGTATGTTGGCTTTACAACTAGAAACGCATTTTGACACTGTCATTGATAATACATTTTACCAAATCACAGACTGACTCCAGATTTTTTTGTGGTTCAAGGGTGTTTGTTGAAGTGCTCAAAAATGGAGGGGGGTAGTGATATGGTGATGGGGGACGGTGGAGGAATGTCCATGGCAGAGTCCAGTCCATTGGTCACACAGGTTCACTGCCCATATGGGCATAGGAAGTAGAGCTGGGGCAGTTAAAGTATGGACAGGGTCACAAAGTGGGACAGTGAGAGGACAATCAGAGTGGTCTCATTTGCTGGCGGGGGTCTTGCCATCTTGCTCTGTTCCTGGATCTCAGGGACCGCTTGCGTGGTGGTTGTCCTCTGCAGGGGGTGGGGTGCTGGTGTGGTGGTCCTGTGGCGGGGCGCCCTGTCCACTAGCACCGGCGGAGGTGGTGGGCAGTTCATCATCCTGGCTAGTGTCAGGGGCCCCTTGGAGTGCCACGGTGTCCCTCAAGGTCTGCTGTATGTCCTTCAGCACCCCTACGATGGTGTCCAGGGTGGAGCTGATGGCCCTGAGCTCCTCCCTGAACCCCAAATACTGCTCGTCCTGCAGGCGCTGGGTCTCCTGAAACTTGGCCAGGACCTTCGCCATCGTCTCCTGGGAGTGGTGGTATGCTCCCATGATGGAGGAGAGGGCCTTGTGGAGAGTGGGTTCCCTTGGCCTGTCTGCCCCTGTCGCACAGCAGCCCTCCCAGTTCCCCTGTGCTCCTGTGCCTCCGTCCCCTGGACTGTGTGCCCACTACCACTGCCCCCAGGTCCCTGTTGTTTTTGGGGTGGTGGGTTATCCTGGGTTCCCTGTAGTGATGGACACACCACTGATTGACGTGTCCTGGGTAGGGAGGTATGGGCCAGCTGGGTTGGTGCTGTGCTGGTGTTACCAGAGGGTGGAAGGTCAGTGTTGGGCTGTGCCTGTGCAAGGGGAATCGACTGTCCCGAGGCCCACGATGGTCCGGGCTGGTCATCAGGATCCAGTAGGGCAGAGCTGCTATTGTCACTGTGGGCCTCTTCTGTGGGTGGAGTGGAGTTGTCTGGACCCTCCGGTGCGGTGACGGTCCGTCGTGATCCTGCAGGAACATAAGTGCATGATTATTGCATGTGTGTGTGTCATGGTGTGCAATGGGTGGCTCACCGTGTACACCAGTGCAAGCATTCCTGCGTGTGTTGATGGTTGAGGGGGGTTCTGGGTATGTGCAGTGTGCATGCTTTAGTGAGGGGTGTCCATGCTTAGTTGTGTCATGCAGGGCTTGGTGTTGGGATGTGTGGTTTGTGTTATTAGTACATTAGTGAGGAGTTGTAGTGATAGGGGAGGGGGTGAGGGTGGGGGTGTGTGATAGCATGCAGGTAGGGTGGGGGATATAATAGTTGACATTGAACTTACCAGTGTCGATTCCTCCACCGACTCCTCCGAGGCCCTCTGGATGCATGATGGTCAAGACTTGCTCCTCCCATGTTGTTAGTTGTGGGGAAGGAGGTGGGGGTCCGCTGCCAGTCCGCTGAACCGCGATGTTGTGCCTGGAGACTGCTGAACGCACCTTCTCCCCTAGGTAGTTCCACCTCTTCCTGATGTCCTCCCGATTTCTTGGATGCTGTCCCACAGCGTTGACCCTGTCCACTATTCTGCGCCATAGCTCCATCTTCCTGGCTATGGATGTGTGCTGCACCTGTGAGCCAAACAGCTGTGGCTCTACCCGTAGGATTTCCTCCACCATAACCCTGAGCTCCTCCTCGGAAAACCAGGGGTGTCTTTGGCGTGACATGGGGTGGTGTAGGTGATGTGTGGGGTGGTGTATGTGTTGATGAGTGTGGTGATGTGTAGTGGTGTGTTGTGTTTTGTACGTGGATGTTGTGTGGGTGATGGTGCTGTGTGCCTCTGTGTGGTGGGGTTGTCTATTCTGTGCTCTCTCTCTGGCCTTCATCTCTAATTTTTGGTCGTAGGGGTTTGTGGGTGATGTGGGTGTGTGTTTTATATTGTGTTGGGTGTGTGGGAGTGGTGTTTGTATGTGTATCAGGTGTGTGTATTTGGAATTGTCCAATGTGGCAGTGTTTTGGAGATGTATGTGTATTTTGAGCGCAGCAGTGTATACCGCCAATGGAATACCACGGTTGAAAGACCGCCGCGTGGATTCGTGGGTCGTAATAGCATGGGCGTGTTTCTGTTGGCGTGGAGGTGGAGGATTTGTTTTCGCCAGTTTTACACTGACCTTTGGTGTGGCGGACTTGTGTGGGTGTCTGAATTTCGGCGGATTCCGAGATGTGGGTCATAATAGCTGTGGCGGGATTCGGCGGTCACGGCGGTGTAATGGCGGTCTTTTGCACAGCAGTAAGCTGCTTTTACCTCTAATGTTGTAATGACCCCCATAGTGTTAGTAAGCAGATTCTTTGAACCTTCAATGATGTTTGATATAGCTTATGCACACAAGAATAACCTAACATGTTTGCTTACACCTTTAGAGAAGAGTTTCTTAGATCATAATGATGACAGGAGAAAGGTGCTAAAAGAAAAATTAGAAAAAGGCTTAGAGAAAAGGACTTACAAGAACGATTATGCTTATTCTGCAATTAAAACTAAAGAGATATTAGCTTTAGATGCATTACACGTAGGGAAGCTTTGTATATATAGGCCAAAATCGTGCACTGACACTTTGTTTGTGGGTACGAGTGAATGCAGGCATGTGTTTTTGTTTCAGAGTAAATTGACATTTTTGTTGAACGGGCAGGACTCTGCAATTCCAGGGATCTATTATATTTGTGGACTTAATGCTTATTACCGTCTTCCAAGAGGATGGTATGGGACATGTCATCAGGAGAAAGTTTTCCCAAAGATGTACCAGATGGAGGATTTCAAAAAGTTTTCAAAAGTGACTGAATTACATCATAAGAGACAGAGGAGGGGTTCTTCTTCTGCAATAGTGGGAGATATATTTGGTGCAGTGATTCCTACTGAATTAGCTGTAGATAGAGCTTTGGCTCTTCAAAATTGTCTTGCTTTAGACATTCTTTTAGCGAAGGATGGCGGAGTCTGTAAAATGATTAATTCTAGGCAATGTTGCTCGTATATTTCTAACAATAGTGAAGAGATAAGAGACTTGGGGGTCATTACAACATTGGCAGTAAAAGCCGCTTACCGCTGTGCACAAGACTGCCAACACACCGCTGCGACTGCAGAATTCCGCCACGGTCATTATGACCCAAAGCCCGGAATCCGCCAAAATTTAGACACCCACACAAGTCCGCCACACCAAAGGTCAGTGATAAACTGGCGATAATAAATCCTCCACCGTCACGCCAACATAAATACGCCCACACTATCACGACCCACGAATCCACGCGGCGGTCTTTCAACCACGGTATTCCATTGGCGGTACACACCGCCGTGCTCAAAGTACACACACATTTACAAAACACTACAACATTGGACATTTCGAAATACACACACCTGATACAGATACACACACCACTCCCGCACACCCAATACAATATAAAACACACACCCACATCACCACAAACCCCTACGACAACAATTGCTACTGAAGGCCAGAGAGAGACACCACCATCTACAATCAAGCATCCACAGGCACTCAACACCATCACCCACATAACATCCACACACCTCACACAACACACCACTAAATATTACCCCACACATCACAACACACACCACCCCACACTTCACCCACACCACCCCATGGCACTGCAAAGACACCCCAGGTTCTCTGAGGAGGAGCTCAGGGTCATGGTGGAGGAAATCATCCGGGTAGAGCCACATCTATTCGGATCACAGGTACAGCACACCTCCATAGCTAGGAAGATGGAGCTATGGCGAAGAATCGTGGACAGGGTCAACGCAGTGGGACAGCACCCATGAACACGGGATGACATCAGGAAGAGGTGGAACGACCTACGGGGGAAGGTGCGTTCTGTGGTCTCCAGACACCACATTGCAGTACAGAGGACTGGCGGCGGACCCCCACCTCCTACCCCACAACTAACAACATGGGAGGAGGAGGTCTTGGCTATTCTGCATCCTCAGGGCCTCACAGGAGTAGCTGGAGGAATGGACTCTGGTAAGTCAAATCTTTCACTACTTCATCCCCCACCCTACCTGCATGCTATCACATACCCCACCCTCCCCTCACACAATCACTCCTACTCCTCACACATGTCCCAATATCACAAACCACCCATCCCAACACCAAGCCCTGCATGCAACACCAAAGCATGGACACCTATCACCAAAGCATGGCCACTGCACATACCCATAAACCCCCCTAAACCATCATCAGACAAGGTCCTACACAGGAATGCAAGCACTGGGGTACACAGTCACCCACCCATTGCACACCATGGCACAAACAGATGCAATAATCATGCTTTTACACCCCTGCAGGACCCCTACCCAACGTCCCCGGACAGGAGGGTCCACACATGTCCACTCCACCCACAGAAGAGGCCCACAGTGAATGCAGCAGCTCTGTCCAACTGGATCTAGATGACCAGCCCGGCCCATCTGGGACCTCGGACAGTCGGTTCCCCTCACACTGGCACAAGCCACTACAGGGCTTCCCCCCTCTGGAAACACCAGCAGAGCAACCACCCAGCGGGCCCATACCTCTGTCCCCAGGACACGTCAAGCAGCAGTGTCCCAGGCTAACCCACCACCCCAACAACAACAGGGACCTGGGGGCAGTGGCAGTGGGCACACGGTTCAGGGGACAGAGGCCCAGGAACACAGGGGAACTGGGAGGGCTGCTGTGCGACAGGTGGAGGACAGGCCCAGGGAATCCACTCTCCACGAGGCCCTCTCCAACGTCATGGGAGCCTACCACCATTCCCAGGAGATGATGGCAAAGGTACTTGCCAAGTTTCAGGAGACCCAGCGGCTGCAGGATGAATAGTATTTGCGCTTCAGGGAGGAACTCAAATCCATCAATTCGACCCTGGGCACCATTGTAGGGGTGCTGAAGGAACTCGTCAACACCAGGAAGGACAGTGTGGCACTAGCTTGGATGATGAACTGCCCACCACCTCTGCCGGCGCTAGTGGACAGGAGGTACCGCCACAGGACCACCACACCAGCACCCAACCCCCTGCAGAGAGAGAACCACCCCGCAAACGGTCCCTGAGATCCAGGACAAAGACAGAGAACGATGCCAAGACCCCCACCAAGAAATGAGACCACCCTGATTGTCATCTATTTGTCCCACCTTGTCACTCTGTCCATCCTTAAACTGCCCCAGCTCCACTTCCTATGCCCCTTTGGACAATGCACCTGTGTGACTAATAGACTAATAGACTCTGCCATGGACATTCCTCCACCATCACCGCTCACCATTTTACAACCCCCTCCAATATTGAGCACTTAAATAAACTCCCTTAAAGCACAAAACAATCTGGAGTCTGTTTGTGATTTCAAAATAGTGTATTAGCAATTACAGTGCCAAAATGCTCTTTCAAATTTAATGTCAACATACCTATGTCACACAGCTATAGTCCATGAGGAAACAAAGCAGATGTCACACACTGGGACCCACATCTGTGAAATCGTAAGGGAAAGTGACAATTCAGAGACCATACACTGGGTGAAAAAGACAGACAGTAGAGAGGTATTAGATTTGAATTAGATGTAGCAGGTAGTGTTGTC
This sequence comes from Pleurodeles waltl, assembly GCF_031143425.1. Taxonomy (NCBI): domain Eukaryota; kingdom Metazoa; phylum Chordata; class Amphibia; order Caudata; family Salamandridae; genus Pleurodeles; species Pleurodeles waltl. Next base: position 712,143,375 of record NC_090448.1, read on the forward strand.
TTCTTACCTGTATCTCACTGGAAGTATTGCAGGATCACCGTGTTCCTGTTGTCGATGTCCTCTTCTTCTGCTTCCTCGTCTTTACTGTCCACAGGCTTCACAGCTGCCACAACACCTCCATCTGGACCATCCTCCTGCAGAAAAGGCACCTGTCATCGCAAAGCCAAGTTGTGAAGCATACAGCAGGCCACGATGATCTGGCATACCTTCTTTGGTGAGTAGAATAGGGAACCACCTGTCAAATGGAGGCACCAGAAACTGGCCTTCAGGAGGCCGAAGGTCCGCTCTATAATCCTCCTAGTTCACCCATGGGCCTCATTGTAGCGTTCCTCTTCCCTTGTCCTGGGATTCCTCACTGGGGTCAGAAGCCATGAGAGGTTGGGGTAACCAGAGTCACCTGCAAATGGCGAGGGACAACTGTTAGACACACACTAACTCTTAGGGACACCCCCAGACACCTAGTCACACTGTATTGGGTCCATGTCCTCACCTAATAGCCACACCCGGTGCCCCTGTAGTTGCCCCATCACATAAGGGATGCTGCTATTCTGCAGAATGTACTGAGCCAGGGAATTTTGCATTAACATGGGAGATGTACTGGTCTGCCAAACACACCATCTGCACATTCATGGAATGGTAATTCTTCCGGTTAGTGTACACCTGTTCACTCCTGCGGGGGGGTACCAAGGCCACATGTGTCTCATCAATGGAACCTATGAAGTTGTGTATATGTCCCAGGGCATAGAAGTCACCTTTCACTGTAGGCAAATCCCCTACCTGCGGGAAAATGATGTAGCTGCGCATGTGTTTCAGCAGGGCAGACAACACTCTGGACAAACACGTTGGAAAACATAGGCTGGGACATGCTGATGCTATGGCCACTGTTGTTTGAAAAGACCCACTTGCTAGGAAATGGAGTACTGACAGCACCCGCACTTGAGGGGGGATTCCTGTGGGATGGCGGATAGCTGACATCAGGTCTGGCTCCAACTGGGCACACAGTTCCTGGATTGTGGCACGATCAAGCCTGTAGGTGATGATCACATGTCTTTCCTCCATTGTCGACAGGTCCACCAGCGGTCTGTACACTGGAGGATGCCGCCAATTCCTCACATGCCCCAGCAGACGGTGCCTATGGAGGAGAACAGCGAGCTCAGAGTCAACCAACTCTGAGGTACGTAAACACAGCTTACTCTGAAAATATTAATAAATCAAAATTTGCCTGTATGAGTGTTTAGGCAAGGCCTAGGTATGTGTGATGCAGTCAAAAATAATGCCATGTGGGCCCCTGAAATGGTGGCTGCCTAACCTGTAAGGTCGGACAAGGGGATATGAGGTAACTGCGCTGGCGTTGTACACCGTTGCGGTAGGCGGTCGAAGACCGCGGCGCAATTCTGCATTGGTTAACATTGGACCCTATGGATCCCAGGAGCCAATGACGATGTACGCCGGCGGTGACGGTACGCACCGCCGCGGTGTGACCGCCATTTTCTGTCTGTTCAATCACTCGATACTTGATCTTCGACAGGAAAGGACCTACACTGCATGTGCTGCTGTGACATCAGTCTGGAAGAGACAATGGCTCGTGTGTCTGGGGAAAGGGCCCCTGCCTTCAGTACGGAGGAGTTGGAGAAACTCATAGATTGAGCATGCTGATGGGCAATGCCTGTGTGGAGTGGGGTGGATGAAAGATGGGGGGGTGAGAATGAGGCGTGCATGAAACGACGGGGAGTGCATGTGCGTCATGGCAAGGGTAGGGATGCGGGCCAATGACTGTGACGTGCAGTTGGTAATTACTTCTCTTTTTCCCCTGTACAATTCCTGTAGGTCAGCACCCACCAGAAGAAGGACCTCTGGCGTGCCATCGCCAAGGAAGTCTGGACCCTGGGGGTCTACCACAGACTGAGCACCCACTGCTGGAAAAGATGGGAGGACATTCGCTGATGTAGCAAGAAGACGGCGGAGGGCCAGCTGGGGTTGGCCTCCCAATGTGGGAGGGGTGCCCGTCGCACCATGACCCCCCTGATGTTCAGGATCCTGGCGGTGGCGTACCCGGAGTTGGATGGGCGCTTGAGGGCATCACAGCAGCAACAAGGGGGTGAGTAAAACTCTCATTCTGCTGATTCAGCGCGCATGGTAGGTGTCTGGGTGGGGGAGATGGGCTGTGGGTTCCCCTAGGCCACGGTGAGTTTGGTAGTTAAGTTTCCTTCTTCAGGCAGGCCCTGTGGCACCCCACCCCACCTATGTACAGTGCCAACTACACCTAGTCAGGCTCCTGTGACATCCATGTGTGCAGAAATCGGCCATAGCCTTGTAAGCCATGTCCCAGGGATTGAATAGTGGACCCCAAGTGCGCGGCGTAGTGCAGGGGGCTTCTGTGTCTGTCGTTGTAGTGCTTTCCTCTTATCTTGTTTCTAAGCACTAACATAACACAACAGAAATGCACTTCTGAGGTCAAAGAAGACTTTTATTGTTGTTAATTCTTCCCCAACCACAATATTTTATGTATGACGAATTAGTAGCTTTCAAGTCCGCGTTAATCAAACAAAATATATCAGTTTGCAATATACACAGCAGGTTATATTTATAAGATATTGAATGCAAAGCAAAACAAATACTTCACCGTGTAGGAACTATTTACAGCTACATCTTTCTAAGGTCTGCAAGCTGATGACCCCTGTCAGCCGCGAGAAAGAGTTTCATCTACCCACACGGGATGCTGGCAGCTGGCGCCAAGCTCCAGCACGAGGTCCGGCAGATTCGAATCTGACTCTCTGCAGCCTGTTACGTTCGTTACAAAGGTGTGCCCCCTCCTCTCAGACCTGGGAAACTGAGCAAGCCCTTTGGAGACTGGCCAGGTCTCCAAGACTACTCCTGTTCCCAAGCTCAAGCGAAGAAAAAACAACACCCATGTACTCTCTCTTATCATGTCTAGTCTACTGTGAGAAAAACATCTTGGTTCTCTTGTGCAAAAACACAGCTTGGAAAAATACAGCTTGGATTCTCAACTGCAAGATCTAACTCCACGTTAAAGGCAATAGGCAGCTAACCTAAGTATCAAATGCAATGTCATGTTAAAGGCAATAGGCAGCTAACCTAAATATCAAATGCAATGTCTAGTGTCATGTCAAAGCCAATAAGCATCTAAGCTGAATACAAAATGCAATGTCTTATATCATGTCAAAGCCCATAGGCAGCTGAGCTGAATACAAAATGCAATGTATAATATCATGTCAAAGCCAATAGGCAGCGGAGCTGAATACAAAATGTAATATGTGATATCATGTCAAAGCCAATAGGCAGCGGAGCTGAATACAAAATGTAATATGTGATATCATGTCAAAGCCAATAGGCAGAATATCTAATAGCATGTCAAAGTCAATAGGCAGCTAAATTGAATACATCATGTCAAAGCCAATAGGAATGCAATGTCAAAGCCAATAGGCGGCTAGACTGGATACAGCATGTCAAAGCCAATAGGCAGCTAGACTGGATACAGCGTGTCAAAGCCAATAGGCAGAATACAGAATGTAATGGCTAATGCAATGTCAAAGCCCATAGGCGGCTCAACTGAATACAGAAAGTAATGGCTAATGCCATGTCAAAGCCAATAGGCGGCTAACCTGAACAAAACATACCATGTGCTACTGGTGAACATTGAGCAACTAATATGCGCAGTGGTGAAACACAAAGTCATTGGTCAAAACAAACTTTATCAAATGGCAGTACAGTCGTGTCCGCCAACGGTAGCGGTATTGCATGCACTGAACATGTCTTTCTTCTGTCTCCCCCCCTTTTTGTGGTCTCCCTGTTCTTGTGTGCATTAGCATCATCAGGCGGAGGAGCAGTGGCACCGGAGCAGGAGGGAGCTGCATCCCACATGGCCCTGGAGGGCAACACTACGGAGTCTGAATCCACCAGTGGACGGAGGGCGAGGGGAGCTTCACGGCGGGGACAGGAGCTGACACCAGCGATACGGACTCCTCCGCTGAGGGATGCTCCCTTGCGGTGGCGGGCCAATCTGTGCCCCCCGCATCTACAGGTACAGCTGCCACCCCCCCTACCAGCACCGCCCTCCCAGCAGCCCCTCAGCATTTGCCCTGTGCCCGCTCACCCAGGAGGGTGGGCATCACCTTTGCCCCAGGCACCGCAGCCCCTGCCCCAGTCACCCCTGCTGCCCTCAGTGAGGAGGCCATTGACCTCCTCAGGTCCCTCACTGTTGGGCAGTCTACCATTTTGAATGTCATCCAGGGTGTAGAGAGGCAGGTGCAACAAACCAATGCATACCTGGAGGGCATTCACTCTGGTCAGGCAGCCCTTCAGCGAGCTTTTCCGACTCTGGCCTCAGCACTGATGGCAGCCATTGTCCCTGTCTCTAGCCTCCCCCCTCCAACTTCCTCCACCCAGACCCACACCCCTGTACCTCAGCCTATCCCAAGCACACCATCAGACCAGCATGCACACACCTCAACACACAAGGGAAGCTCTGGCAAACATAAGCACCACACATCCCACAGGCACTCACGCAAGCATCACACACATGCAGACACAACAACATCCACAGCCTCCACTGTGTCCCCCTCCTCCTCGTCTCCCTCCTCCCTCCCAGTCTCGTCTCCACTCACACCTGCATGCACTACATCCTCAGCCACTACGTCCATTACCAGCACACCCACCACCACACCCCGCTCACGTGCAGTCACCACCCCCGCTACCATTCACACATCACCTGTGTCCTCTCCCATTGTGTCTGTGAGGCCACCTCCCAAGGTACACAAACGCAGCTGAACCGCTGCCCAGGAAAGGACCGTCAGCAGCTGAACCGCTGCCCAGGACACCGCCGCCAGCAGCACCGCAGGCCAGTGAGCGCCAAAGATTCCAACGCTACTGAGTCCGCCACTGGCAGGATGAAGCACTATGGGCACAAAGCCCCCTCCTGAACCAGTGGCGAAAGGCATCCACTACCTCAGTCCTTGGCAGGATGAAGCACTCTGGGCACAAAGCCCCCTCCAGAACCAGTGGAGTATCACATCCACTACCTCTGTCCTTGGCAGGATGAAGCACTCTGGGCACAAAGCCCCCTCCAGAACCAGTGGAGAAAGGCATCCACTACCTCAGTCCATGGCAGGATGAAGCACTCTGGGCACAAAGCCCCCTCCAGAACCAGTGGAGAAAGGCATCCACTTGAGAGACAGTGGCTTTGCACTTCCCAGGATAAAGCAGTGGGCAAACCACCCACTGGAGAGACTTGAGAGACTGTGGCTTTGCACTCCCTAGGATGCAGCAGTAGGCAAACCACCCACTGTAGAGACTTGAGAGACTGTGGCTTTGCACTCCCCAGGATAAAGCAGTGGGCAAGACACCCCCTGTAGAGACTTGTGAGACTGTGGCTTTGCACTCCCCAGGATTGAACAGTGGGCAAACCACCCACTGTAGAGACTTGTGAGACTGTGGCTTTGCACACCCCAGGATTGAACAGTGGGCAAACCACCCACTGTAGAGACTTGTGAGACTGTGGCTTTGCACTCCCCAGGATTGAACAGTGGGCAAACCACCCACTGTAGAGACTTGTGACACTGTGGCTCTGCACTCCCCAGGATTGAACTGTGGGCATGGAGCCCCTCGTGGATCTGCCGTCGTGCACTCAACCGGCTGAGGTGCCCCCCCCTTCCCTTCCCCCTGAGGTGGCTGTTTTATTTCTAACTGATACCCCTGCAGTGTTCTCTCTGTTTGGAGTTTGGCATTAAGTGTGGGCCTCGCCCATGCCTTTTGGGCCCAGTGATCCACGGACTATGATGGTGGAATCCCTTGGACTTGTGTTCTTGGTGTATATAATTGTATATGGTATAAATGTATATATTTGTAAATATTTTTGATGTATGTAATTGAATATATCACAATTATTCGACTCATTTCCTTTTGTCCTTGCATTCTTCCAGGAGGGGTTGGGGGGTGTAACTGTTATGTATCAATATGTATTAGCGTGTGTATTGTAGTGGGTGGGGGGGTGTTGCGTGTTGCGTGTGTGTGTCACTGTTTTTTCCCTCCCCCCTCCCCTGTGTCGTAGGTGCAAATTATGTAAAATAATTAAATTTAAAAAGTCTAAGAATAATCAGAGGAGGGAAGAAAAGAAAAGGGAAAGATTTTACAGGGAAAATTCAAGGAGAAGACAACATTTTGAAGAAATTGACCTATAAAGGTTTGTGGGTGGAAATTAGTGGGATGACACATTTAGTCATCAGAGGAGGGATTGTTAGAGCAGATGTTTTATTAAAATTATTAACAAATGGTTATGTTATTTGATTAATGAGTTGATGTAGAAATTGAATAAGGTAGAGAAAAAATAATGCACGCGTTTGAAAATGTGACCTCGAAGAATGGCCACCAATGTTCACGAAATGTACTAATTAATGATTAATACTACGAAATATTTAAAATGTATTAGATTAATGTATTAATATGTCATATTTAGGGTTATGAAGTATGCTCTAGCTTATTAATTATAGGCCTTAACTTAGCGAGTGTCCTGGCCTAGTTTTTTTGGCCAGGCCTCATGCAGAAGCTGTATTTCTTAGCTGTTAATAAAATGACATAGTGAACTAAACTGTGAAATGTCCATTGTCTTGTTAAAATGCTTAACCAAAGCTTTCTGTGAGAACCAAAGGACAGGAGACTATGGGCCTGATTCTGATTCTGGCGGGCGGCGGAGGCCGCCCGCCAGAATTCCGCCCTCCAAAATACCGCGCCGCGGTCAAAAGACCGCGGCGGGTATTTCAAGTTTTCCCCTGGGCTGGCGGGCGGCCGCCAAAAGGCCACCCGCCAGCCCAGGGGAAAACGACCTTCCCACGAGGATGCCGGCTCGTAATCGAGCCGGCGGAGTGGGAAGGTGCGACGGGTGCATTTGCACCCGTCGCGTATTTCACTGTCTGCCAAGCAGACAGTGATATACTTGTAGGGGCCCTCTTACGGGGGCCCCTGCCGTGCCCATGCCATTGGCATGGGCACGGCAGGGGCCCCCAGGGGCCCCGCGGCACCCCCTACCGCCATCCTGTTCATGGCGGGTTTCCCGCCATGAACAGGATGGCGGTAGGGGCTGTCAGAATCCTCATGGCGGCGGAGCGCGCTCCGCCGCCATGAAGGATTCCCCGAGCAGCGGTAAGTCGGCGGGAGCCCGCCGACTTGCCGCTTCTGACCGCGGCTGAACCGCCACGGTCAGAATGCTCGTGGGAGCACCGCCAGCCTGTTGGCGGTGCTCCCGTGGTCGGTGGCCCTGGCGGCCACCGGCCGCCAGGGTCAGAATGACCCCCTATATTCCTAGAAATGTAACAAAAAGTGTGTAATGTGTGTGAATGTACTTTCCCAGGACGCGAACAATAAAGACACTGACTGGAGATGAAGATGCAACAAATTTATTACCTGACGAGCCGGATGATAAGGACATCATAAAGTGGACCAACCAACTTCGTGTGAAGAGCAAAATATTAGAATTCATAGATTTGGTATAGAAATATTATTGGGTAGTGTATAAAGGTACAATTGACTGACCAATAGGGAATTAGGGGTTAGTTTAGGTGACTTTGATATGACAACACAACAGAGGGAAAAAGATTTCAGATCTTACCCCGTTATGAGATGTGATCTGAGAGAAGAAGAGACTCGAGATTCTGTCATTGGGCTCATACTCTCTGACTGAGAGCCTGAAGCTTTGCTGATCGATTGATGACTTGAAGACGAAGACTGATTCTGCTTGCTGACCCATACCGTGATAATATGACTGAATTGCATTTTTATGCCTTTTCTTTCTAGGTACCAACTGCGCTGTCTTTTTTGTCTAGCTAGATGTTTTTCTAAATTTGTGTTCTAAATTGTTTGCATGAAGCCCAACATGCTGATGCTAATCTGGGTTAGATGAGGATATTCACATAATGACTGACGAATTACAAGGACTAATGTTTGACGAGTTATCTTGCTGAATTCTATGTATCACATATCTTTTTTGCAGCTGTATCTGCTTTTGATTTGCACCGTTGCCTTAGAATGTGTTGTGATTCAAGCTTTGATTAGATTGCGTTTACTCCGTCATTTTGGTCAACCAGTATTGTTCTTATATGTGTTTCATTTGATTTTGAGATTCATCTACATGACTTTAGCATTCTTAATATAAGGGAAATAAAAGCACTAAACTTATACTAAAGGTGTGGTTATTCATGGCTGAAAGGTCATGGTGGTGATATTTACTGACTCCATTGATATTGATTTTGACTGATGTTTATTGATTACTGTGTATTGATTATTGATTATTGTTTATGTATTGGACCTATGGCAAGAACATTTTAAACGAGTCAAAAGGTTCATCGACCTATTCGCGTCCCCTTGTAATTTTACTTATTAAGGTCAGACGAGCTAACACCTTTAAAACAGCTAATCTACAATCCCATGCTGCAAATCCAGACAGGTTGCCTAGCTCAATGCCCCCTTTTAATAAAGATGCACAGGGAAAAGTTACCAATGACGTTATAACTTCCACCTCAGACCAGATGATAGAGAGGAAAGAGCCTGCAAGGGGACAGCAATGAAAGCCTGTTTCAAACCTGAATGATGATGCTTTTCACCTTTCCCCCAAATCAATGCCCTAAGTTAATGTCTTAAATGGCATACCCACATTGACCTCTGCAAAATCTGAGTCGGACCAAGAACTAAGTGCTTAGCTGGCTTGCTCTCAGGACTTCCATGGTTAACATTCTATACAATGCTTAATAATCAATTTTAGACATCCGCAAATGGTGGAGGTACTGTTCAGTAACCTTAAAGTTATGAATGGTGGGAGTAAAATACAGGTCTTCTCACTAAACTTTTTCTATCCCTCCACCTCAATATCTTCAACCTTAGACAATGTGTTATTTTCAACCAGTATGCAGAGCAACACAGCCCAAGCTTTTTTGTGTCAAATCACTTTACCCCACTATCAAACTTGGATGACACAGATTGACTCTGACGGCCTATTCACTATTGCAATGCACCTGCAGGGGAATCCCTCGCACAAAGTAATCCAGTTGCTGGTGGTATTAATGACTAATCACTAATGGATTGTTAGATAGTGATTACGCTGTTTTGAAACCTAAATGCCCTAATATCATTAGCTTTACCTGCTATATTCCAGGAGGAGAAGCTAACGATATTAGGGCAATCTCTATGTGTTTCATGGACCACAGTAATGCGTTCGACCTGGTGAATCATAAGTATTGAAGCTATTTGTAGCCCCAGGGTGCCCTAAAGGAAATTATCGCCCTTCTTGCCCACATGTACATCAATTTAACAGCAAGCATTTGTTATGGCACATCGGGGTGGGGTGGGTAACTGACATGTTTTACACACACAGGGGTGTCAGACAGGGGAGTGTTTTGGCACTTTTTTCAAATTTTATTAATGCCATTGATGTACACCTTTAATCACTTACCTTAGATTCCCCCAAGATGGGCGCGAGAATCGTATCCATCCTAACTTATGCAGACGATGCTGTTTATTTTGCTTTAACTCCAGAGAGCCTACAAGCCCTCATTAATTCTTTTAGCAATTTTATGAAAAATATGGATCTCAAAATAAATCAAAGTAAGACTTTTACAATGTCATGCCATGCTAAGAAAGGGAAAGCATATCCTTTCCACCTTACGGGCTAAAAAAGATTAGCACTTAGCACTTTAATTACTTAGGTCTCAGGTTTACAGAAAATCAGGAATGGGGACAACAAAGGGAACTCTGTGCTGCAAATATGGCTAAGAATAATAAGGCAATCTTCAGATTCCCCACCAGATTGGGGTCTAAGCACCAACATGATATTTTAAAAGCTACAGTGCTGAGACAATTTATGGGGCTGGCCTGTGGAGCTCAGGGAATAATAAAATTCTGCAAATGGAAGAAGACAAATTCCTGAAAAGAGTGATAGCGATCTCCAAAACAATCTTGAATATTGTTGTTAATTCAGAACTAAGTATACATCCCATAACAGAGATAATAGAGACAAAACCCTTGCAATTATGGCATTGCATTTGGACTAAACATGCTGCCAAATCAACCCAATAAACAAAGAAGGATTGTATGTCATTGGATCACATGCATTAAATATCCTGGTTCACCACGGTGAAGAAAACTCTTCAATTTATTGGAGACAAGGACACGCATCTCTGGGAGTTCCCGGAGGGTATAGCAAGGCTCCCTAAAAATACCCTAAAGCAAATGGCTGACTGACAAAGTAAGCAGGCCAATATGGGGCATGAGCCACACCCTCTGGTAGCACTTTATACATCCTATAATCCCCATTAGGGCCATTACTGTTTTCTGGGTTAGGTTCATAACTCTTACAATAGATTTTTATTAACATACTTTTGTTTCTCCATCTTCCACCATCTTGTGGCATTTCCAAAAGGCTCCAAGCGGGCTCGAAGGACATTAAACGTCCTTGTGATAATGCCTCCAAGCAATCATCTCTACTTGCCACTATTTTTTGTAAGTTCATCTTGGAAGCCAGAAAAAAGTTTCTAAGGCCACTCTTCTCAAATAAAGTCTTGTCTTCCTATATAACAGCTTATACGTTTTTTGATAGAAATGAACTATATAAAGATTTGCCATATCTTGGCATCTTACCTAGCCTACGCAGTTAAAACACACAGAGCACTTGGGATAACCTGACAACTTGCACTTACAATAACCTGACAATACTATATTCCCCATGAGAGCCATCACAGGTATCTAGGGTTGGGTTCATAACTCTTTCCATAGATTTTTATTAACGCACTTTTGTTTCTCCATCTTCCAACATCTCATGGCATTTTGAAAAGGCTCCAAGTGGGTTCATAAGGACATTAAGGCCTTCATTATAACATTGGCGGTAAAAACCGCCTACAGCGGTGGCGGCGGCTGCCAAAAGACCATCACCGCGGCTATCTGTCGTCCACCATATTTTGACCACAGCCGGATTTCCGCCACAAAAATGGCAGAAATCCAGCTGTAGCCATACCGGCGGATGGTGGTAAGGTGGCGCTGCTACCACCAGCAGCGTCACACCAGTAGACTGCCGCCAGCCGTATTATGAGAAATAATACGGCCTGGCGGTGTTCTGTTAGTGGGTGCTGCTGGCAGTATCAGTGCCCCGTCCCGTCTATTGCCGGAGGAACCCCTGTCGGGTCTCCAACAGGGGAGGGGGTGGGTGCTGTTGTGTGTGTGTGTGTGTGTGTGTGTGGGGGGGTGTGCATGTGTGAATGTATGTGTGTGCATGAATACGGGTGTGTGATGAGTGTTCAATGCGTGTGTGCATGTACGGACGTGTAAGTGTGTGTATGTTGTGAAATGTGAATGTATGTCAGCGTATATGTTTGGAAGTGTGGACGGATGTGTGTGTGATTTGATGTATGCATGCATGCATGTATGTGTGGATGAGTGTGTGTATGCATGTGTGTGTGAAAGGGAGGTGGCTGTAGGGGGAGGTGACTGGAGAGGTGGGGGGAGACCCATATCAGTGACAGGGAATTTCTTCAGAACGCCTCCAAAACCACGGTGGTAGGCAGGGTCATAATACCGCAGGCGGAACAGTGGTGGCCACCGGGCTGGAGATGGATATCTCCAGCCCGGCGGCTGTTCCCGTCGTGGCGGTCAGAGTGGTACATTGGCGGGTTGGCTTCAGCCAACCCACCAGTGTCATAATGTGGTGGTAATTACCACCAGCCTGTTGCGGTACTTACCGCCACATTATCGCCGACTGCGGGGGTCATAATGACCCCCTAAATGTCCATGTGACAAACCCTCCCAGCAATCATCTCTACATCCCACTATTTTTTGTAAGTTCTACTTGAAAGGCGGGTAAAAGTTTCTAAGGTCACTCCTCTTAAATAAAGCCCTGTCTTCCTATATAACAGCTTATAAGTCTTTGATAGAAATTTACTATATAAAGATTTGCCATCTCTTGGCATCTTATCTGGCATACGCAGTTGAAACGCACAAAGCACTTAGCATAACCTGAGAACTTGGTGGTTAGACAAGAACATATTATAAGCATTTTTCATTTATTGTCTTTTAATTTATTGTTTTTATGTGATTTTATAACTACATTACCTGCTTGCTGAAAGAGTCATTCATATCTTGGATCAGCCAAAAAGATAGAATGGGGCAATTGGTCTGTCCCCTTCAGCAGTTGCTTGGCTGGAAATGTAATTTACATTTTGGATCAGTCAACAGGACAACCCTTTAGTGTGTGGAGTGTGAGCCATCATTAGTGATGTAGATTTCTAAGGCGAGCACCAAGAGACAAAGAAGATCACCTCCATATTTACTGCCTGCCATCCAAGGAGCTCCATGGAGCTGCTGGGTGAGGGCAACACAGGCAGTAATGCTGGGACTCAACAATAGCATCCCACTCAATGGGAGTCACCTGGCACAGTGTTTAAGTGCCATGATCCCTGGTCAGAAAGTGTGATGGGAGCAATGTCTGTGAAGCTCTTACCTGCCAAGGGCCAACCGGACTGCACTCTTTTCACAAGCCCATATCAAAACAAATGTATCATCTGCAGCAGAGCTACTGAATGCAGCAATGTGTTTGTTTTAGTAGGCAGCAATGGCCCACAATTTACTTTGCAAGTGCTTTGCACAGCACTGTTTCATATAACTGCGAGTCTCTGAATCACAGGAGACTAGGCGGAATGTGGAAAAGCGGTGCAAAGGCAGAATAGTAGTGCGTTTACTCGCAATGGCTCTATTTCCTTCACGCCTACGGTGCCCTAGATGAGCTGGTCTTGCCCTCGGCCACGGTTGCCGTGTGCCGAGGATGAGACCGACTCATCCTGCACCGGGCCCACAGAGGGAGATCTAGTGCTCTCACCATGGGCCAAGGGCAGCCACCCGCCCAGGGCAGGGATGGAAGGGGAATCGCTTCCCCTTCCATCCCCGACCCCCACCCTCCTGAGTGATGTCTGATGACGTCAGCGAGCAATTGCGCGCTGACCTCATCAGAGGCTGCCTTCCATCGCACTGGAAGCTTAGCTTCTCCTGCGATTGGAAGAGAAATGCTTTACATTTCTCTTCGGATCAGAGGGTGGGGGCAGACAGAGGCATGAAAGGAAAGGAAAGGCTTTTCCTTTCATGTCTCTTTGAGCATTTCTGCTGCCCGATCGTGAAGCGATTGGGCTGCAGAAATACCCACTAGACACCAGAGATCTTTGTTTTTTTAAATCATTGTATAAGGGGAGTGGCTCCTTTGGGAAGGGCCTCTCCCAAAGGAGGACATTTTTTTAAGGCCTTTCCTGTCCCCCATGGGGGCAGATTGGGCGATTGTAATTAGGCCGATCTGCCCCCGGAGGGGGCACAAGCCACCAGATGCCAGCGATACCTTTTAAATGATTTTTTACACATAGGGAGCGACCCCTTAGGCAAGGGTTGCTTCCCTGGGGGGCAAATTAATTTTAGGCCATTTATGCCCCCCTTGGGTGCAGATTGGCCTATTTTTATTAGGCCAATATGCCCCCTTGGGGACAAAAACCACTAGACACCAGGGATTTCTTTAGGTCAATTTCTGCAAGGGGAGCGACCCCTTAGGCAAGGGTCGCTCTCCTTGGGGGCAAATTTATTTTAGGCCATTTCTGGCCCCACCTGGGGGGCAGATCGGCC